>NC_139610.1:76942987-77542987 GCF_964270895.1 Podarcis filfolensis
GCGGAGCGCAACCCAAAAATATTCATCTCGAAGCTACTTCAACCCAAGGTATGACTGTAAAGAAGAATGGCAAGGAAAACTGATGGAACACGCTGAAATGGCAAAATTAAGGGGAAGACTTCGAGATAAATGACTCTGGAAGTCCCAACTCTACAATTCTATGGTTTTAAGGAAAATTCAAAGCCCACGACACCTTTGGTAAAGGCCTTCTCGGTGGTGGCACCCACCCTGTGGAACGCCCTCCCATCAGATGTCAAGGAAATAAACAACTATCTGACTTTTAGAAGGCAGCCCTGTTTAGGGAAGTTTTTAATGTTTGATGTTTTATCGTTTTTTTAATATTCTGTTGAGAGCTGCCCAGAGTGGCTGGGGAAACTCAGTCAGATGGGTGGGGTACAATTTTTTATTATTATTATTATTATTATTATTATTATTATTATTATTATTATTATTTTCTCCAATTGGAGCGCTCGCAGGCCAGCGTTTCCCAACTGTTGTTTATACTACATTTTTTAAGATTTGCCTTGAGAGAGTCTTTAAACCTCTTTTGTTGACCACCAGCATTACGCTTTCCATTTTTAAGTTCGGAATAGAATAGCTGGTTTTTGGAAGACTGTAATCAAGCATCCGCACAACATGACCGGTCCAACAAAGTTGGTGCTGAAGAATCACCGCTTCAACACGGGTGATCTTTGCTTCTTCCAGTCACCCCCTGCAGGACTGAGCAACCTGCTGCGAGGAACTGTGGTTTAGCCTGACATCTGAACACAGCCAGAGTTCGGAAGCAAACCCGGGGTCCTCAAAAAAAACCACCCCAAAAACCTTGTCCTGTGCCCTCAAACAGTGGGAGAAGTCTGAGACTGAAGGGGGCAGCTCCGGCGGACTGCTCTGAAGGCAGAGAGGAGTGGGGGGGTGCTGAAACCCCCCTCCCTCCAGTCTCTGGGCCCCTCCTTGCTGAAATATGCTGCTCTCAGCAAAAAAAAACAAACCGCTGACTTCAGAGCAAAGTGCGCAGGCTCCTCGCGCCAGTGAGCAGAAAACGGGGGTGGGGGGCAGGAAGGGAGGGGCGCTTGAAGCACACCCAGCCGGCAGCTGCTGGTGGGCGAAGGGAGGCAGCCGAACGGCCCCCAGGGCATTGCAGGGAGTCTTTCTGCAAACTCCCACACACTCTTGGAGAGCCCAGCAGAAGACTGGATGGAGCCTCTCTCTCTTTTCTTTTTCTTTTAACACAAATATTTTACTGTTAAAATAATTCAACATTAATACATACATATTACAAATATACAAACATACATTTCATACAGTCCTTAAAAGTATTCATACACACCCCCACTCAATCCCACAGATACTTCCTTTTCCCACCACCATCCCTCACTTGTGTTAGACTTCCAATCTACTCAATCACAATTTCTTTCACTTCTATTACTTTCTTTCACACACTTTTAAACCAATTTTCTACTTCTTTTTCTGTTACACATTGTTATCCATCTTATTTAGTATTTCAGTACTTATAACGGAACTTGTTTATTCTAATAGGAGTTCTGATTTTTCAATATGATTTTGCAAGTATCCTTTAAACACCTTCCAGTCCTTGTCTATCTTCTCTTTTGAGATCCTTCCGATTTCTCCCATTGTTTTGGATATATTGTAATACTCCAATAATTTGGCAAGCCACTCTGTTTTTGTCGGTATAATACCACTTTTCCAATTTTTCACAATCAATAGCTTTGCGGCTACAGTGGCGTATAAATATAATGTCTCGTCTTCTTCCTTTAGACTTCCTGGTACTATTCCCAATAGAAAACCTTCTGATGTTTTCCTAAATGAATATCTAAACATTTTTTTTATTTCATTATATATTGTTTCCCAAAATTGTTTGATGTTTAAACAATTCCACCATATCTGCATCATAGTACCTTTTTCAGTGTTGCAAGCCTCACAGGAGAAGACCCTCCGCAGTTGCAGCCCCCTGGCGCCCCCTCCTCCTCCCAAGAGGCCTGCCTCTTTCCTGCAGTTTGCAAACCTTCTCCTGCCATCAGCAGAAATCACGTCTAGAGCAGCAGCAACAGCAGCAGCCCACACAGCAAGAACACAGTCTCACACAGAGACACACAGGCACACTCTTCTCCCACAGGTGCACATGGGTGAAAACAGGGTCCAATTGCACCAAGGCCATTCCTGCAACGTCCAGGGGCTCACAGCCTCCAAGCCACACACACACAGTCTGAGGGCTTCCCCCTTCTGAGTCGGGGGGGGCCCTCCCCGCCTCCCCCCATCCCACCAGAGCCGGCGCACAAGTGCCTTAAGCCCCGAACAGCCGCCCATTGTCTGCTCACATGCCTGGGCTTTGGAGCTTAGCACCAGATATGACGGGGAGGAGAGGCGCCGTGGGAAAGTCGCGCTTTGCATGAACCCCCCGAGGAGGAGTGAGGGGGGCACTGCGGGAACCGGGACGCACCTGCGGAATAAGGTGCTGCACTGGTGTCAGAAGGCGACATGGCAGGCAGCCCTGAGCCCCCAAAGGAAATGCCAGGAGAAGCAGAGTCCGGCCTGGTGGGCCTGGAATGCCCTGAAGAGGATGCCAAGCCTTGCTCAGCATCGGCAGCCGATGATTTCACAGGCTTCAAGTTACAAACACACACACAAGGCGAAGAGGAGACCTGAGGCCTGGAAGAATTGCAGAGAGAGAGAGAAGTTGTGTTTGTGTGTTGTGCGCAGCCCCTCTGGTCCAGCACCTGGTTCTGACAACAGCGGACCAGATGCCCATGGTGGGAAACTCACAAGCGAGACATGAGCACAAGAGACTTCTCTGCACGTGCAATTCCCTGGCATTCAGAGAAAACAACGGCGTCCCTATAAGCCCCTGCAGAGAGAGGGGCTGCTCTTCAGGACCCCCTAAAAGTTGACCCTGCAGGCGGAGGTCATCCCCCCGCCCCCCGCACCACAGGCCTTTGTCCTGCCTTTGTGCGTTCAAGGAAGCCAACATCCCAGAAGATCAGAGGAAAATATCCAAGGATTCTTAAACTGAGATCTGCTCAGTGCCATAGAGGGGAGGCAGGTCCCCAACTGAGAGAAGAGAATCATCAAATTTCAAAGGTGGGGTGGACCCCAGGGGTCATCTACTCCAGCCCCCCGCAATGCCAACGTCTCAGCTGCGGATTCCCCAGAGAAGCAGGTGCAGATCTGTGCCATCACCAACTGACAGCAACATCAAGTGACGACTTGCCGCCTATGAGAAGGGAGTGGGGGGGGGAGCAGCCCCAACTACACCTCCTAGGCGTCACTGTCATGCCCAGGGGGAGAGAAGGGGGTGCTCCCTCTTCACCCACGAGCCACGGGGTGGGGCTCCAAAGGTTTGGATATACGGGGGTTTTGTGGAACCCACGGAACTGAACCCCATAAGACGCACCTGACCGTAAGACGCACCTAGTTTTTAGAGGAGGAAAACAAGAAAAAAAATATTCTGAATGAAACAGTGGATGTCTGATTTTTGTGGTTCATGCTGTGGCCACAGACATGTGATCTGATGGTGAATTTGGGGTGACCCAATGCAAAAATCCTGAGGATCCATGTGGATCTGTGCTTTGTAACCACATTTTTGCACCATTTCAGCCCCACGCAACAGTGGGTGTGTGGTTATTTTGGTGCAGGCTGAAGCTATGGACATGCTATGTGATCTGATGGTGAATTTGGGGTGACCCAGTGCAAAAATCCTGAGGATCCATGTGCTTTTACCTCCCCCCTCCCAGGCAGCCTCCTTTATCGCTAGAGTCCCTTATCTCCCCTCCTGATCGCTTGCTGATCAGCTGCTCAGCGGCTTTGTTTCAACACCCCCTTCCCTCTTTCTAAAAAAAGAAGAAGCACGATCTGCTTTTTGCCCCTGGGCAATTCGGCTCCAGGGACCACGCATTTGCTCTATAAGACACACAGACATTTCCCCTTACTTTTGAGGAAGAAAAAAGTGTGTCTTATGGAGCAAAAAATACGGTAATTCTCTGTACCAAAGTTGGGATTTAGGAACAGAGGGAGATGCTTTTTGCAGCTTCAGATAATGGGTCTGTCTTGCTCAGGTTTGATCACATTGACTTCCAGTGTCTTTCCAGCCCTGTCTGCAGATGCTACTGGGATGGAACCAGGGCCCTTCTGCATGCAGAGCAGGTGTTTCACTCCTGAACAACGGGGGGGGGGCTCCCCTTATTGAGGCACCAGCCTCTTGGTTGTCCTTCCCCACTTGGTCTGCACACCGAGGGCACTAATGCGCAGAGGGCACCCCAGTTGGAGGCAGAAATGCTTCTGAATGGCAGCTGCTGGGAAGCACTGGAAGGGAGGGTTCCTAAAACCAGAGAATTGCCTAGAATAAAATTTAAAATATTAACTGACGCAAAGGAAAGAGGTGGATTTGCCCTGCTAGACCTTAAACTTTACTATGAATCAGCAGCATTCTGCTGGTTGAAAGAATGGCTGCTTCTTGAGAACACAGACATTTTGGACCTAGAAGGTTTTAACAATGTTTTTGGATGGCATGCATATTTGTGGTACGACAAGGTTAAAGCACATAAAGCATTTAAAAACCATATTGTCAGGAAAGCATTGTTCAATGTCTGGATAAGATACAAAGATTTACTGGAAAATAAAACCCCAAGGTGGTTGTCACCAATGGAAGCGAAGGCTCAGAAAAAACTCAATATGGAGGCCAAATGGCCGAAATATTGGGAAATATTGGAACAAGAAGGAGACAAATTGAAATTGCAGAGTTTTGATAAATTAAAAGATAAAGTGCGAGACTGGCTTCATTATTATCAAATAAGAGAGGCCTATAATTTGGATAAAAAAATTGGCTTCCAGGTGGAAAAATCAAAATTGGAAACAGAACGGTTAGATCCCAAAACTAAGATACTTTCAAGAATGCATAACTTGCTGTTAAAATGGAATACGCAGGATGAAACGGTTAAATCTGCTATGATCAAATGGGCACAAGATATTGGTCACAACATTATGTTTGCTGACTGGGAACAGTTGTGGACCACCGGTATGAAATTTACGGCATGTAATGCCCTAAGAGAGAATATTATGAAAATGATTTACAGGTGGTACATGACACCAGTCAAGCTTGCAAAAATCTATCATTTGCCCAATAACAAATGTTGGAAATGTAAAGAAAATGAAGGTACATTCTTTCACCTTTGGTGGACGTGCCCAAAGATTAAGGCTTTCTGGGAGATGATCTATAATGAAATGAAAAAGGTATTTAAATATACCTTCCTGAAGAAACCAGAGGCCTTTCTCCTGGGCATAGTTGGCCAATTGGTGCCAAAGAAGGACAGAACTTTTTTTATGTATGCAACAACAGCAGCAAGAATACTTACTGCAAAGTATTGGAAGACACAAGAGTTACCCACCCTGGAAGAGTGGCAGATGAAGGTGATGGACTATATGGAACTGGCGGAAATGACTGGCAGAATCCGAGACCTGGGAGAAAAGTTGGTGGAAGAAGACTGGAAGAAATTTAAAGACTATCTGCAGAAACATTGTAAAATTAATGAATGTTAAAATGATGTTGGATTGAAAATAAGTGGCATTAGCAACAAGGTTAATAAGAATATGCAAAAATGAATTGATAATGGATGAAAATATAGAGTTATAATATGTTAAGATATAGAGTTAAGATAAACGAAAGAGGGTAAGGATTTGCTGATTTGATTATTTAAATGGGAATACAAAAAGGGGAGGTGTGAGGAGGCCAAGGAAACAAGCTAATGAGTTTAAAGTTACAAAAAACGGATTTGTTTTTAATTCTTTTTTATCTATTTGTTTTTTGTATTTCGTATTTTTATTCTTCTTTTTTCTTTTTTCTGTATGCTCTCATTTTTGTATCTTTTTCTTTCTATATGACTTTTTTTTTCTTTTGTAAACCTATGTTTTTGTAAAACCTCAATATCTTTTAAAAAAATAAAATAAAACCAGAGAATTGCAGCGTTGGAAGGGACACCGAGGGTCATCTAGTCAAACCCCCTGCAATGCAGGAGTGGCTCTTGTGCTCGGATCCTGCTTGCATCTGGTCGGCCACTGGGAGAACAAGATGCTGCGCTCGATGGGGCCTTTGTCTGATCCAGCAGACTCTCCTTATGTTCTTTTTTGGTATAATTAAGTTTTTCTATTTTACATTTTAGAATATTCATTTGAGCAACCTTAAAATATCAATGTCTTCCCTTCTTCCATGGTTCATTTTGCATGCCGTAGATCCCTGCATATTTGACATAAACTAAAACATTCCGTGTTCCATTATTGCATCCATCAAAACTTATTTACACTGCCAAATTTATCTTAATGCTGCTCACGTTTTCAAGTGTACACAATTTCCACCCTTGTATTCATTAAACATTTCCCAATCTTCTTTAAACGTATGTTCATCTTGTTCTCTTATTCTATATGTTAAGTCTGCCAGTTGTGCATATTCCATCAGCTTAACTTGCCATTCTTCTTCAGCTGGGACCTCACTCATTTTCCATTTGGGGGCTTATAAAACACGGGCCACAGTAGTGGCATACATAAATAGCCTTTTTTTGACACCCGGGAATTTCCATCTGAATTTCCCCAGCAAAAAGGACTCTGGTTTTTTTTGGAAAAGTAAGGTAAAGGTAAAGAGACTCCTGACCGTTAGGTCCAGTCACAGATGACTCTGGGGTTGCGGCGCTCATCTCGCTTTACTGGGGAGCCAGCATTTGTCCGCAGACAGTTTTTTCCAGGTCATGTGGCCAGCATGACTAAGCCGCTTCTGGCGAACCAGAGCAGCGCACGGAAACGCCGTTTACCTTCCCGCTGCAGCGGTACCTATTTATCTACTTGCACTTTGACGTGCTTTTGAACTGCTAGGTTGGCAGGAGCTGGGACCGAGCAACGGGCGCTCACCCTGTCACGGGGATTCGAACCGCCGACATTCTGATCGGCAAGCCCTAGGCTCTGTGGTTTAACCCACAGCGCCACCCATGTCCCATTTGGAAAAGTACTTTTCAACATTTGTTTCTGATTCCTTATGCTCTTATCCCCAAGTCCCCCAGCCTTCGCTCGTTTTCGTCCCCATGATCTGAACAGCTGCATCAAAGAACAGCACCCCCAAACACTGGGCTCCTCATCTCTCCGTGTTCCCATTTCAGCCCCTGTCTGCCTCTAGGGGAGATGGAAGGCAGCCCTCCCTGCGTTTGGGGCCAGGGAGTCTGGCCTGCTCCCCTCAGCCCTGCCTGGGGGGGCACCCTCCAGGACCCCTCCTGTTCATCTTTCCTCCTGCTGTTCAGAGGCAGGCTGCCTGCCCCCTTTCCTTCCTCCTGGGGTCCCTGCAGGAGGACCCTGCGGGTGTCGCAATCGCCCTCTTCCTCACCCCGCCTGGGCGGCTGTGGTGCAATCTTTGCACGGGGACGGAGGCTGCTGCAAGACCTCCTTTCCGACTCTGCGGGGAGAGGGGTTTCCTGGCGCTGTCGAAACCCACAACCATCAAGCGAGATCTTGGGGCCAGGGAGGGAATTGGAGCTGGGAAGCCTTTGAGCCACTTTCTGTCCCAGGAGGGCTCCTGGGACTGCTGCTGCCAGGAGGGTCTTGAGATCTTCCAACTGGGGGCATTTTCCTCAGCTGATGCCTCAGCTAGGGTGGGCATCCTTGCTGAAGGGTTGACCCTCCCCTCCCCTTGTGGTGGGGAAACTTTCCATTTATTTTAACTTAAAAAAAGAGAAGCTTTTAATTCAGTTTTTTGCAAAAGAGCTGAAGGGTTAACTTGAGCCGAGGGGCAGCTGCGTCAGCACCAGAGCTCCAGACAGACCTGGCATTCTAGGAGACCTGCACATTCCTGCATTGCGGAGGGTTGGACTAGATGACCCTCGGAGCCCTTAGGAGCTACAATTCTAATTCTCTCCCTGTATGCCCCACAGAGGACCTTAAGGTCCATACATAGCAACACCCTCAAGGTCCCGGGCCCTAAGGAAGTCAGACTAGCCTCAACCAGAGCCAGGGCCTTCTCAGTGGTGGCCCTGGCCTGGTGGAACGCTCTGTCTCCTGAGACCAGGGCCCTGCGGGATCTGATTTCTTTCCAAAGGGCCTGCATGACAGAGTTGTTCCGCCTGGCCTTTGGCTTGGAATCAACTTGATCCCCTCCCCCTCTTTCCTTTCTCCTGTGACAGATCTCCTATTTAGGGACTTCCCTGGCTTTTTTCTGGCCCACGTAGGACCAGTCCGGATAGTTGGCCTTGGTGAAGACTTGATGTTTTCATCCCCAAAAAAGTTTTTGATTTGAGTTTCCACTGAAATGAGGCTGCATTTAAATGTTTTTATGTTGTATTTTAATCTTGTTTTTTAATCTGTATTTCAATCAATTGTTTTTATATTGGTGTTAGCTGCCCTGAGCCCGGTCTATGGCTGGGGAGGGCGGGGTATAAATAAAACATTATTATTATTATTATTATTATTATTATTATTATTAGCTCCCCATCCTCATTTTCTGGGTGCAGGTGGGTCTTGCTGTGCCTGGACCCTCGGATTCTGAAGCCCTGGCCCTTCGGAAAGCCCCCAAGGAGGCGGCAAAGGCCGCTTCTCCCGCCTCCAAAGTGCTCTTAGGGAGCTCTCCCTAACGCAGAGACTCAATCCATCTTCTTGACAGTTCAGACAAAGCCCTTCGCCACGCGAGGGGAATAAGCGAGTTGGGCTTTGGCTGCTTCTCCGGCTCTGCCAGCCAGACTCATTTTGCAAAATGAGAAACAGGAACGGCACACAGGAAGCGCATGAGTCTGCCCAACGGCCCCATTAGGAGGAGGAGGAGATGGAAAGCCAGAAACGTCCTCTCCGCAGACACAGCCCGGCTCTGCCTGCCAAGCTCCAGTCGGGCAGCCTGTTTGCAGATCTTTCACGCTGGGTCAAAACAAGGAGGCGGCCAGGCCAGCGCCAACAGCAGCCAAGGCCAGAGACCAGGCCGACTTATCTGCAGCGCACAGCAGAGGGATCACTCCCAAGCATGACATTTCCATTCCCAGGCGAGGGGCAGCTGTGCCACTCAGAACAATCCCCTTTGATGAATGACGGAAGCAGCGGGAGAGTTTGCTGCTCCTCCTCCAACAGGGACAGATGGACAGGGAGGGAGAGAAAACATCCAGGTTCACTGAATTGAATGGAGAGGGTGTGATGCACCCGGCAGTGCTAGCTGGGTTCGGCTCATTTCTGGGTGTTTTGCAGAGAGGAAACTTGCATGTTGACCAGAATCAACTGTCCTGGGCATCCCCCGTGGCTCCACCAGCACATTCTGTAGGCAAGTAAGCTCCTTGCTGCAGCACCAGATAAGATCAGAGCCCCAAGGAAGGGAAGGAGAAAATTAACGAATATGCAGCAAAAGTCAGATGCATCTGGAAGGCCACAGAGTGCTGGGTTGGGAAGTCTCTAGAGAAATTTTGTATCATGGAAATCGTACGATGTGTAAACAGAAAAATGGACAATGCATTTTTTGGGTAAAAAGCCAGATCAGACCCACCAAGCAGATGCACTCAATAGGATTTCTGGAAGCATTATTTATGGTTAATTTTTAATCCCACCTTCTCATTTCATAAGAAATGCTCAGGTTTCAGGTATTAGATAACAAGGTAAAAGAAAGGCAAAGGACCCCTGGACGGTTAAGTCCAGTCAAAGACGACTATAGGGTGTGGCGCTCATCTCACTTCAGGCCGAGGGAGCCGGCATTTGCCCGCAGACAGTTTTCTGGGTCATGTGGACAGCAGGACTAAACCGCTTCTGGCGCAACAAGACACCGTGACGAGTGGCAGAGTGCACAGAAACGCCATTTACCTTCCCGCCACAGCAGTACCTATTTATCTACTTGCGCTGGTGTACTTTCATAGGCAGGAGCTGGGACAGAGAAACAGGAGCTCGCCCCGTTATCGATTAGATAACACAACCATAAAATACATGTCTTTAAAAACACAGACAAGCAGCAATGACTCAGGAGGGGTACAAAATGCATCTTAGCTCAGGGGCAACCAACGTGGTGCCCCCTGGAAGCTGCTGGACTAAAGCTTCCCCCCCCTCAAACTCCCATCCACCAGCCAAGGCTACCTGGGATGAAGGGAGTCCCTGGCACACCTGCAGAGACCACATGTGCCAGTCCTGTCTTGGCTGAACGCACAACCTGATTAAGTTGCAACAAGTCAGTTCAGCTCAGCTACGCGTAACATTAAGCAGCAGGTGTTTACATCACCCATCAAATTAAGCATCCCTGACTGATCTCCGCACTTATCCACACCAAGTGAAACTGGGCTCATAGCTGCAGCGGCCTGAAGGGCAATGGGTGGGAACGAAGGGCGGTGGCTCCCAGCTGTGAAATGCCCTCCCGTCTTCAAGCGTCAGTGGCCTTTAAGAAGGAATTTAGGGTGGAATCCTTATTACTCCTCTGCCCAACCCTCCAGCTTTCCTTTAGTGCTAGCAGCATTTTGCTGTTACTTAGGTTTGATTATGACATCAAGAGAAAGGTGCAAGACACACCTTTTAATAACACATAATTTTAAAATTAAAAAATTGTCAAGTAGCACCTTGGAGACCAACTAAGTTTGTTCTGGGTACAGTGGTAGATCGGGTTACGTACTTAATTCGTTCCGGAGGTCCGTTCTTAACCTGAAACTGTTCTTAACCTGAAGCACCACTTTAGCTAATGGGGCCTCCTGCTGCCGCCGCGCCGCCGGAGCCCGATTTCTGTTCTCATCCTGAAGCAAAGTTCTTAACCCAAGGTACTATTTCTGGGTTAGCGGAGTCTGTAACCCGAAGCGTATGTAACCCGAGGTACCACTGTATAAGCTTTTGTGTGCATGCACACTTTTTCAGATACCATAAATATTAATTAAATATTAATTCTTCAGCCCATAGGAAGGGGTTAACTTTATTTTACTTGTACGCAACTCATCACTCCTAAAAGAGCAACCTCGGGGGGCTCCCACTCCAGCTTACAAGTTGCCCCTCAGCCTCTGGCCACAACGGCCGGCCCGTTTCTTTCTGCTCACAAATGATTGCAAGTGGCCTGCACTGTCTCTACAGTTGCCCGCAAGGCTGCACACTCAGATCCGGTGGCCCCACAGGTCGGTTGCAAGGAGCACATGTGCGCGCATCCCAGCCTAGCAAGATAATGGCCAGAGAGCCAGCCTCTGCCCTAAGACTCTTGGGAGCCCCCAGACTCAAGCAAGCTGCAGATCTGGTGGACTTCACCATCAACTGCAGCAGTCAAGGCACATCAATACCTGGCTTATGATGCTCGCGCATGGGGGGGAGGGAGGAATTGCAAGGAAGCAAGCAGAGACCAGCCACATTTGGGGAGGGGGCTACTTCAGCCATCATCCCCCAGCTCAAGGTAGCAACCGCCCTCCACTTTCCACAGGAGCCTTGCCGGTCAGGAGACTTAAAGCGCAAGGGATTCCCCCGGGTGCAAATCCTGCCAAGAAAATATTCCGCATTGCATTGCACGTGTGCCAAGGAAAATCGATGGCTGGTGAGAGCCAAGAGGTGCATGTCCCACTTTCCCGGCACAGAGGCTGGGGGAAGATTTGGACCGGATCCATCAGCCCACTGAGGAAGTCAGGAGAGTCGCAGCCACACCAAACGCAGAGTCCCCGGCAGGGCCTTGAGGGACCAGGGAATGGATTCTGGTGGAATGGATTGTGGCCACACACAAACACACAAGCACCTTTTTGTAGGCCGCCTTTCCAGAGTCCAAGCCGTGCTCCAGGCGACTTACAAAAACACATGACAAAAGTAGTCATAAACAAGAAATAAAACATCGCAAAGTACATAACCAAACTGAAGGTTTCCACATAAATCATGATATAAAACAAAGGCACAAAAATTAATAATAGCAACCACCCCCCAACAGAACCCCCTAAACAATATCCCAGCCCCAACAATACCTACTACAGAGTCATAGAGTTGGAAGTGATTCCCAAGGATCACCACTTTCTCAACCAATCAGGCCAGCATATTAGCTAATCAGTCGGTGGTTGGGAAGCCAGGGGTCTCCAGGAACAGCTCAGTGCACAAAACTCTGCGCCAGGACCCCCCTGCATCTGTTAGCCTTCAAGGCAACACCGAGACCCTCCTGTGGTTTTGACTGCAAAAATGCCAGCCCAGCGATCCCTGCGGAAGCTGCTGAGCCAGACAGGAGCTGCAGACCTTGAAAGCACATTGGGCATGCAACATCATCGCCTTGTACATCTCCCCTGCTCATCCACCCCGCAGGGGCAGAGCGGAAGGACTCTTCCGCATCACGACTCTGAAGCTTCATTCTGACCCACAAGCAGGCCTGGCCAGAGTCCTCCCACTGAGAAGCCCCCAGCAGCAGCACAGCTGGAAGAGACGCCAAGGAGTCAGCCAGCAGCCTGCTTTGCCCAAATGCCAAGGCCTCGGCCTCCTGGCCAAACACAGCCGAGCCTCCACAATCACCCCACACACAGCCCCAATGCAGCCTCAAGGCTCGGGTCGTTTGTCACAGCAGAAGCCCCCTCAAGGAATGGCATACGCACAAGAGAAGAACCTGTGGAATCAGGGCCCGCATCCTGCTGCCACAGTGGCCAACCAGATATCTGCATTAGAACCTCATATATATCAGCCAGGTGCTAAATAGCACCTTGAGCCAGGGTGGCAGTCGCCAAAGCAGAATGCCTAGTTGCCATTTTGGGGCCAGAAGGCTGGAAAGTCGTATTTTCCAAGATGACTTTTTGGTTCCTGAAGTTCATTCTGATTGTGCAGATAAAACATCACGGACAGAATTCTACAGGACGGGGTGTTGGTGTGTGGAAACAGTTAGAATCCAATGATCCCCAGGTGTGCGCCTCCAGGTGGGGGAGACGCTGGGCGCCCGGGCATCTTCGCTTGGCCACAAGTGGCCGATGGCCAGGTGCAGAATGCGCCTGGTGAATTTCGAAGCTGGGTACCTCTGTGGGAAAAGCACAAGCGGGACCAGAGCACAAGATCCCTCTCTCCTCTGTCGCTGAGCGAAAGCGCTTCCTAGAACAAGGTCCCCATCCTGCCATCCCTTGACCTTCCAACACCAGCTCAAAGCGTTTTTACTCGCTTTTTTACTTTTCAGCTGCTGCAGGAGGGTAGGGGCCACACGCAGGAGTTGGGGGCACTTTCTGCAGCATATGATGTTTTTGGTATACGGGTTTCAAATTCCATGTTATGGGGCCTTTGCATTTTATGGGACAAAAAGGCAAATTAAACAGACGAAAAGCAGAATTAAAAACCAAAGCAATACATTCCTGGTGCCCTCCAGCGACTGGGCTGATGGGAACTGGAGGCCAACAACTTGTGACCAACCACAGCCCCGTACAAGAAAAACGCCTCAAGGTTCAGAGAATTGCAGAACTGGGAGGAACCCATGCGGTCATCCAGTCTAACCCCTTGCAATGCTTCAACCTGCTGAAAGCCATTTATTTCATCCCAAGGCAGCTCACCCTGTAAACCCACATTTTTGTGACTGAAGTCAAGGGCTCCCTTGCCCCAGACACAGATGCGCTCCCCAAGTGGCACTGCTGCTCCCACCACGAGCCCCTTCTTCATGCGCAGGCGGGCAAGAGGCAGAGGCTGCGCACCAGGCCCACGTCGGCTAGGCAGCCACACGCCAGGGGTGCAGGGAGGGCACTGGGCCCATGCCAAGGACACCCAGCGGAGCAAGCAGGACCCAAGACGAACTCCTGCACTACCAAGGCAGGAAAGGAACAGGTCGTACGCTAGGAAAACACACAAGAGAACGCAGAACCGAACCAAGCAGATGCGCTGGTGGAAACCTGCTTGCAAAGGACGAAGGAGGTTATCTGGTTGCATGGAAACATTGGCTGGTTTGCAGGAAGGCCAACCCGACAGGAAAGCTGTTTTTGTTGAGTCAGGAGAGAATGGAGGAGCAGGGCTTGGCTGCAAGGACATGCATGCCTATTCCCACCCCAGTCTGCTGACAAAGCAGCCAGGAGTTCTACAAACTTGTGGGTGAGGGCATGGGGGCTGCATTTTGCAGGGCCCCTCTGCCCAACCCAGGCTCCTCAAGCCCCACCCTGCAAAATGCAGACACTCCCCTCCCTAAAAGCCCAGGCCCAAGCCAGGATATGCATGACATTACAAACAGAAGCTCATGTTTTTAATCCGTCACTGGGCTGGTGCTTACGGGGTGTTGCCTTGTCCAGTAAGGCGTTTGCCCGTATGTTTTTGTCTGCATTCCTCCAATTAATAGCTGCCATGAGAAAATTGCTGAAGGTGGGGAGGCAGGAAGTGAGTTTAAAGCCCTTTGAAGGAGTAAAGACAATTTGAAAGTTTCTCCCTCCAGATGCAAGGCAGGGAAGGGAGATCAACTGGCTACTTGCTCAGCAGGGCACTGGCTCTGACGCACGCTTGTTGCTGACTGCTGGACACAGAATCATAGAATCTTAAGAGTTGCAAGGGACCCCGAGGGTCATCCAGTCCAGCCCCCAGCAATGCAGGAAACTTCGCTGAAGCATGCAAGACAGACGGCCGCCCAACCTCTGCTTAGAAACCTCCAAGGAAGGAGAGATTTGGGGGGGCTGGATCAGGCCACTGACCAATGGCTTCCAGGATTAAGCCCTTCCTGCAGCTGAAGCCCAGGCCAGAGAGGAATTGCATGAGCTCAGGGAAAGGACCATGGCTAGCCCATCAATGCGAGGGCCCCCACCTCTGGGAAGGGAGACAGCACAGACAGTAGGCTCACTGCACGCCCAAGGCGGCAGCTCTCTTGGAGAGGGGCTGGTGGGCTCCAGGACTCGTCCTGGAACGAACAACACGGACGTTCAGGGTCCCAAGAGGAAGCCCTCAAGTCTTCTCTCACAGTCACACAGAGTTGAGGCACCTGGGATCCCACAATGGCAGAGGAAACACAACTGACTCTGAACATACAAAGCTGCCTTATACAGTCAGGCCACTGGCACACCTAGTAGTAGCAATTTATTATTTATACCCTGCCCATCTGGCTGGGTTTCCCTAGCTTCCAACAGAATTATTGGTGATAATAATAATAATAATAATAATAATAATAATAATAATAAAACAATAAAGCATCATACTGGGAGCCAACGTAGGTCTTTCAGGACTGGTGTTATATGGTCTCGGCGGCCACTCCCAGTCACCAGCCTAGCTGCCGCGTTCTGGATTAGTTGTAGTTTCCGGGTCACCTTCAAAGGTAGCCCCACGTAGAGCGCATTGCAGTAGTCCAAGAGGGAGATAACCAGAGCATGCACCACTCTGGCAAAACTGTCTGCAGGCAGGGAGGGTCTCATCCTGCGTACCAGATGAAGCTGGTAGACAGCTGCCCTGGACACAGAACTGACCTGAGCCTCCATGGACAGCTGTGGGTACAAAATGAATCCCAGGCTGCGCACCTGGTCCTTCAGGGGCACAGTTGCCCCATTCAGGACCAGGGAATCCCCCACACCTGCACCCCCCCGTCCCCCAAAAAGAGTACTTCTGTTTTGTCAGGATTCAACCTCAATCCGTTAGCTGCCATCCAACTGCCTCCAGACACTGACTGGCAGAGGCTGTCTGGGGTTTCAGACAGGGGACGTTCCCATCCTGCCTGGAGAAGATGCTGCCACTGGGGACTGAAGCTGGGTGCTGTGCCAACGAGCCCCCAATCAGATGAATGCAGGGTGGGCCTTGCAGACTCCTAAACCTCCCCACGGGGGTCCCACCAACAGGCCTTTCCACATCTCTGGGGGGAACGAAAGAGGACCCTGGAAGCCCCGGACCCTTAAGATATTATGAAGACACAAGGGACACACAGAGACCAGAAGAGGTTGTGCCTTGCAGTTTGCTAACCAAATTGACAACGTTCCTGCAGTGAGGTGTGCAGGGCTAAAGCAGGCTCAACTTTCTTTGGCTACTTGAGCTCCAAAAGCATCTCCTAGTCCAGCGGTTCTCCACCTGTGGGTCCCCAGATGTTGTTGGACTACAACTCCCATCATCCCTGAACTCTGGCCTTGCTAGCTGGGGGTGATGGGAGTTGCAGTTCAGCAACATCTGGGGACTCACAGGTTGAGAAAGGCTGTCCCAGACTATGCTGGGACTCATGTGCCTCTCAACAGCTTCAACATTTGGCACCGGGCACAGAACTCGGCATTATTTTTCCTAAGATGAAATTGCTGCGTAGAATTTCTATCAGCCTTGGGGCAGAGCTGTGCGAGGGAAGCAAACCTGCACAAAGTATTTGGGTCACGAGAACGTCTTCCTTTGAGCTGCGCCGGGTCTTTGAGCAGCTCCCCAAAGGGATGTCAGAGCCGCCTGCTCCTGTCTCCCACGATCTGTTTTGCACATCAAACGCCCCTTCGGATCAAGGCGGCTCCTCAGGTGGGAGAGGGAGTGGAACGGATCTCCCTTGCAAGACACAGGTTCTCCCAATACAGAGGGCCTTCTCGGTGGTGGCGCCCTCCCTGTGGAACTCCCTCCTACCAGATGTCAAGGAAATAAACAACTATCTGACTTTTAGGAGACATCTGAAGGCAGCCCTGTTTAGGGAAGTCTTTAAGGTTTGATGTTTTAGCGTGTTTTTAGTACAGTGGTACCTCGGGTTACACATGCTTCAGGTTACATACGCTTCAGGTAACAGACTCTGCTAACCCAGAAATATTACCTCGGGTTAAGAACTTTGCTTCAGGATGAGAACAGAAATCGTGCTCTGGCGGTGCAGCGGCAGCCGGAGGCCCCATTAGCTAAAGTGGTGCTTCAGGTTAAGAACAGTTTCAGGTTAAGAACGGACCTCCGGAACGAATTAAGTACTTAACCCGAGGTACCACTGTATCTGACTTTTAGCAGACAGCTGAAGGCAGCCCAGTTTAGGGAGGTTTTAAATGTCTGATCTTCTATCTTGTTTTTAATATTCTGTTGAGAGCCGCCCAGAGTGGCTGGGGAAACCCTGTCAGATGGGCGAGGTATATTTTTTTATTATTATTATTATTATTATTATTATTATTATTATTAGACAGCTGACATGCAAGCGAGAGGACGCTCCTTCACCTCCCAAAACTCAGCTAGTCACCAGCAAAGGATATTTCAACAGCCCCCATTGCAGGAAGGCTAGAGGCTGGTGATGGGTGCCCCAGAGTGGGGAGGAGCCGCAGCCTCAGGGGGAGAGCAGCTGGCAGCAAGCAGAGGGTCCCTCTCCCATCCCCACTGGCAGCATCTCCAGGCAGCGCTAGGAGAAGATCCTGCCTGAAACCCCGGAGAGCCACTGCTGCCAGTCAGAGTCCAGGGGCCTGACTCAGGAGAAGGTCACTCCCTATGGTCCTGTCTGGGCCCCGCAGGCAGCGCCACCCTGGCCCTTTCTCAGGCTACCTCAAAGGGCTCTTCCACACCAGGGTCGGAAAGGAGCTAATCGCCAAGGGCACATTAAGCGTAGGTTATAATTGGAATAAACATTCACACATTTATTAGTTGAACGTATGATAGACAAAGCAAGGATATGTACAATTTTATGACATGCAGAAAACAAGATATGTAAAAAAATCAGGGATGGGAGGTGAGGGAAGTCTTTGAGGGGGTGAGGGAGGGGAATAAAGTGGGGAAAATAATGTAATTGATAATGAGGATTTACAAATTGTTATGTTGAAATTGGTTAATAATTTTTTTTTTTTTTTTTAAATAGGTTATCATTGTTGCCACAACAGAATGTCTAGGCACTGTTTCCTCCCGCGAAATTTGCAGTTGGGGTTGTTATTAATTTCATTTCTATGCTGCTTTCTATTTTAAAGGGGGAAAATATCTCCAAACGGTTTGCAACACATGAAAACCAGGGTTAGAAACTCAGATATAGAAGCCAATTGCCAAATGGCACCATAAACCGAGGTTACGGTTGCCACAACAGAAAGTCTGGAGTCCATTCCCTCCTCCTCCCCCCCCCCAGCAGATCCCTTGCAAAGGTTCCTGGCATGGGGGGCGCACCAGGAGCCCCACTTGGCTGACACGCTGAGCCCCCTAAGCTCAGGCCTCAATGACCCCCTTTCCCTCCCCGAAGGGCTGAACCCCACTTGCTCCCCAGGCCTCCCAGCAGGAAGAGGGGGCTGGAGGGGGAGGCTGAGCTTTGCCCCACCAGGACAGGGGGAGAAATGCTCACCGCCCGCCCGCCTTCCTTCCCCAAAATGAGCCTTTCAAAGGCTGCAGGAAGCCCTTCTGACCCCAGGAAATTGGGACTGGCTGCACCTTTGGCGCTGCTTTGGTCTGTTGCATAGTTAGAGCACACAGTTCGACTATGGAACTCCCTCCCACAAGAAGCAGCGATGGCCTGGGTGCCTTGAAAAGAGGACTGGCCAAATTCCTGGAGGAGGAGAGGGCTATGGATGGCTCCTAGCCGGGACAGCTCTGCTCGCCCTCCACAGTCAGGGACTGCCAGGCTTCTGAATCCCCGTTTCTGGAAACCCCAGGAGGACGGGATAGCTGCTCTTGTGTTCGAATCCCGCTTGCAGGTTTCCCTTTGGGGCAGGCATCCCCAACCTGCCGCCCTCCAGATGTTTTGGCCTACAACTCCCATGATCCCAACTAACAGGACCAGTGGTCAGGGGTGATGGGAACTGTAGTCCAAAACATCTGGAGGGCCGCAGGATGGGGTGCCTGCTTTGGGGGCAACTGGTGAGAACAGGGCCTAATCCAGCAGGCTCTTCCGAGGTGGTTATGTTCTCATGATGTTAGCGCCATGTTCCATCAACCCTCTGAAGACCTGAAGAACCACAAGTGGGGACGGGGCAGCTACGCTTGCCAGGGAGAGAACAAAAACTGGGCAAGCTGGACCACCGGCCAAACCCAGCACTTGGGCTCCTGAAAGGCAGGAAAAGTTCAGTCCCGTTCTCAGCACCTCTTGGGAAAACATTGGACGATGCCAATTGCCCCTCTGGTCCAGCATCCTGGTCTCCCTGGGGCCACCCAGGTGCCGGCAGGAATAATAATTATTATTATTATTATTTATTTATACCCCGCCCATCTGGCTGGGCTTCCCCAGCAACTCTGGGCGGCTTCCAGCAAAATATTAAAATACCGTAATGCATCAAACATTAAGTTTCCCTATACAGGGCTGCCTTCAGATGTCTTCTAAAAGTCAGATAGTTGTTTATTCCCTTGACATCTGGTGAGAGGGCGTTCCACAGGGCAGGCGCCATCACCAAGAAGGCCCTCTGCCTGGTTCCCTGTAACTTGGCTTCTCGCAATGAGGGAACCGCCAGAAGGCCCTCGGGGCTGGACCTCAGTGTCCGGGCAGAACGATGGGGGTGGAGACGCTCCTTCAGGTCTACTGGGCTGAGGCCATTTAGGGCTTTAAAGGTCAGCACCAACACTATGAATTGTGCTCGGAAATGTACTGGGAGCACACAGGCCAAAAGCACTCTGCCCATGCAAATCCGAGCCACCGGTGTTTGGAGGCATCACTGCCTCTGGCTGTGGAGGTTCGACACCTGTGGCTTGTTGTGCTGTCTAATCTTTTACACACCTGCCTCCAGTGGGAGGGAGTTCCACAGTTCAACTACGCACTGCAAGAAGGACTTTCTTCTCTCTGTCGGGAATCTTCCAACACTGGACGCCCAAAGCTAAGGCGTGCTGAGAGTCTCAGCCAAAAGAGCATTTGGGTTGGGTCCAGCCGCCTTGTGCGTCCCAGAGAACCCCTCTGGCAGACTGCACCCCCCCTTATGTGCTTGCAGGGGCTGATGGGAGTTGCAGTCCAAAAGTTGCATCCGGAGGGTCCCGGGGGGGGGGGGGGGAGAGCAGGCCCTGAGGCTTCGCGGCTGCGAGGTGCAAAGAGCAATCCTTGCAGGGCCGGACGCAAAGAGAGTGACTCTGCAATTCTCCTCCGCCGGGAAGCGCAAAGGCAGCAACCCGGGCGGACGCCTCTCCCGCTGGGGCAGTTGCTGTCGACTTCGCCCGGCTCGGCCTTGGAGACCTGGGGCGTCCATGCAACGCGCCCCCCCCCATCCAACTTGGCCTTCCCGACCCACTGCAGGAGCTGCCGCCCCCTTTCCTCCGCCCCATTTGCACACCCGGCGCGCAACCCCGCAGTGCGCTCTGCAGAACTGAAAACTCGACGGCGGCTGCGGAGCGGCGCTCCTGCCTCGACCTCGGCTGCCGCGGCGCTCTGCACATGCTCGCGTGCTGCAGACCCACAGGGGGAAACCCCCAGGGCGTCGGAGGGGCGCTCTGCACGGGCTCAGAGGCACTCTTGCCGCCCCAAAGAAAAGCACCCCACCCCGCTCCTGGTCCTTGGTGAGCCATTCCCCGTCCCTGGGCGAGAGAGGCGCCCTCTGCGCGGGCTCAGGGGCACCCTGGCCAAGTCGCCTTAACCCCCCATCCCAGCCCCAGGCCCCAATCCAGCCCCACTTACTGGTCCGGGTGGGATCCGCCTCGCTGGAGCAGCTGGCGCAGCGGGACGGCGGCGCGCCCGAGGAAGCGGTCGGTGCCGACCAGCGCGCGTTGCCAGACGGTGATCTGCAGCAGGAGCGCCGGGTCGTCGTCGGCGTCGTCGGGGCCGGGCGTGGGCGGCAGCTGGAGCGCGCACTCGTCGGCCCAGCGCGGCCCGCTCCGCTGCGGCGCCACCGGCGTGCGGTACTTCTGGCCGCCCAGCTGCAGAGCCACGAAGGCGTCGCCCGACGGGCCGCCCTTGGCGCGCAGAGCCCGCGCCTGCACCACCGTCACCTGGACGTGGCTGGGCAGCCACGACGGCGGCGAGGACGGCGCCCCATCCGCCGCCGACGACACCCGGCTCATCCTCGCCGGAGAAGGCGCACAAGCTCGGGCCTCTGCAGCGGCGGCGGCGGCGGCTCCGCGTCCCTCCGTCTGTCCGGGCGCCCGGCCGGCCTCCTCGGCTTGCTGCTGGCCAAGACGCGCCCTCCCTCCTCTCCTCCTCTCCTCCTCCTTCCCTCCTTCCTCCCCTCCCTCTTTCTCTCCTTCCCTCCTTCTCCCCTCCCTCTTTCCCTCCTTCCTCCGCAGGCTCCTCCTCGCGCCCCGTCGCACGCGCGGCCAGCTCGGCAGCTGCAGACGCTGCGCTTGCGAGGCGAGGGGGCTGCTGGCGCCGCCTCTTGCTCTTTCTCTCCACCGCCGCCCCCCCTCCACCTTCCAGCAGCCCGGGGCAGGATCCGAGCGCCGCTCCCGCCCCGGGGGGAGATGCAAAAGACGGGCTGCCCCCATCGCCTTTGCAACCCGGGAAATGCAACGCGGACCGCCGCTGGTGCGCCTTTGCAGAATCCGGGCTCTGCGCCCCGATGGGCCCCTGGCGGGCGGCCAGCTCTTCCCCCCTCCCCAATCCCGGCGGGGTTGGCCCAGGGCCTGTCTTGGGAGGGGGTGGGGGTGCAGGAGGGACACGATCCCCAGCCAAGCTCTCCCGGGCAGCCCCATTGGCACCGCGGAGCGCTCCTTCGGCTCGCCTGGCGAATGGCAGCTTGGGCTAGACTCGGTTTGGCAGGGCACATGCCAAACTTTCTGTGGGGTGGCCTCCCCCTGAGCCCTTTCCAGTGACTGCCACAGAGAAGCCCGTTTATTTATTTCTGGGAGTATTTTAATCATAGTATCATAGAACTGGACGGTTGGAAGGGATCCCTGAGGGTCATCTAGACCAACCCCCTCAAGTGCAGGAATCACAGCACAACCATCTCTCACAAATGGCTATCCAACCCCTGTAGGAAAGCCTCCAAGGAAGGAGAGGCCACCACCTCCCGAGGAAGCCCATTCAACTTTTGAATGGCTGGCGCATGCAGTCAGAAAGTTCTTCCCTTTTCTTGTAACTTGATTTCATTGGTTCGTGTCTTCCCCTCTGGAGGAGCACCAGAAAACAAGCTTGCTCCCTCTTCCCTCTGAACAGCCCTTCAGCTATAACAGAAGCATTCACAGAGTTGGAAGGGAACCACCAGGGTCATCTAGTCCAACCCCCTGCAAGGCAGGAATCTTTTGCCCAACATGGTTCTTGAAACCGCAACCCTGAGATTAAGAGTCTCGAGCTCTCCTGACTGAGCCATCTCCTTTAAAGATGGTTCTCGTATCTGCTCTCCGTCTCCTCCAGGCTCAACATACCCAGCTCCTTCAACCGTTCCTCATCAGGCTTGGTTTCCAGGCCCTGGATCGTCTTGTTGCACACCTTCCGGCTCATCAATATCTGTTCCTCCCTGCCTTTCGTTGTAAGTCGCCTTGGGTTGCCTTGGGAAATATAATAATAGTAATAGTAAATATAATAATAATAATAATAAACAATTCCAGCCCTGATACTACATGCCGCACACCACAGCAGCAAAAATTTGGCCCCTCCCTTATATGCAGGGTCTCGTGAGTTGAAGCTGGAATTTCCTCTGCTAGTTCTGGTCCAAAGTGGGGGATTTACAGTGGTACCTCTGGTTGCAAACAGGATCCGTTCCAGAAGCCCATTCACAACATGAAAAGAGCGCAACCTGCAGCGGCGCGTCTTCGCACGTGCGGGTTGCGATTCGTCGCTTCTGCGCATGCACGTTACATCATTTTGAGTGT
Organism: Podarcis filfolensis; assembly: GCF_964270895.1. NCBI lineage: Eukaryota > Metazoa > Chordata > Lepidosauria > Squamata > Lacertidae > Podarcis > Podarcis filfolensis. The sequence goes on from NC_139610.1 coordinate 76,965,482, forward strand.
CTGCACAAGTGGCAAAACCCAGAAGTACCAGTAACCCTTTCCAGTACTTCCGGGTCGCCACAGGACATAACCTGAAAGAACGTAACATGAAGCGGACGTAACATGAGTTATGACTGCATTAGAGAAATTGCTTATGGGGAAATATTTTAATGGTAGATCTGTGACGTGACTCCCCAGCTTATAGCACAGTGCCCCTCTGAAGCAAGAGGGGTCTGGAGACAGTGAACTGAGTTCAGCCCAGAGGAGGATATTTCAGTGGGAAGGCAGTAGCCATTGGGCAATGCTCCCTCTCGGGTGAGTACGTTCATGGCAGCGGAGAAATGCCCCAAGCTCCAGTGCCAGGTCGCAGAAAACACATGCATGTTGCACTTCTCAAGCGGGGGCTACGCATTCCTGGGTGTGTCACCGTGCCGTACAAGCCTTCTCCCTTTTCCGTATTTGCAGAGCCAGCGGCAGACTTAAAACTGTTGCCGCAGATCCTTTAAGAGACCAGCTCACTCCTTGCCTCCCGAGATGTGTGGCAGCCAAATCCTGTTCAAATACATGTTGCCTATTTATCAGCATTGCAAGAGAAAAACAGAAGGCAAACTCATTCCCTGTGTTGCAGTGGGTGGGAATAGATGAGCCTTGGGTATCCCTTCCAACTGTACAGTCCTGTGATTCTATGACTTATTAACCACTGATGTGGCAGCCTTGAATTTTTAAGGAGCAGTGCATCTATTATTATTAATATTATTATTATTATTTTATTTCCAAAGGGTAGCTGACACAGCACTAATTGTAACTGGATTGTAATTTGGTCTTTTGTGTGTGTGTGTGTGTGTGTGTGTGTGTGTGTTTGTTTGTTTTGTCTGTTTTTCTGGAATTGGATTATGATTTGATTTGTATTGTTTGGATGCTTTTAATGGAAAATTAATTAAAATTATTATTTAAAAAAGGCCCAATTTCTGCATTCTGCAAAGCTGACCCCTGAGAAGACAGTACCTGCAGAAGACCCTCCTCACCTGCAGAGCGCAGGGACTGACTGGGCAGAGCAGCGAGGAGACAGCCTTCCAGGTCTCCTGGTCCTGAGCTGCATTGGGCTTTTATTCACCCAAAATGGCACCTTGAACTTAACCCAGGAGCTCATTAAAAGCCCGGGCAACTCTTCCCAGTGGGGAGACGTGTTGACAATAGTTTGCCTCAGTGCAGGGCCATCTTAAGCATATCGGGCGCCGTGGTGCACAGATCCCTCTGGCGCCCCCCTTTCCCAGAGTTTTTGACCTTTTTTAGGGCTGCAGGAGGCGGGCAGCGGCTGGAGGGCGGCTCCTCCAGCGGGGAAGAGGCAGAGGCTGGACGCGGTGCCTGCCGGCTCAGCTGGCCACTTTGTGCCATGGTGGCCACAGCAGGCAGCACACCGAGCAAGCAGGCCTGTGCCTAGCGAACGAGGGGGCGTCCCTCGCTCACTCAGCGCGCTCGTTCGGTGTTCCCCGGACTCTCGCCTGGCACCCTCCAGGACTTGGCACCGTGGCGCCCTGCACCGCTAGCCTCTGTGGGTAAGACGGGCCTTCTCCAGTGAGCAGATGAGCAGCTGCATTTTGCAACGGCTGCCGCTTCTGGACCGACCCCAAGGGCAGGCCCCCAATCGAGCAATTGCAGCAATCTATCCTGGAGGTGACCAGCGCCTGGACAGGACTGGCCTGCCATTGACGAAGGAAGGCATAATCCAGGATGGACTGTGGATCCTCGATGCTGCATCTGAGGAAACTCGTGGCCAGAAGTGAGCTCTCATTTTCACCCACCCACCCCAGGTCTGTCTCATGATGCATGCCTGGCTTAGCTGATCTCCCTCGCGCACACAAAACACTTTGCTTTGTTGCAGCTGCAGAAATGCCTGGTGCAAATTCTGGAGCCGTGAGTCTTGGTCCTAGGAGTGTGGCTCCAGCCAAGGACAAATGTAGATAAGCTGGGTGGGAGGAGGGATACATTTGCCCCTGGATGCCCCTGCCAAGCTCCGAAGCCCTGGGGCCAACAACCCCCTGCCTCTCCCACAGAGAGCCCCCCCCCCGTGTGGGCCAGCTGAAAGGAATTTGGGCAAATCCCACACAGGATCATCTCTGCAGCAGCTGCATCTCTCTGGCAAGGACACGTCCAGCTCCCCTGTGTCAGCTGAAGGGCACCTGCCACAGGGATCGGATGTCCGCGGCCTCCGTCTCTTCCTCCTCCAAACAGCCAGCGGGTTCAGGAGAACAAGAGGCATTTTGAGCCACCCACAAGCGCTTTGGGGCCTGCTCACCATCGAGGGTCAAAGAGCCAGCGTGGTGTAGTAGTTAAGAGCGGTAGTCTCGTAATCTGGTGAACCGGGTTCGCTTCCCCGCTCCTCCACCTGCAGCTGCTGGGTGACCTTGGGCCAGTCACGCTTCTCTGAAGTCTCTCAGCCCCACTCACCTCACAGAGGGTTTGTTGTGGGGCAGGAAGGAGAATGTGAGGCGCTTTGAGACTCCTTCAGGTAGTGATAAAGCGGGATATCAAATCCAAACTCTTCTCCTCCTCCTCCTTCTTCCTCTTCCTCCTCATCCAAGCCAGCCCTCCATCTCTCTTGCTCGGTGGTTAAACCTTCCTCGAAAAGGAGGGGCAGGGGCTCCCCACCCACAGGCAGACTCAGGCTCCCTTGGCAAGGGGCTGTATTGGCATGGAGAGGCACCATTTTTGTGTTGCCCTGGGCCTGCCCCTTGGTGGGGGTTTTATAAACAAAAATATTCCCTTTTTTCCCTATGGGGTACCCAAAAGCCCATATAGAGTCCTTATGTAGGTTCCCTATTGGTAGGAGAGAATAACAGAGGCCAACCAGAGAATATTGAGAAGCAAAGCAGCTAAGAAACCTGATCTTTATTGATCTGTTGCAACAGGGTGCCCCCTTCACATGCAGGAAAGGAGGAGGACCCAGAACAAAGGTGTGCGCACCCTTATAAAGACATTTTAAATTGCCCGCCCTGGAGCTCAAGACCACCCCCAGAAACATCATACATACATCACAGAAGGGGTGTAGCTCAAGACCACCACCCCAATACATCATACCTACATCACAGAGAAGGTGGTCTACAGCAGAAATCTGAGCGCTTTGTTTACCTCCTGTCTGGCAGGTTACCTGTTAATGCTTACTTGACTGGATACCCTGGGGAGCCTGGTCAGTCTTTTGTAATGATAAATACTTAGTTCCTGGGCCAGGTCACAGGCTCACACCCTATTCATATCTTAAATGTGCCCTTAAGACAGGATTTGTGAAGGAAAAGACAATGGGGAGGCTTTTCCATTTTCCTTTGACCTTGCAGAGAAAACATTGGGACAGTTGGGGAACCAAAAATGGTTCCAGGTCGGTCTTCCTGTGTTGATCCATGTACGTGCTTGGTTGGTACATTTATTATATATCTAAGACCTTAAAATTCTTATCACAGGGGCCAGTCTGGATGACCCCTAGGTACGCCTCTGTCTCCTCCCAGCCAGCTCCTGACTCTGAACTCTTGGATCAAATCAATGGCCCATCTAGTCCAGCATCCTCTTCTCACAGGGACCCCTCAGATGCCCCAGGGAGAAACCCACAATCAGGATTCGAACACAGGAGCCTCCCCACCCCCCGCCTGGTATTCAGAAGGGAGGAGAGGGTTGTGGGTCTCCACAGCAGCAAGGCTGCCTTATAGGTGATGCCGGATTCTAGCTTGGAATTCAAAGGCCTCCCCCATAAAATAAGGCTCCCCTCTCCAAACCAACAAGAGCAAAGCCCCCTTTTTAAACGCAGTCCCTTTCACTTGCAGGAAGTTCTAGCTGAGTCTGAATGGCTCCCCCCGCAAATAATCCAGGGAACTCACTGCCTCATGGCTCCCGTCTGGGAAACCGAGACTCCTGCCTCCTTTGCTGGCTACATTCATTCGACCTGTGAGGTGTTTCCTTCAGGAGCTGAGGACACACACCCCCCCCCAAGCTGGCAAAAGCCCGCTCAGAAGCATGTTTAGCTCCTAGCTGTGCAAAGCAAACTGGCTCTGTGCCATCGCTTTGGGGCTGCTGTGGACCTGGAATGAATCTGGGGTGCTTTTAAAGCAAAGTGTGGGCGTGGGGGAATTCTGGGCGGGGAGGAAGACCTCCTTGCTTAAGCAATGCTTCCTTCGCATTTCTGAAGCGGGGAGGACTTGCGATGGAGCTGCCTCTGCAATGGTCAGTCTGACTGCCTGGCGCTTGGCCTGCAGGCCTTCCTCTTCGAAATTCTTCCACATTCCCGTCTCTCCCAATGCAGTGGCTTTCGAGGAGGGAGCATTGCAGCTTCTGAACCCCTGCACCAATTCTGCACGCCCGCTTTTGCAGGGATCTCACCAAACGCAGCTCTGCATTATTCCGTGAGCGCCCTGCAACGCTCAGCTTGGGAAAAAGAGGCGGCAGGTGTAAAGGACCCCGGAGCAGAATGCTGCTTACAGCTCCAACCACTAGGCAGTGTCTGTTAGGATATAGTTCCGTTCCACCTTAAAAGGGAACAGGCATGACTGTTGTGTGTTTACTTCCAGCACAGGCTTGCTGGGAACTTCCGTTTGTATATTGCTTTTGATGTGCTGGACACGAAGGGAAGCAGACATGTTTTTTCTTTGTTCCTGAACTATGCTGAATAAATGCCTGTAAATAATGCTTACATATGTGTCTGTCCGCCTCTTCTGTTGTGAGAAGATTTATTCACTCTGCTGATAGAGCATGCACAGCTTCTAAACGGCCTTGGTCCAGTATATATGAAGGTGCGACTCCACCCCCATCGTTCTGCCCGGACATTGAGGTCCTGCGCCGAGGGCCTTCTGGCGGTTCCCTCATTGTGAGAAGTGAGGTTACAGGGAACCAGGCAGAGGACCTTCTCGGTGGTGGCACCCGCCCTGTGGAACGTCCTCCCATCAGATGTCAAGGAGAACAACAACTACCAGACTTTTAGAAGAAATCTGAAGGCAGCCCTTTTTAGAGAAGCTTTTTATGTTTGATGCATTACTGTATTTTAATATTTTGTTGGCCATTTGGTGCCAAAGAAGGACAGAACTTTTTTTATGTATGCTACAACGTCAGCAAGAATACTTATAGCAAAGCACTGGAAGACTCAAGATCTACCCACTCTGGAAGAATGGCAGATGAAGTTGATTGACTGTATGGGACTGGCAGAAATGACTGGCAGAATCCGCGACCAGGGAGAAGAGTCGGCAGAAGAAGATTGGAAGAAATTTAAGGATTATTTACAGAAATATTATAAAATTAATGAACTTTGAAAAGATGCTGGATTGAACTTTTGTGGTTTCTAGCTGTTATGATAAAGATAACAGGGATTAAAATTGTTTAAGTCATAAAATTTAAAAAGTTGATTGGAAAATAAGGTGTTAATTAAAAGGAATGTTAAGAGATTAGGATTTGCTGGATTAACAATTTGAACTAGAAAACAAGAAGGGGAGGTATGAGGAAGTCAAAGAAACATGTTATTGAAAAACTGTTATTGAAATTGATTTGTTTTTAATATTTTTCTTTTTCTTTTTCTTCTTGTGTTTGCATAAAATTGGAAAACTTAATAAATATTTATTAAAAAAAATAAATATTTTGTTGGAAGCCGCCCAGAGTGGCTGGGGAAACCCAGCCAGATGGGCAGGGTATAAATAATAAATTATTATTATTATTATTAAACGTATCTGAGGCTCGTGTCGCTGTTTGATGCTGTTCCAAGGGAGACCGGTGATTGCCCGGCTGCCGGCCAGTGGCTGGAGCCAGCTGGGGGCCTGCCCGATGCCCCGTCTCCCTGGCACTACCCCAACAGTGCCATCCTCCTCCTCTTCTTACCTTAGCCAGAGTGGGCCCTTTAGGCTGCTGTTAGGTGGGGAGCAGCCACCTAATCGCCCCTCCCTCTCCAGGCAGCGGAGCAGCCTCACAGCAGATCACCTGGAGATTATTCACAGGTGGAACCAGCACCTGGGAAGGAAGGAGGCAGCCCTGCCAGCCCAAGGCAGTCCTGAACAGTCGATGGGAAGACGGAGGATTCAGAAGGAGCTTTGAGAGAGTCAAGAGGGCAGAAGAGTGGGAACTTTTTACAAACTACTTACAAAACAACAACAAAATGAACTGGACTCCTTGGCAGGTTTTGAATAAACATACACCAATTTATTGACTGTTAATATAATAGACAATTTAAGGATCTTTACAATTTTACAATATGCAGAGATCAACATGTGCTGAAAAATCAGAGAGAGGAACTGAGGGAAGTCTGGGGGGGGAGGGTTCTTTTTGGGGAGGGAAAAAATTGGGGGGAATGATGAAGATGATATGTTATGATAATTTGTTATATTGAAATTATTAATAAAAATTATTTTTTAATAAAAGAGAGAGTCAAGAGGGTGTATGGCACTTGAGGAAAATGCCGGAAGCCTTCAAGGAAACAAGGGAATTTGAGAGACAAATAGCATCCAAAACTTATTTAAAAATATCAATGACTTCCTTTCTTCTCTTTCATGGTTCATTTTGCATGCCATAAATCCCTGAATATTTTACATAAACTAAACCATTCAGTATTCCATTACTACGTCCATCAAAACTTATTTACACCGTTGAATTTATCTTTTTTTAAAATAGTTTTTATTGATTTTTACATTTTTATCTTGATCACAAGAACAGCATCTCAGATATAAACCCAAATACTGCCCCCCCCCCAACTTCCCTCAACTTCCTCTTCTGGTTTGTTGCATAATAATTTCCCTGCTTTTTGGTTATACCTTAGTACTATATTCTCTAAATTAGGTCCTTCCTTTATTCTGTTGGGTAATTGTAAGTGTTTAGTCAAATCCTGCGAGTGAGTTCATTTCTTTACAATATTTCTCTAAATACATCGTAAATGGTTCCCACTCCTTTTCAAAGTCCCTATTGTCTTTGTCTCTTAATCTCTCAGTCAACTCGGCCATTTCAATGTAGTCCATCAGTTTGTCTTCTTTAGTTGGTATTTTGTCCATTCTTCTTTAGTTGGTATTTTGTCACTTTTCCACTTTGGGGCTAGCGGGATCCTAGCCACCTTTGTAGCGCACATGAAAATTTTCTTCTCCTTCGGCCGTTCTTGCCCTGTAATGCCTAATCAAAATGCTTCTGGACTTTTGACAAAGGTTATCTTAAACATCTTTTTCATTTCGTTATATATCATTTCCCAATATTTCTTGATTATTTTACAATTCCACAACATATGTAAAAACATACCCTCTTTTTCTTTACACGTCCAACATTTTTTAGAGCCTGTTCTTTACATACACCATTGAATTTATCTTAATGCTCCCCATGTTTACAAGTGTACACAATTCCCCCCATATTTTCAATAAACATTTTCCAATCTTCTCTAAATGCATGTTCTTCTTCTTCTTCTCTTATTCTATATGTTAAGTCTGCAAGCTGCACATATTCCATCAGCTTAAGTTGCCATTCTTCTTTAGTTGGGACCCAAAAGTCTTTATCTGGTGGGATCTATGGGACTCTTCTCATCTTCCCCCAAGGGGAAGACTCGAATTAATGGATGCCAGTGACAAGAAATGAGATTCTCACTTCACGTTTGCAACAACTTTCTCACAGTAAGAGCTGCTTGACAGTGGAACTGACTCCCTCAGGAGGCGATAGACTCTCCTTCCTTGGAGGTTTTTAATAATACTGTAATAATGAAAACACTTTTATTATTTATACAATAAGTGCCCCAGCCACTCTGGGCAGCTTCCAGCAAAATATAAAAAATAATAAACTTCCCCGCCTTCAGATGTTTTCTAAAAGTTGTGTAATTCTTTATCTCCCTGACATCTGGTGGGAGGGCATTCCACAGGGCGGGTGTCACCACCGAGAAGGCCCTCTGCCTGGTTCCCTGTAACTTGGCTTCGAACAAATGTTGGCAGTGTGAGGTATCTGAAGGAAACATGTTCCACATGTGGTGGGCATGTCAAAAGATGAAAGAGTTTTGAAATGTTATATATGATGAACTGGAAGAAATCTTAAAAGTAACATTTCCAAAAAAATCTGAGGCCTTCCTGCTCGGAAGGGTAGGCAGAGAGATACCAAAAAAATTAAAAGAAATTTTCTTGTATGCAACTGCGGCCGCAAGAATTCCAATTGCTCATGTTGGAATGGAATACACAGGATGAAACAGTTAAATCAGCTATGATCAAGTGGGCACAAGATATTGGTCATAAAATTATGTTTGAGGACTGGGAACAGTTGTGGACCACCGGTATGAAATTTACGGCATGTAATGCCTTAAAAGAAAATATTATGAAAATGATTTATAGGTGGTACATGACTCCAGTCAAGCTCGCAAAAATTTACCACTTGCCTGATAATAAGTGTTGGAAATGTAAAGAGACTGAAGGTACATTCTTTCACCTTTGTAGGACATGCCCAAGGATTAAGGCTTTCTGGGAAGTGATTTATAATGAAATGAAAAAGGTATTTAAATATACCTTCCTGAAGAAACCAGAGGCCTTTCTCCTGGGCATGGTCGGCCAATTGGTGCCAAAGAAGGACAGAACATTTTTTATGTATGCTACAACAGCAGCAAGAATACTCATCGCAAAGTATTGGAAGACACAAGAGCTACCCACCGTGGAAGAATGGCAGATGAAAGTTATAAACTATATGGGACTGGCAGAAATGACCGGCAGAATCCGAGACCAGGGAAAAGAGACGGCGGAAGAAGATTGGAAGAAATTTAAGGACTATCTTAGGAAACATTGTAAAATTATTGAAGGTTAGAACGATGTTGATTCAGAAATTAAGTGGTTATAAGCTGTAATGATTATGTGATTAAGAAAAGAAAGGTTAAAAATTATATAGAAATTAGGGGAAGGATTTGCTGAATTGAACTAATTAGAGATTGGAATACAGAAAGGGGAGGTATGAGGAGGTCGGGAAAGTAAGTTTTATGAATATAAGGGATTGAAATTATACTTGTTGTTGTCTGTGTTTTGTATGTATTTTTATTGTTTCTGTTTTTTGTTTTTTCTATTTTATATAAATCTTTAAAACTTTAAAAAAAATCTTATAAAAAAAAAGAATTCCAATTGCTCAGAACTGGAAAGGCGAAAGGGTTATTACAAAAATAGAGTGGCACAATAAATTGGTAGAATTTGCAGAAATAGCACAAATGACAAACAGGCAGAGAGGCGATATAAATCAAAACTTTATTCAAAAATGGGACATGTTTAAGAAATATATAATGAAATACAAAAGCGGTGTGGCATCTATGACAGCGTTTGAATGAATTCTGTATATATGAGTTAGAAAATCAATGTTTAAGGTTCCAAGAGTAGTAAGAAACTACAAGATATTATTTATGGGGGGGGGGGAAATAAAAGTTATTTGTATAATTGGATAACAGAAAAGGTAAATACATTAGGGGGCAGAAAGTCTTACGTATTTTTGTAAGAATGTATAGTGAATTGTATAGGAACAAAATGATCTCTATCTGTAACCTTCCTTTTCCTTTTTCTGTAATACCATATGCAAGAATGTTTTGTTTTCAATTAACTTCAATTTAAAAAAATCAACTTTGCTTCTCACAGTGAGGGAATCGCCAGAAGACCCTCGGAAGTGGACCTCAGTGTCCGGTCGGAACGATGGGGGTGGAGACGCTCCTTCAGGTATAGGCAGAGCTTGGATGACCACCTGTCAGGGATGCTTGAGCTGAGATACCTGCATTGCAGGGGGTTGAATTCAAGGAAGAGCCAAAGTTCCAGCAGAGACACTTTAAAGCAGGTTCCATTTGCTCTTGAGAAAAGAAGGGCAGAAGTTAATATTCAGCTACTTCCAAGATACACCCAGAAGAAAGCTGGAAGAAGCTGTCCCCCCCCAATGCCCCCCTTGCTGCTGCTGACATGAGAAGAAGATCCTAAATTAGCATTTTCAGCTAGAAAAACATTCCTTCTTGCTGACAGCGGCTGAACTGGAAGGAGCTGCAGGAATGTTTTCCCTGGAGAGGAGCAGAGGCCCAGGGAGGGCACCGCTACCCCACAGCGAGGTTGCGCATCAGGTGCCGAGTGGTGGTTTGTGGGGGGGAGCAGGGCCCCTCAAATGTTGCAGGGGGTGGACTAGAGGACCCTTGGGTGTCCCTTCCAGCTCTCTGATTCTCTGTTCAAAGGAACTCTGCACAGCAGGTCTTTTTGGCCTCTTGCTTGGTCCTCACCTCCTGAAGGAGGCGAGGGAGGTGTCCTTAAAGGTGCAGGCACATCCATCCTTGCAGGTCTAACCTGCAGTGCTCAGGTGAGAACCAGCAGTTGCAGGTACGCTGAGCAGGGCGGTGTTCTTTTGCTCCTGGGTTGCTGGCCCAGAGGCCTAGAAACTTGCAAGGCTGCTGTGTTCTGCAGTGTGGGGATCGCACACACATACACACACACACACACACACACACACACACACACACACACACTGGTGTTGCACAAAGGAGCTCAGCCAAGTGACCTGCCTTAACGAAGGCTAAAATAACCAAGTATATACCTGGTGCCAAATAAATTAGCAAAAATGCATACGACAGAATCAGGTAAATGTTGGAAGTGTAAAGCTATGGATGAAACTTTTTCCCATATGCGGTGGACCTGTGGAGTATTATTATTATTATTATTATTATTATTATTATTATTATTATTACATATAATCACATTAAAGGTAAAGGGACCCCTAACCATTAGGTCCAGTCGTGGCCGACTCTGGGGTTGCGGCGCTCATCTTGCTTTACTGGCCGAAGGAGCCAGCATACAGCTTCTGGGTCATGTGGCCAGCACGACTAAGCCGCTTCTGGCGAACCAGAGCAGCGCACGGAAACGCCGTTTACCTTCCCTCCGGAGTGGTACCTGTTTATCTACTTGCACTTTGACGTGCTTTCGAACTGCTAGGTGGGCAGAAAAAGGGACGGAACAACGGGAGCTCACCCTGTCACGGGGATTTGAACCGCCGACCTTCTGATCGGCAAGCCCTAGGCTCTGTGGTTTAACCCACAGCACCACCCATGTCCCTCTATTATACCTAGGTAAAGGTAAAATGTAAAGGATCCCTGGATGATTAAATCCAGTCAAAGGCATACAAATAAAATGATGATGATGATGATGACGACGATGACAAAGACAACAACTATGGGGTTGCAGCGCTCATCTCGCTTTCAGGCTGAGGGAGCCGGCCTTTGTCCACAGACAGCTTTCCGGGTCATGTGGCCAGTATGGCGCCCGGGAACCAATGTCCCCACTGTGGAAGGAAGTGTGGCTCCAGAATTGGCCTCCACAGTCACTTACAGACTCATTGTCATAGTTGTCAACTTACAGATTTGAAAATAAGGGACCAGCAGCCTCGAAAATAAGGGATCAGCAGCCAAAATAAGGGATTTTCCAGGCACAGGTTTGTTCAGCTTCTGAGCCCCTCCAAGCCAAAGGCAGAAAGCCCAGCCAGCAGCCAAATGAAGCCTCAAGCGGTAGTTCCCACAGCGCAGCAACCCGGCAAAGAGGATGCAGCAAGGAAAACCACCATCCCCTCTCCGCTGGGAAGCGCTGAGCAAAGGTGAGTCCCCAGGCAACGCGGCCGATTTGATCGGCACAAGGCATGCAAGCTCCACCCCCCCCCCGTCGTTCTTAGACTCCTTGTTGGGTGAGCAACGCAGCCAAGCAACACAGTTGGAGCCTCCCTCCTCCCTGGCCGGCAGGGAGGGAGGGAGAGGAGCTGCTTCCTTTGAAACCCAGGAAATTTAAGGGACATCATCAATAAGGGACAGCAGCAGGACACGGCGCTGGGATCAGGGACTGTCCCGCCAAATAAGGGACAGTTGACAGCTATGCTCATTGTTAAAACCGTGTTTATGGAAGACAATCTTACTCGGCTATGAGTGATTGCCAAAGAAGAAGCTGGCTAAGCTGCTTCTGGTGCAATGGGACACCGTGATGGAAACCAGAGCACATGGAAATGCTGTTTACCTTCCCGCCACAGCAGTATCTATTTATCTACTTGCACTTTGATGTGCTTTCAAACTGCTAGGTTGGCAGGAGCAGGGACCGAGCAACGGGAGCTCACCCCGTCGTGGGGATTTGAACCGCCGACCTCCCGATCGGCAAGCCCAAGAGGCTCAGTGGTGTAGACCATGGGTAGGCAAACTAAGGCCCAGGGGCTGGATCTGGCCCAATTGCCTTCTAAATCCGGCCCGCGGACGGTCCGGGAATCAGCGTGTTTTGACATGATTAGAATGTGTCCTTTTATTTAAAATGCATCTCTGGGTTATTTGTGGGGCATAGGAATCCGTTCATTCCTCCCCACAAAAAAATATTCCGGTCCCCCACAAGGTCTGAGGGACGGTGGACTGGCCCCCTGCTGAAAAAGTTTGCCGACCCCTGGTTTATACCTAATAGAGGCTGGTCTGTGCAGTTGGTCCAGTGGGCAGGAAAGCCCCAGAGGCACCGCTCTGGTCTCCATGAGCTCACAAAAGGGAAGTCAGGCCGTCTTGCCACGGCTGCATGTTCTCTTGCAAAGGAGTGATGCTACAGAACCATGCCTGATTAATAATAATAATTTATTATTTATACCCCGCCCATCTGACTGGGTCTCCCCAGCCACTCTGGGCGGCTTCCAACCAAATATCAAAAACAATACAGCATTAGACATTAAAAGCTTCCCTAAACAGGGCTGCCTTCAGGTGTCTTTTAAAAGTAAAATAGTTGTTTATTGCCTTGACAACTGCTGGGAGGGCGTTCCACAGGGCAGGCGCCACCACCAAGAAGGCCTTCTGCCTGGTTCCCTGTAACTTGGCTTCTTGCAGTGAGAGAACCGCCAGAAAGGCCCTCGGGAGAGGAACCCCGGTGTCCGGGGTGGAGACGCTCCTTCAGGTATACTGGACCGAGGCCGTTTAGGGCTTTCAAGGTCAGCACCAACACTTTGAATTGTGCTCGGAAACGTACTGGGAGCCAGTGTAGGTCTTTCAAGACCGGTGTTATGTGGTCTCGGCGGCCGTTCCCAATCACCAGTCTTGCTGCCGCATTCTGGATTAGTTGTAGTTTCCGGGTCACCTTCAAAGGTAGCCCCACATAGAGCGCATTGCAGTAGTCCAAGCGGGAGATAACCAGAGCATGCACCACTCTGGCCAGACAGTCTGCGGGCAGCAAATGCAGCGCAGCCGTGCTCTAAGCCTGCAAAACCGGGCGCCTGAAAGCATCCTCTATAAATACTCCCAGGTTGGCCCCCATTGCAAAAGGAGTCTGGAGAGGCACACTCAGCACAGCAGCAGCAGAGTGATAATTAGCAGCCGTTAATTGCACAAGTAACTGACAGAACTCAGCCAAGGAAGGAGGCGGACTGGGCTTGGCTGAAACTGGTGGCACTGGGTGGGTTTTCTGTGGGGGCCTGGCTGGCCCCTCGCCCCTGGCTGAAAGGCAAAGCAAAAGGCAGGAGGCGGCAGGCAGGGCCAGGATGCTGACCCAGCAGGAGTGCGCCTTGCCCTTGCCTCCAGAGTGTGCTGCGCTCAGCTCTTTGGCTCTGCCGGAGCAGCCCTGACCTTGGGCAAGGGGGTGCTTGCTCCCTGTGCAACTGGGATGCTGCCTCTGGCTGGCAGGAGCACATTCCTCCCCCCTCAAAGGATTCTGGGCACTTCAGCTCATCCTTCCCACAGTCGCAACTCCCAAACAAGCGAAAGGACCCAGAGCTCTTTGCATTTCTGAAATCTTCGCTTATGTATGGAAGCAGGGCACTCCGGGAGAAACGGTTCAGCTTCTCTTGAGTGACGCTAATAGCTTTGCAACATGCAAAGCAGCGCTTCATGCATTGGCTGCAAAAAAAAAAAAAAAAAAACCAGAAAGAGAGAGACTCTTAGGTTTCATCCAAAGCTGAGCCACGTCTGAGCTAGCAGGTGCTCTCTCCAATTTCACTCTCTTCCTGTTACTGCTGTTTGCTTTATATTATTGCTGTATGTTTTAAATTATGGTTTGTAGTATGGCAAATTGTCGTCTGGTTGTGGTGCTAAAAATGCCCAGCTTGTGGGTTTGATCCCCGTATGGGGCAGCTGCGTATTCCTGCATTGCTGGGGGGCGAAGATCCTTGTGGTCCCTTCCGACTTTAGGGTACTATGAAATTGTTGTGGCATTTGGCAAGTACAATAAACTTATTGATCAGGGGTCAGCAGACTTTTTCAGCCGGGGGCCGGTCCACTGTCCCTCAGACCTTGTCGGGGGGGGGGGTGAAGAATGAATTCCTATGCCCCACAAATAACCCAGAGATGCATTTTATATAAAAGCACACATTCTACTCATGTAAAAACACGCTGATTCCCGGACCATCCGCGGGCCGGATTTAGAAGGCGATTGGGCTGGATCCGGCCCCCAGGCCTTAGGTTGCCTACCCATGTTTTTGATGATCATGATGATGAAGAAGAAGAATTCTTGGAGGGGGGCAGAGTGTGCTTCAAGTGTACTTTGAAATCGTGGTTCCCAGAGTGGGTGGTGGAATTGGGGGGGGTGTGCTAAGAGGTGGGGGGGCAGGGAGTCACTGCAAGTGCAAATGATGATCAGACCTTGGGGATCACTAGATCAGGTTCATCCAGTTTGTTGAATTAATTCATTAAAGTACAGTACATAGTTTTAACTGGGTTTTGAATTCATTGCAATTAATTGTTACTGTTTTGAATTGTACTGCGTTATCATCTTCCTTAGTGGGTCATGCAAACCGCTGGTCTGAATAGGGATTTTGGAAGTGGGGACACTGGGGAGGAGTTAATTGAACCAAGAGAGCAATTGGCCCCCAAAATTTGGGAACCATTTTTTGTTCCCCAGTAGTGATGTATGGAATTGAGAGCTGGACCATCAAGAAGGCTGATCGCTGAAGAATCGATGCTTTTGAATTCTGGTGCTGGAGGAGACTCTGGAGACTGCAAGAAGAACAAACCTCTCCATTCTGAAGGAAATCAGCCCTGAGTGCTCACTGGAAGGACAGATCCTGAAACTGAGGCTCCAAGACTTTGGCCACCTCATGAGAAGAGAAGACTCCCTGGAAAAGACCCTGATGCTGGGAAAGATGGAAGGCCCAAGGAGAAGGGGACGGCAGAGGACGAGATGGTGGGACAGTGTTCTCGAAGCTACCAGCATGAGTTTGACCAAACTGCGGGAGGCAGTGGAAGACAGGAGTGCCTGGCGTGCTCTGGTCCAGGGGGTCACAAAGAGGCGGACACCACTAAACAACAACAACAATTATTATTTTTACTGTATTGCTTTGACTTACTCTTCCCCCCCCCCAAAGAAAACCACATGATGCAGCTGCTTTCAGGGTGTGTTGTGTTCCCCCAGCTTAGCCTGTTGGGGTTGTGCAAGGAAGACCCTCCCACTTCATACAGGAACAGGTCTTGCGCTTCTGCTGAGCGGCTGCCCCCACAAAGGGCAGCTGGAGAAATCCCCCCAGGCATTGGGTGGGAATCAGAGGACAGCTGGACTCGGGTCTTTTCCTTCTGAAATTCTTGAGCAGCCCAGTTTCTTTCAATCCTCTGAGCTCTGGCCGAGCCATATTCAGGCAGGAAGTCCAACAGCACCCTCTGCTGCCAGCCCCTCATTCCCTTGCAAGCCACAATATTCCCTTCCCTGATGCCGCGAATGGGGGTCTGCTCACCAAGCCCTTTTTGGCTCCATCTGGGCCCTTGGCCTATGGGGAGGGGGCAACCTCCAACTCACCTTTTGGGCTGCTGGCACCAAACTCTGCTCCCGTCCTCCCCCCACGTCATGGGCACCCCCTCTGCCCATACAGCCATCCCTTCTCTCCTCTTCCTGTCCCCAAATTATACCTCAATAGGGGTGGGTGCCACAGACAACATAGCTGACCAGCTTGTATGCGAGGCTTGGAAGCCATCCCCCCAAACCTGCACTGGGACCCCCTGCAATGAAATCAAACTGTCAATCAAAGGCATCCAGATCCGCACCCGTCAGTTGGGCCCTTGTCACTCAGCAGATGTTGTTCTACCAACTAACTAGTGAAATAAATAATAATAATAATAATAATAATAATAATAATAATAATTTATTATTTATACCCCACCCATCTGTCTGGGTCTCCCCAGCCACTCTGGGCAGCTTCCAACCAAATATCAAAAACAATACAGCGTCAGACATTAAAAACTTCCCTAAACAGGGCCGCCTTTAGGTGTCTTTTAAAAGTAAAATAGTTGTTTATTGCCTTGACATCTGCTGGGAGGGCGTTCCACAGGGTGGGTGCCACTACCGGGGAGGCCCTCTGCCTGGTCCCTGTAACTTGGCTTCTTGCAGTGAGGGAACCACCAGAAGGCTCTCAGAGCTGGACCCCGGTGTCTGAGGTGGAGACGCTCCTTCAGGTATACAGGACCGAGGCCGTTTAGGGCTTTCAAGGTCAGCACCAACACTTTGAATTGTGCTCAGAACTTACTAGGAGCCAATGCAGATCTCTCAGGACTGGTGTTATGTGGTCTCGGCGGCCACTCCCAGTCCCCAGTCTACCTGCCGCATTCTGGATTAATTGCAGTTTCCGGGTCCCGTTCAAAGGTAGCCCCACGTAGAGCGCATTGCAGTAGTCCAAGCGGGAGATAACTAGAGCGTGCCCCACTCTGGTGAGACAGTCTGCGGGCAGGGAGGGTCTCATCCTGCGTACCAGATGGAGCTGGTAAACAGCTGCCCTGGACACAGATTTGACCTGTGCCTCCATGGACAGCTGTGAGTCCAAAATGACTCCCAGGCTGCACACCTGGTCCTTCAGGGGCACAGTTACCCCATTCAGGACCAGGGAGTCCCCCACACCTGCCTGCCTCCTGTCCCCCAAAAACAGTCCTTCTGTCTTGTCAGGATTCAACCTCAATCCATTAGCCGCCATTAGCCATTAGCAGGCGATCATTCCAGCCAAGATCCCACAAGCACCGCACAGTCCAGAAATCTTTCCATGACAAGTTGGACTTCTGTAAGGGGGGGGGGGGGCTGGTTTGAAAGCACCTCCCCCCACCTTTTAATATTTATTTTATTTAATTAAATTTATATACCGCTCTTCATCAAAAGATCTCAGGGCGGTTCACAAGATAAAAGGACAAGATAAAAACACCACGATAAAAAAATAAAACGTTGGTTTCTTCTCCCACATTGTTTCCAACAATGACTGAATAAATTCTGTTGATTTCTGTTAAGAAGTGAATTAGATAAAAAGGCAGATCTGCCCCAATCCTGCTCCAATCTCTCTCTTTCTCTCTCGTTCCAGTTCTAGCTCAGAAGACACTGTTGCTGCCGCTTCCCAGCAGAAGCCAGCATTTGGCAGTGCCAATGGCCTGGGCATCCATGGCATCGCAAAGACCCCTCTCCTCCTTCTCTCTCACCCCCCCCCCCCAATCCCTAAAGCAGTTTTGCCACTATAAAGCGAGTCCAAATTTCCTTTCAGGAAGCGTCAAGTTTATAAGTGAACAAAATATACCCACAAGTGGGGATGGAAGGATCTACTCAGTTCTTGCCCTCTGGGTTTCTTAATTTCAGTTTTCCGTGGTTCTGCTGCAATTTGCAATAATTAATTAATTAAGAATCCTAGGAAGGGAGCAAGCACGGAGGCAACTGCCCTTCTTGCAAGCAAGCAGGTTGTGTCCCAGAGGAGAAAATGGCCCTATGGGAAGCCCAGTCGTGGCTGAGAGGCCAGGGGCCGCCTGTCTTTCTCCTTCCCCACACTGGGATTGTAACTGAGCCCTCCATCTCTGCTCCCCCCTCGCTTCAATTACATCAGAGAATTAGTTGGCCAGAAAAAGGTTAATAGAGGTGACTCCCTGCACCCACCCACCCACATTGCGGCACCTGCTGGGGGGGGGTCTCCTGCCCCTGAGGGCCTGGCGGGGGGGAGGGCTTGTTGTATAATTGCGCCAGGCGGCTGGGCTTAGTTATCACAGCATCAGCAGTTGACCTGTCAGTCAAGGAGGCGGGGTGGGGGTGGGGAGAGGAGGGGGGTCCCAGGGATGCTGCTCGCTTGCTGGAAGGAGTCCAGGGGGTCTCACAGAAGGGAGGCAAGGAGGGGAGACCCCCCCCCATGGCCGTGACAGGGTCCAGCTAGCCGAGGCGAACCCACAGGGCCCTGCAGATAAATTTCCACCACTCTCCCGGTTTAGGGGGGGATGAGGGTCCCTAAAAAGAATGGTGGGAGGGGGATCCAGGCTGGGGTCGTTCAACTGCTTTCCTAAGAGAATAGGCTGGATCAGGCCAAGGAAAGTGATGGGGAGATGTTGTGGGTGATGATATCACTTCCTGGCAACCAAATAATGATAATATCTCTCTGGGCAGGACTGTATGGAGTATCATTGAATGGACACCACACTATGCCAAGATTGTTTCCTTTGTATAGCAGGGGAGCTGTATGCTGCCCTACATTGGCCCAAGATATCCAATGGTACATATATTAATTTCTTCATATTTTCACCAGTCAGTACAAGCAGATGAAAACCACTGCGTAAGACAGCTTTTAATGTTTGATGCATTACTGTATTTTAATATTTTTTTGGAAGCCGCCCAGAGTGGCTGGGGAAACCCAGCCAGATGGGCGGGGTATAAATAAATAAATTATTATTAATATTATTATTATTATTATTGGTGCTTTTATTGCAAAAAGTCTGGGTTGGGCAGGGAAGGGGTGTATTCTGCAACACACACACACACACGCACACACGCGTGCGCGCACACACACACACACACACACACACATTGTACAAAGGCCACCTGTTAGCTACACTGGTTAGTGAGCTCTGATCCACAGTATCCACAGCAGAGGGCCTTCTCGGTGGTGGCGCCCGCCCTGTGGAGCACCCTCCCACCAGATGTCCAAGAAATAAACAACTATCTGATGTTTAGAAGACATCTGAAGGCAGCCCTGTTTAGGGAAGTTTTTAATGACTGATGTTTTAATGTATTTTTAATCTTTGTTGGAAGCCACCCAGATGGGTGGGGTATAAATTATTATTATTATTATTATTATTATTATTATTATTATTATTATTATTACTACTACTACTACTACTACTACTGCTACTACTACTACATTTACCTGTATGGATATTCTATCTAAAACTATCTGCTGACGAAGATTCTTCTTCGAAACAGTTGATTCAGTCCGGATATCCTGTCTTGGACATCATCCATCGAAAGGCGTCCTGGCGTTCCCCGCCAGCTCTTCGTTTCGTTGACTACTTCTTGGATATGGACTGACATATATATTATTTTGAAGTTGATGTAAATTTTGGATGACATTCCACTACTAATAATAACACATTTACTATATTCACTAGCCATGTGTTGCGGCTGTATATGAGCAGATTATTCTGTACTGCAACACAGGGGTTTGTTTTTGTCACAACTGAATACAAGGCAGCTTTCTAGAAGGAGGAGATGCCTGAGTGGGGCTTTCCGTGGCGTCTGGTCTTCAAAGAGTGTGAAGGACCTCTAGCGGGTAAAATTGACAAGGGAAGGGAAGTCCCAGCCGCCCTGCTGGGTCAGATCCACCCCATCCCTCCTCCAAGGCGCTCAGGGGGATGGATGGAATTACACTTTGGGTCCCATCCGACAGCTCTGCAGGTCTGTGATTCTTGTATCCAAAGTCACTTTGTGGGTTTCATTCCCCTTTAGCACCTTCAAACACCTCCCCCTCCCTGTACACCTTTAACTAAAAGGGTAGAACATCTGCCTTTCCATGCTTGCATCTCAGAGAAATGGGAATTTGGGTGGGAGTTACTCCAGATCAAGGAACATGAAGTGGAGAACCGTTTAACCTTTTGCACTATGTCAAATTCTGGAGAAGATAGATAGATAGACAGACAGACAGACAGACAGACAGATGAGTGTGTGGTGTGAGATAGATAGATAGATGATAGATGATAGATATAGATAGATAGATAGATAGATAGATAGATAGATAGATAGATAGATATAGGTAATTTTCTGTTTTACAATTTAGAATATTCATTTATACAACCTTAAAATACCAGTGACTTCCCTTCTTCTCTTTCCATGGTTCATTTTACACAGCACATCCCTGCATATTTTATATAAACTAAACCATTCAGTATTCCATTATTACATCCATCAAAACTTATTCACACTGTTGAATTTATCTTAATGCTACCAGCGGTTTCAAGTGTACACAATTTCCCCCCATATATTCCATAAACATTTTCCAACCTTCTTTAAACGAATGTTCTTCCTGTTCTCTTATTCTATACGCTAGATCCGCATATTCCATCAGCTTAAGTCGCCATTCTTCTGACAGATGAGTGTATTTTGGCTCCTTTAGGCCACAATCCAAACCGGCTTCCCTGGGAGTAAGCTGGGGGGGGCTAGCTGGGGTTTTTTGCCCTGGGCAAAGCCCAGAGGGGCCCCATTGAGGCTCCCAGCCTGTGTGTGTGCCTATGCAAATGTGGGGGGGCCCAACAGGGTCTTTGACCCGGTGCGTGGAATATAGCCTAGTTTTGCCCCCGAGTAAGCCCAGCTGGGGACGTGGGTGGCACTGTGGGTTAAACCACAGAGCCTTGGACTTGCCGATCAGAAGGTTGGCGGTTTGAATCCCTGTGACGGGGTGAGCTCCCGTTGCTCGGTCCCTGCTCCTGCCAACCTAGCAGTTTGAAAGCACGTCAAAGTGCAAGTAGATCAATAGGTACTGCTCCGGCGGGAAGGTAAACGGCGTTTCCGTGCGCTGCTCTGGTTCGCCAGAAGCGGCTTAGTCATGCTGGCCACATGACCCGGAAGCTGTACGCCGGCTCCCTTGGCCTGTAAAGCAAGATGAGCGCCACAACCCCAGAGTCGTCCGCGACTGGACCTAATGGTCAGGGGCCCTTTACCATTACCTTTTCAGCCCAGCTGAGCTCAGTGGGGCTTTCTCCCCACTGGCCATGTATGGCTTGCGCTGTAAACTGTCCCGTTGCCCTTACAAGAGAAGAGGGGCTGGATTCTCCTCCAGTTTCTCCTGATGGCAAGTGGGCACTTTTAATCCGCATCAGTGACGGTAATGCAGACGGTCAGGAGGAAAAGGATGCTGCCACAACCGCATATTCCTTGTGCAAGTAACAAAGTGACGTTACAAACAAAGAGAAAGACATTGAGGAGCTTACAATCAAAATTTCACTGAGAAGCCAAGGAAACGATCGTTGCGGTGGGTGCGCAGGGAGTGGGGCAGCCGTTTCTTTCTCGCCTCCAGCGGCAAAACATCCAGGGTGGCTGGCAGCCCTCACAGCGCTCTCCCCCTCAATAATAATAATAATAATAATAATAATAATAATAATAATAATAATTTATTCCCCGCCCATCTGGCTGGGCTTCTCCAGCCACACTGGGCGGCTTCCAAAAAATATTAAAATACCATAATACATCAAACATTAAAAGCTTCCCTAAACAGGGCTGCCTTCAGATGTCTTCTGGTAGTTGTTTTTCTCTTTGACATCTGGTGGGAGGGCGTTCCACAGGGCAGGCGCTACCACCAAGAAGGCCCTCCGCCTGGTTCCCCGTAGCCTCACTTCTCGCAATGAGGGAACCACCAGAAGGCCCTCGGAGCTGGACCTCAGTATCCGGGCAGAACGATGGGGGTGGAGACGCTCCTTCAGATATACTGGACGGAGGCGGTTAGGGCTTTAAAGGTCAGCCCCAACACTTTGAATTGTGCTTGGAAATGTACCGTGAATTTGCCCCATCCTCCTTCAAAGCCCTCCAAGCCGGTGGCTGTCACTGCGTCCTGTGGCAGGCAGTTCCGCAGCTGAACTGTGCGCCACTGAGCAAAGAAGGGCTTTCTCTTCGCCTGCCTTGCCCTTGAGATGCTGCTGGCCTTTGTCCCAAGGGGGTGCCCCCCCAGCAGCTGCTGCCCTATAAAGGACACGGCTGAAGGTCAGGGAGGGAGGGGGAGTCTTCTGGGCCAGCGGCGGCCCCCAGCCCCACAGAAGGAGCAGCCACGCCTAACCCAGGAGAGCCCGATTAAGGAATGTTAACCTTCCCCAATGAGGCTCATAAAGCAAATAATGGAATCCTTTAGAACAGGACATTGGCACGTCCAAGGCTGGGTGCCCCTGCTGCTGGCACACACCCCCTGCAAGGTCACTGGAGAAGGCAGGTCAGGCTCAGCACACCCTCCCCAAGAGCACGGCAGGGTGGGGGTCCCGCTCATTAGAGGTCATTCTCTGGCTAAATGCGCACGGAGGACTCCTGCCCTTATCAGACCTTCATCTCTGCTCCATGGAAAGAACGGGCTGCCGCCCAGGGGAGAGGCCTGATGCCAGCGCGATAGGCCGGGGCTTGGGAGCGATTTCCTGAGCTGCGGCTAATGGGAGAGCCTGCCCTATCTCGGCCATCTCCCTCGGCTGAGCCATCGCGGGCCTAATGTCCCCTGCTGCCCTTTCCTGCAGCTCCTGGGGCGGCGGGACGTTTGTTCCACTTGGGAGCCCCGGAAAAAGGGGCCGGGGGATTGCGCGGGGGGAGGGGGCGCAGCAGCCAGGGGGAGGCCTCCCTTCCCCCTCACATAGATAGAAACCGGG
Organism: Podarcis filfolensis; assembly: GCF_964270895.1. Classification (NCBI taxonomy): domain Eukaryota; kingdom Metazoa; phylum Chordata; class Lepidosauria; order Squamata; family Lacertidae; genus Podarcis; species Podarcis filfolensis. The sequence continues at coordinate 76,987,983 of NC_139610.1, forward strand.
CTGCGGCTTAGACTTCTGTGGCTGAACATCAGGAAAGCCTGCAGGATCAAGCCCATGGCCCATCTAGTCCAGCATTCTGTTCTCATGGTGGCCAAACAGATGCCCACAGGCAGGATTCGAACACAAGAGTAACTCTCCCCTCCTGCCGTTTCCAGCAACTGGCATTCAGAAGCATTGCTGGATCCATCACTGCTAGGACCAATGCCATTGCGCCCGATGCAAACCCTCCCCAGGTGCCAAAAGCTTCTGTATCCATTTGCGCCTTTTTATACTTGTCAAAGTGCAAGTAGATAAATAGGTACCACTCCGACAGGAACGTAAGTGGCGTTTCCATGCGCTGGTCTGATTCGCCAGAAGCGGCTTAGTCATGCTGGCCACATGACCCGGAAGCCGTACTCCGGCTCCCTCAGCCAGTAAACCTCAGAGTCGCCCGCGACTGGACCTAATGGTCAGGGGTCCCTTTACCTTTACCTATACTTTCTTGGGCTCCATGATCACTGCAGATGGTGACAGCAGCCACGAAATTAAAAGACGCCTGCTTCTTGGGAGAAAAGAGATGATAAACCCAGACAGCATCTTAAAAAGCAGAGACATCACCTTGCCAACAAAGGTCCGTATAGTTCAAGCTCTGGTTTTCCCAGTAGTGATGTATGGAAGTGAGAGCTGGACCATAAAGAAGGCTGATCGCCAAAGAATGGATGCTTTTGAATTCTGGTGCTGGAGGAGACTCTTGAGAGTCCCATGGACTGCAAGAAGATCAAACCTCTCTATTCTGAAGGAAATCAGCCCTGAGTGCTCACTGGAAGGACAGATCCTGAAGCTGAGGCTCCAAGACTTTGGCCACCTCATGAGAAGAGAAGACTCCCTGGAAAAGACCCTGATGTTGGGAAAGATGGAGGGCACAAGGAGAAGGGGACGACAGAGGACGAGATGGTGGGACAGTGTTCTCGAAGCTACCAGCATGAGTCTGACCAAACTGTGGGAGGCAGTGGAAGACAGGAGGGCCTGGCGTGCTCTGGTCCAGGGGGTCACGAAGAGGCGGACACGACTAAATGACTAAACAACAACATCTGAGGGCTGAGAGGGACCCTGGTGCCAAGCCCCCAAAGGCAAATGCTGGAGAGGACCACCAGGCTCCTCCTGCCTCTTTCCTGGGAGCAGAAGCTCCCCCCCACCCCCAGAAAATACTTCACTCTTTTTGCATCGTCGCAAGAGGCTCCTCCATCAGGTCAGCGGCCCGGGAGCCAGCGAGGGAGTCTGTAGGGTCCAGACTCGTCCTGCTTGGCAGTGCAAGCTGATGGCGGGGGGGGGGAGCACCTGTGCCAACACCTACATCTGTTTCCTCTCCCCCCCCCCCCCGCCAGGAAGGGGAGACTGGAGCAGTTGCACCTGCTTCTTCTAAGACCAGTTGGTGACATTTGGGTGCCTCAGAGCAGTTCTGCGGACACAAATGAATTGTGGTGATGCTCTCTGGCTGCAACCTAAGCTGAGCCAATGCCTCCAAGGTGCTTCTTGTTTTGCTCTCACCTCCTCTGCCTGCCCCCCCCCTTGCTGATGGCCAGTTCCCTCTTCTCTTTCCTGCCCCCCACCCAGCAAAGACACCCAAGGAGGGTGTCAGATGGACGGCTGCTGCCACCTGCTGGCTTCCCTGTGCATAAAAAAGGGCTTCCGATGAGCCAGCTTTGGGCGGGGGGGGGGGTGTGTGTCCCAAGAGGCTTCTGCTGAGGTCTAGCACCCGCCTTATCACACACAGAGATCTTCAGCGACTGCAAAGGACAGACACCCAAGTTTTAGGTACCTGGTGGCCCCAGCTAGAACCAAACTCAAGCACCGAAAGATCAGTTGCAATATTTTCCTCTGCAAGCTTCATCTAGGTAAAGGTAAAGTGATCCTTGACCATTAGGTCCAGTCGTGGCCGACTCTGGGGTTGCGGCACTCATCTCGCTTTAGTGGCCGAGGGAGCCGCGTACAGCGTCCAGGTCACGTGGCCAGCAGCACTAAGCCGCTTCTGGCGAACCAGAGCAGTGCACAGAAACGCCGTTTACCTTCCTGCCAGAGTGGTACCTATTTATCTACTTGCTCCGGTGTGCTTTCGAACTGCTAGGTAGGCAGGAGCAGGGACTGAGCAACGGGAGCTCACCCCGTCGCAGGGATTAGAACCGCCGACCTGATCTGCAAGTCCTAGGCTCAGTGGTTTAACTGACAGCGCCACCTGCGTCCCCTAAGCTTCATCTAGTCCTATCCTATCCTAGTCCTGCAATGCAGGACAGGATAGGATAGGAGCAAACAGCAAAGGAACTTTGTGACTCTGAGAAGACAGAGCAGCTGCTGCAGCTTTTGGGTCCTGGCTGGGCCAAAATGCTTCCTTGCCTGCAAACACCAGCAGAACTCCCCTGTTTCTGCTCTGAACCACTATCATGACACAAAGCTTCATGGACTTCTCCATGCAGTGCGTCGTTAAACTATGGAACTCACTGCCACAGGAGGCAGCGATGGCCACGGGCCCAAGTGGCTTTAAAAGACAAATTCACGGAGAAAAGGGCTCTCAGTGGCTAACAGCATGGTGTCCAAGTTCACGGGGGGGGGGTCAGTAAATTATTCTACCCTATTTGCATTGACCCCAAAGCATGTACAGGATCCCCTCTTTCCCTCCATCCCCCTTCCCAGAGCAAAACAGTGGTCGAAAGAGAGGCTGAGATGACCCTGTGTTTGTAAGAGGGGGGCATTTTGAACTGCTGGGAGGAGTGCCGAGAGAAGAGGCGCCCTGGCGCATCTGCAGCAGCACAACCGGGCGCCTTCATCAGCCCCGGCTGCAACAAAACATGTCTCTCCCACATCGGCCTCTGCAGCCACAGCAAGCGCTGCAACTTCCCAGCAGTTTGACTTCACCCCCAAAGACTCCCTCCTCCTCTGTCTCCCGAGATAGAAGGATGCCGACCGGCTGCGATCCATGAGGGCCTTGTGGCAAAGGGACACACAGAGAGTTTATGGGACAAATTGATGGAGGAGTGATGGCTGAGCTCTGCCTCCACTGTCTGGGGCAGCAAATGCCTGTGAATATGGGGAGAGTTGCTCTAGTGCTCAAATCCTGCTTGCCAGTTTCCCATAATAGGCATCTGCCTGGCCACTGTGAGAACAGGACACTGGACTGGATAAGCCCCTGGCCTGATGCGGCCAGCTCTTCTTAGGTTCTTATGTCCTACTTGTGGGATGTGACACATATGTAGCAGTCAAGTACAACATTCCTTGTTTTCCTAGAGTGGACATGCAGGGGGATGTTTGGCCCAGCCAGTCGAAAACTTCCTGTTTCCTCCTGGCTGGGACATACTTCCTTTGCATGTGACTAGAGGTGGGCGTAACCTTACCTGTGCAGGTAACAAAAGGGACAAGGCACGAAGCACACCCTCTCTCTTTAACTTCTTCCTTTTTCCATCTTCCTTTCGTCGTGTGAACTGCCAGTCTGCAGTCACTGGGATTATTCCCCCAGATGGGGTAGATCCACATGTACATATTTGCAACTAAGTCTGCCTTCAGGAATCCAACTGTGAACTGATGATGTGAGTAAACTTCTTTAATATACAGTGGTACCTCTGGGTGCGAACGGGATCCGTTCTGGAGCCCCATTCGCATCCTGAGTAGAACGCAACCCACGACTGCACATCTGCATGTGCGCCGGTCGCGATTCACCGCTTCTGCGCATGCACGTGACGTCGTTTTGAGCGCCTGCACATGCATGAGTGGTGAAACCCGAAAGTAACACGTTCTGTTACTTCCGGGTCGCCGCGGAGCGTAACCTGAAAACGCTCAACCTGAAGCATATTTAACCCGAGGTATGACTATACTTGTTCTCGAAGCTACAAACATGAGTCTGACCAAACTGCGGGAGGCAGTGGAAGACAGGAGTGCCTGACGTGCTCTGGTCCAGGGGGTCACGAAGAGCCGGACACAACTAAACGACTAAACAACAACAACATGACTATACTTTACTCAAGACTGTGGCATGTTTACTCTTTTAAGAGGGATATAAGGGGCCTTACCCGGAATCTGATATTGAGAGGCTTTAAACAAGCCTGCAACCAGCTATCTGCTGTGTGTTTAAAAGGGGAATGTGAAACTCTGCTAAGTTATAGAACTTGCTAGCGCAGGTTAGGAAGGATATTAATAAACAAGATATCCTCTCCTGTCTCCCTGAACATTCCCACACTACTTGTGGACGTCACGCTGACTGAGTAATATCAGAAGCTGCCTCGCAGCAAAGCTCAGACCCGCTGGTCTATCTAGACAAAAAAAAATTTTCTTTCCAGTAGCACCTTAAAGACCAACTAAGTTAGTTCTTGGTATGAGCTTTCGTGTGCATGCACACGAAAGCTCATACCAAGAACTAACTTAGTTGGTCTTTAAGGTGCTACTGGAAAGAAAAAATTTTTTTGTTTTGACTATGGCAGACCAACACGGCTACCTATCTGTAACTGGTCTATCTAGGTTAGTGTTGTCTGTTCTGACTGGCAGCAGTGGCTCTCCAGGGCTTCAGAGGGAGCCTGGGGCAGGTGTTCGGCCACTGAGCCCCATGGGCCTTTCCCCATACGCAGCCTTGAGGGAGCCGCCTGGGCCAGGGCCAGCAGCAGCCGGGCTCTCCTTGAACACTTCAGCTGTGCTCAGCTGGCAGCAGCAACGCAGTTCAGTCTGGGAGGGGGTGATAGAGAGCCTTGGAGGAGGCTGAGAGGAGCCTGGGCTTGGCACAGAGCAACGGTCTCCATCATCATCACTGGAAAGATGATTCAGCTCATGGCCGGCCACCTTCCCTGGGTGACCGAGGGAGGCTTAGGGAGAGTGAGCGACGTGCCTTCAAGGACACAGGTGACTCCCCTGAAAGTTAAGCAGCCCCCCCCCCCCCGGGATTAGCACACGTCGACGTCGCTAAGACAAAGGCGGGTGGACACGCCATGTTTTATTCAGAGCGCTGGCCCAGGTCTCCTGCCTCGTGTTTGCATTCGTAATCTATAATCCCCTCCATAATGCCAGATGAACCTCCACCGACAGAATTCAAATGCCAGCGCCGGGATGAGCTCTCGGGCTGCGGCAAAGGCTGTGTCCTTGACACCCCATGGCAGGGGGGGGAGAAGCTGGGGGGGGGAATCTGCAGCCTGGTCTGTGTAAGGGGAGGGGGCTGCCCTCTAGGGTGGCTCATGCTGCGAGGGTCAGGGATGTGCCGCCTCAGAGGGGGAGACCTGCCCGGCCTGCAGAAGGCACCCTGTCCAGTCCCCAAGGGCACCTCCAGGCCCCTGTCTGGGATCACAGAATCGCAGAACTGGAAGGGACCTCGAGGGTCATCTAGTCCAACAACCGCAATGCAGGAATCTTTTGCCCAACGTGGGGCTCAAACCCACATTCCTGAGAGAAAGAGTCCTGCGCTTCACCGACTGAGCTATCCAGGATGGTGGGTCAGCAGTAGCGCTGGGCAGTATCTGGTTTTCTTTCTTTTTCGGAGGAAAAAATTCTTTATTGAAATTCATTAATGTCATTACAGATTTAACTCCACACATATACGTACATGCCACACACACACACACATATATATATATATATATATTCTTAAATTAGTTTAACTTAGAATGTTAACTTGACCTTCTAATTCCACTTAGATATCAGCTAAGCTAAAATCATATAATGGTACATCAAATAAAATAAAACAACAACAAACTGAAGTAAAATAAATATAGATTTCCCATCATTTCCCGATATAGTTGACATTTGTGATTTTGAATGTACTTACCTTACATTTAAAATACTTTCTAATACTTTCTTGGGACGCGGGTGGCGCTGTGGGTTAAACCACAGAGCCTAGGACTTGCTGATCAGAAGGTCGGTGGTTCGAATCCCCATGACGGGGTGAGCTCCCGTTGCTCGGTCCCAGCTCCTGCCAACCTAGCAGTTCGAAAGTACGTCAGAGTGCAAGTAGACAAATAGGTACCTCTCCGGCGGGAAGGTAAACTGCATTTCCGTGCGCTGCTCTGGTTCGCCAGAAGCGGCTTAGTCATGCTGGCCACATGACCCTGAAGTTGTACACCGGCTTCCTCTGCCAATAAAGCGAGATGAGCGCCACTACCCCAGAGTCGGCCATGACTGGACCTAATGGTCAGGGGTCCCTTTACCTTTACCTTTAATACTTTCTTACAACCTAGAGTACCGATTTTCCTTTATTTCTTAATATTTTATGTACACAAGGGTCATTCAAACACTACCATAGATAATATGTCGCTGTTATTTTTTTGTAAGTATCTCGTAAACATTTCCCATTTTTGAGAAAATAATATCTCAGGGAACCCACATCCCTGAGAGAAAGAGTCTCACACTTCACCAGCTGAGCTTTGCAGGACGGTGGGTCAGCAGTAGCACTGGGCAAAATCTGGTTTTCAACTTCGTGATAAACATCGGAATATAGTGATAAACGTATCACAATGTCCGAAATAAGAATGCAGCTAAGCAGAAGCATTGGCCGGCTCCACAGTTTCCCCTATATTGTGACGTTTGCATAGCAGAGACACACACAGCATGATCCGCAATATATTGCCAGGTCAAAAATTATGAAACCAATATCACAATATGGACTTCAAACCAGTTTGGGGTGATGTATCGATTTATCACCCAGGTCTAGAAGGCAGCACCTGAGAAGATGGAGGAATTATGGTCCGGCTCTGGCAAGGCAGCTCCCCCTTCTCCTCCGCTCCCATCCCCAATGCAAAACTTTTTTATTTTATTGGATTTGTTTCATAAAATTTATCTACTGCTTGCTTGCCAAAACCCTCAAAGCAGTTCACAAAGAACAAAGCAATGAAATCATTTTATACACACACACACAAACACACACACAGTGGTACCTTGGTTTAAGAACAGCTTAGTTTATGAACAACTTGGATTAAGAACGCTGCAAACCCGGAAGTAGGTGTTTTGGTTTGTGAACTTTGCCTTGGAAGCGGAACATGTTTTGCTTGCTGTTGAGTGTGTTCCATTTGTAAATTGAGTCCCCCGCTGCTATGGGAAAGCACACCTTGGTTTAAGAATGCTCTGGTTTAAGAACGGACGTCCAGAACGGATTAAGTTCGTAAACCAAGGTACCACTGTATTGTTACCACACCAACCTCTGAGAGTCTAGAAATTCCAGGGCTTCCAGGCGCTTTTGAAGGGCTCGGTTTCCTTGGAATGAGGGACAGCAGAGAGTGGTGCCTTAGGCTTTGTGGTTTATCTACACATATAGACAACCTGAGCCTATGATGGAGGGGTGTTGGTTTCTGTTTGTGCCACTGTGCAGTGCTTGGAGTCACAAGACTCTGTTTTGCATTCCAGAGATTCCAGACTGTTGGAAGTCTCACGGAAGACGGGAGACGGATGTGATGTTACTGGTTTCCTGTTCCTTTGTTTTTCAGGTTGCTCTCTGCTTTCACAGAGAGAGCATGTATATTTCTTTTCTGTCTGCGTAGTTAGAAATAAAACCTAGCAATGTAGCTCAAACTTCTCGTCTCTTCTGCTGCTTTGATACTCTGCTGAATGGGGAACATGCCTGGAGCCTTATCAAAGGCTCAGTTCGTTAATCATCGTTGGGGGAGATTCCAAAGGCTCGACCGGAGGAGCAGCTCAGTCGTAGCAGAGGCTCCGACAAGGGGCTCCCAGCATCAGCACCCCAAAAATGTCTTACTTCTCCTTTAGTCACAGCCATGGCTTCTAGCAGAAATCCAGCATGGCTCTGCCTCTCAGCTAAGAGCCAGTGTGGTGTAGTCTCGTAATCTGGGGAACCGGGTTCGCGTCTCCGCTCCTCCACATGCAGCTGCTGGGTGACCTTGGGCCAGTCACACTTCTCTGAAGTCTCTCAGCCCCACTCACCTCACAGAGTGTTTGTTGTGGGGGAGGAAGGGAAAAAGGAGATTGTTAGCGGCTTTGAGACTCCTTCGGGTAGTGATAAAGCAGGACATCAAATCCAAACTCTTCCTCCTCCTCCTCCTCTTCTAATGCCTGCTTTTAGCTCAGCTCTTACACAAACTTCTTGGCTTTTTTCCTTTTTGACTACCAGCCAGGTGAGGCGGGGGGGGGGCAGGCCCATCCATTTGCCTTCCAGCTCAGAGCAACTTCTTTTGTGATGTTAATGGTGATAAGTGGCCACTGAGAAAACTGCAATAGACTCCTCCGTTAGATTTCAACCCTTGCTGAATCCAACATTGCGGAAATTGCAAGGGACGCAGAGCGTCCTGTAGACTGACCATCCCCAAACTCATAGCACCCCCTCCCCACACACCAGATTTTCTGCGGGAGGAGTAAATCTGGATTAAATGGGGGCAGGAGAATGGGCTGACATTTTGGTGCAGACCTCATTGTGTAGATACCGCAAACCACTTGCATGAATGAGAAGCACCCACACTGCAATAAACACCCACCTCAAAGGACCACCCTGTCTTAAAACTCAGGTGTCAGTGCATGGAATGCCCCCCCCAGCAAAGGCTTGCTGCAATTTTATATTCCTCCTGCCAATTAATGATAGCCTGGGCATGATCCAGGCATGCGCTACTCCATCTATGATTCTCTGGCCCCAGTGGGAGAGCTCCTAGTCTCTCTTTAACTTCTTCAGAAGTTCAGAGCAGAGTGCTATCCTTTGGCTGGATTGCGACCTTCCCCCCCCTCCCCCGCCTGCCCGGTTTCAAGGTATTTTAATTAGTCCTATTTTATGCCTCCTTGTTAGTGGTTTCAGGCAAACCGACAGCTTTCGCTGTGTTGTGTTCTCTCAGTGGCACGAGAGATTTAACATGCATTTTCAGTATGTCACCCTGAGCTCAAAGTGAAAAGGCGACTGACACGTTTTTTGCAGAGAAACCAAGAAACAGAATCCTTTGCAGGGGGTGTGCAAATGGTTGATGGCCCCCCCCCTGGAGGGGGGAGAATGACAGGCAGAGGCAGGAAAGCAGGTGGCCCAGGAATCATAGGACAGTAGAGTTGGAAGGGACCTCAGGAGTCATCTAGTCTAGTTTAGGGGGCCCAGGGCAGGTCATGTGATGCATATTGCCAACTCTCCTGCCCCCCTACCACCTGCCACATGTGGTCTGACCAAGGCAGAATAGAGTGGTACTATTACTTCCCTTTGTGATGGCCTGGGAATCGGATTCAGAGGCTGAACCTGAGGAATCCCAGCCTGCACAGGAGTCCCCGCCTCCAGGGCCGGCTGAGCCGGAGCAGGGGCTTGAATCTGATGGGCCCGCACCTGTGCTGGATCCTCAGGAGCAGACACCAGCTGAATCCACTCTGGCTCCGGGGGTGATGGAGGACCCATTGCCTGCAGGTGCTCCTCTCCCAGCCCTGCCAGGGGAAGGTGACGCTGTACCTGGGTCCAGTAACCCTCCAGCCTCTCCTGAGCTGCAGAGGCTCAGGGCAGAGAGGCAGGGGGGAACTGGTTTCTCTCAGGAGGAGTGCTCACCTTAAGGCCAGGGGAGGCGAGTCACCTGTGGGCCGGGACCGCTCCTGGCCTCAGAGAAGATAAAGGCCAGTCAGCCCAGTCCCAGGTTGCAGGAGCAACATCGTTGGAAACCTGTTTCTGCCAGCACCCAGACCTGCTCTCCTGAGTTCCTGACCACGCCCAGCTCCTTGCCTTGGACCTCGCTTCGCCCTTGACAGACAGCCTCCAGATTGACCCAGGACCGGACTCAGACCACGCCGCATGGTAACCCCCCCCCCCCGGGACCAGCACACCCTTGAACTGAACACAATACTTCTGTTGATGCAGCCTATAGAATAGCGTTAGATTCCGCCGCCCCCCCACTGCATCACCCTGTTGACTCGCGTGAAGCTTGTGGTCCACCAAGACCCCTGGTTCCTTTCCACATGTACTGCTAGTAAGCCAGGTGTCCCCCATCCTATATTTACGCATCTGGCTCTTCCTGCCTAAGTGCAGAACCTGACATTTGCCCCTACTGAAATTCATTTTATTATCTTGTGCCCAGTTCTCCAATCTGTTAAGGTCATCTTGAATCCCAATTTTGTCTTCTGTGCCACTAGCTTCCCCTCCCAGTTTGGTGTCATCTGCCAGTTTGATGAGCATCCCCTCAATTCCTTCATCCAAGTCATTTATAAAGACATTGAATGACAACGGGCCCAGGACAGAACCCTGCGGCACCATCACTTTTTCCCAGGATGATGAGGAACCGTTAGTGAGTCCTCTTTGGGTTTGGTCAGTCAACCAGCTACAAATACACCCAGTACTTACCTCGTTCATCCCACATTTTACCAGCTTCCTCGCGAGAATATCATGGGGGACTTTGTCAAAAGCCTTACTGAAATCAAGATGCATTACGTCCACAGCTTGAGCATGGGGGGTAATATCTTCCACTGCACTTGAGGGCAGCAGGTTAGGGGTCATGGCATTGGTCCTAGAACAATAGGATCCAGAATGCAGCAGTCTGATTGGTCTTAGAACAATAGGATCCAGAATGCAGCAGTCTGATTGGTCCATAGGAACCACCCAATCGAGCTCCAGGTGGAAGTGAATCCGCAACCTGATTGGCCTACAGGAGAATCCCGGAATTAGCCAATCACGTGCGGCCCATTCTGTAAATAATGTATATAAAGCAGACATTCTGGGGGAACTTCCATTCCTCCTCACCACTATGAGCTGAATAAAGAGCATGAAATCCACTCTCAACTCAAAGTACATTTCAGCAGGCCACGTAGGGCTCCCTTTGCCAGCCATCAGCATCTGCCGCCTGAGGCAGTTGCCTCACTCTGCCTCCTCCTAGGGCCACTCACCACTGTCAGCTGGGGGGGGGGCAGAGGAGGAGGCAGTGGTGATGGGCGGCACCATTTTCTGTTTTTCCTCAAGCGTCAAAATGTCCTGGACCTGTCCTAGCAGAGGCTTTGTCCTGTATCTCCCCCCCCCCCCCTGAAGCAGCCTGTGAGCCCTGAGGAGTGACTGTTTAGGGCTCTGGTGGGAAACTGAGTTCCTGGGCCTTGGAATCCTAGGACTAGAAGGTGGGAAGGTGTGGGATGGAACATCACCGTAGCAGTCAAGTACACCACTTCCTGTTTGCCCAGAATAGACACACAGGGGGGTGTTACTCCAGCCAGGAGGACTTCCTGTCACACCTGGTCTGGAGCATCCTCCCCCGCCGTGGACCAGGTAGATGGGCGTGACCCTGGCAGACCCCATAAAAGGGCTGGTCACGCAGCCATCTTCCCTTCTTCTTCTTCTTGTTCTATCTTGATGTATTTTGCTGTCTGCTGGCCCTTAGCCAGCGGCACATGGGCTCAGTCCCATATGGGATGAACTCACACTCTCTTCTGTAACTGCCTTCAGGAACAAACTGTGAACTGAATGTAAGTAAACTTCTCATCATTACTTTTGAACGAAGACTGTTGTGTCTTTATTCTTTTTGAGAGAGAACAAAGGGGATTTACCAGGAACGATCCAATCTGGGCAAGCCAGACTGACTTGCTTAACTCAAGAGATTCAAACAAGTCTTCCAATGAGCTCCCTGCAATATAGAGGGGAAGGCACTCTGCTGCTAACGCGGGTGGCGCTGTGGGTTAAACCACAGAGCCTAGGACTTGCCAATCAGAAGGTCAGCGGTTCGAATCCCCATGACAGGGTGAGCTCCCGTTGCTCGGTCCCTGCTCCTGCCAACCTAGCAGTTTGAAAGCACGTCAAAGTGCAAGTAGATAAATAGGACCCCTCTGGTGGGAAGGTAAACGGCGTTTCTGTGCACTGCTCTGGTTCGCCAGAAGCGGCTTAGTCATGCTGGCCACAAGACCTGGAAGCTGTACGCCAGCTCCCTCGGCCAATAAAGCGAGATGAGCGCCGCAACCCCAGAGTCATCCGCGACTGGACCTAATGGTCAAGGGTCCCTTTACCTTTACTAACACAGTAGCATGAGTGAGGAAGGATAATATTTAATCAATATATCGTCTCCTAGGATCCACCACATTCCCACAGAAGGGATGCCAAGGGGCATCTATTTTTTGTTTGCAAATCCCTCGCTGGCCTCTTCTCCCTTTTGCAGAGGATGGCATTGCCTGACCAGAGAGAGATCCCACCAGGAACCAGATGCAGCCTGAGCAGGAGAGAGAGAGAGAGAGAAGTGCCCGGGTTCAAGCAGGCATGACAGGATGGCATGAAAAGACTTCTTTGCCCCCCAAGCTCCTCCTTTTCCCCCATTGCCCGACCAGCGCCAGGGACGGAGACCAGTCCCAGAAAACGTGGGCACCGATTGTTCTCAGAAGAGGCCTCCTGGAAAGAGTTAAGGCGACGCTTCGGCGGAGAATATAAAAAGACAATGAGGAGGCAGGCGCAGGCGCCGCGCCACAACCCTCCGCCATCTGGTGCAAAGAAAGCCAGGAAAGGAAAATGATCCAATTAGCACTTGGAGCTGCCACTTTGCAGACTGCAAATCAGTTGAGCAACAGCCTCAGGTAAAGAGCTCTCGCCAAGGAAGTAGCAACATCGCGGGAGCAAGGAACACTCTCCCAGCAGCCGGGGAGACTGGCATGGGCGGGCGAGGCCTGAGCATGCCCAGGGGCGCTGCAGGGCCTCTTGCACGGATGCCCTCTGGCCGCCTGGAGCCTCATGAGGCCGCTGGTCCATCTCCGCTCAGTGATGTCCACACTGACGGACGGCAGCTGCCCAGGGTTCAAGGACTGAACCCGGGCATTCTGCATGCCAGGCAGGTGCCCTACCCCTCGGCCACAGCCCTCCCAGCCCATCTCTCTCTCATGGATGCCTCAGCTGAGATCCCTGCATTGCAGGGGGTTGGGATGGATGACCTTCGGGGTCCCTCCTGTGATTCTATGGCTGAGCCCTGCCAGAAGCAAAGGCCTTTGGGGGGGCCCAGTGGGAAGGTGCCCCTCCCTGCTGCACTCAGGTCCTGCTGGTGGGCTTCTCCCCATGGTGGGAACAAGATGCTGGACTAGACCGGCTCCTTGGGCCTGATCCAGAAGCAGCCACAGGGATGGTCTTATTTTCTTGGGAGCTCAGTGCCGCCTTACAAGTTGCCTCATTCATTGTGCCTGTTTTTGAGGAGGTACTTTGTTGTTCATTTTTTAAAACAATTTTTATTGGCTTTTGTATAATAGAGAGCAAGTGTAGTGTAGGAATTAGAGTGTCACACCAGGGATCCGGGAGACCAGGGTTCGAATCCTCCACTCAGTCACGAAGCTCATTGGGTGTGATCCGGGGGCCCAGTCGCTGCCTCTCAGAGCGACCCACCTCGCAAGGTTGTTGTGGACATTAAAGGAGGACTAGGACCCGGGAGACCAGGGTTCGAATCCTCCAGGCAACCTTGGGGGCTAGTCACTGCCTCTCAGGCTGACCTACCTCGCAGGATTGCACCACCTTGAGATGGGTGACTGGCCTGATTCAACGGGGCTCCTCTGAGCTGGCTCTGTGAGATTCTGCTTGCGGAGAAGGATTGATCCAGAAGCATCCCCAAATAACTCTTGCCACAGCCTCCAACTTGCTGACCTCGGACACAGCCCCAGACCCTCTGCTGCCAAGGCTGTGCCCACACTGGTCTGTGAGATTTTGACCAGCTTCGGACCATCTGAAGCTGGAGCTGATACAGGCTCGTCTTATCTTGAGCCCAAGCAGAGCGTCGTCACACACAGCGGAAGGATAAGCAGTATGTGCTACATTTTTAATTTTATTTACACTCTATGCTGAGAGAATACAAACGTGCATCTTGCCTCTGCAAGAGCAGAGAAGCAACTCCTCTTGGAAACAAAGAACACCGAGAGAAACAGTGAAAAACAGGAAACCAGCGTACGTCACATCCAGTCTCCCATTCCCGTGGGAATCCAACAGTAACTCTGACTGTGGAATGCAAAACAATGTCTTGTGACTGCAGTTGCTGCTCAGTGAGGGAAATAGAAACCAACATGGTCACCCCCCCCCTTGGGCATTTCCAAGGTGTCAGAGACCATGTCGACAGGTGCCACATAACCCCCTTTCTGCATTGGTAAGGACCCGGTTGTTTAGTGTGGCAGCCTCTACCCTGTGGAACTCCCTGCCTATTGAGATCACTGCCCTCTTTTGTGCACCAGCGAAAAACGTGGAGGTAATTTTTAATCTGTTTTGGTATTTTAACTTTTGCATGTCTTTAAAGTGTTTCGTTGTGATTTTAAGTTTTGTTTTCTCGCAGCATCTTTCCGCAAACAGCTTTAAGGTGAGTAAATTTTATGCGACAAGCAAACACATAAGTCCCTGGCATGAGCAAACAGTTCTCCGGCTGCTGGGGTCCATTTCTCATGGGATTTTGGGGGGTTTCGTTTGTTTGTTTGCGGTGGAAAGTGGAAAGCGAAAAGGCGCTTGTTGGGCGAGGCGAGAGAGCGAAGGAGGAGGAAGGGGGACAGAGAAGCTGCCTTGGTGGGGGGAGACGGCGCCTGGCGAGGGGCAGGTCGAGGCGGGGAGGGGGAAGAGAGAGAGAATACAATTACCAGGAGAAGAGCAGAAAGCAACAGAGAGCTTGAGATACGGGAAGGAGAAAGATAATCGGAAGAAAGTGGGGAGAGAGAAGAAGGCGCAATTGGAGGAAGGAGAAATCAAAGGGAGATCATGAATAAAGATAGAACAGGCCGGCAGAGGCTGAATGCATAATGGGATTTCAGCGCAAACGCCGATAAGGGGCTCCAAGGGCCACTTTGGGAGAGTCTCCAAAGGGAGAAGGGAGCCCCCCCCCCGTGGCTTCACCACCGCAGCCCCTCGCCCGCCTGTGGGTCTGGCGCAAAAGCCAAGCCAAGGGCACCTGGGAGGAAGATGTCAAACGTCGCCTTCCCGGAGGCAGAGGGGGGCACACTCCTGAGCCCAAGGGATCAGGGCCTTCCATGCGCAGCGGGCGCCAAGTGGGTAATAATAATAATAATAATAATAATAATAATAATAAATTTTATTTATATCCCGCCCTCCCCAGCTGAAGCCGGGCTCAGGGCGGCTAACAACACTAAAACAGTGCAACATTATAAAAACATTATAAAAATTAATTAAAATCAAAATTGATGGCAACCATAAACTAAAGTTTTGTAAAGATTGCCAAAGGAGGGAGTCAGGCTGCGCCCTGGCCAAAGGCCTGGTGGAACAACTCTGTCTTGCAGGCCCTGCGGAAAGATGTCAAGTCCTGCAGGGCCCTTGTCTCTTGTGACAGAGCGTTCCACCAGGTTGGAGCCGCAGCCGAAAAAGCCCTGGCTCTAGTTGAGGCCAGCCTAACCTCTCTGTGGCCTGGGACCTTCAAGATGTTTTTATTTGAAGACCGTAAGTTCCTCCGTGGGGCATACCAGGAGAGGTGGTCCCGTAGGTACGAGGGTCCTAGGCCGTATAGGGCTTTGAAGGTTAAAACCAGCACCTTAAACCTGATCCTGTACTCCACC
The DNA here is from genome assembly GCF_964270895.1 of Podarcis filfolensis. Lineage (NCBI taxonomy): Eukaryota > Metazoa > Chordata > Lepidosauria > Squamata > Lacertidae > Podarcis > Podarcis filfolensis. The sequence continues at coordinate 77,003,370 of NC_139610.1, forward strand.
GGGAGCCAGTGCAGCTGGTATAGCACCGGGTGAATGTGATCTCGCAGCGAAGACCCCGTAAGGAGTCTCACCGCGGCATTCTGCACCCGCTGGAGTTTCTGGGTCAGTCTCAAGGGCAGCCCCACGTAGAGCGAGTTACAATAATCCAGTCTGGAGGTGACTGTCGCGTGGATCACAGTGGCTAGGTCAGGGCGAGAGAGGTAAGGAGCCAACTGCTTAGCTTGGCGGAGATGAAAAAATGCCGCCTTTGTTATAGCTGCAATCTGCGCCTCCATAGAGAGGGAGGTATTGAAGATTACACCCAAACTCTTAACGGACGGTGCTGGCACTAATTGCACCCCCGCAAGAGATGGGAGTTGCCCCTTCAATCTCATATCGTCCCGTCCCAGCCAGAGGACCTCTGTCTTCGAAGGATTTAACTTCAACCAGCTCCCACGTAACCATCCAGCCACAGCTTCCAAGCATCTGATCAGTGTGTCTGGGGCCGAGTCAGGATGGCCATCCATCAACAGATAGAGTTGGGTGTCATCGGCATACTGATGGCAGCCCAGCCCAAAACTCCGAACAAGCTGGGTGAGGGGGTGCATAAAGATGTTAAAAAGCATTGGGGAGAGTATCGCACGCTGGGACACACCAAGGAGTGGGGGGATGACAATTCCCCCCCAAGCACCACCCTCTGTCCCCGACCAGAGAGAAACGAGCGCAGCCATTGAAGGACTGTGCCCTGGATCCCCACGTCGGCAAGGCGGTGGTCCAGGAGTTCGTGATCGACCATGTCAAAGGCTGCTGACAGGTCTAGAAGAATCAGCAGCCCCGCCCAGCCTCGATCCAGCTGCCTGCGGAGATCATCTGTTAGGGCGACCAGAGCCGTCTCGGTCCCATGACCAGCGCGGAAGCTGGACTGGAATGGATCCAGAGCCGATATTTCATCCAGAAACCTACCAAGCTGTTCCACAACCGCTCTCTCAATCACCTTACCCAGGAATGGAAGATTCAAAACCGGGCGGTAATTGGATAGATCTAAGGGATCTAATGATGTTTTCTTTAAAAGCGGGTGCACCACTGCCTCCTTCAGTTCCCCTGGGAATGTCCCGGTGCCAAGGGACAAATCGATGATATCCCCCAGGGGGGCCCGCACCTCGTCTGGACACGCTCTAATCAGCCAAGACGGGCACGGGTCGAGAGGACAAGTGGTGGGCTTTCCAGCTCGGAGGAGTCTGTCCACATCGGCTGGGGATATCCGGTCAAAGTGGTCCAATACTGGACCCGAGGACAGTCGAGGGGCCTCCAGTTCCTTTATTGTATCCAAATTGGCAGGGAGGTCATGGCGGAGCAACAGGACCTTCTTCGCAAAAAAGCTCGCAAATGCCTCACAGCTGTGTGTCAAATTGTTATTTAAATTTGGCTGTCCTTCCAGGGACGTTAAAGACCGAATTATACTAAATAATTGCGCCGGGCGAGAGCTAGCGGATGCAATGGAGGCCGAGAAGTAGGACTTCTTAGCAGCCTTCACTGCCATCTCGTAGGTTTTCATAAAAACCCTATAAGATGTTCTTGAAGCTCCGTCACGGGCACCCCGCCATACTCGCTCTAGCCGTCTGAGGTCCCGCTTCATTTTCCGGAGCTCCTCGGTAAACCAGGGAGCCCGGTTTCTGCGGGGTCGCAGAGGGCGCTTAGGTGCGATCTCATTGATGGCTGCCAGGAGCTGGGTATTCCAGCCCTCAACAAGCTCAGTCAATGAGTCGCCAGGGGGAGAAAGGTCCCGCAAGGCTTGACGGAATCTATCAGGGTCCATCAGCCTCTGCGGGCGAGCCCAAATCGGCTCGCCACCTAAGCAGGGTGGGGGTGGAAAGTCAATCCTGGCTTTCAGAGCGTAGTGATCAGACCATGGCACCTTCATCAAAGGAGACATGATCACATCTATACCGGCGCCAAAGATCAAATCCAGGGTGTGGCCTGCTTGATGTGTGGGGCCCGAAACAAACTGGGAGAGCCCTAGTGTCGCCATGGAAGACACCAGGTCCAGAGCCTGTGAGGAGGGAGTGGCATCAGCATGGATGTTGAAGTCCCCCAATACCAATAGGTTAGGGAACTCCAAGGCCCAGCCAGCCACCGCCTCCAGCAGGCCTGACAGGGTGGCTGCTGTTGCGCTAGGTGGCCGGTACACCAGCCAGACAGCCAAGCTCACCTCAGAGCCCCACACTAGGCCAACACATTCAATGCCGGGGATCAGTGGCGATGGTAGAGCCCTGGTAGCAGCAGGGGCGGAGGAAGGGGGTGCAGTGGGGGCGGGCCGCGCCGGGTGTCACCACTGAGGGGGGTGACAAAATGCCGGGCAGCACTCATCGCAGGACTTGCAGCGTACCCGAGCCACACATCTCTCCTAGGAGTGACACGGTGGCTTGGGCGCATGCAGGCTCTGCGCTGCCCAAATGGTCTGCCCACACTCAACAGAAAGCAAAACATTTTCTGCTTCCAAGGCAAAGTTCACAAACCAAAACACCTACTTCCGGATTTGCAGCGTTCTTAATCCAAGTTGTTCATACACCAAGCTGTTCTTAAACCAAGGTATCACTGTGTATGGTATTAAGCAACCAGGAGCATCTGTGTCCCAACCTATTTGCGTCATTTATCCATTTTCAACGCTTCTGAAAAGTTGCTGGAACCACAGGAGGCGACAGTGGCGTAGCGTGGGGGGTGCAGGGGGGGCGGGCCGCACCAGGCGCAACATCTGGGGTTAGGGCAAATCCATGGGTTAGGGGGCGCAAATCCACGGGTTAGGGGGCGCAAATCCACGGGTTAGGGGGCGCAAATTACTTGCCTTGCCCCGGGTGCTGACAACCCACGCTACACCACTGGGAGGCGAGGAGAGACTTCTGCTCCAATCCTGCTGACACCTGGTTGGCCACGGGGAGAACAGGCTGCTGGTCTAAATGGGCTGCTGGCCTGATCCTGCGGGCACTGACTACGTTCTTATGACTTGGGGAGGGAAGGACATCAACTCAGGCCCCAAAGTGTCTTTCGCTGCCTGTGGGACCTCTCTCCACCTTCCCTCCCCTTCCTCCTTCCCTGGCATTTGGGTAAAAAAACCCTCCACTGGGGAAGAACGCCAGTCCTTCTTTGCAGTCTGCAGCTGCTGCTCTCTTGACAGGAGTCCAGAATGGTGGGTGGGACCCCCCTGGGACCCCCCCCACCCAGCAGCTCCTCCCAAAGTCAGGCCGATGTCGTCCAGGGTTGCTTTTGACACTGTCTGAATTGATCCCACTTTGTTCGCTGAGAGAGAGAGGAGCGTGGCAGAGACGCAGGTCTCCTTGGTGATGATGTTACCGCCACTTAATGCCTTGCCCCCGGGGCCACCAGCTCAGCGTCAGGGTCAGGGTAGAGGTCCTGAACCTGCCTCTGCCCCCCCCAGCCCTGCCGAAACCCTCGCCTTCTGCCTGCCCTTGCATGCTGTCAGTTGCCCGCCAGAGCGGCATGCGTCTGCAAGAATTATATTTGCAAGTCTAATTTACCAGGCTGCGTGCAGAGGATGGAGACCTGTTAAGTCAGAGGCAGCTTCTGCATCAAAATGTTTAGCCTGGAGAAGAGGAGGTGGAGAGCTCATCCTAGAATGGCAGAACTGGACGCAGGGTCGAACGAAGGCGCTGTGACACCCAGGGCAGCAAACCGCTATGTATGGCGCATGTGCAGCAGCATTACGTACAGCGCATGCGTGTGACGCTGCACATGCGCTGTACATAGCGGTTTGCCAGCAGTGCCAGGATCCTCTGCTTGCGGCTGCAGCCACGAATGGAGGATCCTCCACATGCGGCTGTGGCGGCGTGATGGCTGCTCGCGGTGCCACGAGCCCCACAGGGTGCCTTCCTGTCACCCCCCCAGACATGGCACCCAGGGCTCGCCGCCCCCCTCCCTGTTGCAATGTCACTGCTCTCGGGTTTGCTGATCAGAAGGTCAGCAGTTCGAATCCCCGCAATGGAGTGAGCTCCCATTGCTTGGTCCCAGCTCCTGCCAACCTAGCAGTTCGAAAGCACGCCAGCACAAATAGATAAATAGATACCGCTGCAGCGGGAAGGTAAATGGTGTTTCCATGCGCTCTGGTTTCCATCACGGTGTCCCGTTGCGCCAGAAGCGGTTTAGTCCTGCTGGCCACATGACCCAGAAAGCTGTCTGTGGACAAATGCCGACTCCCTTGGCTTGAAAGCGAGATGAGTGCCATACCCCAGAGTTGCCTTTGACTGGACTTAACCATCCAGGGGTCATTTAAAAGGTAAAGGTAAAGGGACCCCTGACCATTAGGTCCAGTCGTGGCCGAATCTGGGGTTGCGGCGCTCATCTTGCTTTATTGGCCGAGGGAGCCGGCATACAGCTTCCGGGTCATGTGGCCAGCATGACTAAGCAGCTTCTGGCGAACCAGAGCAGCGCATGGAAACGCCATTTACCTTCCTGCCAGAGCGGTACCTATTTATCTACTTGCACTTTGACGTGCTTTCGAACTGCTAGGTTGGCAGGAGCAGGGACCGAGCAACGGGAGCTCACCCCATCATGGGGATTCGAACCGCTGACCTTCTGATTGAAAAGCCCTAGGCTCTGTGGTTTAACCCACAGCGCCACCTGCGTCCCCTTTATCTATACCTTTTTCCTATACTTTTGTTGATGCAGTCTAGAATCGCATTAGCTTTTTTCGCCGCTGCATCACACTGTGGTCGTTGGCTGTTGCAACATCACATTGGTCATTTGTGGTTGAATATTAACTCTGGCTTGATGAGATGGGGGGGCTGCCTTTGACTGCAGGACCAAGGAAGGCCTTGGGGGGGGGGAGATGCCCCTTGGTGCCCAGGCTTTGCCAAGGAGAAGAACAGGCCTCCTTCCCATTAGCGCATCAAAGGGATGATGGGATCTGGAGAGATAAGGAGGAATGCAATGTGCAGCCAGCCCTTTCCCAGCCTGGCTGCACATTGAGAATATCGAAACCTCCGAAGAGCTGCTGGATCAGGCCTGTGGGGGCCCATCCAGTCCTGCCACCTCTTCTCACAATGGCCAACCACTGGGGAAACCAGCAAGCAGGATTCGAACACAAGAGCAGCACTCTCCCCTCCGGAGGTTTCCAGCAGCAGATATTAAAATATTGGCACATCCCTGACAGGTCATCAGAGTGCAGCTTTCATGGGCCATGGCATGTCCCTCGCACGGGGGCTGCCCTTGATGGGGGCTCTTCTCTCGCCAGTGGAAGGAGCGGTCTCGAACGCAGAGCAATGGAAGGGCAGAAAAGAGGCAGGGAGGAGGGCAGTTTGGATGTTGCCGGGCAGGGTGAACCCTTCGGCCTCTTTCTCTGTCCCAGATTCCATTCATCCTGCAAAGGCCTGCGATGCTCCTCCAGGGCAGCTTCAAATACAGCAGTCCAAGGGCACAGGAGGACATTGTGGGGCCCGTCTGGGAGAGGTCAGCACCAGCCTGTACGGAACGTCCTCAGGAGCCGGACACCTGGCTGCTTCTACCTGCAAGCGTCTCTTGGCAGGCGACTGCCTGGCCTCCGTGCCAACGGGCACCTTCCTTGGCCAGACTTCTCCGACAGCCAGGAAGGACTCTTTTGCTCCTCCTGCACCATGTCTGGACCCGTCTTTGCCGTGCCCTTTCGACTCGTGCTTCCTCTTTGTTTATTTACTTATATATTGCATTTACATCCCCCGGGATGCTGGGCTAGATGGGCCCCTGGCCTGATCCTGCAGGGGTCTCCTTAGGTCCTTATACCCTCTTCCCTGGCCAAAGATGCCAGCCAGGTTATCGCGAGTGGCCCTTCCTTCTGGGTCACACGCACAGACTCCCACTGGTTCGTGAGCCAGCCAGGGTCTGCTCTGCGCCTGGGCAGGGCGCTCTGCAGCTCAGGGGTGCCTTGTGGTGGGGGGGTCTCAAGGGCACCTGTGTGAAAAAGCTCCAGGCAGGTGGGCTCTGGGTACCAAGAGGCGAGAAGAGAAGCTTAGATGGAGAGGATTTCTACGGGGTCGGGTTCAGGAGACGGGGGCGGGGGGAATGATGGGTGAAAAGTTATCTTCTCCCACTGAGCGATGATCAGAGTGCCAAGGGATCTGGGGGGCGCAGGGAGGGGGGAGGACAGAAGGGGGGGCCTCAATCTCCATTCCTGGCCGGAAGGGTCCTTCTGTAGCAATTTCCCCATGCAAAATACCTGCGCTGGAGCAAAGCCCCAGCTTCCTCCGTTCACAAAGGGACAGGGTGGGGGCAGGGCAGGCGGGGGGGGGGGGAGTCGGAGAACAAATGAAGAGTTCAAAATGTGAAACGATTAAAAATAAACTAACCTAAATCGAAGGCGGGCGAGATAAGGCGTCAGAGCACCGTCTCCCTATTTAACATTCATTGGATTGAATAATCAGGCCTCATTATCTCAAATTGGCTGCCTATTTGCCCTCAAAATGCTAATTTGGAAGTTGGCTGCAAGCGCCGTCCTGCCTATTTTGACTAAAATATGATTTTGCTTTATTGTGCCCCTGCTGCCAGTAGCTCCGGGGGCATTCCAGTTTAAAACAAAATAATAATAATATGAAAAAACAGAGAGAGAAAATTCTATCAAAGTCTGGCCTGGGAAGAAGAAGGGAGGGGGGAAAGGCGCTCTGTTCATTGTGGCAGTTTTGTCGCCCCCCCCCCTTCCCACCCGCCAGACCTGCTTTGCGTAGAAATGGCATTTCCTAGCCTTGAAGTAAAATTAGAAGTGTTATCTGCGTTTTCTTTTAGGGGATGGACAGTTTATCATTAATCTCGCAAAGGGAAATGGAGGAAATATTTTTATTAGTATTATTGTTTCACCAGGGGACAAACGCCTCCTCGGCCCCCTCCTCCCGCTGAAGCTGCCTGCCTGGCTTCTGACCTCGAAAGAGATGGAGACAGCTGCCGCTCCCTTCTAAACTGCTCTTTAGGGCTTCATTGCCCGGATCATGAGACTCTAATGGGGAGCGAAGAGGAAAGAGCTGGGAAGGTGGGCAGAGATCCCTGCCAGGTGAGGGCTGGCATGGACCGCTGGGCAGTTGGGCATCTGTGGCAGGGGACAGGGAGATTGCCAGGCCAGAGGCGGTGGGGACGGTGGCCTTGAGCTGCCTGCCCCCTGGGGCAGCAAAAATGCATGTTGGGTTCCTGGTCCTCACCACCACTGACCTTCCAAGCGTCCCTGTTTTCCAGGGACAGTCCCAGACTTACAGAAGCCGTCCCGGTTTCTGATTTGATCCCAGAATGCCCCCCTTTTCTTTAAGGTGTCCCTATTTTCATGGGAGAAATGTTGGAGGGGGTGTCATGCGTTCCCAGAGTTCAGACCCAGTCAAGACGGCATATGGCAAGAAAAGATTTGTATCATTGCAAAAATATAACAAAAGCAGTCCTAAGCAAGAAATTTTAAAAATGTATAAGGTAAAGGTAAAGGAACCCCTGACCATTAGGTCCAGTCGTGGCCGACTCTGGGGTTGCGGCGCTCATCTCGCTTACTGGCTAAGGGAGCCGGCGTACAGCTTCCGGGTCATGTGGCCAGCATGACTAAGCCACTTCTGGCGAACCAGAGCAGCGCACGGAAATTTATCTACTTGCACTTTGACGTGCTTTCGAACTGCTAGGTTGGCAGGAGCAGGGACCGAGCAACAGGAGCTCACCCCGTGGTGGGGATTCGAACCACCGACCTTCTGATCGGCAAGTCCTAGGCTCTGTGGTTTAACCCACAGCGCCACCCGCATCCCCTAATGTATATGATATGATAATCTTTATTGTCATTGTCCCATACAGAACAACGGCCCCCGGCTGAAAAAGTTTGCTGACTCTATTCTAAGCCTCCCCAGGGATGCAAAGGCAGGTCTGGGGGGCCCTTTCTGCCTCCAGGGTCAGATCACACTGCGGAGAGGAGACCGGCAGGTAGAATCATAGAATGGGGAGGGAACCCCAGGTTCATCCAGTCCAACCCCCTGCGAGGCATGAATCACAGCTGAAGCATCCCTGACAGACGGCCATCCCATATCTGCTTTGAAACCTCCGAGGGAGGAGAGGCCGCCGCCTTCCAAGGGAGTCTTTCAGAATTCATGGAGGACAGGTGAAGTCCCTGCAGACCAGAGGCAGGCAAAGGTGGTCCCCATCTTCAAAAAGGGGGGGAAGGAAGACCCAGGTAACTCCCATCCGATTCACATTGTCAGAAAGTTCTTCTGGATGTTTAGCTGGAATCTCCTTGCTATTTGACTCTGTCCGCTCGGGTCCTGCCCTCTGGAGCAGCAGGAAACAAGCCTGCCTTGCAGGGGGCTGGACTACTTGACCCCTGGGGGTCCCTTCCAACTCTATGAAAACGCACATTGATCAAAAGCGGAGGCGTCTCCAGCGAAGGGTGGGCTTGCGGAAACCAGACCAGCGTTTCTGTTCCCTCTTGCAATCAGGCCATCCACTTCCCCGGCCAAGGCTCCTGAACCTGCCCCACTTCCTTTATTTTTATAAATATGTTTTATTGATTTTTACAAATAATTTCCAAAAATCATATAACATGCTTTCTTATCTTATACAATGACTTCCATCAACTGCATCTGAAGATTTTCCAGTCTTTATCACTTGACCCTGCCCCACTTCCATGGCACTGGGCGGACTGGAGCCCCGTTGGCCAGGCATGGGAGAGCTGGGCAGGGGGTGGCACTGGCCCCCTCTGTGGTTTTCCGGCCCCAGCTGGCCTGGCCAGACTGACAGGAGCCGCGGCCCCTCGGAGGAAAGCAATCAGGCCGGGCGATTCTCCTGCACACAACTCTTATTTACATTCCGACCCTTCCTAACAGTCAATCAATAGAGAATAACGCTGGAATAATATAGAGAGTTAAGGACCCCATTCAGCGCCCAGGATTAGGGATATTGAAGGGCAATTGCTCCGAAAATCGCCTCAATCCTGCTTTAGTGATGCCATGATTCACTCGCCAGATTACCCGGCATTCCTCTGGGCGGCTTTAAGTGACCTCTTTCGGATGCTGCGCCAAGTTCTGTTTGCACAGCAAACTGCAATTGTAGCCAAGATTAAGAGGGGCTGTGGCAATGGGGGGGGGCAGCTGTTGACAAATAAGCCTGGAAATCCCCAGCTCTCGATTCCGAGGGCGTCTCCTCGCCACGTTTGGCAATGACTTTCCAGACCGGACAGATGGACCAGGCGCCCCCTCCGTGTCCGGCCGGCCCAGCTGGCGTCCCGGGAGCAGTGGGGAGGCCCAAGAGCCCTGGTTAGGGGCAGGGGGGCTCCTGCAGGAGGACAAAGGTGAGACCCCCCCATACCCCCTTCCAGGCCTGGGTGAAGCAAACTCATTGAAAGCAATGGCAAGACTGGAGAGCTTTGAGCGCAAAGAGGATCACATAATAATAATAATAATAATAATAATAATAATAATAATAATAATAATTTATTATTTATACCCCGCCCATGTGGCTGGGAGGCTTCCAACAAAGTATTAAAATACAGTGGCCTGTTAAACATCAAAAGCTTCCCTAAACAGGGCTGCCTTCAGATGTCTTCTAAAAGTCTGGTAGTTGTTCTTCTCTTTGCCATCTGGTGGGAGGGAGTTCCACAAAGCAGGTGCCACCACCGAGAAGGCCCTCTGCTTGCCAATCATACAATTGGAAGGAATCCCCAGGGTCATCGAGTCCAACCCCCTGCAATGCAGGAATCTCAACTAAAGCATCCAGGAGAGGTGGCCCTACAGGAAAGTAAGAAGAGCTCTGCAGAATCAGGCCCATGGCCCACCTAGTCCAGGATCCTGTTCTCACAGGGGCCAAGCAGATGCCCCAAGGGAAGTCCCCAAGCCCAAGAACTGCCTCTCCAGCACACAGCACAGCCATCACTGGCCCTCTCCTCCACAAGGACTTTGTCCAGTCCTCTTTCCAAGCCACCCAGGTGGGAGGGAGTTCCACAGGCTAACTCTGCCCTGCCTGTAGAAGGTCTTTCTTGTATCTGCCCTGGATTTTCCAACATCCCGCTTCATTCAATGTTCATGACTTCTTCTTCTTCTATTATTTTCAGTTAAAGTGGTACCTCGGGTTACAGACGCTTCAGGTTACAGACTCCGCTAACTCAGAAATAGTACCTTGGGTTAAGAACTTTGCTTCAGGATGAGAACAGAAATCATTCACTGGAGGCGTGGCGGCAGCAGGAGGCCCTATTAGCTAAAGTGGTGCTTCAGGTTAAGAACAGTTTCAGGTTAAGAACTAAAAAGACCCAAATGCTTCAGCCTTTTGCATGTGGCTCAGAGGACAGGAGCCTCCAACCCCCCAGTCCCCCCCCCCGGAAGCCCAGCCCTCGTCTCCTCCCCCTTGGCACCATGTCCCTTGAATCGCGCCAACCTCAACCAGGCGCCCTCGGGATGCTATGAACTACAACTCCCATCAGCCCCAGCGTCATATGGCTGTGCTGTCCGGGGAATGTGATAATTGTCGTCATCCAAAACATCTGAAGGTCACCAGATTGGGGGAGGCTGCTTTCATGTGTGCAGCAAATGTTCTGAATTAGCCTATGCAGTTTATTATTATTATTATTAATTATTATTATTAATAATATACCTCCCTATACCCGGAGGACTTGGGGCGGTTCACAGAATAAAATCAGAATATAAAACCACAAAGCCATAATCAAAATAAAAACGGCGACAACCCAATAACCTCCCCGTGGAACGCCCTCCCATCATATCTCAAGGAAATAAACGACTATTTGCCTTTCAGAAGACATCTGAAGGCAGCCCTGTATCGGGAAGTTTTTAATGCTTGATGTTTTTGTGATGTTTTTAGATATGTTGTGAGCTACCCAGAGTGGCTGGGGAAACCCAGCCAGATGGACGGGGTATAAATAATAATAATAATAATAATAATAATAATAATAATAATTTTATCATCATAATAAAAAACAAACAACACCCCACATTTTAAAAGGGCATAGGATGTCAATCAAATCAGCCAAAGGCCGGGTTAAAAAGGCGCCTAATGTAGAACAAACGTGCCAGGCGAACTTCCCTGGGGAGAGCATTCCACAGACAGGGAGCCACTGTAGAGAAGGCCCCGTTCTCGTCTTGCCACCCTCCTGACCTCTCAAGGAGGCGGCACACGAAGAAGGGCTTCAGAAGATGATCTCAGGGTCCGGGTAGGTCATATGGGGAGAGGCAGGCCTTGAGATCTTGCGGGTGGTTAAAAAGCCCCCCCCCCCCCGTGTCAAACACATTTGCCTTCCAGTTCCTAGCTGTGTTTTCCCCGTTCCAGGATCGTGGCATCTGTCCTGGTGGAAGCTTGTGGGAGACGCTTTCCAGCTGCAAAGGCCCAATTGCACATCTGGGATGCATTCGCAGGTAAAGAGAGCCCTCTGCTGGCGCCATTGTGGAACAGAAACCTGCCTCCTCTTTGGCAGGAAAGGACAATCCCCAGCCCAGAGAATTGCAATTTCACTTTTAAAAACAGCTGGCTATACTTTACCCACAAGAAAGTATTTGGATATGCTAAAGAACAGAGGGCAGGGAATTAACGCCACCTCTCTTAACCGCCGTCATGATTTTGTGAAAAGTGGGGGGGAAACAGAACACCATCCGTGAGGTGGGTAACTGAAATCTGGGACATTGTGTGCTTACCTACAGGGTGAGAAGCAGAGAGGGCAGACAAGAAGACAGTGGATTTATTGAGAAATGGATAATGTACTGGAGTAATAAGTTACAGCAGAGTGTAAACCTATTTGGGTTACTTAGAACCTTGCCATATTAATTATTGTGTTTGATTCCCCCCCCCCCCCTGCATTTGGCATCTGTTAATTACATTTGTTGCATTCTAAATTAATATATATGTGTACATTTCAAAAAGGGAGGGAGGGGAGAGAGAGAGAGAGAGAAGGAAGGAAGGAAGGAAGGAAGGAAGGAAGGAAGGAGGAAGGAAAGGGAGAGAGAGGGAGAGAGGGAGAGAGGGAGAGAGGGAGAGGGGGAGAGAGAAGGAAGGAAGGAAGGAAGGAAAGAAGGAAAGAGAGAGGGAGAGGAAGGAAGGAAGGAAGGAAGGAAGGAAAGAAGGAAAGAGAGAGGGAGAGGAAGGAAGGAAGGAAGGAAGGAAGGAAGGAAGGAAGGAAGGAAGGAAGGAAGGAAAGGGAGAGAGGGAGAGGGGGAGAGAGAAGGAAGGAAGGAAGGAAGGAAGGAAAGAGAGAGAGGGAGGGAGGGAGGGAGGGAGGGAGGATCACTGGAATGGCTCTTTTGCCATCAAAGAGCAGAGCAACCAGGGCAGACTGTGCCTCCTCCACCCCGTTTGTGTTTGTTATAGCTCCTGCCACATAGCCTGTGCCATCCCTCCTCAACGGTGCCCCCCACATCTGCCTCCTCATTGGAAAAGTGTGAATCCTGCCCTATTTTGTCCCAGGGCACAGAATGGCACTGTTCTCAGAGACGCCTGAAGAGCCTGCACTTTCTCCTCCTGGGCCCTCGCTCACAGAATCACAGAACCGTGATTGGAAGGTACCCCCAAAGGCCATCTAGTCCAACCCCCTGTAACACAGGTGAAGAATCCCTGGCAGGTGGGCATCCACTTGGTCCAGACAGCAATCCCACAGCTCCCCAACCTCTCCCAGAGGGCTCCCTCCGCCCCTGCCCAGCTCTGGGGCTGCCATTTAGGGAGGGCCAGGCTGGCTCTGGGACGCGGGTGGCACTGTGGTCTAAACCTAGGGCTTGCCGATCAGAAGGTCGGTGGTTCGAATCCCCGTGACGGGGTGAGCTCCCGTTGCTCGGTCCCTGCTCCTGCCCACCTAGCAGTTCGAAAGCACGTCAAAGTGCAAGTAGATAGATAGGTACCGCTCCGGCGGGAAGGTAAACTGTGTTTCTGTGCACTGCTCTGGCCAGTAAAGTGAGACGAACGCCGCAACCCCAGATTCAGCCATGACTGGACCTAATGGTCAGGGGTCCCTTTAGGCTGGCTCCTATCACCATCACCCCACCTCTGCCTTCAAACTAAAGTTCTCCTTCAGGTGAACTCCCATTTCTGTTCCAGCCAGCGCAAGCGAGCCATGCTCAGATAGAGTTGTCAGATAGGCCCGAGCGTTAAAGATGGAAGTCCAAAGGCACACATCCCTGGAGCTTTTTTTTTAAAAAAAATGCATGATCTGTGATGATAACACCGCTCTGGTTATTATGATGCATAAATAAACGCCCCAGATGCAGTTTTTTAAAATTGCAATTTCATCTTGGACACCTGAGGGAGGAGATGCAGATAACGGAAGCAGGTGTCTCTCGCAGCGCAGCCCTCAGACCATCTCCTCCTTGCATGCTGGCTCTGCTGTCAGTCTGCAGGTGAGTTCACCTGAATATTCTGGCAGGAGGAAGGAAATACACCATGCAAAAGGCACGGGGTGGGAATGAGCTCCTCATCCTCATTTTAGGTGGCCTCAATATGAAAGATAATTTTATCACGGTTTTTAGTTTTTGGTATGTTATGTGTGTTGCAAGCTGCCTTGAGTGCCATTCTGGAAAAAGGCAGGGTAAAAACAAACTTAAAAATAGCAGCATAAGAACACAGGATTATTATAACCATAAACATCCCAAGAGAAAGCAAACAAGTATTTCTATACGCAACAACGGTGGCTAGAGTGTTAACTGCCAAATATTGGAAAGGGGATTCAATACCAAGGAAGGAAGAGTCTGTAAATATGCGGAGCTAGCCAAAACGACAGAAGCAACAAGAAATCACTCAGACTTAAGGGTTAAAAAAGAATGGGATTGTTTCAAAAATTGTATGTGCAAACATGCTTCCCAAATCAAAACTTGGATGTGCCTAGAGTAAATTTCACAAAATAAAAGACGAGTAGAGGAGGTATCCTATATATAAAGAGAAGGTTGAAAGCATACTAGAACACAGTACAAAAGAAAATGAAATAAAGAGAGATGATGAAGCTGGGAAGAGGTAGGGGAAAGTCATTTATTATATTAAGGATGTGAACATGTACAGAAGAATAAATAGACTTTGTACGTAAATGTAGAAGAAAAGATGTTTATCTGTAAATTTTAAAATGCAACTGGGACACACTGGGACAAGACACATGCAGCATGAAAAGTGGAAACAGAGCCACAATTCAAAATACAAGACACCGTAATAATCGGCATGATTTATTATTACACATTTCTATTCCACGGTGCCTTCAAGGCGCTCAAAGTGGCAAACATGCCTTCTCCCCCAGGTCTACTTGACCTTCACAACAACCCTGCGAGGTAGCCTGGCCTGAGAGATCGTGTGTGGCTGAGCCAAAGTCACCCAGTGGCCAGAGCAGCGCACGGAAACGCCGTTTACCTTCCCGCCACAGTGGTACCTATTTATCTACTTGCACTTTGACGTGCTTTTGAACTGCTAGGTTGGCGGGAGCAGGGACCGAGCAACGGGAGCTCACCCCGTCGCGGGGATTCAAACCGCCGACCTTCTGATCAGCAAGTCCTAGGCTCTGTGGTTTAACCCACAGCACCACCCGCATCCCAGTATGTGTCTAGTGAGAGATATAACCTCCATTCGTGTTCACATGTTCCGAAGGCTTTGATGCAGCCCGTAAGTTGCACAGAAACCGATGCTAATTGTGACCTTGGCCCACAGGGGAGAAAGAGCCCTGACCAACATGGGCAGTCAGGTCTCGCACCCGGAACTCAGGTCTTGCTGCCGGTGTGCGCAGGATTGCTGCCGCGCATCGTAGCCATGCTCCCGCGACAGTTGCCACTGGGACAGAACACGATTTGCATATAGAGTTTTTATTTTTCTGCTTTCCTACAAAACCAGATTTTATCGATGGCACAAACACAAAAAACACAAGAGGAAAAAATAAATTAAATTATATCTTTTTCTACTTTAAAAAGTGCAGCTACTGCTATATAAATAAATATCGCGATTCGCGACCGGCCATTTTGCAATGTCTTGCTTTTTTAAGAAAGGAAGAGGCACAATCAGTTATACCCTGAGATTGCCAAGAGACTCTGAATCACCAGTCTGAGGAGTCGGTGGCAAACTTAGCAAGGAAGGGAATGTTTAGGGTTGCGGCTCAGTGGCAGAACATCTGCTAGAAGGAAAAGGTCACGGGTTCAACTCCTGGCATTTCCAGGTACGGCTGGGAATGTTCCCCATCTCAAATCCTGGAAAGTTGCAGTGCAGACAAACCTGAAAATGGTTTGACCTGGTGTAATGTTAATGGGCTACAATTAAACCTTGAGATATTAGATTCAGATTTGAAACATTCAACAAGGTTTGCATTAAGCTCCAGGGCCAGATCTACAGTTTTTGCCCTGGAGGGCAAAGGTCAGCCCTGTTACCCTCTGCCCTGGCACTGGATTCAGGAGGCTTGGCATATAACTCAAAGCTTTGGGTGAGCAAACCAAATCCAACAGCAAGGGCTGCCCATTCACAACACCAAACTAAGCTCTTTAAAATATGTGCTTTCGTGGAGAAAGAACAGCAATGTATAACTGACCTATGGAACTCACTGCCACAGGATTAATTTATACATCATTTCATGGATTCATGGAAGACAATCCTGAGACTGGATACGGGCTGGCTAGTTAAACAGAGCCTCCTTGCTCCAGTGTGTCCTGCTGACCAGCTCCCTGGCGCCATGTTAGTGCCCAGAAGCAGAGGCAGCGAGCAGAGCGCAATGGGTGGAATGCAGCCAAGGGTGTCCACTAGCACAAGGACTTCTGGCTGCGCAATGCAAAATCCCCTGCCGCTCTTCTCCCTGCTGCCCCCACCCAGCTCTGGTCCATGGGGTCTGGGGAATCCCCAGAACAGGATTAGGGGTGCACAGAGACAGAGAAAGCTCTGTTGCACACTCCAAAGTCCTAGCGGAAGCCCTTCGCTGAATGCTGCCCGATGCAGCCAGGCAATGAGTGTGCACGCAAAGAAAGACCAAGACTGGCATCCAAAGGCCGAGACCACCAGCCCCAGTCCCCAGGTGGAGCAGGCAAGGCTCTGGGGGTGTTCATGGGGGCGCCATTAAGTCCTAGCCTTCTGATGAGGCAGATGCAAAGTGGTGTCCTCGGCTGGGGCAGCAACCGCTAGACTTCGATGTCCACGTCCCCCTCCTCGCCACTGTCCTCGTCTGGCAGCCCCCGGGGGCCGGGTTGCGGCCCCCCAAACTGCGAGAGCTTGGCTGCTTTCTGCTCCAGACTCTGCTTCCGCCATTTGATCCTCCTGTTCTGGAACCAGACTTTCACCTGCAAGGCAGAAGGGCAGAAAGTGGAAGGAGGCCGAGCAAGGAACCGATCCTGTCCTGATCCTGACAGCATCCGCGCGCAAGGATGCCCCCCGGTCCCTTCCAACTCTCCTACGAGTCTATGATTCTAACTCCCTCAACTGTTCCTCATCAGGCCTGGCTTCCAGGCCCTTGACCACCTGGGTCTCTCCTTGATACAGGATGCTGCTTCGTAAGAGAGTATAACAATAAAACAAGGAACAAGGTGGTGATACGATGACTGCTGCAATCGACACAAGATCCTATCACCAAGGCAACTATCTGTAAACAAACACTAAACATCCATCAAAAT
Organism: Podarcis filfolensis; assembly: GCF_964270895.1. NCBI lineage: Eukaryota > Metazoa > Chordata > Lepidosauria > Squamata > Lacertidae > Podarcis > Podarcis filfolensis. The sequence continues at coordinate 77,019,890 of NC_139610.1, forward strand.
GGCAAAAGTAGTTTCCAAAATAGGTTTTATCTCAAACAATAGCAAACCCAGTAAATAAAGTGTTCCCTTGTAATAATATGTCAATGGTTCAGTGCTGATTTCTTCTTTCCAAAATAGATTTTATCTTGAATAATTGCAAACGCAGCAATAAAGAGTCCACTTGTGACATATCAGTGATTCAGAGCTCCAGTAATCTGACGTTTCGTCGCTAAATGTGGGATGTGATCCATGAGAGGCAGTCAAGGACAACATTCCTTGTGATGCTAGAGAAGACATGCGAGGGAATGTTTGGTCCAGCCAGTCAAAACTTCCTGTTCCTCCTGGCTGGAGCATCCTTCCTTTGCAGGTGACTAAAGGTGGGTGTGACCTTACCTGTCCAGGTAACAAAAGGACAAGTCACGCAGCACACCTCCCTCTTTTTGACTTCCATCTACATTTGACCAGCTAGGACTGCTCTGCTAGCTTCTCAGCTAGAAGCAGCACTGGGATTATTCCCCCATATGGGGTAGATCCACATGTACATATCTGTAACTAAGTCTGCCTTCAGGAATCCAGCTGTGATCTGATGTAAGTAAACTTCTTTTATTGACTTTGAATAAGATTGGGGCGTCTTTATTCTTTTAAGAGGGATTCAAGGGAACTTACTAGGAACGCACAATTCAATCTAAGAGAGACTGAACTGTATAATAGTGAGAGGCTCACACGAGCCTGCAACCAGCTACCTGCTGTGCTGTGTAAAGGGGAATGTAAACTCTGCTAAGTAAGGGAACTTGCTAGTGCAAGTTAGGAAGGATATTAAAGGTAAAGGGACCCCTGACCATTAGGTCCAGTCGTGGCCGACTCTGGGGTTGCGGCGCTCATCTCGCTTTATTGGTTGAGGGAGCCGGCGTACAGCTTCCGGGTCATGTGGCCAGCATGACTAAGCCGCTTCTGGCAAACCAGAGCAGCGCACGGAAACGCCATTTACCTTCCCGCTGGAGCGGTACCTATTTATCTACTTGCACTTTGACGTGCTTTCGAACTGCTAGGTTGGCAGGAGCAGGGACCAAGCAACAGAAGCTCACCCCATGGCGGGGATTCGAACCACCGACCTTCTGATCGGCAAGTCCTAGGCTCTGTGGTTTAATTCACAGTGCCACCTGCATCCCTAGGAAGGATATTGATAAACAATAAATCCTCTCCTGCCACCTTGTTTTTTCCAATAATTTTTATTATTTTTTTCCCAAATATCTTAAACACAATACATTTTAACAATATTATTCTCCTTTAAATCTATATATAGATATAGAAGATATAGATTCTCCTGCCACCCTGAACATTCCCACACTAAAGAGCTTGGTCATCGAGCTTTGTAGTAAATAATATGCAAGAGAAGGCAGTATGTAAACGACTTGAAGCAGGGATACACCTGTCCCCACCTCCACTGGGAGGAGCGCAGAAAGAGGACGATGTCCTTCAGTTTAAATCTCCTTCCTAAGAGAGGGCCGGAGGGGAAGGATGCTGAGCTTCCTCCTGGCCTTGCTGTGTGTGTTTGGGGGGGGGGGGCACTGCCTACCTGGGTTTCTGTGAGGTGCAGGGTGGCGGCCAGGTCCACTCTCTCGTTGCCCACCATGTACTGCTGCTTGAGGAACTCTTTCTCCAGCCGGTCCAGCTGCTCTGGCGTGAAGACGGTGCGCACCCTCTTCATCTTGCAGGGGGCCCCCGATCGCCACGAAAGGGGGGCCCCCAGGGACCCAGCCAGGGCGCAGTGAGCAAACTCCAGCTCTGGAACGGCAAAGGGGGAGACATCCTCGTGACACGGGGGTCAAGGGAAAATACACCACAGGCCAGATTAGCGACTAGCCTGGGAGAAGCTGAGGGGGAGGGAAAGCAGGTATAGAACCACAGACTTGTAGAGTTGGGAGGGTCCCCTGGAGTCATCCAGTCCAACCCCCTGCAATGAGCCCTGAGAAATGCTGGACATCCAAGCTGTGACCCACCCACATCCCCCCTGAATCACATGGCAGCAAGGAATTTGCGGCCGCCTGGTGGGATTTATTTGTCGTAAAACCACTAGCAGGCCAGCTTTCATTTCTAAGCAACACCAAGGCGGCTTGCAGGACCATAAACTGGGCGACACAGAAGAAAGCGTAGCAGTGCCCAGAACTCTGCAGAGATGCTGCCAGTCAGTGCAGGGAATGCTGAGCCACGGATTTATTCTTGCACCCTCCATTCCACCTGCCAAAGAGGATGCAAATCTGCAAATGACATGGTGCATATGCCAAATCTATGCCTTGGGCCCAATCCACGTAAAGTGTTGCAGAATCCCCTTGGCACCCCTGAACCTGATTTCTCTCAGGTGATCCATGGGGCTGGAGACTGGCTCCTGTGGGCATAAGGGGCACAAATAAACTGGTCCCAAACCGTTCAGGGCTTTCGAGGTCTTTAGGGTTTGGGGACCCTTTGAGCCGAATTTGTCATGGCCTTTTAGAACAATAAACTCCTTCCCTGACTTATGAGCTTGGGAAAGAATGGGCAGCCAGCACCACTGGCGCAGAATCGGTGCAATCTGATCCGCCCGCCTGGACCCCAACGCCTTCTGCAGTCCCTGGGCTGCCATTGCTGCAACCAGGAAGGCGTGCCAGAGGCCGGGTCTGCTTTCCCCCAATGAGTCCCAGTTGGGCTTTTGCTGCAGTCATGGACTCACCTGGAGGAAGCCCCATTCAATTCAATACTTTGGAGGAGACACTATTTTCAAAGCAGATTCAAGCACACACCAGCAAATGTATGGCACGTAATTAAGAGGGTTGGGGGAACTTTTTTATTTAATCACTGCATTCCACCTTTTCCCGAAAGGAGCTCTGGGTGGTGTCAGCAGCAGACCTACATTTTGGGGGCCCTGAACCCTGAACTGTTATGGGGCCCCTTCACAACCAGAAAGACTTCAATGGGGTGGTTCCCCGACAGATCATGACACCTTCACAACAGCTGGGCTATCGACTCTCTGACTTGAATGTTGAATTATATACAACAATGTTGAATTATATACAACAAAAAATGTGACTCAAATTGGGTTAACCAAAACTTTTAAGCGATGTGGACTGAATTCGCTTCTCAGGCCCCTCCAGGATTGGGGCCCTGAAGTTTCATTCGTTTCAGAGGAGATCTGCCCTATACATGGTCCTCCCCCTCCTCATTTAATCCGCCCAACAACCCTGTAAGGGAGCCAGTGCCAGATTGACGTATAAGCTAAACAAGCTCTAGCTTAGGGCCCCACAAAAAATTAAAGGAAAAAACCCTGGATGTACATTTCCAAAATATAAGATAAAAAAAACTAATAAAATATAACCTACATACAGCAACAGTGTTTTGTGTTGTGTAGGCTTCTATTTGTTATATACAAATGGCTTTAGATACCTATTAGGTCCATCAATTACCATGTAGCATATATTCAACACAAAAAAACAGTGACAATTCATTGTTGACAAAGGACAGCTGGACATAGAAAGGGCCCCATTACCTTCAGAAGCTGAGGGCCTCATCAAACCTCAATCCGGCCCTGAAGGGAGGTTAGGCTGAGAAAATCACTGGCCCCCAAGGTGACCCTGCAAGTGGGCAATGAACCCTGGTGTTCCAATTCGAGTCACATTTTTTGTTGTATATATTTCAACATTCCCAAAGTCAAGAGAGTCGATAGCCCAGCTGTTGTGAAGGTGTCGTGATCTGTCGGGGAACCACCCCGCTGGTTTGATGAGGTCCCAGTCTGACACAAACCGCTACACCACACCTGGGCCAGAAACCCCTTTCCAAAAAACCTGGACTTTTCCCCTTTCTTGCGATAAGGAAAGTGAGGGGAAATTGCCCTGGGAAGTGAGGAGGGTCGCTCGCTTCCACGCAGCCTCCTCTAACCTCACTCCAAACCCCTCGTCGGGATGGCTGCGCAATAAGCCCCCGGAGGCTACAGGCAGGACGGCTCAACGTTGAGCGTCCAGAGTCAGAGGCAGTCTACACCTGAGCACGGTCCTGAGACGACAGCCCGTCGGGAAAGGCGCCCACCCACTGCCCCCCGCAAGATGCTCGCTCTTAAGCCCGTTCCCACGTGCACGCCTGCCCCGCACTCCCGGGGTCCCCGTCTCGGCTCTCACCTGGCCTCCTGCAGCCGGTCGGGGCGCACTGGCGGGGTTGCAGCGGGAGCAGCGCGGGGGTCCTCTCGCCCAAGCAGACGGCGGGGACCGGCAGGAACCGGAGGGCGCAGCCGAAGCGCAGCGCGCCCGGGGAGGCGGCGGCGGCCCAGACGCTGGCCCCGGGCGCGCTCCGACGGGGCGGCTCCGGCTTGGCCAGCAGCGACTCGATGTCGAAGCGGCTCCGCGGCGGAGGGACCGGGTCCCGGGTGGCCTCGACGGCCGGCTCTCCCAGCGCCGAGAAGAGCAGCGGCCGGCTCTGCAACATGCTGGCGACGGGGCGGGCCGGAGAGGTGGCCCAGCCGCGGGCGACGGGGGCTTTATAGGGCGGCCCCGTCCAGCCCGGAGGGCGTGGCCCGGGCCGGGGATGAAGCCTCCGGTGCCGCGCCGTCGAGGAAACCCCCCCTCGGCTGCTCCCTGCCGCGCCGTCGGGCTTGGCTTCCTCTCTTCGACGAGGCGGTCGGAGGAGACGCCTCTGGCGCGCAAATCCGGCCGCAGCCCGGCGCCCCCGGCAGACCCCCTCTCTCCGCCCCGAGCGGCTAGCCCGACGGCCACCCTGTCGGCACTGTTGCTTTTCCCGGACGGGCAGCCGCTAGACTGTAGGCTCCGCGGGGCAGGGACCTGCGTCCCCTTCGCCAGCCCCCAGAAGCGAGTCAGGAAGGGAGGGCTGTCGTCTGGATGTTGTGGTTGCCGCGTACCGTGTTGCAAAACTTGCGCTCACGGCATGCATTTCCATGGGTCTACTTCGAGTAAGCGCCGCCGGAGTTGCCCTGTAAAGCACCTTGCGCCCCCGTGGCACCCCCAGAACAAGGGCCGGGACTAGAGCAGTCGGCCTTTGAGTGCTAACTGCACCCGCCTGGTTGGCACCCGGCATCCTGGTTGCCTTTCCTAGAATCACGGAATTGCAGAGATGGAAGGGGGCTCTAGGGGTCATCTAGTCCAACCCCCTGCAAGGCAGGAGTCACAAGGAAAGCATGCAGGCCCTGCGCTCTAACCCGGATTTTGTAAGGGCCCAACGTGTAATAATAATAATAATAATTTATTATTTATACCCCACCCATCTGGCTGGGTTTCCCCAGCCCCAGTTGGGCGGCTTCCAACTGAATATTAAAAACAATACAGCATCAGACATTAAAAACATCCCTAAACAGGGCCGCCTTCGGTTGTCTTTTAAAAGTAAAATAGTTGTTTATTGCCTTGGCATCTGCTGTAGGTGTTCGGAGGCTGCTGAGAGGTGATTCAGACTTATTGGGGGTGTTACTGTTTTATTTTTGTTCTTATTTTTATTATGCATTTTGTGTTTTCTATATTGTAATTTTAGGCAGTGGACCTCCCTGAGATCTATGAATGATGGGCAGTACAACACATTAAATAAATACTAAATAGCCACGTTTCTTGCCATCCTCTTTGTTCTTTGCCACCCCAGTGACGTCCTTGTTGGCAACTTAGGAATATTGGAGACAAATGAGCAAAAACAACTGAGGTCACAAAAGTGGTTATTAAGGTGTCAACACCGTCAGCTTGTTTTCCACAATGGGCCAGAACATTTTTGTAGCCTTATTAAAGCCTCTGGCTAGGCTGAATAGGACTTACTCTCAAGTAAATGTGCCCAGAACTACAAGGCAGGTGGTGCAATGTTATATCTAGTTATTCAGATTTATGTCCCTCTACATTCAGTGGAGTTTCCTACTCCCGGGAAAATGTGCACTGACTTTCGGCTGGTGTGTTTGCACAGAAATAAGTTTCATAACCTGGTTGGTTTTTAAGGTGATTTACACCAGGGACTGATATGCTCAAAGAAGCATTCCACTACCTTGTTAAGACACATAACTAAAGCTTTGCAGTGCATCAGGGAAAAACAAAAACCTGATCTCTGTTTGCCAATTAGCCATTTAACATTTGAGAATTGCAGGCATCAATGGCCTATCAGCAGAATTTCAAGGTTTTAGATCTGCATAGTGATCCTATTAAAGAGTCAGCTAATGGAAAAGGGATTGCGGGAAGATAATGAATGGAGGTTGGATTAAGGAGGGCGGGGGGGGGGGCCTGGCGCAGCTCCCCAAATAGGGGCCTCATTCCCACAAAAAGGAACACATGGAAAACAACGCCACAAAATGAGACGGGCAGTATTTTAAATACTCGCAGATTTATTAGTGCGCAAGCTTTCATGCGCTGCAAAAATACTGTGCAGTTTCACACTCAAAACTCAATGCATAAGTAGTTTTGCTGGCCTCCAGCCTTGGGCCAGTCACCCGACTCCCACCCTATCCTACCTCACAAGGCTGTTGGGAAGATAGAGGAAGTTGGTAGGAATGGCTGCGAGGCTCTTCATTCTTTTTTGCTTTTGAGGTCAGTCTTTCTCTTAATCGCTCAGTAACAAAACCTAGCAGCAGCCGCAAAATTAAAAGACGCCTGCTTCTTGGGAGGAAAGCAATGACAAACCTAGGCAGCATCTTAAAAAGCAGAGACATCACCTTGCCAACAAAGGTCCGTATAGTTCAAGCTCTGGTTTTCCCAGTAGTGTTGTATGGAAGTGAGAGCTGGACCATCAAGAAGGCTGATCGCCAAAGAATGGATGCTTTTGAATTCTGGTGCTGGAGGAGACTCTGGAGAGTCCCATTGACTGCAAGAAGATCAAACCTCTCCATTCTGAAGGAAATCAGCCCTGAGTGCTCACTGAAAGGACAGATCCTGAAGCTGAGGCTCCAAGACTTTGGCCACCTCATGAGAAGAGAAGACTCCCTAGAAAAGACCCTGATGTTGGGAAAGATGGAGGGCACAAGGAGAAGGGGACGACGGAGGACGAGATGGTGGGACAGTGTTCTCGAAGCTACCAGCATGAGTTTGACAAAACTGCGGGAGGCAGTGGAAGACAGGAGTGCCTGGCATGCTCTGGTCCAGGGGGTCATGAAGAGTCGGACACGACTAAAGGACTCAACAACAACAACAAAACCTAACCAAAAGAACCTCTCCCACTTTTCTGTGTTCTGCCGCAATAGCATAACCAGTGGGGGAACTAAGAGGGTTTTTTAATGGTTATGGAGCAATCTGACAAACAAATTAGTTGTGTTATGTTGTTTGGTCTTATGCCCCTTTTTGTAAACATAGTGGGCTGTCGGTACTGTATTTAAGTTCAGAACCATTTTGTCCCTTAAAAGGAACCCAGGGCTGCACCTACTCAGCTGGGAGTACGGCCCATCAAACCTCAGACACCCACATTTGGTCCTGCCCTGGGAAGATGCACCAGGGTCCCCCAGGCTGCTACCAACCCAGAGAAGTGCTGGATTTTACCCCACGTTCTGCAGCGTTCCTGGAAAACAGCAGTAACATTGCGTGGGGTTATTTATTATTCTTTATATATTTATATACAACTTCATGCAAGCCACATTTTACAAACAATACAGAACAACAAACCCCTGTGTTGCAAACTTAACACAACAAACAACACAAGCAACATGGGGACCAGTATACTAGATAGCACTGCAATTCTTATTGCATAATATACATGTTTTAGTACAACAAAAACAACAACAAAATGTGTACACTTGTAAATTCTCTAAGATATTTGAAATCAAATGAACACACGTCTGTTGATCTTTTAAAGTCTGTAGAAGTATAATAAGTCTATAGCTGAAACAAAGTAATAGATGCTATCCTGTGGGCTGAGCGGTAAAACTTTTTAGGCGTTCAGGTGCGGAAGTAGTAAGTGAACAACAACGCAGGACAGTGATCCCGGATAATCTGACTGTTTTGCTGGAATCTTCTTCAGCACAACCCATAGATTAGGAAAATGCACAAGTAAATTAAAGGAGCAGAACTTTGGGACCCCCCTTGATCTCTCTCACACACCCAGTTTCCATGCAAAAGATGCCCCAAGCGCAAAAGCAACCTCAGGCGATGGCTTGGAGCACCAATATTTATTTTAGGGGTGCCAGGGACCCCTGCCCTGACCCGAGATGTGCCCCACATCCCAACGGTCTTCCAGAATGCTTCTTCTAGGTCACAAGGTGCAGGGGCTGGGAGGCTGCGGAAATGCCCTGGAAAAGCCGCCCCCCCCCAACAAACACACACCCTGCGAGGACATCTTTATCCTCCTGGCCGTTGAGGGCACCTGTTCCCTGCCCCTTCTCCGTGGGGAGTCTGGGGGGCCCGGGAGAGAAAGGGGGGCAGGCTAGGTGTGAAATTTCTCATGGGCCAAGAAGGTGGATGCTACCAGCTGGGTGCCTCGCTGGGGGGAGGCGAAGGCGAAATCTGGGATTGGGGGGGCACATTCTTGGGGGGGAGGAACTCTGCAATGGGGAGGTGGGCCAAAATAGGGCTTTGTAGGGCCGAGGATTGTAAAATGCTCTCTTCTCCTTTCCTCAATGGGGAACAAGGCCCCGCTCCATCTAATAGTCATTAGCATCAATTAGAAGCGTTTGAAGTGGCCTGAGCATCTTTGTCTTCCTGCAGCAAAACAGAGCTCCTTTCAGGCGTCCCATCACCATAACATCTGGAGCCAGGAGAGACAGCTTCCTTGGTCCTCAGAGTCCCTTTCATCTCTTGTCAAGGTGCCTGGAATGTTAATGCGCCCCTATTCTTTCGGCTGAACCACCAGGAAATGCTTTTCACTCCTGGACACTTTGCTGGGGGGGGGGAGTTGTTGTTTATAAAAAGCGGGGCTTGTTGCTTGAAGGTCTCCTCTCCAAAAGGAGGAGAATGAAGGGGGGCAGGCTCTCCCCCTTCCTTCCTCCAAGGTGGGGTGGGGTGAGCGCAGGCCTGGCCCCCCCCTCCTGCGGCAAGACAAGCCCCCCTGGGTCTCTGCCCCATCTCTCCAGCGCAGGTGGCCCAGCTTGCTGGCTCCTGTGAGATTTCCCACATCGTTACCAGGGGGTGAAAATCCCCAGCTTTTTAAAAGGACACATTAGCCAAGCACACAACACTAATTTGAGGGGGGGGCGCTCATTAATCAGCCCAGGAGGGAGAACCTTTGGCTTGGGGGGGGGCAGGAGTCGCTTTCGGCCTCTAGGTATCTCTCCAGCCCCATAAAGCAAAGTTGGAAAGTTTAACAGCAGCAGACCTGAATATACCTCCCCATAAGGTCTCTTTTCCCCCAGCTGGCCCAAGACAGCCCTGGGGACTTCGGATGACAGGCAGTATATTTTAAAAACAATATTAATATCCCAGCTCAGTCACTGAAATCACCTGCAGGAGCCTCCTGAGTCATTGCCTGAGTTGGTGAGGCTCATTTGACAACAATGAGAAGCTGAGCCCTTCCTGCTATAGGCCCAGTCCCTTGGAACTCTCTGCCACTGGAGATTCAGCAGGCGCCTCCTGTGCCAACTTTTACAGGCCTGCTGAAAGCTTTTCTATCCCGCCAGGCCATTTAAAAGTACATCCTTCACCATGATTAATTGATGCCTGATTTTACTTTCTTTAATTGTTGTTATTGTGTTGCTTTATGCATTTTTTCTAAACCACTTTGATCATTTTTAATGAAATAGTTTTTAATGAATTTTATTAAATTCATTCAAATTGTGTATTTGAAGAAGTGTGCATGCACACCAAAGCTTATACCCAGAACAAAGTTGGTCTCTAAGGTGCTACTGGACAATGTTTTAATTTTTTAAATTTATTTCGAACGCGTCAGACCAACACGGCTACCTACCTGAACCTATTAATCTACCCTTTCAACATTTTCAGCCAATGAATGAAGGCATAACTTTTTTTTGGTTTTCATATCATTATAGAATCATAAAGACAAATGATCAATAGCAAGAACGGTTCATAATCTATCTGACCAAAGGCAGGTCGTACAAAATCTAAACTTATTAAATAATAGCACCCAATCTAAGATCATGACATCCATATTTCTCTAGACGGCGCTGGGAGAGAGCCCTGTAAATCTGAAACTATATGAAATAAAATCTCACCACACTGAGTAGAGAGGACCAGAATTTATTTATTTATAAAAATATTTGTATACCACTGTGCCATAAAAAAATGAAAGTGGTTTATAATCATGCAAAGAACCATACAATAAAAACCATAACAAAATTTTAATCAGATATCAGTTGACAATTGTGGGGGACGTGCTCTTAATTGCCAGCAGAGGCCAGGCGGAATAGAGAAGTTTTCAGCAGGCATTTAAAAGGTTGGCTCAGGATGCGCCTGCTGAATCTCAAGTGGCAGGGAGTTCCATAGGACTGGGCCCATGACCCAAAGGGCTGGGTTTCTCTTTGTTGTCAAATGAGCTTTGCCAACACGGAGAACGATTAGCGATGCTCCTGCAGGCGATCTCGGCAATTATAAGGTTTCAGGCACGGTTTAGTTGATAGAGCATGAGACTCTCCGGGACACGGGTTCGAATCCCATGTTGGGTGAAAAATTCTTGCACTGCAGCGGGGCTGGACTAGATGACCCATGTGGTCCCTTCCAGCTCTAGAGTTCTGTGCTTCTGTGAAGTAACCTGGACCCGGAGACTTAGAACTTATGGGTCTCCCTGACCCTTGCAATAACTAATTTCCAGAGAGTTTCTATACAGTGGGTTTTTTAAACTGTATTGTAAGCAAAATGGAGGCTTCTCTCCTCCCCCCCTCCTGCCCCCCTCCCAATGGAATTATTGCACAGGATGCTCTGATTATCAGGTGCTAATGAGACCAGCAGGTGGGAGGGGGGAAAGGGAATCTCCCAGGCTTTCCAAAGCCATCAGCCTTGACAGTGGATTTCTCAAAGCTGCCTGGTTTGTGTATTGCCTGTCTGGGTCTGGAGGGCTGAAAAACAAGCCCCCCCCCCCATCCTAGAATAGCCTGGCCCTTATCCTCTTGTCCTTTCTTTGCTCTCCCTGGATCCTCTGGGAGCAAGGGTGGGGTAGCCATTAATTAATTAGTTAATTAAGTTAGCTGGTTAGTTAATTCAAGGCCAGAAGTCCCTGACCTCTCCCTCTTCCCTTGGCATTCTGCCCTGGAATAAAGGGGCTGGCATTTTTAAGTCCATTAACTCTTGAGACGGGATCCCTCCCGCCAGAGATCCAGGGTAGATAGATAGATAATTTATTACAGCCAGAGACCAGCTTATAAAACACAGTAACAGAAGGAAAACAAACAATTAAAACAATGTACAACAATAAGTTTAAAAACAATGTACAACAATAAACTACCGCAGGGAGCTGACCCAGAGTCACCCATAGATCCGAGTTGGGGGATTTTCTTAACAAACTAGTTTGAGTTGGGAGATGGTCTGCGCCTGCAGACCTATATACAGAATCTGGCGACCATCCAGAATCTTTGCCTAACAGGAAAAGGTCAACTTTTTGCTTTTCCGGGAGGTCAACGAGCCTCACCAGCAGGGGATCAATGGTCTCACTCGGTGCCTCTTCACAGAAGGGACATCTAAAGAACAAGTGCTCTGGGCTTCCTATCTCCCCCAATGAACAGGCGCAAAGTCTCTGAGCATATGGGACTTTTCCAAAGGCTCCTTCCAGGACCCGCGAGGGCAGAGCCAAGCTTCCGGCGAGCGTAAAGGCTCTTCTTGCATTTTTAGATACGAGAAAGAAGAGATATGCTGCCGGTGCAGCTATATCTCTCTCGATTTCTCCAATTTTATAGTCGGGGCACCTTGCGCAGTCCCGTTGTCTCTCGGTGTCTGTGATTCTTTGCCTGACCGTGGCTTTTGCCTGGCCCAACCCCAGACTTAGAAGGGCTTGAGGGGCAAAACCCAGTTTCTGAAGGGTGTTCAGGACTGCCAGCCTGACTGGAACTGGTTGCAGAGGATCAGCGGGGCTATTCGTCAGGGGAGTAGATTCAATGTCAGCCATTTGTAGATTGATGTTAGGCAGAGATCCAGGGTGGAAATGGAATCTTTCTCCCTCTGGCTGACAACTGATACAGCTTGATTTATTTAATGACTGCAGGTTATCACCAAACCCTCAGCATATTGAAGGAAGCGTGAAATAGCTCCTGCTCACCCACTCAAGCCCCACTGGGGAGACTTCAGTGAAACCCCTAATGCCAGCCAGGCAGGGGCAGAAACACTAGGAAGGGCTTTCTGAGAATATGGGGACAAGGGTGGCGCTGTGGTCTAAAACCAGGCATCCTCAACCTCGGCCCTCCAGATGTTTGGGACTACAATTCCCATCATCCCTGACCACTGGTCCTGCCAGCTAGGGATCATGGGAGTTGTAGGCCAAAAATATCTGGAGGGCTGAGGTTGAGGAAGCCTGGTCGAATCTCTGCAATGGGGTGAGCTCCCGTTGCTTAGTCCCAGCTCCTGCCAACCGAGCAGTTTGAAAGCACACTAGAGCAAGTTAGATAAATAGGTACCACTGTGGCGGGAAGGTAAATGGCATTTCCATGCACTCTGATTTCCGTCATGGTTTCCCGTTGCGCCAGAAGCAGTTTAGTCCTGCTGGCCACATGACCTGGAAAGCCGTCTGTGGACAAACGCCGGCTCCCTTGGCCTGAAAGCGAGATAATAATAAGGAGTTTTATTTATAAGAAGTTTTATTTATACCCTGCTCTCCCCAGCCAAGACTGGGCTCAGGGCAGCTAACACCAGGTATAAAAACAATTGATTAAAATACAACATAAAACCAAGATTAAAACACAACATTAAAATGAAGCCTCATTTCAGTAGAAACTCAAATCAAAAACTTTTTGGGGATGAAAACGTCAAATCTTCACCAAGGCCAGCTATCCAGACTGGTCCTACGTGGGCCAGAAAAAAGCCAGGGAAGTCCCCAAATAGGAGATGAGTGCCACAACTCCAGAGTCGCCTTTGACTGGACTAAACCATCCAGGGGTCCTTTACCTTTACCTATGGGGTGTTTGACAGTGGAACTGACTCAGAGGTTCTTAAATGGAGGTTGACTGGTCGCCTGTCAGGGATGCTTTAGTTGAGATTCCTGCATTGCAGTGGGCTGGACTAGATGACCCCTGGGTCCCTTCCAGCGCTACAGGTCTAGGTTTCTAAGTGTTCTGCCCCCCCCCCATGCCTGCTTCCTTGCACATCTATGCTCCTGCCCATGGGCTGCCTGCATTTCCATGGAGTCATGGGCATAGCCAAGGGGGAGCGGGGGCCCCCATCAGTAAAAATCAATAAAAATGCATAGCAAACTCAGGTTCTGCCCCAACCACAACAAAAATCCTGGCTACGCCCATGCATGGGAGTGTATAAAATTGGGAGTTGAGCAGGCCCCTCCTCTGGAACTTAATTAATTAAATTAGGGGGGATTAATTGGGGATGTACACCATGGCTGCAGATTTGGCAGGAGTACAGTCGGCTGGTGCTGGCGAGGGGGGGGGGCCTAATCCCAGGGGTGCCTTCCATTCTGTCTCCCTCTCCGCATCTCCCCCCATCTAATTGGGATACTAATGACCAGGGGAAAGTTCCAAGACGGGTTCCCAGACTCCCCCCTCGCCGGCAAATGAGCGGCCACAATAGGATCACAAATTGCGGGGGGACTCAATCGCATCAGCGGCGGGGCTGCGCGGGGATTTATCTCTGGGCCCCAACAATGACGGTGCGCTCTTAATCGCCGCAGCAAAGGGGCCGCTGGGGAGCAGAGCAGCCCCCCCGGCGCATCATTAAAGGCCCCGGCGCATCTTTGTCGGCCGGGCGGGTCCTTTGTCTGCCTTCCCTTCCTTTAATGCTCTTCCACTGTTAGTCCCCCCCTGCTTATTAAATCAAGAGTTGCAGCTGTGGGACCAGAGGGGCTGGTCGCTGCCCCATTGTGGCTCGGGGGCAGAATAATAATAATAATAATAATAATAATAATAATAATAATAATAATTTATTTATACCCCACCCATCCAGCTGGGCCTCCCCAGCCACTCTGGGCAGCTCACAACCGAGTGTTAAAAACAATACAGCATTAAATATCAAAAACTTCCCTGAACAGTGCAGCCTTCAGATGTCTTTTAAAGATAAGATAGCTGCTTATTTCCTTCACATCTGAAGGGAGGGCATTCCACAGGGCGGGTGTCACCACCGAGAAGGCCCTCTGCCTGGTTCCCTGTAACTTGGCTTCTCGCAGGGAGGGAACTGCCAGAAGGCCCTCGGAGCTGGACCTCAGTGTCTGGGCAGAACGATGGGGGTGGAGACGCTCCTTCAGGTATACTGGACCGAGGCCGTTTAGGGCTTTCCAGGTCAGCACCAACACTTTGAATTGTGCTCGGAAATGTATTGGGAGCCAATGTAGGTCTTTCAAGACTGGTGTTATGTGGTCTCGGCAACTGCTCCCAGTCACCAGTCCAGCTGCCGCATTCTGGATTAGTTGCAGTTTCCGGGTCACCTTCAAAGGGAACCCCACGTACCTTTGTAGAAATGTAGAGGGTTCCAGGTCCAGTCCCTGCTGGCGTCCGCAGAGAGGATGAATCCTTCCAACTGGGGAACTCAGACAGGTGAATCTGTGACCTTCTGAACATGTGTGAAGGATGTGCTCAGCAGCCCCGAGCTCTGGGCCTCCCCTGCACACACTCAGGGGGTTAGAATCATGGACGCATAGAATGGTAAGGGACCCCAAGAGGCATCTAGTCCAGCCCTCTGTGATGCAGGAATCTCAGTTATAGCATCCCAACCTCTGCTCAAAAGCCTCCAGTGGAGAGTCCACCTGCTCCTGAGCTCTTGCCCTCAGAAAGTTCTTCCTGGTGTTTAGCTGGACTCTCCTTCCTTGTGACTTGAAGCCATTGGGGCCAGCAGAAAACAAACTTGCTCTGTCTTCCATGGGACAGCCCTTGAGATGTTTGAAGATAACAACAACAACACAACAAATTTATTTATACCCTGCCCTCCCCGGCCAGAGCCGGGCTCAGGGTGGCTAACACCAGTAAAATTACAATAAAAACATAATGGGGGGAAAGGGGGGGAACCAATTTAAAATACAGGTTAAAATGCAATTTAAGATGCAGCCTCATTTTAAAGTAGCAGATAGATCAAGACCATAAGGGCAGGGAAACATAAGGGTCAGACTGAGTCCAAACCAAAGGCCAGGCGGAACAGCTCTGTCTTGCAGGCCCTGCGGAAAGATGTCAAGTCCCGCAGGGCCCTGGTCTCTTGGGACACAGCGTTCCACCAGATCGGGGCCACGACAGAAAAAGCCCTGGCTCTGGTTGAGGCCAGCCTAACCACCTTGCGACCTGGGACCTCCAAAATGTTGTCATTTGTGGACCTTAAGGTCCTCCGTGGGACATACCAGGAGAGGCGGTCCCATAGGTACGTGGGTCCTAGGCCGCATAGAGATGGCTCTTGTTTTCTATCTCCTCTCAGTCTCCTTTTTCCCGGGCCAAATGTACCCAACTCCTTCAACTGTTCCTCATCAGGCTTGGTCTCCAGACCCTTGATCATCTAAGCCACCCTCTTCTGCACACCTTCCAGCTTGTCCATATCCTTAACCTGGGGTGCCCAGAAATGGACACATCACTCCAGATGTGGTCTGACCAAGGCAGAAGAGCGTGGGACTCTTGACTTCCCTTCATCTGGACACTAGACTTCAGTTGGTGCAGCCTAGAAGAGCATGAGCTTTTTTGCTGCTGCATCACACTGTGGACTCATGTTCAGCTCGTGGGCCACCTTATATCCTTTTCTGTGGTGGCTCCAGCTGTGCTACATTGCCACTCTGCACAAACTGGTATTTGGGGATATAGCGCCTTCTTTTTTTATTATTGTCAAATGAGAAGTTTTATTATAGCTGGATGCAGCATCACAGATATTATGATCTTGGTCTCTCTTTCTTGCCTTTGTACAATGCTAACATTTGCTACTTTGACGACTTGAAACAAACTCCTGGAATGTCAACATGCCCTTTCCGACCAAACCCAGCAACCAGGACTTCATCGTTCTCCAGTTCAGACAACCATCATTAGGAAGAAAGGCTGTTGTTTTCTTTCCATTCTTGATGAGCTGAACTCGGACACACTTCCTGATGGCAGAATTTGGCTGCTTAGCTTCAACACCAACTTTTCCCAAGACAATTCCTTTGGCATGGGAAGCTCCCCCAAAAGGGCTGGCTTTCAAAGCAGTGCCCAGATGTGCCTTCTTGTACTGTTTGTCATGCCATTTCTGGTCTCGGCGATGACTGCGCAGCTTCCTGGCTGTCCGAAGCCCACGGCCCTTGCCCATCTTCCTCCTGCTTCAGCTGCTGCTGGTTCGCCCGAAGCGGAAATAGCGCCTTCTGACAGAGGAGGTAGAAAGTTAGACTGCTTGTTCTCCCTGTTCAGGCTTGGCAGAGGCTGCGTTTCTGAGTCCCCTAGCCCTTTAGATGGGAGGGGGTGTTGTTTGGGGTTTGTTCTTGTTTTTATCATGCATTTGGTGTGTGTTTTATACCGTATTTTTATGTTGTGAACCGCCCTGAGATCGGCAGATGAGGGGCGGTATAGTAATAATAATAATAATAATAATAATAATAATAGATATCTGTTTTGAGGGGAGAGGCGATCACACATGGCAGGAACAAGAACTCTCTTTGCTTTCATTCCCCGCCAGCGAAAGGAAAGCTGCACGCTATAAAAAACTCATGCGGGGAATTGTTCCATTCCCAACATTTTTTAATAGCAACCAAAGGGACCTTTAAAAGCCCCTCCCCGAGAGATGGAGGGGGGGTTCTCTAAGCAGCAAGCCATGATGCTCCCGCCTGACCCAGCAGAAAGACCCCCTCATGGTCAGGACCCTCCTCCACCCCAAAAGTCGCAGGCTGCCTCTTCGGCTCATGCGCACAGCGCCTGGATCTCGCAAAGCATTTTATGGGGGCCTCTGTGGCGTGCTGCGCTTCAAATCGTCAGAGCAGATGGCCCTTATTTCCATTACACAGACGGTGACCTGCCCAAGGCTCTTGCTGCAAGTCCTTGAGAGCCAGTCCTTGAGAGCACACTGGCTTGAGAGCCAGTGTGCTCTCTCCCTTGTGTTCTGAGTTCGAGTGTCTTCAAAGCCCATGACACCTTTGGTAAAGGTTGTTCTCCAACTGGAGCGCTCGCAGGCCACTGTTTCCCAGTTATCACTACTTATACTGCATTTTTAAATATTTGCTTTCAGAGCGTCTTTAAACCTCTTTTGTTGTCCACCGGTATTCCGCTTTCCATTCTTAAGTTGGGAACAGGGTAGTTGCTTTGGAAAACAGTAATCAAGTATCTAAACAACAAAGCTGATGTTGAAGAATCATTGCTTCAACACTGGTTAGAGAGCCAGTGTGGTGTAGTGGTTAAGAGCGGTGGACTCGTAATCTGGGGAACCCGGTTCGCGTCTCCGCTCCTCCACCTGCAGCTGCTGGGTGACCTTGGACCAGTCACACTTCTCTGAAGTCTCTCAGCCCCACTCACCTCACAGAGTGCTTGTTGTGGGGGAGGAAGGGAAAGGAGAATGTTAGCCGCTTTGAGACTCCTTTGGGTAGTGATAAAGAGGGATATCAAATCCAAATTCTTCTTCTTCTTCTTCTTCTTCTTGGCAGAGGCAGAGCTTGAAGGTGTCTCTGGGTGTGGGCGCACAGAATCGTAGAAACAATTGTGCTGATCTGGATTTCGGCATCAATGTTGGCCCTTGTGGAAAGACAACTGCCTAGGTAGGAGAAGTGATTGACACTTTCCAAAGTTACACCATTGAGTTGGCTTTGTGGTGCTGCAGAGGACTTGTTTTGTGCTTGTTGGTTTTTTGGATGTTGAGCGATAGGCCAAGTTTTTTGTAAGCTTCTTCGAAGATATTTAGGATGGTTTGGAGGTCGTCCTCTGAGCGTGCGCACACCACGTTGTCCTAGACCGGCGTGTCCTTTGAGCAGCCTTTGCTGATGCTCTGAAATGGCCGTCATCAACCTGGCCCCCTCCCTGGATGGGGCTGATGGCAACTGCAGTCCAACAACATCTGCAGGGCGACAAGTTGGCGAAGGCTGCTCTCAAGGCACAGCTCAGAGCATCTTCCTTGCAAGGCGAAGGTCGCTGGTTCAATCCCCGCTGGGGTCTCCTGGTGGCAGAGAAGCCTGCCTGAAATCCCAGAGACCCATTTCTGCCAGTCAGACGGGCAGTCCTGAACTCGATGCCCCCAAGATGCTTGAGGTCTTGGGCATTTCCTGCTGCCGCTGCCCTGCCCTGGGAGGCTGTCTGAGCCCCATGGCATGTTGTACCCCTTGGTGGAACTGGCACGATTTGAGATTACACCCTGGAGCCTGTAGGGAGCTGCTAATCCCCTCTATTAAACCGAGAGGAAGTGTCCGAGCGGAGCAGAACAAGGCCCTGGCGAAATAATCCCCCCGCCCTCATCAAAGGGGAGAGGGGAGGCAGCGCAATTGGATTACGCGAGCGGCGGGGAGCCCGACGCAGGGAGGAGATCTTTGGGCATCCCGGCTGAAGCGGCCCCTTTGTTCCCACTGCCCTCTGAGCCAGGATTAGCTCTGGACTCAAAGAGCCCAAACAGCGCACATGTCTTCAGGTGTTGTAGCCGGACCAATGGCACTCTGGGAACGAGGCTTTGGGGGTGGCGGGAGATTGACTGCGCTCAGCCGGGGGGGGGGGAGAGAAGCCACTTCGGACGTCTTAATAAAACTCAGCTGGAGACAGAAGGGGCAGGCCAGGCCCAGAGAGGAGCAGGAGGAAAGCAGGAACCGCCTGGGCCTCGCAGGGGGAACCACAGGCCAGCACCGCTCTGGATCCCTGGCGCTTTGGGTCTCTGGACTTTGGGTCTCTGGACACCGGGCTTTGCAAGGAAGCAAAGGCAGGCAGGCTGGCATTCACACATAGAATTGCAGAATTGTCAAGTTGGAAGGGATTCCCAAAGGTCATCTTGCCCAACCCCTTGCGGAACAAGCTTGCTGCGTCGTCCACGAGACGGCCCTCCAGACATTCGAAGAGGGCTGGCACATCTCCTCTCAGTCTCCTCTTTCCCAGGCTAAACATGCCCAGCTCCTGCACTGATTTGAATGCAACTTCAAAGTTGATTTGAGGAAGTGGTTCAGCCCTGAGCCTGCCTGCTTCTGAACTGGCAGGCCTGTTTGCCATCGATAGCTCTGCTTAGCCTCCACAGCCGTGCTTCTGAGTACCAATTGCCGGCAAAATTCTTGCAAACCGTCTCTTAACAATATCCGAGGAAACCCTTCCTGATTCCCAAAATGGTTTTAGACAGTGGACATAATTTTCACTGCTCACCTTCAAGAAAAATGCAGAGAGCAAAACTAGCCCCTGTATATGGTGTTTATTGACCTGACTAAGGCTTTTGACACTGTAAATCGTAATGCCCTGTGGACTGTCCTTCTGAAAATTGGCTGCCCAATTTGTGAACATCATTCAGCTCCTCCATGATAACATGACAGCAACAATCGCAGATAACAATGGCTCTCAAAGTGAACCATTCACAGTGGGATCAGGTGTTAAACAGGATTGTGTTATGCTGATGACAACGTAGTGTGTGCACTCTCAGAGGAAGACCTCCAAACCATCCTAAATATCTTTGCAGAAGCTTGCGAAAAGCTTGGCCTATCACTCAACATCCAAAAAACCAAAGTGCTGCACCAACAAGTACAAAATAACCCTCTGCAGTGCCACAAATCCAACTCAATGTTGTAACATTGGAAAATGTTGATCACTTCAACTACCTTGGCAGTTATCTTTCCACAAGGGCCAACATTGATGCCGAAATCCAGCATCGCCTGAACTCTGCGAGTGTGGCTTTCTCCCAATTGAAGTGCAGAGTGTTTGAGGACAGGGACATTTGGACATTTGAAGGGAAACCAAAATGTTTGTTTACAAAGCTATTGTGCTACCAACCTTACTGTCTGCTTGTGAAACATGGACCACTTATATACCCCATCTCCAACTCCTTGAAAGATTCCATCAACAGTGTCTCTGAAAAATTTTACACATCACTTGGGAAGACAGGCGAACTAATACCAGTGTACTGGAAGAAGCAAAGATCTCCATTGTCGAAGCAATGATTCTTCAACATCCACTTCACGCTCGAACTCAGGACGCAAGGGAGAAACGTGCTAAGAGGAAGGCACACTAGGCAAACCCTCACAGGGATCAACTCCCACCCGGGAACCAATGTCCCACTGTGGAAGGACGTGTGGATCCAGAATTGGCCTCCACAGTCACTTACAGACTCACTGTTAAAACCGTGTTTATGGAAGACCATCTTACTCGTCTACGAGGGGTGGCCAAAGAAGAAGAAGAGGAAACAAAAGCAGAAATTAAAAGTCAATATGAATGTCTAGTGCGATAGATCTGCCATCTCCCACCTTCAGCCACAAATCCATAGTCAAGCCATGGACTGCCTGGGTGAAACTCACACAGACCCCTGTCCTAGCCAGTCCTTGGGGTCACAACATCTCGCAGCAAGTAATTTGTGATTCAAAAACTTTGTGTGTGTGTGTGTGATCTGCCATTCAAAGGACTATGAACAGGAACCTCTAGCAAAAAGATATTTCGTTGCTCATTGGTGAGGTTTCTCCTTTGAGACGCTGGCTTTCTGAGACACAGGCAGCTCTCTCTGGAAAGAGGTGCTGGGCCTCAACCCATCTAGCAGCCAGATGTTTCTAGCAGATAGGATGGAGCCCCTCTGCTCTGCCTTAAGGAGGGGGGGTGGAATGCAGTCCATCAATCAATCAAAACTAAACCCATCTGGCTCTGGTCAGGGCCATTTACGCCACCTTCAGATATAAGAAAGGCAGGGTAGAAAATGCACCCAATAGATGTATCAATGTGCACCTCTGGTTTTCCCTGCCCCCTCCGTGGTCCTGGGTGTGTTAGCAAAAGCTCCGGGGGAGGGTCAAGCACTCAGCACAGGCCCAGAGGCACTGTTGCCCTGTTGACACTTTCCGCTTGCACGTTCCAGGGCTGCACTTTTAACACTGGTGGGAGGCTCCCTCTCGGGTCCCCCTCTCTCCCAGAGCCAGGCTGTTCTCGAACCCAAACCTCCTCCCCGTCCTCTCTGCACCCCCACGAGGAAATCCTGGTGGGACTCAGGTGGCTGCTCCTTTTCTGTAGCCTTCGAAAAATGTACTGCCTTCTGCTAATGATCTGGGAAAAGTCACACCTCAGCCCCAGAGCCAGGAGAGGGAGGGAGGGGGTGTTGGTGTGTGTTTGGGGGGGGGAGTGGGGAGAACCTCCCTCTGCTGCTCCAGAGTAGTCTCCATTTTATAGGGGAGGGAATATGGGGCTTGAGGGACCAGCCTCCCCAACATCTGGAAGGCCAGGCTGGGTGTCGAGGAGGGGGGAAGGACAGCCCCACTGAGCCCCACAGCGTCCCCTTGGCTTGGGTTTCACTAGGTCCCAGGGATGAGGGGAGCAGGGAGGGAGAGAATGCAGGTGGCAAGGCAAATCATGGAAGGGGTTCCAAGGGTCATCTAGTCCAACCCCCTGCAGTGCAGGAAACCCAAAGCTGAGAGAGCTGCCACGCTGCACAAGTCTTGTTTCAGTGGCTGGGGGTCCCTTCTGCTGTTTTTGCTCCTGACCAGGAGGGATTGCTGCCAAGGATGGGGCTAGGTTTCAGGGGAGGTGCTGGGTTTCCAAAGGAGACTGTCAGTGATTGTCTCACAAAGTTCCACAAGGGTGGGAACCATGGGATAATAATAATAATAATAATAATAATAATAATAATAATAATAATAATAATAATAATTTATACCCCTCCCATCTGGCTGAGTTTCCCCAGCCACTCTGGGCGGCTTCCAATCAAGTATTAAAAACAATACAGCATTAAATATTTAAAAGCTTCCTCAAACAGGGCTGCCTTCAGATGTCTTCTAAAAGTCTGGTAGTTGTTGTTCTCTTTGACATCTGGTGGGAGGGCGTTCCACAGGGCAGGTGTCACCACTGAGAAGGCCCTCTGTCTGGTTCCCTGTAACTTGGCTTCTCGCAGGGAGGGAACCACCAGAAGGCCCTCGGAGCTGGACCTCAGTGTCCGGGCAGAACGATGGGGGTGGAGACGCTCCTTCAGCTCTACTGGACCGAGGCCATTTGGGGCTTTGAAGGTCATCACCAACACTTTGAATTGTGCCCAGAAATGTACTGGGAGCCAATGTAGGTCTTTCAAGACCAGTGTTATGTAGTCTCAGCAGCCTTTCCCAGTCCCCAGTCCAGCTGCCGCATTCTGGATTAGTTGTAGTTTCCGGGTCACCTTCAAAGGTAGCCCCACGTAGAGCGCATTGCAGTAGTCCAAGCGGGAGATAACCAGAGCATGCACCACTCTGGCCACACAGTCCGCAGGCAGGGAGGGTCTCATCCTGCGTACCAGATGGAGCTGGTAGACAGCTGCACTGGACACAGAATTGACCTGTGCCTCCATGGACAGCTGTGAGTCCAGAATGACTCCCAGGCTGCGCACCTGGTCCTTCTGGGGCACAGTTACCCCATTCAGGACCAGGGAGTCCCCCACACCCGCCCACCTCCTGTCCCCCAGAAACAGTACTTCTGTCTTGTCAGGATTCAACCTCAATCTGTTGGCCGCCATCCATCCTCCAACCGTCTCCAGACACTCACACAGGACCTTCACTGCCTTCACTGGTTCCAAATTGAAAGAGAGGTAGAGCTGGGTGTCAGCCCCCCGGAGTTTCCCAGGTCCCCCAGCACCGAGGGGCAGCAACTCCTCCCTGCCTCCGCAACAGAGAACGAGGCAATGACGGCTAAGTGGTTTTTAGTTCGTTCGTACGTTTATTGTTCTAGGTTGGTGAGGATCATCTGACCACAACAAGAAACCAAATCTCCAGTGTCATTGGCTCAGCCAGCCCTGTGGAACTCCCTGCCACTAGAGATTCAGCAGGCTCCTTCTGTTTCAACCTGAACTTTTCCTGTGCCGTCAAGCTCACACAGGCCCTTAAGAAAACATATTTGCATAATAGTAAGGTTCTAGCCAAAGTTCGTGATAAACTTGTAGCAATAGCATTTGCACCGTCCAAATGCTGCCTTCAGCAGGAGGTAGGATCCAGATCTGAGTCGTAATGGGTCCAGATCCAGAGCGTGCACACACATACCCCGGTGCCACCCAGGGCTTCCTCTCACCATTGCGGGTTTGCTGTCCACTTTGCTTTTCCCTGCATGAAGCTGCACCCGCTGAATTTCCATCTCGCTTCAAATGCGTAAGTCACCCGACATCTTTAGGGGCACCAAGGCGACAAATGATGGTGCACAATTGAGATTACGCACATGGCAAGGGATGCTGCGCTGCGGGTCCCAGGTGCCAAGATGGGGGGGGCGCCGGGGGCTTCCCCATTTTCTGCTTCGTGCGTCCGATGGGCCATTTCTGGATAACACTAGGCAGCAATTTCAAAAGATGACCTTGAAGAATACCTCTCTCGCCCTGACCTGGCCACTGTGATCCACACGACGGTCACCTCCAGACTGGATTATTGTAACTCGCTCTACGTTGGGCTGCCCTTGAGACTGACCCAGAAACTCCAGCGGGTGCAGAATGCCGCGGCGAGGCTCCTTACGGGGTCCTCGCCGTGGGATCACATTCACCTAGTGCTATACCGGCTGCACTGGCTCCCGGTGGAGTACAGGATCAGGTTTAAGGTGCTGGTTTTAACCTTTAAAGCCCTATACGGCCTAGGACCCTCGTACCTACGGGACCGCCTCTCCTGGTATGTCCCATGTAGGACCTTATGGTCTTCAAATAAAAACATCCTGAAGGTCCCAGGCCACAGAGAGGTTAGGCTGGCCTCAACCAGAGCCAGGGCTTTTTCGGCCGTGGCTCCGATCTGGTGGAACGCTCTGTCCCAAGAGACTAGGGCCCTGTGGGACTTGACATCTTTCCGCAGGGCCTGCAAGACGGAGCTGTTCCATCAGGCCTTTGGCTAGGGCACAGTCTGACCCCCTCCTTCGACAATCCTCACAGAACTCTAGCCCAATGGTTGCCATGAATTTGATTCTGAACTGATTTTAAAATGAATTGATTTTAGAATGCTGTGTTACTTTTATTGCTTTTAGCCACTCTGAGCCCGGCTTCGGCTGGGGAGGACAGGTTATAAATAAATAAATTAATAATAATAATAATTATAAGGGATGCTTTGCCGGGCCGAGCCAATGGCCCATCGAGTCCTCCGTCCTGTTCTCACAGCAACCAAATGCCCCAAAGGATTTGATCCCCAAAGCAACTCTCCTCTCCTGCAGTACCCAGAAAGTCGCGTTCAGCAGCCTTGCTGCCTCGGACTGCGGAGGTAGAGCTTCATCCTGTCTAATACCCATCAATAGCCCCTTCCTCCACGAATTTGCCTAATAAACTCTCTGCGGTCCCCTTTGCCAGGAGGGTTTCGTGTCTTGCATCCAGGGGCCCATAAAAGTTCAAGGTGGTCCCCCACCAACGTAGGACCATCCCGGCCTCTCTTGCTGCCACTGCTTTGCCTTGTGGGGCGGAGGGAGGGAGTGCCCACCCCATAGGAGCTTTGGGGTCCCTGCAAAGAGGTCCTTGTAAAGGGGAGATGAAAGGCTGGACTTGTAAAAGAGCCTTGTCATTAAGAGGCCTGAAGGAGCAGCCCTCCCCACCCCATTCTTGATAAATCCAGGGGGGTCTGGATTGCCTTGCCTGCCCTAGCGGTGCCGTTAAGGGCCCCTTTTCAAAGGCGCCTTTGCAAATAAGGAAAGCCCCCCGCCTCCAGCAAAGTGGTTAAACATGTTCAAACACTTGTCTGGGGCAACAGCACCCCATGACTCATGCACTTCCAAAGAGGTTTTCCCCGTCCCATCCCTGCGGAAGGGAAGGGCAAACACAGATTTGTTTGTCCCGAGGTGGGGGGCGAGCCCCCCAGCTCCTCCCTCCGACCCCACACCTATCAAAGGAGCCAGGCAAGGGACCCTTCAGATGCGTGGGGTTGGACGGAAGCCGCGTCCATCAGGCTTGTTTGCAAAGGACACACACCAGGCGGGCAGAGGACCCCCTCCCTGCCTCTTGTTCTGGGGACCCCAAACATCTGGCCTCTGGCCTGGTGCTGGCAGGAGGGGTGTGTGGAACTGAGGAGGGATTTCGGCTTCTGGCAGCTTCCCCGCAACCCCAACACTGGGGTCTTGCCTTGAATCTCTTGCCCCCATGAGAAAAATGCACATCAATTTTTTTATTTTTAATTCATTTTTCATTTTCGTTCATTACATACATCTCAAATTCTTAACATTTGCTATATCTCAAATTCTTAACATTTGCCCTCCCTCCCCTCCAACTTGCGTTTCTGGTTTGTTTCTATTTTCACCCGCTTTGCTATCTCTCAACAGAAAAAGTTATTAAAACGTAACATCAAACCTTAAAAACATAAAAATAAAATTAAATACACCATCTTATTTCACTATCTTCCAAACATTTTCTGATGCTAATAATGTGAATGTTTATTTAAATCCTGCTATCTAATGCACATCCAAACACAGCACATATTTGAACTGTGGAACTCCCTCCCACAGGAGGCGACCAGGATGGCTTTCAAAGAGGATGGGGCAAATTCCTGGAGGAGGAGAGAGATGGCTCTTTTCTGCCCTCATGAACAGGGGCAGCAGTGCTCCTGAATCCCAGGCCAGCGCAGATGTCGCTGAGACAGTTTTTTGGCCAAGCGCATAAAGCTGAATTTGAGAGTTGAGAGTCAACTGTATTCTCAGCCAACATCTCCAGATGTGCGCATCCTGGGAGTGGGGCTCATCCCTCCTCCCAGCGCCTGGCCTTTGGTCCTGTTCCAGAAGCGCCTTAAGTGGCATTAAGCAGAGATGCTCTCAGCACTTCCAAGGGCGATGTCTCCCCATGCGGCACCAAGTGCGCTGCTTCTGGTAGGGCACCCGTTCAGCATCTTGTCCGTTACCTTCAAAGCCCTTCGTGGCTTAGGACCAGCTCACCTGAAGGACCACCTGCTGGACCCCTCATTGCCTTGAACCTCAAGATCTCCAGGGGAGAAAAGCCTCCTGTCCTCTGAGGGGAGGTGGGGGCTGCCAGGGAGAAGGGCCTTCGTGGTGCTGGCACCCCAGATAAATTTGCTCCTTCCTTCCTGATATTTACAATTCCCTCTTCATTAAAGTCAACCCCAGAGCATGTTACGATAGACGGCTTAATAATACATAATGAAATTAAGCAATCTGGAAAGACAAACCATAACAACAATAAATCCAGTGTACATCACAGCCCTCTGACTCCAAAAACCCAAATGTGTCCGTGTCTGTGTCCTTTAATATGTTCCTGAGCCTCTTTAGATACAATTCAAATCCTCCAAAAGGCTCTGTTGCGCTTTATTACTGAGGAAAGGTTTGGAGTTTTCCAGAACTCATCATCAGTCTGCTTGTAGCAAGAATCTGTGTGTGAAAGGAATTCTTAATTCTGGTGATGGTTTTATGCCGCTGTGGTGATTTTATGGCTTTAAACTTTTTTTTCTGTATTTATTTTCTTTCTTTCAGTTTTGTAAACTGCTCTGGGAATATAACTGAAGACAGTATAAAAATACTGCAAAGAAATAAATTTCCTTGTTTTGGTTTCAGAACGTTCCCTCTTTTTCCTAGCAAAAATAATATGTCACTCTTAAAACTTTTAAAAAACAAACTCACTCACACACCTCATTTTCTGCTTTTCTTCAAACTGTGATGTGCTTTGCCTGAAATTTCCTGGATAGTTCTCTCCTCTGTGTGAATGGGCTGGCAAATTTGCACACTTAATTGTGTCTTGCCAAGAGCATGACCTGGAAGCAGCTGAGAGCTGGTTCCTTTGCACGTCACTGAGTTGCCCCAAAGGGCGAGGAAGCCTCTCAGGTGCCCCACTGAGGCTGCCCAAAGGAGGAATCCTTGCAGAGATCAAGGGCCAGTGCCCATTTCTTGCCCAAGGCCCCCTCTGGAGAACAAACACCTTCTCCTTAGGCACAGCAGCCTCCTTATTGGGCTATTATTACCCAAAAGGGGGCAAATGAATGAATCCTTAAGCTATTAAGGTGTGAGTGGGGCTTAATCCTTTTGTCCCTTGTCTTGGGTGGGGAAGGTGTGTTGTGTGGTCAGAATCTAATGGGCAGCAATGAGGGTCATTAGCAAATGAATCCCATTGAGGACATGCCTGAACTTAGCCACTGTCTGGAAGGCATGTGGATTGGCTGTCTGGGCTGGATCTGCAGGATCTTCTGGGGCTCAAAGAACACAAGAGGCTGCCCTATAACTAGCCAGGCCATTATTCCTACACTAATAATAATAATAATGCAATGACAAACCTAGACAGCATCTTAAAAAGCAGACACATCACCTTGCCAACAAAGGTCTGTCTAGTTAAAGCTTTGGTTTTCCCAGTAATGAATTATGGAAGTGAGAGCTGGACCATAAAGAAGGCTGATCGCCAAAGAATGGATGCTTTTGAATTCTGGTGCTGGAGGAGACTCTTGAGAGTCCCATGGACTGCAAGGAGATCCAACCTCTCCATTCTGAAGGAAATCAGCCCTGAGTGCTCACTGGAAGGACAGATCGTGAAGCTGAGGCTGCAAGACTTTGGTCACCTCATGAGAAGAGAAGACTCCCTGGAAAAGACCCTGATGTTGGGACAGATGGAGGGCACAAGGAGAAGGGGACGATGGAGGACGAGATGGTGGGACAGTGTTCTCGAAGCTACCAGCGGGAGGCAGTGGAAGACAGGAGGGCCTGGCGGGCTCTGGTCCAGGGGGTCACGAAGAGTCGGACACGACTGAACAACTAAACAACAACAACAACAATTTATTTATACCCCATCCATCTAGCTGGGTTTTCCCAGCCACTCTGACAGGCAGCAGCGCTTCAGAGATTCAGGCAAAGGACGTTCCCAGTCCTAATAAGAGCCTGGCTGCCGGATCCGGCCAAAGGGAGCCCTTCCAGGATCCTGTTCTCACAGTGGTCAACCAGATGTTCGTAATAGGAAACCTGTGAGCAGGATGCGAGAACAAGGACACTCTACTGTAAGTTACGGACATGCCATGAAGGTGCACGTTGAAAGATTCAGGATACCATAAAGGACTGAAACTGTGGAACTCCCTCCCACATGAGGCAGCGATGGCCTTGGACCCGGAGGGCTCCCAAAGAGGACTGGATAGATTCAGGGAGGAGAGGGCGATTCATGGCTAGTCGCCACAAGGGCTAGGTATTGCCTCTGCAGATGGAGGCAGAAAGGCTTTTGAAGACCACTTTGTTTTTTGTTGTAATAAACTTTATTTGCACATTAAGCGTTACACATAATGAAACACATTACTGTTATATTTAAAAAATCCACACAAAATGAAAAAAATAAGAAGAAACGAAAAGAAAGAAAAAAGATACAAAGGGGAAAAAACTTGTCAAAAAACATACAACTATTTAAGAAATACAAACCATCATTGATGATATTCTAAACACATATTTCCAGTAAGAGATCCTTTTATCTTGACCTTATCTTTTTCCTCCCTCTCACCTCTCACTTTCTTATCTGTACCTAATCTCTGGTTTTATTCCCTGATTTATTTAATGACTTCCTTCTACCTCTATGCAGTTCCTAATTTCTTATATCTTAAAGTCTCTGCGTCCATTTTTAGCTCTGCGAAAAGCCATTCTGTTATCTCTGTGGAATTTAATCTATGCTCAGCCAAGTATAATCATTGGAACCGTATTTCATCGTGTAAGTTTTAAAAGCATCCCATTCTTTTCTGGTCTTATCTCCTGAGTGGTTTCTTATTGATTCTGTTAATTTCGTCAATTCCAGTTCCTTTCTTCTTTTGTCAGTAGAACATTCCTTTTCCAGTACTTTGCTATCAGAATCCTGGTAGCCGTAGTAGCAGAAAGAAAAACACTTTTATTGACCTTTGGGATGTTTTTTGTCAAAATACCTGATAAAAATAGGAAATGTATTCTGTTTTTTTAGGAAATGTATATTTTAACATTCTCTTCCATTCTTCATATCTTCTCCTTTGGCGATCCCTCATATCTGAGTAAGATTGCCTTCCATAAACAGGGTTTTAACAATGAGTCTGTAAGTGACTGTGGATCCACACGTCCTTCCACAATGGGGACATTGGTTTCCGGGTGGGAGTTGATCATGGTGTGGATTTGCCAAGCGTGCCTTCCTCTTAGCACGTTTCTCCCTTTCGTCCTGAGTTCAAGTGTCTTCAAAGCCCATGACACCTTTGGTCAAGGTTGTTCTCCAACTGGAGCGCTCGCAGGCCAGTGTTTCCCAGTTGTCAGCGTTTATACTACATTTTTAAAGATTTGCCTTGAAAGAGTCTTTGAACCTCTTTTGTTGGCCACCAGCATTACACTTTCCATTTTTAAGTTCGGAATAGAGTAGTTGCTTTGGAAGGCGATCATCAGGCATCCAAACAACATGACCAGTCCAACCAAGTTGATGTTGAAGAATCACTGCTTCAACACTGGTGATCTTTGCTTCTTCCAGTCCACTGATATTAGTTCACCTGTCTTCCCAGGCGACACCGTTGATGGAATCTTTCAAGGAATTCTTCATATATCATGTCCCAAAATAATTTAATTTGAAGACCACTTTGTGGAAACCGCCAGTCGTGGAGGAGAGCTGTTGTGCTTGAATCCTGTTGGCAGGCTCCCCTTGGGGCAGGATGTGAGACTAGATGGGTCTGATCCAGCAGGTTCTTCTGAGCTCCCTTGGAGGTCCCTGCCCGCCTCTTCTTCCCCATTAACACCTCTTCAGGCTCACCTCCATTAGCTCCTCCAGAGCTCTGCTGCTTAAGGGCTGCTAATGGCCTGAGACTGTGGGGTGGAGGAAGATGCCCTCCTTGGGTGTGCTGCTTGTTGCTGCCAATTGCCCCTAAAGATGGGCTCTGAGGACACACCAGGGCTGGTAGAATGCCTTCTGCGCGGGGCGGGGCCTGAGAGTTCTTAAACATTTGCAGTGGGCAGTCTAAGTTTGCTCTTAGTACAGTCATACCTCTTGCTACGTTTGCTTCAAGTTAAATCTTTTCAGGTTGTGTCCTGCGGCGACCCAGAAGTAAGGGAAAGGGTTACTTCCGGGTTTCGCAGCTGGTGCATGCGCAGGCGCTCAAAATGACGTCACACGCATGTGCAGAAGTAGCAAATTGTGACCTGTGCACATGCGCAGATGTGGTTTGTGTTCTGCTCCTGTTGCGAACGGGGCTCTGGAAGGGATCCTGTTCGCAGCCAGAGGTACCACTGTATAAGCTTTCGTGTGCATGCACACTTCTTCGGATGCACACAAAAGCTCATATCCAGCACAAGCTTAGTTGGTCTCTAAGGTGATACTGGACAATTTTTTTATTTTTTATATATGTTTTGACTGTGTCAGACCAACACGGCTACCTACCTGAATCTTGCAGTTAGCAGAGAGCCATCAAGGGACTAGGCTGGCATGTGAGGCTGCCCTCACTGTCTTGTGCAAATGTATTGGATACCCACCCATCCTGAGATTGTAGAGGAACCAAAAAAGGACGAGAGGAGATAGTAGAATCATAGAGTTGGAAGGGACACCAAGGGTCCTCTAGTCCAACCCCTTGCAATGCAGGAATCTCAACTAAGGCATCCGTGACAGATGGCGACCATCCAACCTCTGCTCAGAAACCTGCACTTGTGGGAGACCCTTCCATTGCCAAACAGCCCTTACCTTCAGAAAATTCTTCCTAATGTTTAGTCGAAATCTCCTTTCTTGACACTTGAAGCCACGGGTTCGAATCTTACCCTCCGGAGCAGGAGAAAGCAAGCTTGCCCCATCTTCCATGTGATATGTGACTTCAGATATTTGAAGATGACTATCTTATCTCCTCTCAAGATCCTCTTTAACTACAGTGGACGCTCGGGTTGCGAACATGATCCGTGAGGGAGGCACGTTCGCAACCCGCAGCATTCGCAACCCACAGCGCCGCATCTGTGCATGCACAGGTTGTGATTCAGCACTTTGCACATGCGTAACGCGCAATTTAGTGCTTTTGCGCATGCGCAAGCGCCAAAATCCAGAAGTACCGGTAACCTGTTCTGGTACTTCCGGGTTTTGGCGTGTCCGTAACCCAAAAATGTGCAACCTGAAGTGTCTGTAACCCGAGGGATGACTGTATTTAGTTGTGCTTTCACCTTGTATTTTTATCTTATGATGAAGGACGGTATAGAAATCTAATAAATAGAATTGATAAATGAATAATATTGCAATAGTGGAAACGAGAAGTGATTGTACCAAATTAGAAAACCGCATCTTTGAATCGGACTTCAGTAATGTCACCCAAAACCCCTGGAGGTAAAGCCAGGACCCAGTGGGGTCTTCGGTGGTCTATATCTCCCCAAACCAAAAGTCACTCCTGCAAGCTCTGCCCCCTCGCCTCCTTTGGCAAGACCTTCTCATGGCATCCTCCACATCAGGGGTTCAATCATCTGCTCATCTGCCAAGAATGACCGTCTGCATTCTAAAGAGAGCGCACTCTTTAGGCAAAATAAGAAATGACACAAATCTTATGTACGAAATGCCCATGGCCATAAAAAGAGGATATTCTGACACCTGCGGCCTCTCTGGAAACAAAGGCTATTTAAATGGAGATGGCCATGTGAAACTGCCAAATAGCAATTCCATCAAGAAGTTCAATCCTATCACTTGTGGGTTTTTAATCACACTTATCCCATGTGTTAATCAGCTTATCAGTTATCAGCACAACCTTTGTGCAGCCTGAGTGGCTCCTTGGGACTCTGGAGAGCTTCAGGCTGCGAAGCAAACTTGGAGGAAGACCAGAGAGCAGTTGGCGCAAATCTCCTTCCGATGTCAGATGGATGCCAACAAGCCTGTACTGAAGGTATTGGAGTTTGCTTTTATGCTGTAAACCACCTTATATTACTTTAGTATGAAAGTGTGCTTTAGAAATATTGAAATAAAATCAATATCATGGTTTAGGCTCTTCTGCATTTTCTTTCTGATCCTGCTGTCTACACCCCATGCCCCCAAATCCAAGTGTGTGCGCATACACACAAATTCACATACACTCACTTGCAGCTCAGGGTGACATTTTGTGCATCTGACGCAGTGGACTGCGATGCACAAAAACTTGTGGCACCCTGATGTCGTGGTCCTGAAGGTGCCACACGACTCTTGTTCCTTGTGCTGCAAGAGACTAAGGTGCTCCACCCCCAGAAATTCCTATATCCCTTAATTTATTCCCTCACAGTGTTACTCATGGAAATCTGCAGATCTGCTAGATGTACACCCTGGCTCTTAAACCGCTGCCCTGATCCCACCCACCCACCTTTCCGCAGAGAAAGTGGCGAGGCCCCGGGCCCCGCAGTTCCCTTTGAAGGCAGTGTCACCTTCTGCCCAGTGTCTTCTCTGCCACAGTCTTATTTGGTGATCCCTTGTAGCCAAGGAAGTAATAATTTTAAATAATTTCAACATTTCAAAACTCGACTTCCTTCCCCCCCTTTCTGCGGTTCCTTAAACTTATTTTTAATATTTTCTGCTTATCCCAATTAACTTAATTTGCTCATTTATTCATCTGCTTCAAAGCTATACTCTTATAAAACTGCAGCTTATTACAATTATCCTGTCAATGTCCTTCTCTGTTGACAGTTTATCAAGAATTTCCATCTCCCAGGAGGCCAAAGTGATTGGATGCCTCTGGAGGCCACCTCGCCCTCTGCCTTCCCTTCCTTTCCAGCGGTGGGGGGGGGTGTCTCTCTGGCTCCCTGCAGAGCTTCCCCTCGGGCTCAGAGGAGCCCCAGAGCTCCTGGCTCCTTGCCTGCCCCAGCTGGAGAGATTGGGCCTCTTGTGTCCTGTGGAACTCCCTGCCACTGGAGATTTGGCAGGGGACGCCTGCCGGGCAGACAACTTTCTTTTTATTCCAGGCCGTCAAGAACTCATCTTTCCAGAGGCAGATGGACTTCGGATTTCAACCTGTTTGGTAGGGATTTTATTGCAAGGCTTTATTGCTACAGGAAGGAATAATGTGCATTTTTATTACACAGAGGCATAAAAGATAATAATAATAATAATAATAATAATAATAATAATAACAACAACAACAACAACAACAACAATAATACACAGAGAGATAATTATGAAATTATATATATATATGAAATTACATCTATAGATATCATATATATATATATATATATATATATATATATATATATATATATATATGAGAGATATCTATAGATATAGATATATGGCACACGTGTGCGCATGCGCGGGATGTCCGGCTTCCAAGGCCGGCAGGGATTCCGGAACCGGAACCTTGTCGCCGCTCTGCCCGCGCTCCCTCGATGGTGGCGCCCTTTCCGAGCCTCCTTCCGGGCCGCGGAGCATTGTGGGGCGGCAAGATGGCGGCGCTGAGCGGTGTCCGGGCGGTTGCCAGGGTGAGTGAAGGGGAGCGGGGGGGGGGGGCCCGGCGGGGAGGGGTCTCTGGGAGGCGCCCTTTGGCAGGAGGGGCTGAGCCCCCGACCCCCGGAATTGCCCCCCAGCCCCTCGTCTGTCAGCCTCGGACCCCCGTCCCCCTGGCGGGGCTGCTGGCTGCCTCGGGGGCGTCTGCACCCCCTTCGTCCTCCCAGGAGAGCCCCTCCCCCCCAGCACCCTGGGGCAAATTAATCGGAACAAACAATTAATGGAACAAACAAGGTGGTTATTGTTGTACAAAACTCATATACCTCGGGTTCCAGACTCCGCTAACCCAGAAATAGTACCTTGGGTTAAGAACTTTGCTTTTTTTAAAAAAGATATTTATTGAAGTTTTACAAAAACATAAATTTAAAAAGGTCATATAAAAAGAAAGAAATACAAAAAAAACACATGAAAAAGAAAAAAGAAGAATAAAAACAAATCCATTTTTTGTAACCCTAACCCATTAGGAAATAAGAACTTTGCTTCGGGATGAGAACAGAAATCGTGCTCCAGTGGCAGCAGCAGGAGGTCCCATTAGCTAAAGTGGTAACTCAGCTGAAGAACTGTTTCAGGTTAAGAACTGACCTCCAGAACGAATTAAGTACTGTACAGTGGTACCTCAGGATGCGAACAGGATCCGTTCCGGAGCCCCGTTCACATCCTGAACGCAACGTAAGCCGTGACGGCGCATCTGCGCATGCACGGGTTGCGTTTTGCCACTTCTGCACATATTGAGCATCTGCAGTTGCGCGAGCGGCGAAACCCGGAAGTAACGCGCTCCATTACTTCGGGGTTGCCACGGAGCACAACTCGAACGCGCTCAACCCGAAGCACATTCAACCCGAGATATGATTGTACTTAACCCGAGGTACCCCTGTATACATACATTTGTCACGGATACGATCCCCTCTATTCTTAAGCGGCATTTGAGAATGGTTTGTTATGGAGTCTAACTAGTTTCAAACCAAAAAAACAAACCCTTCCATTGGCACCTTAGAGACCAACTAAAAATTTTTTTTCCTTCCAGTAGCACCTTAAAGACCAACTAAGTTAGTTCTTGGTATGAGCTTTCGTGTGCATGCACACGAAAGCTCATACCAAGAACTAACTTAGTTGGTCTTTAAGGTGCTACTGGAAGGGAAAAAATTTTTTTGTTTTGACTATGGCAGACCAACACGGCTACCTATCTGTAACTAGACCAACTAAGTTAGTTATCGGTACGAGCTTTCATGCGCATGCACACTTCTTCACATACACAGGTATTCTTCAGATACTTGTGTATCTGAAGAAAGGTGCATGCACACGAAAGCTCATACCAGTAACAAACTTAATTGGTCTCTAAGGTGCTACTGGAAGGAATCCCCCCCCCCCCGACTATGGCAGACCAACACGGCTATCTACCTGTAACTAGTTTTGAACGGTCCCTGTTCATTTCCGGATCCCTGTACCTCATTTGAATCAGCGCCTTAATGAGCTTCTCCATAGTCGTACAGTCTACAGCACGCAGGCAACTTTTGCATATAGCCCACAAATTCTCCTTTTTAATTTATTTTTATGAATTTTAATTTTATTGACAACATAAACCCATCACAACTCAAATAGCCCACAAATTCCCTGGCCAATCAAGTACCTGTATTTGCTGCTCTGTCCTGAATTTCTTCCCCACTTTTGATGTGTGATGAGGGGGGGCTAGGTCTTGCTGCAATATCCCAGTACCGTCGGGATACCTCTTTTCCAGCTCTGGAATAACTCTCTTTCGTAGAACCTCAATATATTGCGGCGAGCGCATCATTCCTTCTATTGGCTGCAGACTTCCAACACCATAATGATCAACTGACTTTTCGCGTTTGTTCTGAGTATGGGATTACGAGTAAGATAGAAAACATGCTTTGTTTCAGTTAATTTGCTCAAGGGTGTACAATGCCCGGGAGGGTCAGGCTGAGAGGCGGCAATGGGTCCCCAAGGTCATCCTTTGGCTTAATGGCCAAGGGATTCGGACCCTGGTCTCCCCCAGGTCCTAGTCCAACGTGGGTCCCCGGCTGTTGTTGGACTACAACTCCCAGCATCCCTCCCCACTGGTCCTGCAACCACTGGACGATGGGAGTTGTAGTCCAACAGCAGCCAGGGCCCCCAAGAGAAACCCCCACCTCAAGGAGCTTGCCTTCCGAGTCTTCCTGGGCAGGGAGCCCCAGGGACGGCTGGCACATGAGGAGGTGCCTGGGCCCCAGCGCTGCGTACCCCCAAAGAACTTGTGAAAACGGCAGCCTTTCAGGAAGAAGCTTGTCTCTAGAATTATTTATTTCATAAAATGTATACGTGGCTTGATTGTAAGAAAAACACCTCAAAGCCGTTTGTGAAAAGATGTAAAAAGAAAATCACCATCAAGAAAAAATTACAGTAGCTTAAAACGTACAAGAAGGTAAAATACTGAGAGGGGTTTAAATTCACATCCACTTTCTAAGCATCTGAGTAGGCTTGTCTAAACAAGAATGTTTTTAGCAGTGACACTGCCTGCTTGATGTCAACAGGCAGGGAGTTCCAAAGTGCAGGTGCTGTCACACTAGATGAATAAGTTATTACAAGTGCAGAACGGGTATTATGTGACTCTTGCAGTAGTGCCAATTCCACCGACTGAAGCAGTTGCGGTAAGGTGATCTTTTAGGTCAGCTAGTTCCCAGTTAAGAGCTTTAAATACTAACAATAACACCTTGAACTTGGCCCAGTTTCAAATCTGCAATCAGTGCAAATCTAAAATAAGGCTTCCTGCCAGGAATTGAAAGATAGTTAACATAATGACTGGGGCTGGTAGGAATTGGTGGGTCCAGCAACATCTGAAGGGCCAAAGGTTCCCTGTTCTGACCTGCAGAATTCACTGTCACAAGATGATTTTTATTTTTATTAAATTTTCAACAGAAATAAGAAGCAAACAACAACAAACACAACAACAAACACAAACAAAGAAACTTATACACAACAACAATATCAAATCCATAAAAAGGATGCTCTGAATCCCGTGATTCCCCCCTTCTTTAAATTCCCTTTTCAACTATATGCCATTTCTACTCCAAATTATTTTTTCTACCTCAGATTTCCTGTATTAATCATAAAATTACAAGTGTTCTTAAAATCCTGCCAGTGTATTACCGTATTTTTCGCTCTATAGGACACACTTTTTCCCCTCCAAAAATGAAGGGGAAATGTGTGTGCATCCTATAGGGCGAATGCAGGCTTTCGCTGAAGCCTGCAGAGTGAGAGGGGACACCCCGCCGCCAGCCCCGCAAGCTCCGGGGACAGTGGGGAGGCACAGCGCGTCTCCCCGCTGTCCCCGGACCTGGTCTGAAGGCGGGCGGCAGGGAGAAGAGTGCTTCTCCCCGCTGCCTGCCCCGCAAGCTCCGGGGACAGCTGGGAGGCGCAGCGCGTCTTCCCGCTGTCCCCGGACCTGATCTCAAGGCGGGCGGCAGGGAGAAGAGCGCTTCTCCCCGCTGCCTGCCCCACAAGCTCCAGGGACAGCTGGGAGGCGCAGCGCGTCTTCCCACTGTCCCCAGACCTGGTCTGAAGGCGGGCTGCGGGGAGAAGAGTGCTTCTCCCCGCTGCCTTCACCACAAGCGCCTGGGGGTAAATAAAATTTTTTTC
Organism: Podarcis filfolensis; assembly: GCF_964270895.1. Classification (NCBI taxonomy): domain Eukaryota; kingdom Metazoa; phylum Chordata; class Lepidosauria; order Squamata; family Lacertidae; genus Podarcis; species Podarcis filfolensis. Next base: position 77,056,909 of record NC_139610.1, read on the forward strand.
CTTTATTTCCCCCCCAAAAAACTTGATGCGTCCTATGGGCCGGTGCGTCCTATGGAGCGAAAAATACGGTAACCTGTTTACAGTACTTTTGCAAATACGTAATAACCATTTTCCATTCTTTTTTAAATTTCTTGCCATCTTGATTTCTGAGCTTTCCAGTTAGTTTTGTCATTTCAGCATAGTCCACTAACTCACTGTCACAAGATGCGCTGGTGGCCACTGACTTGGATGGTTTCGAATGTGTTAAATCAATGTTATGCATTAACCATGATAAACAAGAGGAACATCACTGCCACTGCGAATGTGCCACTGGTTTGCTGGGGGAAAGAAATTGGGGGTGCTGTTTCCTACAGTGCCCTCTTGTGGGGTTTCTGGTGGGACACTGGGAAACTGGAAAGAAGAAGAGAGATTTCTGCCTTAGTAAAGCCTAAGGAGTAACGCTAGAGGTTGAGCCTTGCTTATATGGGGTCAGCTCCTTATATTAGAAGCTGGAGCCTGTTTAAAGCCCTAAACGGCCTCGGCCCAGTATACCTGAAGAAGCATCTCCACCCACTTGTTCAGCCGGGACACGGAGGTCCTGGTTCGAGGGCCTTCTGGTGGTTCCCTGCCTGTGAGAAGTGAGGTTACAGGGAACCAGGCAGAGGGTCTTCTCGGTGGTGGCGCCCGCCCTGTGAAACGCCCTCCCATCAAATGTCAAGGAGAGAAAAAACTACACGACTTTTAGAAGACATCTGAAGGCAGCTCTGTTTAGGGAAGTTTTTAATGACTGATGTTTTAATGTATTTTTAATCTTTTGCTGAAAGCTGCACAGAGTGGGCAGGGTAGAAATAAATAGTAACTACTACAACAACAACATTTAATTTATATCCCGCCCTCCCCAGCCAAAGCTGGGCTCAGAGCGGCTAACAGCAATAAAAGTAACACAGCATTCTAAAATCAGTATTCTAAAATCAGTTCAAAATCAAATGGCAGCCACTGGGACAGAGTTCTGTGAGGATTACAGAAAGGGGGGGGGGGTCAGGCTGTGCCTTAGCCAAAGGCCTGGCGGAGCAGCACTGTCTTGCAGGCCCTGCAAAGTCCCGCAGGGCCCTAGTCTCTTGTGACAGAGTGTTCCACCAGATCGGGGCCACAGCCAAAAAAGCCCTGGCTCTGGTTGAGGCCAGCCTAACCTCCCTGTGGCCCAGGACCTCCAAGATGTTTTTATCTGAAGACTGTAAGGTCCTCCATGGGGCATACCAGGAGAGGAAGTCCCATATTACTATTATTATTATTATTATTATTATTATTATTATTATTACTATTACTACTACTACTACTATTCCCTTTTTCTTGCAGAGTCTTTTGCTCTCGCAGAGCTGTGGGGCATGGAGGAGCCTCAGCACCTCAGCTGCAGTTCTGCAGAAGCCAGCCAAGGTAAGGTCCCTCCTCTCTCTTGGGCGCGTGGAGATGCTCTCCCTTCTTCCAGCTCCAGGCTTTCTCTGTTAACTGATGGTTTTCTATGTCACAATTCTGTGTTGCAACCAGTGTACGAGATGATAAGAGAGCTGTAATTCATCTGCAAAAGGAGGCTAAAAATACTGTCATACCTTACAGGGTTGCTTCAAGGGCCACCAATGTATGTGTAGTGCTTTTTTAAAATTCATGTTATAATGTATACAAAACAGAGAGAACAATTGTAACAAACAGATGAAAATGGAGACATGACATAAAGATTGCAATGAGAGTACTGAAATTAAAAGTTAAGGAAGTCAAGGTGTGGTGGAGGGGAGTGATAGGGTGGGGAGATGGGAATTCACGAAGCAGGGAAGGAGATAGGTTTATACTGTATATGTTTGTGTTCAGTGTGTTTTTTCTTTTGTATTTTATGTAGTACGAAAATGTAATAAAAAATTTTTAAAAATGAAAATGAAAAAATGAAAAGCAAAGCTATGAAATAGGCCTGTAGAATGAGTACAGTTGCGCATGGCTTAAAATGACAAAAACCAAGTTGAGACTATGTTATCAGATTATCAAGTATAGCTCCAGATTTGTCAGGCTGGCGGTGAGGGTTGTGTGGTGCTTGAAATCCTTTGGAAAAGCTCAATTTAAGTGTAGTTATAATTTTCTCACTTCAAGGAAAGGACCTGATATGAGAGAGAGAGAGAGAGAGAGAGAGAGAGAGAGAGAGAGAGAGACACACTCACTTGCTTTCAATACCTTGAAGAAGAAGAAGAAAAAGAAGGGACAATTTTCATCCCATTTATTAAGTCCAGGATAAGAACACCCTCCCAGTAGTGGGACATCTTTGAGGAGGGGAGGGTCTGGGGGAGCACCTGCTCTCATTGCACAAGGTCCTAAGTTCGGTCCCTGGTGTTTCCAGTGAGAAGGATCAGGAATCTGAAGATGATGGGAGACCCTCCTCTGCCATAGACCCTGGAACTGAGCTTCCAGTCAGGTGATTCTCCTGGGCAGACAGGCTGGCCTTTGAGGCCGTTTCCTATATTTGCTTGGAAGTTGCTTACTATCTTTGTTTACGCCCTTCCTAAATGTCTCCCTCATTGGAGGTTTTTAAACAGAGGTTAGATGGCCCCCTCTCAGGGATGCTGTAGTTGTGATTCCTGCGGCAGCTAGACTGGTGACTGGGAGCGGCCGCCGGGACCATATAACACCGGTCCTGAGAGATCTGTATTGGCTGCCAGTACGTTTCCGAGCACAATTCAAAGTGTTGGTGCCGACCGTGAAAGCCCTAAACGGCCTCCGTCCTGTATATCTGAAGGAGCGTCTCCACCCCCATCACTCTGCCCGGACACTGAGATCCAGTGCTAAGGGCTTTCTGGTGGTTCCCTCACTGCGAGAGGTGAGGTTAGAGGGAACCAGACAGAGGGCCTTTTTGGTAGTGGCGCCCACCCTGTGGAACACCCTCCCATCAGATGTCGAGGAAATAAGCAACTATCCTGTTTTTAAAAGATAACTGAAAGCAGCCCTGTTCAGGGAAGTTTTTAATATTTAATGCTGTATTGTTTTTAATACTCAATTGGGAGCCGCCCAGAGTGGCTGGGGAAACTCAGCCGGATGGGCGGGGCATACATACATACATACATACATTGTGGGGGGCTGGACCAGATGACCCTTGGTGTGACAGTTCTATGGCAAAGGGTTTTTTTAAGAAAAGAGAGATAAATCTGTTCAGCTCCTGCCAGGGTGCTCATTTAGCTGTATATCTGATTTGCATAATTCCCCCCAGTTTAGACGGTTGGGTTTTTTTAACCCCTTCTAGAGGATGGGAAGTAAAAACCAGATCTCCTTGCTATGAGGAACAGGATGGGTGTGACTCTGTGCTCTCTTCTAGGCGGAGAGCTTCAGCTCGGAGGGTGTGTTCCCCGTCACCATGATCCCAGGGGATGGGGTGGGCCCCGAGCTCATGCACTCCGTCAAGGAAGTCTTCAAGGTAAGAGCGCTTGCTTCGCTGGGCGATTTCTCAAGAGCTTGGCTTTGGGGATATCCTGCGTGGGCTGGGAGGAGGCAAAGGGCTGGCTGGCTGAGACGCTCCAGTCTCTTGCGCTGCATGAAGCCGTGGCCCCTGTGCTGTCAAGCCCCAAGGTCTGGTCCTCAGGTCAAGACAGTTGGGCTCAGATCAGAATCCCAAGCCCAGCTGCATCCCAGGGTTGCTGGGGAAAATCTCTCCTGGCTTGGCTCATCCTTGGGGGTGCCTGTGACAGCCAGTATGGGTGTTGCGCAGTGCCCGCGCACCTCGACAGGATTCCCTTTCCGCATGTGACATTCCTTGCAAGAGGCGGAGAGGGATGCCCCTGCAGTACTTTCTTCTGCATGGGACGACCACGTGGTATGTGGAAGTCAGAGATCTCCAGGGGCAGAAGGGGCCTACCCTAGCCATGTGACCCAGCAGGAGGACACCCCACCTTCTCCTCCCCTGTGTGTTTCTGCAGGCGGCTGGTGTTCCTGTGCAGTTTGATGAGCACCACCTGAGTGAGGTGCAGAACATGGCTTCAGAGGAGATCCTGGATCAAGTCCTTGGCTCCATGGACAAGAGCAAAGTGGCCCTCATTGGTACGGCGTGAGGGGAAGTTGGTGGGCAAGGCTTCCTTCATACGCCTTAGAGGCCCATGGCGTGCATCTGGGCCAGGCATAGGCAAACTTGGCCTTCCAAATGTTTGGGACTACAATTCCCATCATCCCTGACCACTGATCCTGTTAGCTAGGGATGATGGGAATTGTAGTCCCAAACATCTGGAGGGCCGGAGTTTGCCTATGCCTGATCTGGGCCATGGGGAAGTGGCTTACATCTTGCAAGGAGACGGCTTTCTCTGGGCTGCCCCTAGCAAGGTTTCAGAGACTGCCAGTTCACACCTTCACCTTATTACCCCTTATTACCCTGTGGCTTTCCTCTGCAGAGGGCTGGGGTCTTTTCTCACTGTCTCTCGCCTTTGCAGGAAAGATCCACACCCCCATGGAATACAAAGGGGAACTGGCCTCTTACGACATGAGGCTCAGGTATGTTTCGGCAGCCTTGCACCGGGTAGACTAGATAAACTTCAAATGCCGCCACCATCCAGCTAAAGGCATCCAATTTGCTGTGGTCTGAAAGGATGTAAAGGTTGTGTTTCCCTCTATGATGCTTTTCCACAATGAGCTTTGCCCAAAGCTGCAAACATCCAAAATATCAAAATGAGGAGCATGTCGGTAAATTAAAAAATGACAAAAATCAACAATTTAGCAAACAAAATAATATTACAAATTGCAAAAAAAACCCACCAAACAGTCTAGCCTTAAATACAAAGCAAAATTAGCAATGAAGTTTCTGGTACCAATCTTGCTACACTCCAAGGAGTCTGGCTTAAATGCATTTCAGAGGAGAGAGGTAGATCATGTGCAGGGGGCATACGGGCGAGGTGAAAGCCTTGGCTCAGGTGCCTTTGCCTTATTCAAGGCAGCACTGGATAGGGAAGTTTTTAATGTGTGATGGTTTTAGATTTTGTTGGAAGTCGCCCAGAGTGGCTGGGGCAACCCAGTCAGATGAGCGGCATATAATAAACTTTTTATTTATTATTATTATTTACTATTGCTGGGCCAGCCCATCCCGGTGACTGAGCAGACAGAGAATTGAATGAGCAGCCATGGGGGCAGATAGAGTTGGAGGATGTGGGGCCGACTGGTGTTGACACAGCACTTTAAAATGGTGGTGGTTGTCTCTGTAACTCTGGCCTCCCTCTTCCAGGCGCAAGCTGGACCTCTTTGCCAATGTGGTCCGTGTGAACAGCCTGCCCGGCTACAAAACGAGGCACAACAATCTGGACCTGGTGATCATCCGTGAGCAGACGGAGGGCGAGTACAGCTCCCTGGAGCACGAAGTGAGTGCCGCCAATACAGTGATAAAAATAAATATATAATTTACATGCCACCTATCTTGCTGGGTGACCCCAGCCACTCTGGGCAGCTCCTGACAAAAGAGAGTCAAAACACTATACAACATCACTTCCCTGAACAGGGCTGCCTTCAGGTGTCTTTTGAAAAGCACATAGCTCATAGACCAGGTCTACATTGGCTCCCAGAATATTTTCAAGCACAATTCAAAGTGTTGGTGCTGACCTTGAAAGCCCTAAACGGCCTCGGACCAGTATACCTGAAGGAGCGTCTCCACCCCCATCGTTCAGCCCGGACACTGAGGTCCAGCGCTGAGGGCCTTCTGGCAGTTCCCTCACTGTGAGAAACTCAAGTTACAGGGAACCAGACAGAGGGCCTTATCGGTAGTGGTGCCTGCCCTGTGGAACACCTTTCCATCAGATGTCAAAGAGAAAAACAACTACCTGACATTTAGAAGACATCTTAAAGCAGCCCTGTTTAGGGAAGCTTTTAATGTTTAACAGACCACTGTATTTCAATACTTTGTTGTAAGCCACCCAGGGTGGCTGGGTATAAATAATAAATTATTATTATAAATTATTACATCTGTTTGGCATCTGCTGGAAGGGCTTCTGTTCCTTGCTGTGCTGGTCCTGCAGTTTGCCTAAAGTTACACAATTGAGCGAGATGCAGGGAGTGTGAGAGCCACTGTCTGAATGGGAAGGACGTTTCTAACGTAACGTTTGGTGATGGGGTCAGGGGTGAAAGATTGTGTACACTGACAGCCCCCACAGTAAAATGGGGAGTGGGGAGGAGACAAAGCTTGTGTGAACCTTGGCTCTGGAGAAGGCAGGCTCTGCTTGCTTCAGATTCATTCATTTATGCTAAGCAGGTTCATTTAGCTCTAAGGGCAACTTGCCTAAGAACGTTGATGTACAAGACAACCCCTGTTTGCAGGCTTACATTCCAAAAGACGCAGCACAAAAGGAAATGGGTTGGGATGGGATGAGGAAAACAAGCAAACCCAGGCACCAGTTCTTAAAGTTATAAAATTTGAAAGGAAACAGTTCTCGGGCAGGAGGGGGCGGGTGAGGAGGAAGAGCCAGGTGGAGGCAGTCTCTGAGCAGAGCCCAGGAGGCCTGATGCTTGAAAGGGGCGGGGGCCTTGGTGGGGGCAAAGCCTTCCTTCATGTGGTTTGTGCTGCTTGTGCCCCCTCTGTGCTCAGAGTGCCAAGGGCGTCATCGAGTGCATGAAGATCATCACTCGGGCCAAGTCGCAGCGCATCGCCAAGTTTGCCTTTGACTTTGCCACCAAGAAAGGGCGCTCCAAGGTCACGGCCGTCCACAAAGCCAACATCATGTGAGTGGGGAGCAGCGGGAGGGCAGGGGCCGGCTGGCTGGGGGCTCCTTTTCCTGTTGCTGACCCCCAGTCCCCATCTCAACACCCAGGGGGTTCCCAAGTGTTCGTGCTGCCACACTAAGGGGTCAGGTTCTTACAAATGCTGAACGACCTTTGGTGACAGAGCCAATTCCATGGAACAAAGCGGTTGACCTGTTGAGATGAATGGCCGAACTTGGTCATGATCCTTATTTTCAGTAGGTCAGCCTTAGTTGAATTCCACCCCAAGTCTGTCTCCTGTTTCCACCATACCCACTTTGGACAGCGTCCAGAATTTCAGGCTGCCTTCTCTCTCTCTCTCAGGAAACTGGGCGATGGGCTTTTCCTGCGCTGCTGTAAAGAGGTGTCTGAGTTGTATCCCAAGATTAAATTTGACACCATGATCATAGACAACTGCTGCATGCAGGTAGGCCAGGCCCCTCGGCCCCTCCCTCCCCGCTGCCTCCTTCAGCAGATACGTTCCCTTGGGGACCCTTGCCCCTCTGCCCAGGCTTGTGGGTTGCCAGAGGAGTCCCCCAGCGTTGGCGGTGTGCCCCTGCAAGTCTCGGTTGCTGGGCGGCCTCACCCCCTCCTGGCATGTGGCCTGCAGAGGAGCTTGGGCACAAAACCGTGAGCTGCCCGTGAGACTGGCATGACGGGACGGTGCTTCCTGCCACGATTCCACGTGTGACGGTGTGCCGTGTCTTCCTTCCAGCTGGTGCAAAACCCTTACCAGTTCGACGTCTTGGTCATGCCCAACTTGTACGGCAACATCATTGACAACCTGGCGGCCGGCCTGGTGGGTGGGGCCGGCGTGGTTCCTGGAGAGAGCTACAGTGCTGAATACGCCGTCTTTGAGATGGTGAGGAGCTGATCGGGGCCGGGTTCGCCCTCCCTCCGTCCCGGGGGCTTCAGGGGAAGCTGGGGGGCACAACGTGTCTGAGAGCACTTTCCCCTTTCTCTCCTTCCTTCCAGGGCGCCCGTCACCCCTTTGCTCAGGCTGTGGGGAGAAACATCGCCAACCCCACAGCCATGCTGCTCTCCTCGGCCAACATGTTGAGGCATCTCAAGTGAGTTCCCTGGGCTGAGTGGCAAGAGGGCGGGGAGCAGAATAATAATACCACCTTTATCGAACAGCACACCACCTCGCAAGTCAATTTCACTGTGTTATTTTCCGTTCAACAACCTAACAGCCCCCAGACAGAAGCTATTTTTTAGCCTGTTGGTACGGCTGATTATACTTCTATATCTCCTGCCCAAGGGTAGAAGATTAAAGAGGTGCATAGCTGTCAACATTTCCCTTTTTTAAAGGGAAATTCCCTTATTCCGAATAGGATTCCCAGCAAGAAAAGGGAAAGGTTGATAGCTATGAAGAGGTGATGGCCGGGGTGGCCTACCTCACAGGGTTATTACTCCTCGTGTCAGCCTCCTCTTTCCTCCTCCCCGTCTAGCTTGGAATACCACTCCACCATGATCTCGGACGCCGTGAGGAAGGTGATCAAAGTTGGCAAAGTGAGTATTGAGCGGCCTGATTTCTGTCCTTTCCTTTCTGCTGTGTGGTGAACCTGTCTCTGCTTCTCTTCCCTCCGTGTTGTGCCCAGTTCTGGCTGGGAGGTTCTGTTGGGGCAGTTGGGGGGGAGTTCAGGCCACAGAGAGAAGGGGGGGCAGAATTTGCCAGGGCAGCTGACTCACTCCCCCAGGAGGAGGAGGCTATTGGGGCTTGTTTGTACTTAGAGCTCACCCTTCATCAAATGGTGCCCGGGTGGATTACAAAAATATCCTACTTAAAATTATTTTCAAATTATTATTATTATATTTCTTTATACCCCTCCTTTTCCTCAGCGCAGGACTTAAGGCAGCTTACACAAATTAAAGCAGCACAAATAAAATACAAAAAGCAAAAAACATATACAGTGGTACCTCGGGTTACATACACTTCAGGTTACAGACTCCGCTAACCCAGAAATAGTACCTCGGGTTAAGAACTTTGCTTCAGGATGAGAACAGAAATCGTGCTCCAGCGGCAGCAGCAGGAGGCCCCATTAGCTAAAGTGGTGCTTCAGGTTAAGAACAGTTTCAGGTTAAGAATGGACCTCTGGAACGAATTAAGTACTTAACCCGAGGTACCACTGTAAAAGTTAAAAAGTGATCAAACTATAATAGAATTAAAACAGCGTAAAATTAAATCCTTTAAAATACAGATAGCAAAAACAGTAAAGCACAATTAAAAACCCTTGCTTAAAATACAGTTCCCAAAGGCCTGTTGGAACAAAACAGGCTTCATCTGCCCGCAGAAGGACAGCAAGGAGGGAGGCAGCCCAGCTCCCCAGAAGGCCCTCTCCTGCGTCCCCACCAAAAACTCCTGAAATAAAACCCCAAAAATGACCAAAGTAACAAAACAGCACCACAGAGCGGCAGCAGGAGGGAAGTCTCCTGCTCTGCCAAAAGCCTCCTGGGTAAATTGGCCAGTGGTGGCCAGGCATACATCCCTCTGAGTGGAGGTCAGCCCACCCCCCTGGGAGCCACACCAGCCAGGCCTCCCCCGCTGAGCTCAACACCTGGGCACCCAAGTCGCTCCCCCCCCCACACTCCTCATTTACCAGCGCAACTGCAGCTCAGTGGACGCAGCTCTCAGAGAGACGCCAGTTTCTCCGTGTGGAACTGGGAATAGAGATCAGATTCCCTTGGCAGGGAAGGGACTATTGACTACAGTGCCTGCCCCCAACCCATCTCAGACTTCTCCCACCCTGGGGCCTGGCCACAAACAGGGCCGCCTCTCTCTCACGCAGAACCTGATTGGGAATCGTGTGTGTGGTTGTTCCATCCCTTTGGGGTGACCTCGCCGCTTGTGGCACGGCTGGTTCTTGGTGCCATTCACAGGACAAGACTCTTCCCAGCACAGCCTCTCTCCTTTTCGCAGCTGCAAACAGCCAGCCACGTGTACTTGCTAGCATCCAGCGGGAAATGGGGCTGGGGTCCTGCGTCTTCTGCCCCCTTCTCCCAGCTGTTCCCCTTGTCCTGTCGTCTCCCCTCCTCAGAGCCTTCTGTGAACTGACCTGCCGTCTTGTGGTCTGTGGCCTTGGTGGGGTGAGAGTGTCTCTGTGTCTCCCTTTGCCTCTCACTTTCTCTGGGTGCAGCTTGGGACTGTCCCCTTCCCTGTTTTTTGGGGGGGTTCGTGTTTCCCCCCTCCCACATCTCACAGCCACATGTCTGTCTCCCTCTCCCCTCCTTCCCTGTGTTGGATTGTAGGTGCGGACGCAGGACATGGGCGGTTACTCGACCACCTCTGACTTCGTCAAGTCTGTGATTGACCACTTGCACCCCCACTACGGGGCCTAGGGCTGGCCTGGCCCTCAGCTGCTCCCAGCCCCCCCAGCACATGGGCGCCACAGACACCTCCTCCCTCGGGGCTGCCTGTCTCAGAAGAGATCTGGGCGTGCTCTCCCTTGCGTCTCAGATCTGAAGCTGGACGGTCCCTACTGGGGAGGGAATGTTTTCTTGCCCCCCCCCATCTCTTAACCCTGGGTATGGGTCCCATAGATGAATTGAGGACACTCCTCGGTGCTGTGAGCCTTTGGGAACTGCTCCAGGCCTGGGGTCCTCAGGCAGGCCTCCCCCTGGAGCCCCCCACAAAGACTTGCCCATAGTTTTGAAAGCAGGCACTCTTGAGAGGCTGGGATCCTTCAGGCTGCTCTGCCCCCTCCCATTCCCCCTCTTTTTCTGGGTGGAAATACCCCCCCCCTTCCCACTGAAGCCCAGGCTGGAACTGGCCTTGGTCCCCTTTTCAAGGGAAAGAGGTTTTTCCTGCCCATAGTCCCTTTTCAGCAAAGCTGAGCTCTGCAGGCGATGCTGTGACCTTTGTGGGGAAGGGTCCCAGTCCCCCCACCCTGCTGAGGAGGGTACCTTTTGTGGCTAGACCCTTGGTTCCTGCAGTTCTGACACAGGAGGAGGAGTGCTCTGTGTGTGAGAGAGAGGGGTGGGGGGGGGGAAAGGAGATTTTATCACAGCTGTGGTCCCTTGCAGAATCATGACAGCCTGGCACCAGTCTCTGCAAATGGACCTTTAGGCCCACGGAAATCCAGGTCATGGGGATTTGTCGGAATCTGCCTGTGGTGCATGTGTCAGGTGGTGGTTTGACCCCCATGGGGGTTGTCTCATTTTGAGGCCAGCTGGCTGTGTTGGCGTGAATGTGTGGGCAGAGAATCCCACGTGTGCTCAGCTGTCATCATACTCCATATTAATTGTGAATAAAACCGTTGCGGATTTTCTGCACCAAGTGGCTCTGCTCCCTCCTTGGGGCTGTGTGTGTCTGATTCCTGGCAACATCTCTGCTGTGGACCCCAGAGGGAGAGCACTGGGCCTCTGGACTCCAGACCAGGCCCCTGGAGAAGTTCCAGCCGTGGGGAACCTCTGCATGGTGAAGCGTTTGCCCAGCCCCAACTGGTCTGGCAGCCCTGGAGTGGCAGGAGCCAGAGGCTTCACCTGGGTCTGCCTCCCTCCCTCCCTCCCTCCTCTTGGCCCCCCAACGGAGCCCCACGGATGCTCCCCTCTCCCTTTCCAGCTCGAGCGTTTGTTCCGTGTCCGTGTGAAACAACAGACATTCTCTTCCCGCCCTACTAGAGCTTCCTCTCCCTGCCTCCATATTCATTTGCACACTGTCCATCCTGCGCCTTCAGCATCATTGCATGACCATACATACCATGGCTAGCAAAGCAGTAATCACTAAAATAGAAAGTGAACATCACGCTTACCACCAGCAATTCATCCAGGTAGTTTAGATTTTTCCGCAAGTTAGAGTTATACACGTGAGCGGTTCAAAACCGAAACAGCCATGGGTGGGGGGGGGGGGTGCCAGGCAAGCCTTCCTAGAGAGGGTATTTCAGTGGCAAAGGGCTCCAGTTGTCTCCCCCCCGCAGCACTCCAGACCAGGGTGGGGGTGCCGGTAGAAGGCCTCCTTATGGTACCCAGGAGGCAGGTCTGGCAGCCGTGTCATTTAAGCTCTTGCTAAATATCACCGCTCCCCCAGGCTCCAAGGACGTTGCTGGCTGGCCTGCTTGTGGGATGCTGCTCATTTAGCCTCTGCCCTGATGGGCCAGTTGTACTTCTAAAGTGTGCTTTGTGAAGCACCTTAGGATTTATGGAGGTGACGTAGAAATATGTTTAAATAAATGGGGATTCGGGAAACTCGGTGTCAGCTGAACGCCCTCTGTTCCTGACAAATGCTGGAAAGTGCTGCTGAAGTTGCCCTTCTGAGCGCCTCAGTGAGCAGGACTTGCGGAGGGACGGGCCGCCTGACTTCTCCAAGGACTGGGAAGATGCAGCAGACCAGGATTTCCTAGCACATTTGCCCAGTCGAGGGCCAAAAGCCCCTGAGCGAACAGCTGCTTAAGGAACAGGAAGTGCAGAGGGGCGAATGGAGAGAAGTGAAAAGTGGGGTGCCCAAAGGATGGTGCAGGGCCTGGGGGTGTTTCCCTGATCTGGAGTCAGAGGTCAGGTGGCCAGGCTTGCAAGCGAAACTCATGGAAAACAGGAGGTAGCTCTGAAGAGCGCCAAAGGGCTCTCTCCCAGGCAGGCGAGAGGCCACAAAATGGCAAATAAGTACAGTGGTACCTTGCTTCTCAAACTTAATCCGTTCCAGAAGTCCGTTCCAAAACCAAAGCATTCCAAAAGCAAGGTGCCCTTTCCATAGAAAGTAACACAAAATGGATTAACCCATTCCTGACTTTTAAAAACAACCCCTAAAACAGCAATTTAACATGAATTTTACTATCCAACAAGACCACTGATCTCTAAAATGAAAGCAATAAACACTGCACTGCAGTCACACAATCAATCAGTAGCTGAACTGGGTTCCACGGTCACAAAAACAACAAAAAAGCTGCAAAAACAAAAATGCAAACTAAATAGCAGAAACAGACCCCAGCGTAACACTCAAAACGGAGCGTGTTCTGCTTCCGAAAAAAGTTTGCAAACGGGAACACATACTTCCAGATTCGCAGTGTTTGGGTTCCAAGTTGATTGAGAACCAAGGGACCCCTGTACATTGTGAACAGTTTGCTGAAAGTAAGTATATCTGGTGGGCGGCAAAGGTCCTCCCTTCACATCTGTGCTTACGGGGTCTGAGCTGGTGGGGAAGGGGTTGTAGACAGCAGGTGGGAAACGTTGGCTCCCTGTGTGGCAGCAGTGAGAAAGGCAAAAGGAGCTGTGGGGTGGCGAAGGACCTTTGCGGTCTTTTAGCGCACCCTGCTGCCTGCACATGGCAGGATCCCTGACACGATGGCTGTCGGCCCCTACTGCAACGCCTCCAGCGAAGGACAGCCCAACGCCCCCCAGGGAAGAGGGTCTCACTTTGGTGCAGCTCCTTTCTCTTAGGAAGCTGTTTGTCCTCCTGTCCTTCAGCCAAGATCTCCTGCTTTGTCCTTTCCAGTCATTGCTTCTCTGCAGCGACAACAAAGGACTCCACTCTGGCTTCTGCAGGACTAGCCCTTCAGATCCTCTCCCACATCCTGCTTGACCTCAACTTTTTTTTTCTTTTCCAAAAATTTTATTGCTTTTCAACATTCATCACAAAAATAACATAACAAAATACACAACAAAGAAAAAAAAAACACCACAATAAGCTAAACACACAAGAAAGAAAAAAAGATCTCTTCAAATATCCAACTTTCATCACATTGGTGACTGACTTCCTCAAATCCCCTCTAACTGAATTTCATAATATCACCTTTATAGCAGTTCTCCAAGTTCATCTTTCTAATAATATTAACTCCTTTCATTTACTAACCTCTTCTCCTTTAATATTCTAATCCTTAATATTTACTACCACGTATCCTTATTCTACCCCTAAGCCTGTTTGTTACTTCCAAGGATTTTCTATTTATCTTATATCCTGCTTGACCTCAACTTAAACTTCCCCCAGGGCAACTAACAGTCCTGTGGAAAGACGGTGGAACTTTACAATCATTGCAAAAGAAATCCACAGTTCCAGGCAGGGCTTTATAGCGCCCGAGGCTTCTGTTCTGTTGCCCATCAGTTGAGAGGAAGCCGTTTTTCCCTCGCGCAATTGAAGATTCACCTGCACTTGCTGTTTAAGTGGTAGTTGCCAAAGGAACTTACAGGGATTACCTGATCTCAGACAAACCCGCCACAGAAAAGAAAATTCCTGATTTGGGGTGGGTAAAAAGGGAGATTCCAAAGACTACTCAGAAAGGACAGAAACTCTTTCGGACCTCAGGGATTCCTACTTTGTGGTGTCCAAACAACTTTCTCATCATTCACAGCTCTGACCACACATTGGTTTAAAATGCTGTCGGGTGAAAACCAAAAGATTATTTCACAGACTTGCTTAAAAATGGTCATTGCATGTTTTGCTTCGTGGCTTTGTAGGAGGGCTAGACTTGCACACAAACACATATAAAACACGCAGCGCAGCAACAGCTCCTGCACTGTAGTTTTTCACATAATGCCAGAAATGTCAGCCTATTAAGGACTGGCCACAAAAATGATTTCCACAAGACTTTGTAATGTCCGCCAACTCCAGACAGCTTTAGAGAAGTCTTCTGAAGAATTTGGGGTGAAAGCAAGAGTTTGGAAAACAAAAGAGGGAGGGTGGCTAGACAGTTTGAAAGGCTGGCCAGGCAGTCAAGGGATGAGAAAGCCAGCAGTGGCCTCAAGAGGAAGGTGGAGACCTCCATGCTCTGCTCTTTCCTGCAGCACAAAGGCTGCAGATCCGTTGCCATTAGTGATCACTCGGCCCTGAATTCCACAGAATTTATATATATATAATTTTAAAGACTGTAAACTAGAAGGGAGGAGTTTGTAAATCACGGGATCTGCAACAGAAATGAGGGCACATCTGTGTGGCTTCAGGTCCCTTCTTAATACCCTCCGCTGTTGCATGATCTTTTTAATCTGAAACTCCAGCAGATCCATCGTCTCTTGGAAGATTTTCGCAGTAGCTCTTCCCTCTTGGCTTGGGATCCAGGGAAAACAAGCCATTTTTTCCTAGGATTCTAATGTGATAAAGCAATTTTAAAATCTTTGAAGTTCTTTGCAATTATGTATGTGCAATCCACTGTTTTGGAAGTTAGTAATTGCATAATTAACATTGGTACCTGGTGTAATGGTTATATGGGGTTGCTCGTGCGTAAGTTGCCGCCACTCCTGGCTAGGTAGCCTGGTTAAACCTTTCCTGGCTGGACAGCCCTTCACTTCGTGGCTGTTCAGTCGCTAGCAGTATCCGTCAGTGGGCGTTTCTTGAACTTCTTCCAGCAAAGAAGTTCTTTGACGCCAAGTCTACGCCTACTTTCCCTGCGCGGAAGTCTTCTGCGCAGGGTGGGTGTGGGTAGCGGAGGACCTGTGCTCTCCCCGCTGGAGACCAGCGAAGAGTCCTGGAGCCCTCTCTCCGATTCCCCCCTCCGCCCCCCTTTATCCCTGGTGTTACGCTGATTTCCTTCCCCAGCTGATGAGTCCCCTCTCTCCCTGCTTGGCCCTTCTCCGGCATCGCTTGGGAGACCTGCCTCCACTTCTGGCTCCGATGTCAGTTCCCTGACACCTGGCAAAGGTAAAGGTACCCCTGCCCGTACGGGCCAGTCGTGTCTGACTCTAGGGTTGTGCGCTCATCTCACTTAAGAGGCCTGGGGCCAGCGCTGTCCGCAGACACTTCCGGGTCACGTGGCCAGCGTGACGAAGCTGCTCTGGCGAACCGGCACCAGCGCAGCACACGGAAATGCCATTTACCTTCCCGCTATAAAGCGGTACCTATTTATCTACTTGCACTTAGGAGTGCTTTCGAACTGCTAGGTGGGCAGGAGCTGGGACCGAAAGACGGGAGCTCACCCCGCTGCGGGGATTTGAACTGCTGACCATACGATCGGCAAGTCCTAGGCGCTGAGGTTTTACCCACAGCGCCACCCGCGTCCCTCATTGGTACCTGGTACTGTTTGGCATTTCCTTTCCCTCAGTTAGCTTTTTACAATTCCACCCTGGGATAACACTTAATGCATGCGATGCAGTGAACTGTAGCCCATAGAAGTTCATACTGTAATACAGCAGTTCCCTGTTGGTGGCCACCCAGGAGGTCCATGGCACCAGTCACATAATAAAAAACACCATGAAGATCACAATTTTCAAAAGTTGGGGGTCCATGGCTTGGCTTTTTTAAAAAAAGGGGTCCACAGTATTTAGCTGATTGGAACCACTGCCATAATAAATATGAAAGTTTTTAAATTCCTAGATACCAACAAATATTGCTCCCTCCATAAATATATATTGTTCCTATTGACTTTGTTTTGGAAGCGGTATTTTAATATTCTTGCACAAAGGACTCTTCTGGGGGAAGAAATGGCCTTTTTGCTAACCTCCCCATCTCTCTTCACAGGTGCGGACACCAGACATGGGCGGCTACTCCACATCTCATGACTTCACACGTGCCGTTATCACAGCTCTGAGCGAGTAGGGCTTGCCGAGAAACACATGGGGAAGGAATTCAGAGATTAATTATGACGCTGCTTTCTGCTTCTGCCGATTTCTTGTGAGCTTAGCTCAGTGTTGCACAAATAAAGCGAATGTAGCTGCTCCCATGAGTTGTATGCATGAAATACTCCTAGCAGACCTTGGAGGGCTCTTCGGGGAAAGTGGGAAGAAGCGGCCGGCTGCGGAGTTCAGCTACCTCTGACAAGTGAAAAGCAGCTATAAGCAAAGAACTGAAGTCTGCAAATCTTGCAGTCAGCCAGCAGAGCACCAGGGATGTTCACTGTTTGCTAACTCAGTCTTGAATGTGGAGTGTCTTGGCTTAGAAGCTGGCAGTAAAACCCACCAGCTGCCCAAAACCATACACCTCCCTCATCAAACGTCTTTATTCAAGCTGCATCTGCAACAGTTGCAAACCTTTATACATAACAGACATGGAATAAACAGAATCTGCCACACTACTTGGAAGGGCAAATCTCGTTTTGTTGTGCTACATCCCTTTCCTGGGTCTCACCTAACAGAATACCCAGAGGCAAAGCTGCTATAAAAAGACAGTAATTTTATTGTTAGCTGGTTAAGTACATGAAATGTCCAGGTGGAATTTGCTGAATGGATGTCTCCAGAGAGGGGCCTCGGCTGCAAGCCACAGAACACCCTCCCCTCCTCCCTTTTGCAGGAGAAGCCAGCCTGGCTCACTCTCTTTCCTTGTGCTGCCAAGAAAGGGACAGGAAACGGATCCTGGGCTGCCATTCTGCCCATGGGAGGCCCAACCCTGGCTACATTCAGTTGTCACAAAAGTACTGGGCAGAGAGCGAAGAGCCCAGAAGCCAGTTTTTAAAGAAACCCTCAGTGGACCTTAAGTCTCAGGCTGGCCATGTTGGACGGGATTTTGCCGTTCGTCCTGCCCACTAGTCCTCCTCCTCATCATCATCATCTTCCTCCATTCTGGCCTTTTTCTTCTTCGTCTTTTTCCCCTTTGGGTGGGGCGTCTCCACAAGGCCCAGCTTCTTCTTCTTTTTGGGGGAGACCTCTTCCTCCTCCAGACCGTTCTCAGACGGCTCCACGTCCTCCTCTTCTTGGTGCTTTCGTTTTTTCTTTTTCTTGGGCGTGACATCATTTTCCTGAGATTAATTTATAGGGGAGGGGGAGAGAGAAGAGAATGGAGAATGCACACAGCCCTGTCTATCGCAGACACTCGGCTCCTGCTATGCCCAACCCTACAACCAACTGCCAGCTACCCAAAGGGGCTTCTCACCTCTGCCGTCGTCTCGAGCGCAGAGTTCTCCATTTCCTCTGCGGCCTCTAGGGCTTCCAGCCGCTTCTTCTCTCGCTTCTTTTTCTTCTTCTCTTTCTTCTCCAGCTTCTTCTTCATTTCAGCAGCCACCTCTGTGGCCTGTGAATGCAGAGAGAGAGAAATTGGTCAGTACCAGCCCACGCACCCCCCGTTGTTTGCAGCAGCAGCAACAGGCTGAATCAGACTCATTAAATCAGCTTTTGCCTCCACCAGTGGATAGGTCAGGCTTAGGTCATATCATCACATCCAGCGACTGCTATGGGGCAGCCCCTCTGCCCTCCCACCCCGGCTCAAGAGCTCATTTCCCACCTCCTTCATGACATCAAGGTTCTTGCGCGGAGGCTCCCCCGTCTCGTAGAAGGCCAGGCGCTCCTCCACCTGCTCTCGGAGCTTGTCTCCAAAGACGCAGGTCGGGGTCTCTGCAAAAAAACACAGACAGGAATGCGTGAGTCCGAGGGCACCTGCTCTACATGGCCAGAACCCAGAGAAGGGCGGCAGCATATTGTCCACTCTCCCCTCCACCCCACGGCCACACCCAGCAAGCTTCGCTCAGCCTTGATGCGTCACCATTCACTGGGTGAAATGCTGTTGACGAAAAATGTAACCATCATAGCAAAGCTGCTTGGCCGCTTGTCCAGCTCCATACAGAGATAGGCCAGGTCCCGATTCCTCACCTGAGAAGCAGTCAATGCGGGATGCAATCGTGCACTTGTTGGCCAGGTAGCGGGAGATCCGGCCCTTGTTCTTGGCAGCTGCTCGGCCAATGAAAGTGGAGTGGAAGATTAAGCCATATTTGGGCGTGTTTCCCCGAGTCTTCAAGGCTCTGCGGGAAAGAGGGGCAAGGCTCACCAAAACAATGCTTTCTGGCAGAGGAAGAGAATCACGCCGAGACCCACAAATTAAGCCCCCAACCGCGGCTTGTCTCCCTCCTCCCAGCTGTGTCCAACGATCCCAGGCCAAGCCTGAAATAGCTAACCTACCGGATGGAGGGGAAAGGGAATGGCCCAGGTGACCGCTCAGAGGCTGGGGGCCAGCCCATCACACATGCGGCCAACGGGACTTGACCAGCACATCAAGCCCAGCACCCCAGGAGCCTGCCATCACTGCGGCCGCCCTGCAGCTGTACCTGAAGAGAGCCTTCTCTGCACCCAGGATCTGTACTGTGGAAGCTGGATACTTGGCCAGGTTGGTCAGGCTGCCAGCGTGGGAGATGAGGCGGGCGCCCACCTGCGGGGAAAGGAGACAGGCAAAGCAATCATGTGATGCAGCCGCCTCATAGAGCAGCAGCCAGACCCACAATTGTGCCCAGGAGACAAATTGCTTCCCAGGCTATGCAAGGGTCTCAGGGTTTGCTAAGCCCCAAACAAGAAGGTAGAAAACTCCGAAGCATCAACTTGCACCAGCGGCCCAATCCATGAGAGCTGCCCTCGGCCTTGCTCAGCAGCCGGCTAACATTGCATACACAAAACGTTACAATGCTTAAAACTCCTCTCTACAGACGGCCTCTGCCCCCTCCCTTTCCTCTGGCACAGATCAGCAGTGAGAGGGTGTCAGCACAAGTGCTCAGTGGATTGACAGATTCACATTGTACATCATATCTGTAGCCAGTGAGAATGGGGGGGGGGGGGCAGGGGGCTCCTCTCTACACACACGGCAGCCACTTACCACTTCTCCAATCAGGGCTGAGAGGCTGGGAGCCACCTGGCTCATCTTGGAGCGGAGATACTCCTGCAGGCCTTTGCGATACTCCGAGAGAGAGATGACGCGGCTGGAGAAGCTCTCGATGTTGATGAGGTCAATGGGAGAGATATCCATCCCTGCAGGGAGGAGAGAGGCACATCAGAACAGAGGAGGCAAAAAGGAGAACCAGGCCACGCTCCTAACCCCCCTCCGCTGTGCAGCTTCTCTTAAAAACTGGCCCTTGTTAACAGAAGCCTAAAAAGGATGAAGTTATTACAAATTGTTGCATGTGTCAAATTTAAAACAACGGAACTGAAAACAGACATTAGCACCAGAAAGAGTCAACACCAAGTAGATGAGCTGCTTGAAGTCAAAGAACTGTGCAAGAGCCGCGGTTCAGCACCTGTGTTCACCTGGCATACCCAAGGCCCCGCCCCTTCCCCACATTACTACTGACCCATGGATGAGCGGGAGGCCTCCAGGATTGCCTGAGCCTTGGCACTGTCCATGACGATTTCTTCCAAGGCCTCCAGGCTCTCCTCACTCAGCTCCTTCCGGTTCCCAATGAGCTTGGTGAGGCGGCAGTAGGTGTAGTTGTCACTCACGATCTTGATCAGCTCAGGGAAATGATATCCGTACCACTCTCTGCCAGGGGGAAGAGGAGGCAGAGTCAGGACAGAGCACCCCCAGCCTCTCCAAGCAAAGTTTAGAAAAGGCTCCAGGATTTTGGGTGTGTGGCTTTTTTGTACCCGTACTAACAATACAGCTCAGGGGAAAGTTGGCCTGGCTGTGGTGTATACGCAGGGCTATCGATTCTCTATCTCCCGTTTCTATACAGTCAGCATGGATGGTGAAGCTGTCTGTGGTAAGCATAGGGAGACTAGAAGAAGACTCCACTTTGGCCAGAACGTCTCTCCAAAGAACCAGAGACCCCCTCACCTGACCCGCATGGAGAAGGTGTTAATGTCCTTGTCTAGCTGATCCAAGAGGCTGATGGACTGGATGATCATGTTATCCACCCTGTTCACATTGAACTTCACTTTGGCCCGAGAGTAGCTATGCCCCAGTCCCAGCTGAGCCTTGGAGGCAGACTGCGCTGTCAGACCTTTGATCAAACTGTGAAAATGCAACCGGATACCTGGGTGGAGGGAGAAGACAGGAGAAAGGGGGTTCAGCCCTGCCAAGCCCTCTCCAAACACCTCATCCTTCTACAGAAAACCATTCTTCCCGCTCCAGTTGCCCTTTTTACAGACTTGCCTCGGGTGATCTCGGCCACGACGCCTCCAGCCTGGCACTGGAAGCCCAGCTCTTCCTGGATGGCAGCCCCGATTTTAGCATCACTGACCCCCACAACGACCTTCTTCTTTTTGGCTGGCAGGTTCGTCTCAAGGAGAAGACGGAGATCCTCATGGAGGATCCCTGGACCAGGCGAGAGAAAGAGAAGACTCAACGGGGCGTCGGGTCACTGCCCTTATGGAAAAGAGCAGCATCAGAGCAAAGAGGAAGGAATCCGGGCGCCGCTCACCTTCTGAGATAGCATTGATGTTTTCCAAGGCACTCTGGGCAGACTTGAAGGGGGAAAAGGCGACGAGTTTGACCACCGTGAGGAATTTGCCGAGATTCAGGACGCTCTCCTCCACCTGCAGAACCGCCAATGGCACATGTCCTGGTTTTGCCCTGCACTGAATCAATCTACAATGCCTCCTCCCCCAAAAGACCAAGATGGCGGGAGCAACCACGTGCTTTGGGATGGTGGAATTTTCTTGCTGGGGCCAGATAGCTCTAATCTATGCAAATCTATGCAAAAACCTACCGAATATTCCTTTTTACTGGTGCAAGTGAACAAGAGGGGTCGCGCGTGCAGATTCCATCTAGCAAAGCGATATCCGGGGGGGGGGGGGGGCTAATGAAACCCACAGCCGCGCCGCCCTCCCTCTGATCCCGCCGGGCCTACTCGCGAGTCGCTCTCCCGCCGCCGCCAAGGCCTCCCCGCTGGGCCCTGGCGAGGCGCACGTGTCTTTCCCCCGGGCGCTCAGAGTCCACACGTGGCATCACCCGAGTCAGAGGATTGACAGATTCCGACGGAGGGTCATCAGGGCGCCCGAAGGCCCGGCCTGGCCCCCGGAAAGTCCTTCCCCGGCCCCCGAGGCTCACCTGGGGCAGCAGCAGAGCCACCTCCTCCACCTGCCGGAGGGCGAAGAGCGCGTAGCCGGCCGCGTGCTCGAAGAGGACGTGAAGGAGGACCTGCGCGGGGGGGGGGGAGAAAGGAAGGAGGGAGGGAGAGGCGCCATTAGGCAGTCCGACCCGAGGGAGCCCCGCGCCCCCCCCCGCCCTCCCTCGCCCTCCCGCTCCCTCGCCCGCTGCTCACCATGGCGCCTCTCCCCCGACTGGGCCGCGCAGGCCTCGCGCTCAGGAAGGACGTCGAGCGCCCGCCGGAAGCGCTCCCCGGACCCGCCCCTTCCGCTTCCCCTCCCCTCCGCGAGGCCCGCCAATGGGAAGGCGAGGAGGCGGCCAAGTCGGACTCTCGGCCAATGGGAGAAGGTGGCGGCGGCAGCTCCCGCCCCTTCCTCTCCTCGACGTCCATCATTCCACGAGGTTCGGGCTCGGCGCAGGCGCGGCAGGAGGCTCCGCCCGCAGGGCTGTCCGGGGCGGGGCTGGGAGGGACCCCCGAAGGTCATCTAGACTAACCCCCTACAGGGCGGGGGAGCAACCAGCGCCAGGATGACGACGACAACAACAACAACAATAATAATTTTATTATTTCTACCCCGCCCCCCATCTGGCCGGGCTTCCCCAGCCACTCTGTTTGTTTTTTTTTAAATGATATTTTATTGGATTTTAACAAAACAGAAAAAAAAAATTTACAAAATCTTAAACAATAAATTCAACCCAAAAAACATAGAAAAAACATAGAGAAGAAAAACAAAAAAGAAGAAAAAACAAGAAAATCAAAAATCTCTCTTTTCAATTTCTCACCATTTTTCCCTTTTTAACTTATTTTCCTGACTCCCTCCCACCTCCCTCTTTGTATTCCAATTAACGATATGTTCAGCAAATTCATACCTCTTATCTTACCCTTGATTATATATCCCCATATAATATCCTCATATTTTCATTTATAATCATGCCACTCTGGGCGGCTTCCAAAAAAACATTAAAATACTGTAATACATCAAACATGACAGCCGTTTTGACAGAGGTTCTTCTGGAACTGCCTCAGGACACCTGCAGCTTTGGCTCCACTGGTTAAGCCAACTTCAGGAGGCGCCCCAAAGGACCCCCCCATTCGGAGTCCAGGGAAGCCCCCACTTGGCAGGCTGGCCCGCCTCCCCGCCTTCCCTGCGCCCGGTTCCCGAAGCCAAGGCGGCTTCAGCGAGTCTATTGGGCTGCATCGCATTCGCCCCGGGAGGCGGTGGAGGGAGGCGCCGGGCCAGGAGGGGCCTGATCCCTGGGTCTCCTCCGAGGGGCCGAATGCCCCCAGGAGGCACGAGGCATGCGCTCGGCCGGAGGCGCATCAGGCTTTGTGCCCGCAGTCAGTTGCCACTCGCCACCACCCTTTTCCATTGGCAAAGTCCTTGTACTCTGCAGGTGCTCAGGCGCTTTGCGACCACATTCCAGTCGCAGGAGGTTAATGGCCGGTGTATTAAAAAAATTGAAGGTCTTTTATATATATATGTTTGACCAAACTGCAGGAGGCAGTGGAAGACAGGAGTGCCTGGCGTGCTCTGGTCCAGGGGTCACAAAGGGTTGGACATGACTAAACGACTAAACAACAAACATATTTAAAATAAATGGTCACAAATGTGCCAGCCAGGCTCGTATATGGATGTGTGGACCACATGTCTGGAGCAGCACAGGAAGACCGTCCTGAAACCATTTTGACTCCCAAACTGACCAAATGTTTTCTCTGCAAGGAGGGAGGGGGTGAGGGAACCTTCCCATTGTCTCATCAGGAATTGGGTAATCGCCATCTCAAAGGAATGGCCAGACTACCAGGAAAGGGAATCAGATAAGGCATTATCAGATAACCTGGCAGACAGGAAAAACAACAACATTCACATTTCTGTTGTAGACCGCCTTTTCTGTGATGTAGGTATGATGTTTGTGGGGGGTGGTCTTGGGTTACACCTCTTCTGTGATGTATGTATGATGTATGGAGGGGTGGTCTGGAGCTCTAGGGCAGGGAATTTAAAATGTCTATATAAGGGCAGGCACACCTGGGTTCTGGGTCCTCCTCCTTTCCTGCGTGTGAAGGGGGCACCCTGTTGCAACAGATCAATAAAGATCAGGCTTACGAGCTGCTTTGCTTCTCAATATTCTCTGCTTGGCCTCTGTTATTTTCTCCTACTGATGGAGAACCTACAAAGGACTCTCTAAAGGGCTCTTGTACACTCCAAAAGGGCAGATTTTGTTTACAACACCGGGCAACCAAAGGGGGCTTTGGGAGCCCTTCTGGTGGCTGAGAGACGTCTGCTTTGAGCCTCTCACTGCCTTGGCTGCACCTGAAGCCATTTCATGTGGATACCTCTTTGGACAGCTGGGAGATTTTTATCAAGTTACATGTTCAATGTAACATTTGTGCACCAATGGCCACTGGGTGGTTTACTGTTATTTGGTACTATTTGTACATTATTATTACTCTACTTTCCCCCTTTAATTTTATTTCATTTCCCCGTTTTCCCTTGTTAAATTTGAAAATACAAGGAGTTATTTTCAAAGCCCCCTCTAACGCATGTGAGTAACGATGTCACACAGTGCAAACTTGGTTTAAGAGTTCAGTTTATTTATCTCAAGAGCTCCAAGGAGTCAACGTGCAAGAAGGTTTCTGCCTCAAAGTGCTTGTGGATCTCCAGGCTCCAAATGGCTCCTCGCCCCCAGCATCCCAACACCAGAGAAGCCCCCACCATGGAAGTCAGCGGAGGAAGAGAAGAGCACTTAGGGACTGTGGCCAGGGAGCTGCAAGATGACGTTTGCCCTTAACCAAGTGCCCCAGTAAGGCCAGGAAGACCCAGAGGGTAGGGGAAGAGACACCCCTTGCCATGCTTGGGCCGTCTGGGG
This sequence comes from Podarcis filfolensis, assembly GCF_964270895.1. Lineage (NCBI taxonomy): Eukaryota > Metazoa > Chordata > Lepidosauria > Squamata > Lacertidae > Podarcis > Podarcis filfolensis. The sequence goes on from NC_139610.1 coordinate 77,081,129, forward strand.
CTGCACCCAGATGCAGCAGCAGGAGGGAAGCTGAAGGTAAAGGGCATGGATGGCATTCCCTCCATCTTCCCCATCTGGCAGGTGGCGAGCAAGGTGCCTCCCCTTCTCCCTTGCTGGCAGGGGGGGAGTTGCCTGGGAGGGAAATGCCACAGCACACAGAGAAGCTCTTGGGGCAGAACGGACTGTATCTGAAATGGGAGGAAAGCCTGGCCTGAGAGCCACGAAGGAGCAGTGGCCATCACTAAGGGAGAGGGTGAGAGCTATGAAGGAGGGCAGTGGTCATTGCGGGCAGAGTTGCCTGCCCAGTTTGAGGAGGGAGGCGCACAGAACAAACACAGGTCGTTCAGAGAGTCGGCAGTGCCGGGAGGGCCTTGCACAAACAAGAGTCTGCATATTTAGTGTGCATCTTGTAGGAGGAGAGGCAGCGGCGGAAGGGGGCGGGGGGGGGGGAGACCCTCTTAGGAGATGAGGCGGGCGTGGAGCTTGTGCAGCTGCTCAGGCGTCAGGACCAGTTTGTGGACCTGGCCGTGGCCCGGCTGGCAGGGGAAGGTCACTTTGCCAATGTAGACGGTGTCGTCCTTCTGCTCCTCTTTGGCCTGGAGGGGGAAGCAGAGCAGGCGAGAGAGTGAGGGGGGCGGCCCAAGAGGACTCCCTCCCGCTTCCCTGCCCAAGCTCAAGCGCTCACCTTGAGGAAGGGGGCTGATGGGAAGGTGCCAAAGTCGGTCAGGACGTTGGCTCCGGGCTGCTGGAGTACAGTCTCCTTCAGGACTTCATCCTGCAGGAAGGGAGCGCAGTCAGGGCCGTCCAGCCCAAGCCCCCCCCCTGTATTCCCATCCTGGCTGCTCAGGAGAGGAAGCCACACAGCCCTGGAACAGCCCACCATGCAGCGGGCTTGGGGGGCTCTCACACCCCCCTTCCCCTCTCTGAACAACCTCTGAAGTTGCCTCTGCCCTTTTCCCAGGGAACAGGGCCCTGAGCAGAGACAGAGCCTGCTCTTGGGCACATTGCCAACGGGCAGAGTCTCTGGTTCAGGCCCCCAATGCCGCTCCCCCCCTCCCCCATGAAGGGCTCTTGCCCGGGACAAGAGATGACGGCCAGAGGCCTCGGCTACCTTCAGTTTGTCGATGGTTTCGCTCAGTGATTTCAGGCGGGCCGTTTGCTCCAGGAGCTGGGCTGCTGGGCTGGTGGCTGCAGGGAGGACAGAGAGACGGAAAAGGCGTTGCTATTGGCGCCCCCTCCCCACCCTGCAAGGGCACGCTCCGCAGGGATGGAGAGGCTGAGCTCTCCCGCTGCCCCCTCCCAGCCCCCGCCAGGCCCACCTGTCCTCTGCCGCGTGATGTCCACCACCTTGGTGTTGGCGCTCATCTGGTGAAGGGTCTCCAGCAGCTGGCTGGTCTTGCGGTAGAGGGAGCTGGAGACCACCTCCTCCCCTTGCCTATCCTTGGCGAGAGACAGCTTGGGCACCCGCAGCGGGGTCAGCGAGGCCAGCTCCCGCCTCATCTGGGCTCCCTGGAGAGGAGGAGGAGGAATAGCAGGGCTCAAGCCAGCCACTTCCACACAAACACACACACACTCGAACAAAAAGGGGCACAAGCAACCTCCAGCCACACTAGAGCACCCCCACCCCAAAAAGCAGTTGCTCTGGGCAGCTTATTGTATTGATTATTACATGAATTTATATCCTGCCTTCTTCCCAGCCCAGGACTCAAGGTGGCCTGCTCAATGAATAAAACAAGCTAAAAACACAGAACATACATTCATTAAAATAGAACTAAAACACTGACAGAATTAATGTATGATTAAAAGATCCTTTAAAAACAAAGACAATAATAAAAATCTCCTTGGATCTGCAGGAACGGTCAGGAAGAGTCGGTCAGGAAGAGTCCGTTCCTTGCACCCGTGGCCCCCAAACCAGCCCAGGCATTCCTCGCACTCCCTCCATGACAAAGGAGGACAGAAACAGAGATGCAGAAGGTCAAATTGCGCAGGGAGGGGTCACGAAGCAACATGGAAGAGAGGCGTGTAGAATGGGAGCTGGGAAGGAAGGGAGGAAGTCTCCCTTTGACAGGTCTTCCTTGGGGCCTGGGATTCCTGCCTGCCATGACATGGGGGGGGGTGTTAGTTTTTATAATGTATTTTGTGTTTCTGTCTTGTATTTTTATGCTGTGAAGTGCCCAGAGCTCTACAGAGGAAGAGCGGTATACTAATATATAACAGCAACAGCAACAATATAATGTCCACAAAGGTGAGGATGGCTGGGGTGCCACAGCCTGCGGAGAGCAAAGAGTGTGGGGCAGTGGGGCTCCATCCCAGAGTCTGCTGCTTCTTCTGTCCATTTCAAAGCAGGCATCAGCCTTGGAGACACCCCCTCTCTGCTCTGCCCCCCCCCCCCCGCCTGCAGGGCTCTTTCCCTCCGGCCAGGGAATGCTGGGCTGGAGCTGCAAGCAGGAAAGCCGCACCCCCCCCTCACCTTGAGGCGGTTGTTCTCGTTCTTGAGATGCTTGATGGACAGCTGCATAGCATCGATCTGCTGGAGGAGGAGAGGGGAGTCCTTGACCTGCACAGGGCCTGAGCCGGCCATCATCACCTGGCCAGCGCCCACACCTGCAAAGAGAAGAGCAACGCTGTCAGAACAGATGTCCAGAAGATGCCCCTGTGCAGCACATGCCTGGACTGCTCCATGGGGAGCTCACAGAAGGAGCTTCCCACCTGCATTCTGGCACAGGAGGCTCTCTGCCGAGGGTCAGGGAAAGGCAGGATGCGCCCGCATCAGGGCACCACAAGGCAGAGAAGACTGGAGCTGAGCCCAGGAGGAGACAAGAGCTGAAGGCCCAGGAAAACACACGGGAACATGCAGCTAGAGGCAGAAAACGCCCCGGGGAGCAGTTTTGTACGAATATATGCAACAACATGCCAAACACTCTTCAGAAAGAGCCCCCACCTCATGCATGTGGGGGACCAAGACAGGTCTCCAGCCTCACCGTGCTTCCTTAGGGAGGCTCTCACATTGGGCTGCCTGTGGCCAGACCCCTTGAGGCCCCAGCCCGGCCTCCCCAGAGCCTGGCTCATTTCCAAGCACAGGGGGGTGACAAGACATTTGCAGCAGAGGATGGGCGGGCTGGAGAAATGTTCTTTCACACACATGCTTTGCACCCTGGCATGGGACCTTGCTGTATTCCCCCCCCCCTTCCGTGGCGCACACAAAAACCACCTCAGGCTGGGAATAGGGGGAAACAACTCTTGCAGCCTTCACAGATTCCCCTCTGCCCCCAAAGGCAGCCCCAGAGTCCCCCTTGGGTCCTCGGGAGATTCCTGGCCCCAGCAGCCCCCCCTGGGCCATGCCACTGTACCTCTCTGCTGTTCCTCTGCAGCGGAAGCATGGAAGAGACGAGAAGGAGCAGAAATTAGGAGAGGCATCTGAGAGAAGGCAGGAAAGACAGAAGCAGCAGCAGCTCCCCTCTGGGTTTGCTTCTCTGGACTACACAACAAACCTGCTTTTGTGAGCCACGATGGGCCACCTCTTCTCAAGGGCACTGGGACACCATCTACCCTGAGCCCTGGCCAAGCATGCCAGGGGGGCTCCCTTGCTCTGCAGCCCTTCAGGAAAAAGCAATAGCCCCCCCCCCAGGTTTGAAGGAAGCTCACACAGCCACCCGGGCATGTGGGAGGAAAAAAGACCCAGAAGCAGCTCACTGAATGAAAAGAGGGCAGCGCCAGCACGAGGGAACCCACAACCAGGTGCAGAGGCTTTACTGGCCAACCCTCCCAGGCCCAGCGCAGATCAGCCCTCTTTTAATGGGCAGAGATCTCTGAAAGGCAGTGCAGTATGTGAATGTGAGTCTGATGGCCTCAGCTCAAAGTAAACCCCTCCTCAGGGACAGCCGCTCCAGTCTGGAACACCCCCTGCAGCAGGCTCAGAACTCTGAGATTCGTGGTCTAAAGAACCCCATGGATCTCAGTGAGTTTGGATTTGGGATTCATCATCCAAAAGGGCAGAATTTTGCAGCTCTGGGCAAAGGTGGCGAAGTGATCCTCTGTGCATCGCCTCTGCAGCGCTCCAAGCAGGAGTCGCGGTGGGAAAGGGCTTCTGAAGCTGGTGGCTGTGAACCCGCGTCAAAACTCCGCAGTGCAAGGCCTAGACCCTAGAGCCTCCCTCCCCAAATCCCTGGCTCTTTTGGATCAGCAAGGGAAGGGGAAAAGAGGAGGGTGGGGAGATTCTTGCTTGGAAATGGAGGAAGTGGAAATAAAGGGGGAGCAGGAACCAACTTGCCCCTGCAACCGGCCCTGCCCAGGGCTGCCAGCAGCAAGGAAGGAAGAACAGGCAGGCAGGGAGTCCAGGAGGTTCGTCCAGCCCCTGTGTCCATCAGCTTCTCTGGAGTTGCTGGCCCTCCAGCACCCCAAGGCTCTCGGGGCGTCTCTCCCCTGCAGTCTCCCTGCCCCAAAGCATGCGCACACGCTTCCGAGGGCTCACCTCCGGTGATGCCAGAGATGACGGAAGCGACTCCCGAGGGACCGACTCCGCGGAGGCCCTCAATGGTGCGCTTGGACTGGTTGCTGAGCCGCTGCTTCAGCTCCTGCTTCTCGGACTCCAGCTGGTCAATGTCTGCTTGCAGGGCGTCCATCGTCTCCTCAAACTCCCTGCGGAGGGAGAAAGATACAGAGGAACTCAAGCGGGGGCGTCAACGGCGTGCAGCAGCCCCCTCCGTTTCAAGACCCTTCTTCATCTGGGTTGCCCTCCTCCTCTGCACATGTTCCGGCTTGTCAGTGTCCTTCTTAAATTGTGGTGCCCAGAACTAATAATTTTATTACTTATATGCCGCTTATCTGACTGGGTGGCCATTCTGGGCATCTTTCAGCAACTAGACACAGTATTCCAGGCAGGGCCTGACTAAAGCAGAAGAGAGTGGAACTCTTCCCTTGATCTGGACACTCGACTTCTGTTGATGCAGCCGAGAAGAGCATTAGCTTATTTTGCTGCTGCCTCACACTGTGGACTCAGGTGAAGACTCTGAGATCCTTTTCACATGAACTGCTGTCAGGTGTTCCCCATGCATCTGATTATTCCTGCCTAAGCATAAAACCTTACATTTGTCCCTGCTGAAATTGATTTCGTTAGTTTTGGCCCAGTTCTCCAATCTGCTGTGCTCATATTGAATCCTGTTTCTGTCAATAATAATAATATTAATAATAGTAATAATTTATTATTTCTACCCTGCGCATCTGGCTGGGTTTCCCTTCTGAGGTATTAGCTCCCCCTCCCAGTTTGGAGCCCCCGGCATCCCTTCCCTCCCTTCATCATTTCCTTTGCCATTTATAAAAACATACGAAACCTCCTTATACTGAGCCAGACCATTGGTCCAGCTGAGCATCACTACACTGACTGGCAGCTGCTCTCCGGGCCTTCAGACAGAGTCCTCTCCCACCTGCCCTGCCTGGAGATGCCACTGGGACTGAGGCTCCACCACTGAGCTATGGGGCCCTCCCCACCCTTGGCCAGAAAACAATGCCGATCAGTGCCAAACTTCTCTGGGTGTGAGCACACAGCCATGTGTCTCTCAAGGCCAGAGCTGAGCTGCCCATTAAGTCTGTCTGGGTCATTCGTGGAAGCTGTCAGTGTCCAGAAATCAAACAGCCCCTGCTGACCTTTGGGCAAAAGAGCGGAGCGAAGGGGGCAGAGGAAGGCGGAAGAGGACAAGGAGGGGATGGGGAAGCTGTCTGAAACCAAGCTCCACCATCACAAGGGATACAGAAAGTGATGGCCAAGGTCTCCAGGATGCCAGGTGCTGTGCCAGGGAGCAGATCCAGTCTTGGTCTTGAAATCCCTGGGCACACAGAGCCCTGGCTACGCCTGGCAAGACCCGATCTGTGTGTAGGCAAGCTCAGAGGACACAAGAGGATGTGAGTTTGGCACAGAAGATGCCAGCCAGCGTCTCCTGCATCTGTCGATCCTCAGAGGACACCCCATCTCCTCCTCCACTCCCCGCCCCCCGCTTACTTCTCCTTCTTCTTCAGCAGAGCCTGGGTCTCGTCCAGCTTGGTCTGGATCTTCTCCACCCGGTCATCCGCGTCCTTGGAGGAGCTGTCCAGTTTCTTCTCCAGGAGGCTCAGGCGGACGTTGGCCTCGCTCAGCTCCTCGCCCTGGGCAGCGGGAGGGAGGGAGGGCGCTTGTGGGAACGAGGACGGGGCACCCGCAGGAGGACCCCAAGAGCTCTTCTCTGCTGATGCTCCATCTCCTCTGGAGCCAGGCAGCAGGAGCACGGCCACCCACCTCTGGAGCAGCCCCCTGGGAGACTGGGCCCCCTCCTCGGGGCAGAGCCTCCCCAGCCCCACCTGCTCCCGGGGAGAGGCAGCTCCTTAACTCACCTTGATTTTGAGGGACTTCTTCAGCTCCTTGATGACCGTCTCTCGGTCCTCCAGCTTCAGGCCCAGACCTTCGGCATCCGTGATCTCCGCCCGCAAGGCGGCTGCCCGCAGATCCACTGGAGGAGGAGACTGCAAGAGGAGTCCACGTTGGGTTGCTCAGACATGGACCAGGTTCTGGGAGGCGTCTCGAGATACAGAGCATGCAATGAACCCCTCCTAAGCCCAGGGGAAGGCCCCACACCTTCATTCCTCCTCAAAAGGATTCAGCTGCAAGGAAGGCAGGGCGAGGAAGCAGACCAAGGGGGTCCCAGCATGGAGGCCAGCCTCCTTCTTCCCACATTGGCTGCCCCCCTGCCTCTGAGGCTCCTGCAAGCAGCACCCTCCCCCCACCCAACCATTTAAAATGGGGCTGGAAAAGGAGTGGCTTTCACTGGGGCACAGACACGCCCCCCCCAACCAATAGGCTGGCCCTGTTAGCCAAGCACCAGCCAGGGGAATCTGCCCGCAAGTGCCTTGGCCCTTGCTGGTGGGTGAGGCCAGCTCCTGCCCTCTCTCTGCCCTCTCTGCCCAGGCTCACCTTGGCCTGAGGCTTGTCTGCATCGTACTCGCCCTCCTGCATGGCCGTGGCCATCTTGTTCATGGTGGCGATCAGGATGTTGCACGACTGTCGCAGGCACTCGTGGGGGTTGATGCCTTGCGTGCCGTAGATCTGGAAGAGAATTGGACAGGTCCAGAGGATGCCAATGCACATCCCTCGGCGGCGCTGATCCCGGACTGAGGTCTGCAGAGAGCTGCCCAGCCCTAATTGGCAGCAACGGAAGAGGAAGGTGCCAGCCTCCCCAGGCCTGGGGAGAACCGGGGAGGAAGGCCAGGCCTGGCCCAGATGGGGAAGCTTCCAAGATCTCTGCACTGAGGAGGTGACCTGGTCACTGGTGCCACCCTCAGCCCCCGTAGAGCTGGCCAATTATTATTATTTTATTATTATTTATTGAATTTATATACCTTGTTTTTAAGTTGTATTTTAATCAATTTGTTTTTATTATTGACTGTTGTTGTTGTCATACCCCCAAATACCTGGAGGTCTCAGGGCAGTTCACAAAACAAAATCAAAATATAAAACTACAAAATACACAATCAAAATAAAAACAACAACCCAATAACACCCCCCCCCAAAATAACACCACATTTTAAAAGGCACCAGATGTCAATCAAATCAATCAAAGGCCTGGTTGAAGGGGAGCGCTTTTGCCTGGCGCCTAAAGGTGTATAATGAAGGCGCCAGGCAAACTTCCCTGGAGAGAAGAATCCATTGACAGGGAGCCACTGCAGAAAAGGCCCTGCTCTTTTGTTGCCACCCTCCGGGCCTCTTGAGGAGGCGGCACATGAAGAAGGGCCTCAGAAGATGATCTCAGGACCCAGGTAGGTTCATAAGGGAAGAGGCGGTTTTTGGGGTATTGCTGTCCTGAGCAGTTTAAGGCTTCAGAGGTCAAAACCAGCACTTGGAATTGGGCCCAGAAACTGATTGGCAGCCAGTGCAGTCGGACCAGGATCAGCGTAAGATGCTCAAACCGCCTTGCTCCAGTGAGCAACCTGGCCGCTGAATTCTGCACCAGCTGAAGTTTCCGAACAGTCTTCAGAGGCAGCCCTACGTAGAACGCATTGCACTAATCTAACCTTGAGAGCATAGAGAACAGTAGTTAGGCCATCCCTGTCCAGAAAGGGGCGTAGCTGGGCCACCAGCCGAAGATGATGGAAGGCACTCTGGGCCACTGAGGCCGCCTGAGCCTCAAGCGACAGCCAAGGATACAGGAGGACCCCCAATCTACGAACCTGCTCCTTCAGAGGAAGTGTAACCCCATCAAGTGCAAGTGACCTCTCAGCCATTCAGTCTAGGGAACCTCCACTAACAGGGCCTCTGTCTTATCTGGATTGAGCTTCAGTTTGCTGGCTCTCATGCAGTCCACTACCGAGGCAACTGCTCAAGGGAGCCAAGCAGCAATACTTTGGAGCCAGTGGGGGTGCAGTGGTTAGAGTATCTGGCTAGGACCTGGGAGGCCAGCGAGCAAATCCCTGCTCAGCGAGGAAGCTCCCTGGGTGACTTCAGACCAGTCACACACTTCCTCGGCCGACCTCACAGGATCCTTGTGGGGATAAAATGGGGAGGGGGAGAATCATGGACGCCCCCTTGAGCTCTTTGGAGGAAGTGGGTGGATACAAGTGCAATAATCAATCAATCAGTAGCTGAGTGTGAGCCAGGATTTAACCCTGCCAACCCGCAGCAGCCACACACCCACCCAGTGATTATCCAGGGGATCCTGCTCTGCCCACTGACAGATGCAGCCAAACACAGCAGAGGCCCCTTACCTGCTCGCTGGCCTTGAAGGCCAGGTCTTCCAGCTTCACGGCCTGGAGACCCTCGTTCTCCGTCAGAGGGGCAATCATCTGAGCCCCTGCAGCCGCCACCTCCTGCAGCACAGCCACCACCCACGTCAGGTGCTTGCGGCAATCCAGCAGCGTGTCTGCGACCTGGAAGATCAGAGAGGATGCAGAGCAGGATCAGCTTCCGGGAAGGGGCACATCACTCCCGCAAGGGGCTGGAGGCCCAGCTCTCCGTCCCGGCCCGGGCGACCCACCTGCTGCCCAAAGCCAAGCGCTGCAGGGATGCCGGGGGCGTCGGTGCCAGGCATGCGGCGCCGGATCTTCTTGCAGAACTGCCGGATGTCGCTGCAGGAGGTCTCCAGGTCCTTCAGGAGGATGGCAAAGTCGGACACCTCCTGCCCGGTCTGAAAGTGGGAAGAAGGGCAACGTCAGGATCCACGGCTGGGGCAAGCAGCCTCGCCAAGGAGACCCCCATCTGGCTGCCTCCTGGGGGTGGGGGGTGGATGGGCTTACCTGCAGGAAGGACCGCAGCCTGCCCACCTCCACACTCATGCAGTCCAAGGCACTCTGGGTGAACTGCAAGCAAGCAAAGGCACCGTTACCTGGGCCTGCGCAGGGCAGCCTGTTCCTGCTACAGCCAAAGGCCGGGAAGGTGTGGCTTCGGATGGGGCTGATGATGTCAAGCTCCCTGGGGAGGGGGGACTGATTTTGGGGGGGTTCTGAATACAGCATGGTTTCACTCCATATTTGTGTCTGTGTGTGTGTTTGTTCTGAAACACACACAGAGGGAGAGAGAGAACTTTTTTTCTGGGGGGACGCAAGGGAACGCATACCCCTAAACATTTTGTGAATTTAAGTTTGGCCTCATTGAGGTTTTCAATGTGAGTAGGAAAATGAGAGTATCCCTAAACATTTTTTAAGAAAAAAGCACTGTGTGTGTGTGTGTGTGTGTGTGTGTGTGTCTGAGTGAGTGAGAGAGAGAGCTGGGAGAGACCAGGGTTCGAATCCCCCCACAGCCATGAAGCTCACTGGTGACCTTAGGGGCCAGTTTCTGCCTCTTTCAGCCTACGAGGAGACGGGGAGAGCCACAAACACCACCTGCTCACCTTGATGTGGTCAGCCAGCTGCATAGTGCAGTCCTCCGCCTGGTCAGCCAGATGGATGCTGTACAGGTGCTGGAAGGGAGAGGAGGAGGAACAGTGAGGGGGGGGGCACCTCTGCTGCTGAGCTCCAGCTGGCTTTCAATCCACCTCAGCCAAAGCAGTGCCAGAGGGCTTTGCCCCCCCCAACATGCCAGCCTTGCCCTCTGTTGATCTTGCCACCACCAGGAGAGCTGCAGCAAACACAAGGGCACCCACCCTCTTTCAAACCAGCAGAGGAGCATGGCAGGACCGGACTCTGCAGGCAGCCCTCCTGGGAACAAGGCCTGGCGGCCCTGGGCTCATAAAAGAGCCCAGCCGCTCCACACTCTCAGTCTTTTCCTGGCACTGGGGGGAGGCGCAGCCAGGGCTTGAATTATGGGGATGGGGGAACAGCCCCTTTATCTTTTGAGGGGGAGTGCCTGGCCAAAATTGAGAGAGGGCAGCCAGGAGGTGGGGCTAGAGGGTTTCATGAAATGCCCACCCCCCTTTCCCAGCATAAATCAGCGTGACGCGGGCTCCCCTTGCTGTGGTCCCGGGGGGCAGGGACCCCTCACCTGATAGTACTTGATGGCTTTGGTCAAGGGCTCGACGTTGACAGTCTCATCCAGCTGGTCCTTGTGCAGCAGCTCAATCAGGAAGTCCAGGGACCTCTCGTGCACGCTCATCTCGGGGTACAGGGTCCCCACTTTCTTGTAGATCTCCACGCTGCACTTGTTCAGGGCCCTGAGCAAGAAGGGGGGGCGAGAGAGGCAGAGGCCATCAGGCTCAGCCAGGAGGGGGCACAGAAGCCACCCTCTCAGGGGGACCCCGGGGACCCCCGGGCGGGAGGACTTACTGCTCATATTTGTGCAGAGTGGCTTGCAGGAGGCTGAGGGAATACACCAGCCCCGCAGCAAAGCTCAGCTGCTCCCCAGGCGCCCCCCGGAGGCCAGCGCGCTCGGCACAGTTCTCGTTCAGCTCAAACTTCTCCTGCGCCTGCTTGCTGATCAGCTCGGCCTGTTCCAGAGAGAGAGGGAGGGAGGGAGATGTCAGAGGCTCAGCGTGCCTCACCCCATGGCATCGCTCCAGTATCATCTCGGATAAAGGTAAGCCCCTTTTCACACAGAGCAGACTTAAAACTGTAGCTCCCTCTTGCGGGAGGCAATAACTGAGATGTCTTTAAACGAGGATTCAAGCAATTCCTGGAAGAGAGGGCTTTTGGTGCCTACTAGTCTATGCTAAACCTAGACAGCATCTTAAAAAGCAGAGACATCACTTTGCCAACAAAGGTCCGTATAGTTAAAGCTATGGTTTTCCCAGGAGTGATGTATGGAAGTGAGAGCTGGACCATAAAGAAGGCTGATCGCCGAAGAATTGATGCTTTTGAATTATGGTGCTGGAGGAGACTCTGGAGAGTCCCATGGACTGCAAGAAGATCAAACCTCTCCATTCTGAAGGAAATCAGCCCTGAGTGCTCACTGGAAAGACAGATCATGAAGCTGAGGCTCCAATATTTTGGCCACCTCATGAGAAGAGAAGACTCCCTGGAAAAGACCCTGATGTTGGGAAAGATGGAGGGCACAAGGAGAAGGGGACTACAAGGACGAGATGGTGGGACAGTGTTCTCGAAGATACCAGCATGAGTTTGACCAAACTGCGGGAGGCAGTGGGAGACAGGAGGGCCTGGCGTGCTCTGGTCCAGGGGGTCACGAAGAGGCGGACACCACTAAACGACTAAACGACTAAACAAGTCTCTGCTCTGTCTCCACAGTCAGAGATACAAAAGCTGCTAAATAATACCAGTTGCAGGAAACCACAGGAGAGGAGACCAAGCCTATTTTGATGTTAGATGATGTGGTAGTATTATTTTGCTTCGTAAAATCTATTGGGTTGCTGGGGGCGGGGTAGGAATAGAAATGCTAATTTATCTTTTCCTGCAGGTAGTAAAGCCCTGAGTTGTAACTGGGGGGGGGGGAGCACCTGGTTGCTGAGAATTTGGGATGTGGCATGTATGGTAAAATTAATTCACCTGTAAGGGAAGGAGGAGAGTTAAATAATAATTTATTTATTTTTAGTAAAACTGGTGTTGAGTAAGTTTTATTCTGAATAGTGTCCCTTGTCCTAACTTAGTCAACAGGTCTATTCTGAGTAAAACTTAGTTTGAATACCACTTGATATATTTTTGTGATATATTGTAATGTGAAGGTTTTCTTCAACCATATATGCTACTGGGTAGTGTTTCGGGAATTAAAAAAGTATACAGTGGTACCTCTGGATGCGAACGGGATCCGTTCCGGAGCCCCGTTCGCATCCTGAGCAGATTGCAACCCGTGTCTGTGCGTCTGTGCATGAGAGGGTCGCAACTCACCGCTTATGCGCATGCGCGTGACATCATTTTGAGCATCTGCGCATGCGCGTGTGGTGAAACCCGGAAGTAACGCTCAACCTGAAGCAGCTTTAACCCAAGGTATGACTGTAATAATGATTCAGGTTCAGGTTGGAAATTTCAGACAACTTAATTTTTTCTGTAGGAAACAGACTAGCAAAAACTTGATTATTTACTGACCTAAATCATTTGTCGTTGGCGTGTTTCTGTTGGAAAGGAAGACGTGGCGGCACTGCCCCCCCCCAGTCGCTCGCAGCCTACCTTGCAGATGAGCCGTGGGATGAGAAGGAGCACCAGGACGCAGTCGTGGTCCCCGCCATGACGCAGGAAACTGTCTGGCATGAAGGAGGTGAGGAGAGAGACGTGGCGGTTGGCCTGGTGAACCTCCATCTGGCGCAGCTCCATCTCGATGGCCTGGAAGGGGGGGAAGAAGCCCACTGAACACCCCTGTTCTCTGGCTCTCAGGGCTGCAAGCGACACCCGGGGGCAGCACCAGGAACACCTCCAGGCCCCACGTGTGTGCGCGGCACAGGAGAGTGGGAACCCCACTGTAGTGATCAGGTGGGATTGCCATGAGGAATTAGAAAAAATATGGAGCCAGCCATTTGCGTCAGCAATGAAAGCATTGTGTTGACTGGGTTTGAGCCATTTGATATAATTTCTGATCAATCCATGCCTCTGCTTCCCTGTCCTATTTCTCTTGCTTGACAAGTCACGTACACAGCCCAGCTGCCAGTTGCTTCCTCAGGCATCCTCAGTACATAAAGATAGTAGGTTACCTTGATGTAGTTTAATCTTTAGATAGATCTTAGGGGCCAGGAAGAGAGTTCACAAGGAGATGGTAAATACTATTTTCTTGCCTTCCTTCCGTCCTCTCCTGTTTACTCCTGTTTATGACCTTCCTAAAAACATTCCTCTTCGCTTCCTCTTTTATTTACTCTGAATTGCATATGCATGCTCAAGTAGGAAATTAGCTCTTTGTAGTTTTAACTTTAACTTTGTCCCCATGTGGGTTTTTTTGAAATGCTCAGAGGAAATCTGATTGGTTCTTACGAACACTTTACACAGTGTTCGTAAGAACCAATCAGATTTTGTGAATAAAACGACCTGGGCCAGAGGGTGGACAGGAATTATTATTATACGCACCCCTCCCAGAGTCTTGCTGGTTCAAGCCTCTGTGTGTATTTTATTATTAGAGTCCCATCCTTCCTTTACTTTGGGAATGCCTCACCCCACAAAACCCCACGACTCTCCGAGATGTCTCCCACCGCTGCTACTCCACCATTAGTGCCAGTGGGCTTTGCTCTGGACTCTACAAGCGCGTCAGAGATGAGCCTGAAGGTGTCCCAGGAGCCTTGGCAGACTATCCTGAGCCTGTATTTATTTGTTTTACTGATATCCTGCTGCAACCTAGTAACCGATTCTCGAAAATACAAACCTAATTCAAGGTTACTATTCTAATCAGAACTGGTTTCTGAAAAACCAAGTCTGAACTTTCAGGTTCACAGACTTCAGAAAACAGGTTGTCTGTCGGAACTGAAACTATCTGTAACATTATTTTAAAGCACTGCTTTTCGAACAGCTCAAGAATGTCTTCCTGGCCCCAGCTCTTCAATTTATAATATGGGTTTGGGATGGGAAATGGGGTTCTCCCCCTTCCCTGCCCCCCCCACCTATCCCTGCTGGTCTCCAGCTGAGCATACCTTGGCGTGAGCTTTGGTCTCTGCAAATTTAATCTTGAAGTCAAACATTTCGGGCGGAGGCTGCTGCTGCCTCTCCACAGAGGCCTCTTGCTGGTTCATCAGCTCCCGGTTAACATCCTGGAACATGGAGAGCAGGAGTGAGGCATGCTGGGAAGACAGTGCCGAAGGAGGAGGAGGAGGAGGAGGAGTGGTGCATGGCTCAAGGGGGAATCAGGAGAAGCCCTGGAAACCCAAAAGGCACCTGAGGGGGCTAAACGGGAACCGGAGAGGGAGAAAGCACATATAGGTGAATAGAGGTTTTGTGCCACTTCCTGGCCCCAGTGCAGGAGGGGTGGCCTGGAAAGAGGAGACCCACGTGCAGCCTCTCCAGTTCCTGTTCCACACAAGGCTCCTTGCGCTGATGCTCGCCTGTCCCTCTCATGTGCTCGGAAGCAAAGTCTTGCCCTTGCACAGACATTTTCACTGGGGGGGGAGGAGGCCAGGTGCTCTCCAAACAGGGCAGGAGCCCGTCATTCCTCCCCCAAGGCTGGGTCCTCCATCACCTGAGCCTGGCCTGCTCTGAGCCCCGCCTTTCTCCCCCCACAGCAAGTACCTGCAGGTGTGCAGTCAGCTCCCGATACTTCTTGATGGTCTGCTGGTAGTCGGCCACCGTCTCCTGAGCCGCCTCCACGCGCTTCTCCGCCTCTCGCACCCGGGCAGTCGCCATGTCCAGCTGCTCTCGCAGCTCCAGCTCTGTCTCCCTGGCGTTCTCCTGCAGCTCATCGTTCATCTCGTTTATGGCTTCCTGGAAAGGGGGAAGGGCGTGGGGGGGGTGAACATGGAGGATGCAACAGCAGGATGCCCTTGGTGGCCAAAGACTGACCGCCCACCAGCAGTGACCAGGATGAGGGGTGCACCCCACAGCCTGCCTGTGGGCCACGGCAGCGTCTGGGGAGAGACATGCAAGAGGCCCCCACTCCCTCTCGCCACGAGGCAGATAGAACAAAAGCCAGCCCGCTCCCCTCCCCTCGCTGCTTCTCTGGCCCCTCAATCTCACCAGGTCTGAAACGGTCTCGCGAAGCTCCCGGACCTTCTCCTCCAGGTCCAGGTTCCTCTCAGTCAGCGTCTCCACCATCTCCTCAGCCCCCAGAGCAGCATCCACCTGGGAGAAAGGACACAGGGTTGGCCCAGACCTGGAGCGATCTGGGCGCAGCCTCCCCATCCCAGCCCCTGCCCTGGAGAGCAGAGGGAGCCCAGCCCCAGACACCAAGGCTGAGCCTCTGACCATTGTCATCGTGACTTCCTTATTATTGGTTATGCTTGTTAGTCAACTTTTCTCACAGAGTGAAGCAAGGCAGCTGGCATTTAAAAGCAACTAAGGGGTGACGCTGTGGGTTAAACCACAGAGCCTAGGACTTGCCGATCAGAAGATCGGTGGTTCGAATCCCCACAACGGGGTGAGCTCCTGTTGCTCGGTCCCTGCTCCTGCCAACCTAGCAGGTCGAAAGCACATCAGTGCAAGGTGATAAATATGTACCACTCCAGCGGGAAGGTAAACAGCGTTTCCGTGCGCTGCTCTGGTTTGCCAGAAGTGGCTTAGTCCTGCTGGCCACATGACCCGGAAGCTGTACACCAGCTCCCTCGGCCAATAAAGCGAGATGAGCACCGCAACCCGAGTCGTCCACGACTGGACCTAATGGTCAGGGGTCCCTTTACCTTTACCTTAAGGGCAACCAAGACCAAACAACCCACTGAAATAGATCTTAAAGAAAGCAAAGCCTCTATACTCAAACTGCTCCTCTGTGAGCATCCCTAACCTTCCAGAGCTGGCGGCTGAGGGGGCTTTTCCCAGCAAGCAAGGCAGAGAGTGTAAAAGCTGTAACTGACAGAAGCTCAACCAGTCAGCCTGCAACCGCGCATGGTTGAAACTGCAGGTGCTGAATGCTCCTGAGGTGCCATAGTACTCAACATGGGTTTGGGATTCTGGCCAGGGGTGGAAGCTGCCCACCAGGACTCCTGGCAAGGCACAGCCTCCAGCCCACCCCCTTCTCCCCAGCGACCCCCAAGCGCAGCTGAGCGCATGGCTTGGAGGAGACGTCAAGGCGGGGCTGCCTGGCCCTGGGCACACATGCCTGCTCCTTCAGCTCGTCAATGGTCCTCTCGGCCTGCTTCAGCTCCTCCTGAAGCTTCTCCTTCTGTTGCCGCAGCGTCTCCAGCTCCGTGTTCTTCTTCTCCATGTGCTTCTGGAGCTTGACGTGCTCCTGCTTCTCGGAGGCAGACAGGTCCCGCATCCTGCCGAGGCCAGAGGGGGAGAGAGAGGGCGGCTCAGAGTCACGCGCCAGACCCACCGGGATGGGAGGGCAGCAGAGCCACCCCAAGGCCCTCCCAAGCCAGACAGGGGAAGAAGGAGCAGGGCACTGGCATGGAGGAAGAGGGGGAGGCAGGTGATAGAAAAGGCTTCTCCCCGCCCCAAAATATCCTCAGACAAGCCTGGGCCCAGTTCAAAAGAGAGAAGCTTCTCTGGGGGTGGGTCACCTTCCTTGGGCAACAGAAACAGCTCACGCCAGAGACCCAGGAAGGGGGGGACAGGATCCTGCCTTCACAGGCTGCAGGAACCAGGACCCCGGGGGGCAGTGTGTGCATGACGTGGAGGTGTGTGTCGGGGGTGTGTGTTGCATGCTTGTGTTCTTACCGCACCAGCGCCTCCTTCAGCCGGCCATTCTGCTCTTCCAGCTGCTTGACGTGGTAACTGGAGGCAGCGCCGTCAGATCCTAGAGAGGTGGGAAGGAGCATGTGAAAGCCCGACCGGATGCAGCTGGCGCAACTGACTCACTGGCAAGCAACATGGTGCGTGGGAAGCCGGGCCGGCCTCTGGCTCAGCAGGCAGCCACCCAACCCAGCCTATGGGAGGAGGGGCATCTCAGCTGCCTTCCTGCTAGGAGGGCACCCAGCACCCCTGCTGCTGTGGGGGATCCAGGCCCTGCTCAGGAGCGTGGAGCCTCTCCCAAGAGTGCAGCCAGCCGGGTGAGGCCATGGGAGAAATCAACCCTTCCACCGCTTGGAGAGCTTTTTCTCCCTGAAAGAAAGGGCAGGGCAGGCTGGGCCCAGCCACGCACCAAGTGAGATGCCAGTGTTCCTGCCACCCTCCCGGAGCCCCCGCCGCTCTCACCCTTCTCCTCGATCTCGTGCTTCAGGATCTCCAGGTCCATGGTGAGGTACTCCACCTTCTCCTTCAGGGAGTCCACCTCCTGCTGCAGGGACTCTGCCCGCTCTTCAGCCATCTCCTTGTCCAGAGTGGCCATCTCGATGGCGTCAGCCGTGTCGGCCATCTCCTCCATGTAGCGCTCTTTGGCCTCCAAGGCCTCTTTGGCTTCCTGGCAGGAGAGGAGGCAGCTGTGCCTGGCCGGTCGTGCAGCCCCCACCCTCAAGCCACCCTGGGTGCCCGGCCCCCGCGAGAGACGTCTGCCTGGCAGCCACCAGCCGCAACCAGGACGGCATCTCAGGCTAACGGGCCAAGTCTTGGGAAAGGCCCTCTGAAGAGCAGTAGGGGAAGGACCAAGCAGAGCAGCCTGGGAGGAAGCCCAAATCTGAGGGATGCTGTGGGAAGGAGGGTGTGGGGGCTGCTTGGGCTTCCCCTGAAAGGAGACCCTCTGAGACTTCCAAGGCCTGGCATGGACCAAGCCCTGCGCTGCTGGGTGCCCCTCTGCCCCCAGGCAGAGCTCCCCAGTTCCCAGCATGCTTTGCAGGCTGCCCATCTCCTCTCTCACCTTCTTCGCCTCCTTCAGGCGCTTCTGGAGCTCGGCCTGCTGCTCCTGCATTTTGCTCTTCCACTCCTGGACCTGCTCCAGCTGGATCTTGTACTTCTCCAGCTCCTTCAGCTTGGCCTTGTCCTCGTTCCGCTTCATCTTGAGGGTCTCCAGCTTCTCCTCCAGGTCTCGCACCTGGCTGCGCAGGTTCTCCTCCTCCTGCAAGGCAAGGAGGCTCTCACAATGAGAAGCCACACCCTGCGCGGCCAAGCCTGGACCTCCAAGCAGGAAAGAGCCACCTGGCTGGCACCAGGGGAGACCTCCTGCTGCACCACTGCTATTTAAAAAAAGAACCTGCAGTATCCATCTGCATAACAGGACCTGGATAGCTTGGCTGGAAACCAGCAAGATTGCAGGTTTGATCCCCGTATGGGGCAGCTGCCTATTCCTGCACTGCAGTGGGTTGGATTAGATGATCCTCAGGGTCCCTTTCAAGCCTGTGATGCTTTGCAGTTTAGCCCAAAGAAGGCAATTCTCACGGAAGGGCTGCAGTGCCACCTCCTCTCCACCAGGGGGCACTTCCTTCCGCCTCCAGGGTCTTGATCACAATCCCTGCCATAACACAGAAGCACCAGCCTCTCCTTGGAGCATGAAACACTCGCATAGCATTAGCACAATGAATGCGCTTTCTTCTGAAATGTGATGTTCCACCTTTCCTTTCCAGGCTTACAAAGAGTTATCACTTTCAAAGCCTGTGTCAAGAACCGTGACATCCAGACAATGTCACGTGGTCCTGCAAATAAATATTGCAGAGAAGCCCCCCAGTTGCCAGAGAAGGAAGGGGAGGGTTGGTCCCAGAGCAGGGAGGGGGATCTTGCAGGCTGGCCGAATCTGGAAGGCCACCACCATTATCCCCTGCTGGGAAATAGGGGCCAGCAACCTTTTTCAGCAGGGGGCCAGTCCACCATCCCTCAGACCCTGTGGGGGGCCAGACTATATTTTGGGGGAAGAAATGAACGAATTCCTATGCCCCACAAATAACCCAGAGATGCATTTTAAATAAAAGCACACATTCTACTCATGTAAAAACACGCTGATTCCCGGACCGTCCGCGGGCCGGATTGAGAAGGCGATTGGGCCAGATCCAGCCCCAGGCCTTAGTTTGCCTACTCATGGAGACTCTCCACTGAGCTCAGCCTGGCGCTGATAATGCCAAGGATGCAGGCACAACCCCCCCCCCAGGGGCCACCTGCCTATTCCTACATTGCAGGAGGCTGGACTAGACGACCTTTCTAGCTCTACAATTCTGTGGTTTTCCCTTTGAAATCTCCTTGGCTGAGGACCAGAGTAGCCCACGAGAAAAGAGAGAGAGAAGAATGAACACATTCACTGCTTAGTCTCAGCTGTCCATCTGTTCAGTAGGAATAATATTTCTCTACATTAGAGGGTTGCTGTGAGAGAGCACGTCAAAACTGAACAGCAATTTCGATATCCGTAACAGCACACAAAAGCTTGGGAACTCTGAGGACATGTTCTGGGCCCACTGGACACCTTGAAAGCCCTAAACGGCCTTGGTCCAGTATCCCTGAGGGAGCATCTCCACCCCATCGTTCTACCCAGACACTGAAGTCCAGCTCCAAGGGCCTTCTGGCAGTTCCCTCACTGCAAGAAGTGAAGTTACAGGGAACCAGGCAGAGGGCCTTTTTGGTGGTGGCGCCCGCCCTGTGGAACGCCCTCCCACCAGATGTCAAAGAGAAGAACAACTACCAGACTTTTAGAAGACACCTGAAGGCAGCCCTGTCCAGGGAAGCTTTTAATGTTTAACGGACTACTGTATTTTAATACTTTGTTGGAAGTTGCCCAGAGAGATGGCAGAGAGATATTTCTAGATTTGTCTGGCAGGGCAAGAAACCTCGAATAAAATTTAAGATTTTAACTGATGCTAAAGAAAGAGGTGGATTTGCCCTGCCAGACCTTAAACTCTATTATGAATCAGCCGCATTTTGCTGGCTGAAAGATTGGCTGCTTCTTGAAAACACGGACATTTTGGATTTAGAAGGTTTTAATAATGTTTTTGGATGGCATGCATACTTGTGGTATGACAAGGTTAAAGCACATAAAGCCTTTAAAAACCATATTGTCAGGAAAGCACTGTTTAATGTCTGGATGAGATATAAGGACTTGCTTGAAAGTAAAACGCCAAGGTGGCTGTCGCCAATGGAGGCTAAGGCTCTGAAAAAACTCAATATGGAGGCCAAATGGCCGAAATATTGGGAAATACTGGAACAAGAAGGAGATAAATTGAAATTGCAGAGCTTTGACAGTTTAAAAAATAAAGTACGAGACTGGCTTCACTATTATCAAATAAGGGAGGTTTACAATCTGGACAAGAAAATTGGTTTTCAGGTGGAAAAATCAAAATTGGAAACAGAATTGTTAGATCCTAAAACTAAGAATTTATCAAGAATGTATAACTTGCTGTTGAAATGGAATACACAAGATGAAATGGTTAAATCTCCTATGATTAAATGGGCACAAGATGTTGGACATGATATTATGATGGCTGACTGGGAAAAGTTATGGACCACAGGCTTGAAATTTACGGCATGTAATGCCTTAAGAGAGAATATTATGAAAATGATATATAGGTGGTACATGACACCAGTCAAGCTTGCAAAAATATATCATTTGCCCGATAATAAATGTTGGAAATGTAAAGAAAATGAAGGTAAATTCTTCCACCTTTGGTGGACGTGCCCAAGGATTAAGGCTTTCTGGGAGATGATCTATAATGAAATGAAAAAAGTATTTAAATATACTTTCCTGAAGAAACCAGAGGCCTTTCTCCTGGGCATGGTCGGCCAATTGGTGCGAAGGGAGGATAGAACTTTTTTTATGTACGCCACAACAGCAGCAAGAATACTCATCGCAAAGTATTGGAAGACACAAGATCTACCCACCCGGGAAGAATGGCAGACGAAAGTGATGGAATACATGGAATTGGCTGAGATGACTGGCAGAATCCGGGACCAAGGAGAAGAGTCGGTGGAAGAAGAGTGGAAAAAATTTAAAGTATATCTTCAAAAATATTGTAAAATTAAGAATTGTTAGAAAGATGTTGGAAAAAGAAAATTATTTGGCTTTGGTAGAAATGATATAAAGGATTAAGTAAAAATGAATTGACGAAAGAGTGAACGTAAAACTACAATATATTAAATCAAATTATTAAGATAAAAACAAGGTTGGAAGGATTTGCTGAAATAACAATTTGAATTAGAATACAAAAATGGGAGGTGTGAGGAGGTCAAGGAAATAAGTAAAGGAAGAAAGTTATGTAAAGGTTTAATCTGTTTTTTTTTGTTTTTGTTTTTCTCTTTTTTTAAAATGATTGTACTTTTTCTGTCTTTTTTACTTTTTTTCTTTTTTCTCTTTGTAATTTTCAAAATTCTGAATAAATATTATCTTAAAAGAAAAAAAAGGAAGTTGCCCAGAGTGGCTGGGGAAACCCAGCCAGATGGGCGGGGTATAAATTGTTGTTGTTGTTGTTGTTGTTGTTTTGTTGTTGTTGTTGTTGTTGTTGTTGTTGTTGTAATTTCCCACTTTCAGATTTCCACACTATGAGGGCTGCCTCTGATGAACTTGTGGACACAAGGAGGGCTGTCAGAGGCTCTTGGCTTTGAGGTCAATGGGATCCCAAAGCTCACCCTCCCCGCTCATCCCACAAGCCCCAAGTTGTAAATGGCGGGAAAGCTCAGCAGAGCCAATGCAGCCCCCCCCCCAGAGGCCCAGGGGCCCATTTACCTTGGTGGGTGACAGGATCGATGGCGGAGCCACGGGAGAAGTCAGTGATGGTGTAGGAACCACGGGAGCAGCCAGAGGCGTCTGCGCAGGAGTGCTTGGCTCACTGCTGCTCATCTCGCCGGCCGAGGCAGAAGCTGAGCCCGAGAGGCCCGTTGTGCCGCTGGACGCTGCTGAGCTGGCCGTCCGGGTGGGCTGCAAGGCCGCCATTGGGGTGGAGAAGGAGAAGAAGGAGGAAAAGCATGTTAGAAGGATGCTGGCTGTGCGGAGCCCATGGGCTGCTCTCTGGGGCAATGGCATTGCACAACCGAAACGGCAGATCTCACACAGCTTCTGCAAGAAACACACAGGGACTGATGAATCCAGGAATCGGCAGGAGTTGGAGTAGATTCTGACACTTAAGGGCAATGCAGAGGAGAGGGTGTGTGTGTGTAAAAAAATGCTACTTTGACAGCAAACCTCCCAATGGGCCATTTTTTTCTGGAAGCCTGCTTGGAAGCCCTGCTCAGCTCATAGGAACTGGCTGCGGTGAAGGTGAAAGCACTCTGCACCAGCTCTGGAATACTTTCTTAGCCAAGGGTCACTCCAAGCTGCCCTTGCAGAAGGCGCTGGGGTGCTCCCACCCCTGGAGTCTGAAGTCCTGCTCAGCCAGGCCCCCCTGCAGCGGGACGCTGGCTTCACAGCCCATCTTTTACTTTTTTTATTTCATAAAATTGATAAATCACTTCATTATAAAAAAGGGAGCGGGACCACAAAGAGGTTTACGAAAAGATAAAACAAGAAAATCAAGAAAAACACACTATAAAACACAAAACACCCCGGTTAGAATACTTCCAACTTTTAAAATTACCCCAACTTTCTAAGCATCTCAGTCTAAACAAGACTGGTTTTGGCAGGTGGCGAAAAGGGTCCTGTGGAGGCAGCTGATTGAGCTCAACCGGGAGGGAGTTGCAAAGCGCTTGCACTGACACACTGAATAATCAAGTTCTGGCAAGTGCGGAACAGGCATTATGTGGCACCTGCAGTGGTGCCACTTCTGTCCATCAAAGCAGCCGAGGGGCAGATATGGGGCTTTGTGGGATCTGCTCCCACACCTGCCTCCAGACACGCCTGCTCTGCATTTGCCCAGCTGGCTTCTCTGGGCCCAGGATGGCGATATGGGTGCACATTCCTGCTCACATTTCAAGAATCTGCTGGGAGAGCACCTGAAGGCCCACATCAGAGGGAGGGGACAACGGGCAAGTTGAAAATTAACCAAGTCACTGTGTCCAGATAGCATACACCAGAGAGCTCTCAAAATGTGAAATTACCATCTATGAAACTATGCCTCTTGTCACTAAAATTGGCCTTCTAGCTAGAAGACGAGAAAGACTCATGCCATGCCATGTCATGTAATATAACAATTATATATATATATATATATATATATATATATATATATATATATATATCCCGCCCTCCCCAGCTGAAGCCGGGCTCAGAGCGGCTAACAATAAAGGTAACACAGCATTCTAAAATCAATTCATTCTAAAATCAATTCAGAATCAAGTTAATGGCAACCATTGGGCTAGAGTTCTGTGAGGATTACAGAAGGAGAGAGGGGGTCAGGCTGTGCCTTGGCCAAAGGCCTGGTGGAACAGCTCCGTCTTGCAGGCCCTGCGGAAAGATGTCAAGTCCCGCAGGGCCCTAGTCTCTTGGGACAGAGCGTTCCACCAGATCGGGGCCACAGCCGAAAAAGCCCCGGCTTTTTCATTTGCATTATTCATTTGCATTGTCCCATGTTTCTCCAGGGAGCATCCGTGGTTCTCCTGCCCATATAATCCCCACAGCAACCATGGAGGTAGGTGAGGCTGAGATATATAGAGATGCCCTCCCTACCCCGCCACAGAGGAGAGAGGTTGTAGCAAGAGTCAGCTCAGAGGGGCCTCAGACCCTTCAGCAGCAGAGAGCATTCGAAAGAGCTGCGCAAAGCCCACCGGTTCTCACCTTGGGCCTCCTGGTGGTGGTCTGGAGGCCGGCAGGAGCAGAAGGCGGAGGAGGAGGAGACAGGCAGACAGACAGTTGGGGAAGACAGGAACAGGGAGACACAGAGACACAGCGGCAGGACAGAACAAAGTGCGGAGGGAAGAAGAGAGACAGGAGAGTGGTTAGTGCGCGCGCCATCAGCTCCGCAAGTCGGGCACCCCGACACCCACCCCCCCACCCGCAAGCCAAGCTGCTGCTCATGCACAGTCCAGGTGGGGCTCCTTCCAATGCTGCGAGGCTGGACGCCCGGAGAAGCCCGGTCTCCTCTTCCTGGACAAGGGACAGACCTCCCTGCCTTTGAAGTCAAGGGGGCAATGGGGCCCTTGCCACAGCAGAAGGATGGACACTGACGAACTGGAAAAATAAAAATGCGGCTCCCTTCTATGATTGTAGACTTGTACAAACTTGCAACGTATGAACAACTTGCATATAAATGCAGACTTGCCATGGACAAATTCAGTGGTATCTGGAATCCATTCTTACAAATACTGTAACGGTACAATAGGTACAATAGCAACTTTGTAAAGTACAGTCATACCTTGGAAGTCGAACGAATCCGTTCAGAAGAAGGTTCGACTATCCAAAATGTTAGGAGACCAGAGCGCGGCTTCTGAAACTCCTGCAGCCACTTGGAAGCCCTGATGGACATTCGGCTTCCAAAAATAGTTCGCAAACCGGAACTCTCCCTTCCAGGTTTGCGGCGTTCAGGAGCCAAAACATTCGAGAACTAAGCCGTTCAAAAACCAAGATACGACTGCATACAGTTTTGGGTTTCTCCCCCCCCCTTTATTTCCCCTTCTCCATGGGTGCTGTTTCTCTTTTTCTTTTTCTCTCTTGTTTGCATCCCATCATGTTTAGTGCACATATAATTATGTACTTTTTGAACTTCCAGTTAAAAAGAAAAGGTGGCAGACCAAAGACCATGCCCCCCCCCCATCCTGGATATCCATTAAGCACTGCAAGCAGAGGAGGCGGCAAGCTTTACAGCAGCCAAGACTCGCTTCAGAGGCGGGTGAAGTCGGAGAAAGCTTGAAGGGAACCTGCAACCGGGCCAGAGCTTGGAGCTGACCCTACCCAGGGCCATCAAGGCACTTGGGAGCTCCGGGGGTCAAAGGCCGTCCTGACTTCCCAGAGGATAAGGGGGGGGGAGGGGACGGATCCTGCAGAGGACTCAGCGCTTCCATCCACATGGAGCTTCCTGGCAGAGGGGAATCCCAGCTGGAGATGCCAGGGCAGAAAGCTGCAAATCCCTGCTCTGCTGTTAAGGTCTGGGCAGGCTGATGACACCCACAAGGCCCCGATCCAGGAGACGCTTCCAAGATTGAGGAGGAGGCAGCTCCCCTCCCCATCTTGCCGAAACTGTGAGACAGCACATGGCAGTGCAGAACTATCCTGGGGGTGCAGCTCTGAGAGGGCTGCAGGGCGGTGCCCCTGCCACTCTGCCACCTGCAAAACACCACTGGGGGCTTTCCGTTGTTTTTTGGGCAGCTGCTCCTCCCCTTGCTCTGCCCTCCTCTCCCGGAGCTCCAGCCCCCCCCCACCTTGCCAGCCGCCTGTGCCCAGAGGCTTTGCTGACAGCCAACGCTGGCGCCTCTGGGCAAAAGAAGAAGCTGACAAAGTCTCCATTGTCGGGGGGGGGGGAGGCGGCGCCAGGCATTGTCCCTTCTCCCCTGCTGCTAAGATGGAGCGCCCTGCAAAGGCCAGCCTCTCAAGCGCCCCTTCTTCTCCCTGCAGAACAAACCTCCGAAGAACAAAGTGCTCAGCTGGAACTTGTGGCTGGGGGGGGGGAGGAGCAGGGGGGGAATGGTAGCCAACTTTCTGCCTTTGGGGTCTGGTGCACAGCGCAGGCTCTTTCCCTTCCCAGCTCTTGCCTGTGTGCCTGCAGAGTCAGGCCAAGTCTGTATCTCTGAGAGTGGCAAATCTGAACTTCAAGGCTGCTTTCTCCACAGTTGCCCTTGCATATCCTTTGCCCTGTGCAGTTTGTGTAGGGTTTTTGGGACCATCTAACGGACAGTCAAGGGACGCGGGTGGCGCTGTGGTCTAAACCACAGAGCCTAGGGCTTGCCGATCAGAAGGTCAGCGGTTCGAATCCCTGCAACAGGGTGAGCTCCCGTTGCTCGGTCCCTGCTCCTGCCCACCTAGCAGTTCGAAAGCACGTCAAAGTGCAAGTAGATAAACAGGTACCACTCCGGCAGGAAGGTAAATGGCGTTTCCGTGCGCTGCTCTGGTTTGCCAGAAGCGGCTTAGTCATGCTGGCCACATGACCCGGAAGCTGTACGCTGGCTCCCTCGGTCAGTAAAGCGAGATGAGCACCGCAACCCCAGAGTCGGCCATGACTGGACCTAATGGTCAGGGGTCCCTTGACCTTTAATGGACGGTCACTGGGCTAAATGCCCCTCTTGCTGGAGGGAGGCTTCCTAGGTGGAGAACCTCTGCTTTAGCAGAAGGATGTAGGTGAGATCCCTGAAGTGTGGTGAGACCAACCTAAGGAAGTGCCTTCTTGGGAGTCAGGTCCATCTAGCTCAGCACTGGGCCCAGCAACTGGCAGAAGCTCTCCAGAGTTTCAGCCCCAGCCCAACCTGGAGAAGCAGGGCACTGAGCCAGGGACATTAGGCATGCAGAGCAGGTCCGCTGCCACTAAGCCACAGTCCTTCCTGGCTGGTGAACGCAGTCAGAGGGTGCTTGGCCAAGTGGGTAAGGAGAGCAGTCCATGTCTCGGAGGGGAAGGTCTACTTCCATCCAACCCTAAGATGGCCATTGTGAGAACATCACTGGAATCCCACTGGGTTGTTTTTAACAACTGCAATCCAGCCAGAATAAATGCACCAGAAGGGCAGAGCTTAAGTTTTTCTCATATACGGTTGGCATCCTTCTGTCTCAGGAGACAGCAGAGGAGGGAGCCTTTGGGACTAAAGTCCAACCATGGGAGAGTTACAGCGCCTGCTGTGACTGGAGATACATGTTTTCTGGCAGGTGAGGCAGGTGAAAGCGTCTGGTTTTGCTGCTTCAGGGGCACCACATTAATATAAATATATATAGAATACAGAACACGCCCCCCCCCCAATGCACCAGTGCCTTGCCCGCCTCATTGTGGCTTTGCAGCTCCTACAGGACCAGGACCAAACAGCCAAGGACAAGTCGAAGGTTGCAGCCAGCAGGAATGATGTGCAATATGCAAGTGGGGCGCCAGAATCTGAATACCTGATGCTGTTGCGCAAATTTCCCTCCCCCTCAAAGCCTCTCTGCCCCAGGCTCCAAGGGGGAAATGCCTCTTCGGAAGAGAGGATGGATGCCCCGCAGCCACAGCAGAGCACCAGCAACAAGGCCGTTCCCTGCCCTGTCCCAGGCTGGACAAGGCGGCCTCCCTGCCTGCCTCTCAGCTGCAGGAACACCCTCTCCAGCCCCACCCGAGGCAGGCGCTCTCCCCATCCAGAGCGGATCATTTCAGCCCACCTGTTTCTGGTTGTGGAAAGGCCAGCTGCAGCCACGCTCCAACGCAAGGACAACAACGGCTTCGTGCTTTTTTCGCCCACCTCATCCTGCCCTCCAAGAGGCATTCAACCCATGACCTATGAAGTCTATGAATATCAGCCAGCCATTAAACCCAAGACGCAATCTTAGGCTCTCGTGGTGCAGGCAACAAGCCTTGAGTTCTTGAGTGGGAAACTTTTGGGGAGCAAAGCAGTCTTCTTCAAGACACACAAAAGGAATAAACACATTTAAAAGAGAGAGATGGATGAAGGGATGCATTTCAATCTGAATGGGAATGGGTTTTCTGGTTCTGGTTGCAGATACTGCAACTACGATTCCCTCCATGTAGCTTTCTTTCTTGAAGACCCAGACCATGATGAGGTGACCCAGCCTAGGCAAGCAAGCCACCGTCCCACACCTGGCCCCATCCTCTGGCGGCCCAGGAGTGACTTCCCTGCGCTCCAGGAAGGAGCCTGCCTTTCCCAAGATGCAGACTGGTTTGTTGTATCAGCTGACTGGCCGGCATGCCAAGGCTAAACTGGGAGCTACACCAGCCATCTTGCCCTGCCTTTAAAAGCAAGAGCCCTGCCACAAACGCAGGCAAGGTCACAAACTGGCCTTCGCTCTCTGTGGTCCTGCATTTGAGCAGAGTCCCAACACCACTCCCCCAAAAAAGAATTGCCCAAGGAGCAACATGTCCCTTTCGCGGGAAGGCTAATTCAGGACTGCTTTCATGTACACAGCTTCAGGCTACTTCCTTAGACTGGGGGCGGGCGGAAATCCCAGCTGGGGTGCCAGGAACTCCAATTCAGTAGAGCAGACACCAAGAAGCCACGTGGGGACTCTGCCCAGCCCCTTGTGCATTTCTCTCTTCCCCCCCCTCCGTGCCTTTTCTGTCTGCATACAGGGCAAGGGGCTGTCAAGAGAAGCCTCAGGGCAGAGATGGGTGACTGGCAGCCTGGCTCTGCCTGCTCTCCTTGTCCAAGTGCCACAGGCTGCCAGGTCCAGGTGCAAGGTGTATCCTAGCACTTGCACGCACTGGGAGCAAAGCTGATTGTGCTTCCCTGTGCCACCTGACAAGATCCTAACTACTTCCTTCCTTCCCTCTTGCAATATTATCGCCTACCATGGCTCCAGGACCACCCTCAAGTCCGCAGCTGGGGACAAACCTGCTGGAATCAACTTTCTGCTGCTTTCCAACAGCTGAGCTGCATGCTTTCCCCTACAGTGACCGCTGTCCACCAAGCCTCCTGCCTAGTTCAATCACCCTCCGCCAAAGGACCACGGGAAGAAGCCGAGGGAGCCTGAGGCGTGCAAGGCGAGGTCATCACACCCCAAAAGGGCATTTGCCAGGAAACAAATCCTGTCACTGCAGCCGTGCAAAGCCTCCTTATTCCAAAGCAGGACAGGGGAGGATTAAAGAGGCCCCCGCAAATGCCAGGGGGGCATTAATTTATTGGGATCTATTTCTATACCGCCTTAAATAAATAACAGCTCTCAGCAGCGCAGCACAAGATGGATGAAAACCAAAACTAGCCAAAATAGGGGCAAGGGCAGGAGCAAGGGCATCAAAGCAGCGGCATCGGTGCCCCAAGGCCAGCAATGTGAAAGCCAGCAATGTGGGCGCCAGAAGAATCCCTGGCATGACCGGGGGCAGCGATCAGGACTTCCAAGAGCTGGCCTTTGCCAAGGCTCCCCTTCTGCTGGATTTTAAAGGCACCTCTCAAAATAGCCAACAGGCAGCAGCACCTCACCACAGTCTGGCCAGCCCAATGGCCCAGAATCGGGCACTGGGCACATTTCCCGTCACGTAAGCCAGGCTACGCAGCATCCCTGCTGCGGCAGGAAACTTGCACATTTGCCTCTCAACTGCTCACACGCTTAGCCTTGCATGCAGAAGACCCCAGCGATGGCATGGGCAAAGCTGTGCAGCCCGAAGAGCAAAATGCCCCTCAGAGAAGGAGGAGGGCAAGCTCCTAACAGTGAAGACTGTCAAATTAGCCAGAAGTGTGAGAAGCCGAGGAAAATGGCTGATCCGGCGGAGAAGAAGACAAGAGAGAGCAGTTCACGGGCAACTTTCCCAGAGCAGGCAACCCCCTCTCCCCTGACCCTGGGCAGCAGCAGCAGCAACAACACTGGCCCTCCAGGCTGCTTGGAGGTAAAAAAAAATATATGCTGCATGCAACACCAAGGAGATGAAGAGGGAGGGGAACTCAAACTCAGGAAGACGGGGAATGAAATGCAAGCACATCGCGCCTTAGATCCAAACATGTGCTGTCTCCAACCCTCTTCCAGCAGCTCCACACTCCTCATCCCCATGGCCCGCATGAAGGAGACAAACTCAAAATGACACCCCCTCCCCCCAAAAAATCGCTTCAGCAAACAAAATGGTTTAGAAGCAGCAGCAGCAGAAGCAGCAGCATTTGCATTAGACTGTACCTTCCGTGCAGTTGCGGCCTGCTTCATGGTTGCAGGAGATAAGAGGCAGAGACAGAGAAGAGGAAGGCAGAGACAGAGGGAGAGAGAAAGAGGCAGGCAGAATATTAGACCATTCGATCACAACAATGCAGCACTCCCAAGCAGCACAGCCTGTCCAGGAGATCTTGCAAATGGCTGCAGCTCCGGCGTCTTCCCTCCGCTGTCCTCCGGCCCGGCAGTCCGGCCCCGGCGGCTCCTCTCAGACCTCGGGGCGATTACAGGGGCTTGGGAGCCCAGGAGCACCCCAGCAGCCAGCACCGTGGGCCGCACATCCTTTCGCCACTGGCCTCCAACCACCGCCCCAGCTGCTCATTACATCACCACTCCTGGATCATCCCCTCCCTCCCCCGAGTTCCTCGCAGGCAGATCTCTGATCCAGACGCGTCGCTGCTGCGACTGCAGAACCGGAGACGGAGCCTTTTCTTCGGTAAAGTGAGAAGAGGAGGGAAGAGAAAGGGATGCGCCTCTCAGGGACAGGCGAGGGGCTCCTTGTCACTTAGCAACGCCTTCGGCTCAGCTGTCTCCCCGGCTAATTAAAAGGCTTCTTGGTGCTTCCCTCCCTCTCCCTTCTCCCGGGGAAAGCGAAGGGGCTGGGCTTAGTCTCCAAGCCCAGCAGAGTCCCGGGAGCTCCCTCCTCCTCCGTTCCACAACTCGCTTCAGGGATCTCGCGGAGGACAGGATCTCATTCGCCAGGACTTGGGCACAACTGCACCCGCCACCCCGCTGTCATCAAAGGATTCATCAGTCAAGCCAAGTCCTTTGCAAACCATCGCAGGCAGAAAAACAAAGAGGGCACACACACATGCAGCGCAGGAACACAGAATCCAACGTTAAGAAGGGATGGCTTTAGGAAGACACTACGTGACTTGAACCTGGAGCTATGGAGGAGTCCTGTCTGCTTGTGAGGAATGGCCCCATGCCATGGGCAAGTTGACCATCAGGGTCTCTAGGACACAGGAGAAGACGGACGCATCACAGATGCCTCTGGAGGACTGCGGAATATGTATGAAATATCGGGTGCCAAGGAAGCCTAGCCCTGATTTCAGCAGTTGTACCAACCTGAGCATCACAGAGTAGATGATCTCATGCTGAGAATGATTACGGACCAAACTAAATGACAGATGTCACTCAGACACTTCACCACAGGCAGAGGCCTGTGTTACTTGATGCTGCTCATGTCATAACGGGCTATAATGCAAACTTTAAAGGTGCTGACCTTTAAAGCCCTAAATGGCCTTGGTCCTGTATACCTGAAGGAGCGTCTCCGCTCCCATCGTTCTGCCCGGACACTGAGGTGCAGCTCCGAGGGCCTTCTGGCGGTTCCCTCCCTGCGAGAAGCCAAGTTACAGGGAACCAGGCAGAGGGCCTTCTCGGTGGTGGTGCCCGTCCTGTGGAACGCCCTCCCAGCAGATGTCAAAGAGACAAACAACTGTCTGACTTTTAGAAGACATCTGAAGGCATCCCTGTTTAGGGAAGTTTTTAATATTTAATGCTGTATTGTTTTAACACTTGACTGGAAGCCGCCCAGAGTGGCTGGGGAAACTCAGCTAGATGGGTGGGGTATAAATAATAAATTATTATTAATTATTATTATTATTATTATTACTTCTAGTGTTTTCAGTATGTTCCTCTCGGTTGCTCTTCTGGAAGCATCTCCAGGGCAGGCCAGAGAGAGGAGCGCAGCCCCCGCCTTCCTTTTCGCCTGCTCCATTTGTTCTCCATCTCACTAATGCCCAAGAAGCTTGTCCACAGGGATGCCTGCACTCTGAACCTCTGAACCTCGTGTCACGACGTCAAGCAGGCTGGAGGTTCTCAGGAGGCCCAGAGTCTTTGGCATTTCCTTCCAGACTTAACCACCTTTCTGCCTGACGGGAGCTGGCGCCTGACAGGGGGCTGGAGGTTCCCAATCCAGACTTTGGGATGTGTGAGAGGGACTGATGCTTCCAGATCAACTATGGGATTAAAGGGGGGAAAGCAGCAGAAAGGACCAGAAGCCCAAAGAATTGGGCAGAAGTCTGGACTTGTGAACTTTTTCAGTGGCATTGTCACAACACTATACAGGAGATGAAGACCCTCTTTTGGTTTCAGGGATTTCCCTTGGTTCTCTCTCTCTCATACTTTCTCAAGCTGGCCTTTTGCATAAAACGGAAAGAGAACTCAGAACCCTTAATTTTGCTGCCATGAATAAAAATTCTTCACAAAACTTTAGGAGGCTTTTCGGCAGCTATGAATAAAGACACCAAGCTCTTTCTTATTTGTCACTTGGTTTGCAAAGCGTCCATGTCGTCTTCCCAAAACAAGCTCAGCTTCAGGACCAACCTATCCATTCCTATCAGAGCCCACAATCACAGCGACGGGACTGAATGAGAGCGGCAGCAGAAGCTTGTGAGCACTTGCCCCAAAGGTGAAATATGACAATGCGGCCAGTAAGTCCAAACAATGCAAAAAGTGCATGCATTGGGAAGAAATGACATTTAGGATCTATCCTCTAAGAAGAAGAATGCCCATTTGTTGCAGTAGGAGATCTGCACTGGCTCACAGCTTGCCCTTGTGAGCAGCCCAGAGGGGTTTGGACAAGGTGGCTAGAGAAGCTGTTTCTCATCCTCCCAGAGAAAGCAGAGCCAAGCCAGGATGCTGGTCACCCACAGGGAGTTTTCACCGTTAAGAACCATGGACAGCTATAGGCCAGCTCAGCCCCTCTTCCTTGGGGAGAGGACAGCTGCAACTGGCACAAGGGGTCAGGGAGTATTTGTGGCAAGCTGGCAGGAGCACTTCGTTGAAAATGCCTCCTCATCTCAACCACTGCCTGAAGAGCAGCTGCCCCAAAGACCAAATTTTGGGAGGGTCGGAAGGGCTGCAGCTCAGTGCTGGAAGAACTGCTTGGTATGCAAAATGGCCTAGGTTCAATCCCTGGTAGGGCTGAGAGAGGCTACGGCATGGAGAAATCCTGCAGGGCCACTGCCAGTCAGTGTGGACCATACTGAGCTGGATGGATCAAGGGTCTGACCTGGTAAAGAGCAGCTTCCTGTGGTGCTGTCTCCTTCGTGGGAAAAGGCTGGGGCGGGGGGGGGGGCTTCCAAGTGGGCGTAGACAAGGCAGAGTTGTGGACTGCCTTTACTGCCAAGGCAGCTGGCTGGGGAAAGGGGCCAGGCCACAGGATGGCCACACTCTGCAGAGAGCTGGGCTTGGTGACCTGGAGCCAGGAGAATGCTCCGCATCTCCCAGGTGAAAAGGCCACCGTGGCACCACGCACATGTGGGACTTCTGCTGAAGCTCATAGCCTATGCCAGGAGCCCCAGGACACCACAGAGGCTTCACTGAAGCCTTTTAAGCCGGCAGCATGTTTCACCTGGAATCTACTCCAGGCCAGCCAGGTATCACAATGCTGCAAGCACAGCGCCAACAGAAAGACCACATTGTATTCGACGAAGCTGC
Source organism: Podarcis filfolensis (assembly GCF_964270895.1). NCBI lineage: Eukaryota > Metazoa > Chordata > Lepidosauria > Squamata > Lacertidae > Podarcis > Podarcis filfolensis. The sequence continues at coordinate 77,114,013 of NC_139610.1, forward strand.
TCTGTTCACAGGACTTCCACTTACACAACGGAACCTTCCTTCCTTCTCGTCTCCCTGTGCATGCCCCCCCCAAATCTTTTCTTGGGTGTCCTCCCCACCCTCTGTAGCAGACCTGGGGAGGGGACAAGGAGAGAGAGGAGGAGAGGTTCTGTTGCTCAGAGAAAAGTCCTTGCACAAAAGAGACTCTGCTGGATACAAGCCCCTTTCTTTCCTCTGCCCACCAACTGCCGGGCAAAGCAGCTCCCTTGACAAGCAAGATCTCAGACTCAAATGTGAGCTGCCAGCTCTGCCTCTTGCAGCGTGGCAATGAGGACGCCCTGGCAGAGCAGCCATTAAGGCGCCGGGAAGCTGCAATCAGTGCTGACCTGATAAAAGGAGCTCAGAAGAGCAGAGCTCTGCAAGATGACACCAAGTCCCAAAGGCCCATGCAGGGCGCTGGAACAACAGAAGAGCACCCCAGAGAGGCCACTGCTGGCTGCATGGAGACAAGGCCCTTCGCTTTCAGCAGCCAACGGGGGGGGGGGCAGCTGGGACAAAGAGGGAAACAGTCTGTACCAGCAAACTGAGGAAACAAAGCACCAGGCAGAAGAGAAGCACACAGAAGGCTGCCTGAACACCAAGCCAGGCTACGTGTGTCCGTCCAGCACAGGGCAGAAACAGCTCTCCAGGGTCTCTTGCAAAAAAAGTTTTCTTCCCTACCTCCTGATACTTCTAACGGGGAGGTGCTGGGCACTGAGCCAGGGACCTTCTCTGTGCAGAGAACGGCCCACTGAGTCAGGATCCCTACACCAAAAGGGCTATATGCATTCTGCACATCTGTATAGAGTTGCCTGTTTTATTTTTTATAATTCCATCCCCGCCCCTGCTGATCTCCGGTAAGAGCAGAGGTACATAAGGCACCAGGGCCCCATTTTGAAGACCCAACACAGCCTCTTCTGGCTTCCGAAAATAACACCCTCCGGGTCCTACCTAGGACAGCTACCACAGAGAGCTCACCGCTCACTGCCAGTCTGGGGGGGGGGGGGGAGCAAGGTGATCGCCTGGATGCCAGAGTGCATTTCAGAGACACCCCAACGGGGAACGAGGATGGTGGGAAAGCTTTTGGGTGCATAACTGGCCTCCTGCAACTCCACCAACTTGCACCCATCATTCACTGACCACCATCTTACCTAAGCAGAAGTTTCCCCCAGTCCAGTTTGGCGCTTCCTGTCTGCCCCCCAGTGGGAAGGGGGAGCACTGAATGCATTTTGGGAACAGAACCAGAGAATGCCACTGGGGTCAGAGACCCACTCCTCCCCAGGAGGAGAGAAGCGATGTAAGGTTGCTACAAGAAGGCCCATGAGGCTGTCCAAATGCACTTTCTAGCATTCACTCAGCAGTCCTTTGGCAGGTCCTTCACTGCCCAGGCCCCGCCCTTGGTCCTTCAGCCTCACCTGCCAAGCACAGGGCTGGAGAGGGCCCTGCTGCACTAACCACTAGGAATCCTGCCCTGGTGCTCCCTGTCGCCAGGGAGAGGCCACCATGCCTAGAAGGCAGACGCCAGGAGCAGAGAGGCTCCTTCCGGGTGGGGAGACAGATGGCAGGGCTGGGGGAGGGGAGGGTGAATAGGTTGGGGCAGGGAGGGAGGCAGGGGAGGGGACTCTCTGGGGGCTCTCCCACTGGGACCACGGGGACCATCTGTCACTAAAAAAGCACAGCCAGAGGGAGCCAGTAACCCGATTAGCAACGCAGAGCTGTGCTGCAAAGAGCCCCCTAATCTCATCAACTGAGATTTACCTGCTGCCACCTTCGGCTGGTCTGAACCCAGCTCTGTTTTTAAGAGACCGAAAGGGGGCAGAGAGAGATTTAAGTGCTCTGAAATGTCATGAGTGTACATATATACTTGGGGGGGTGCCAGCTGGAGAAAGAACCTGCTCCCACCCCACCCCCAGGCCAAGGGGCAAGCAGCTTCAGGGACAAGACACAACGCAGCCCCATCTTCTCTTCTCTTCCTGGCTGCTGAGCCGTTTCATCATGAGGAAGGGGGGCCCCGTGGGACAAGAGGAGTCCCCCGGCACTGCCTTCCAACTCACAAGCAAGCCAGGCAAGCCAAGACCTGCCGCCAGGAGCCCAAGAGAAAGGAGAGTGGCTCAGCTGGACGTCCGTTGCTCCCTGTGCGCTCTGAAGGATGGGAGGACAGGCAGAGCTGGGACCAGGCTGGGGCCTCATGCAAAGTGTCGGCAGCCAGGAGACGGTTCTGGCAAGAAGCAGCAGCAAGAGCACAAGCGAGAGAGGGAGGGAGGGAGGGAGGACAGAGCCCATGCAGGTCAGGAAGCCTGAGGCACATGCAACAGCAGCGGCGAAGGCGGCAGTGGAGGAAGAAAGGGATCCCTGCCAGAGTTGGAAAGGGGCTCTCAAAGCCAGGCCAGAAAAGGTTCTCCCACTCAGAGGTCATTTCCACCACACCCTCTGGAGGCCAAGGACAACCCACCTCTACTGAGAAGCCAAAAGGTAGGACTTCTCCCGCTGGGGTGCAATTGCTCAGAGTGCCTGGGGGTCATTCCATGATCAGATCTCATTCACAACAATAATAACTGATGGCAGCAGGAGTACCTTAAAGCAGTCATAGGGATTCAGGTTTCGACTGCAACAGCCACTTGGGCCTAGAGCAAAGGGTGTTGATCCCACCTGCCCCCCTTCATTTTCCAAATCTGACCCCCCACCACAGAAGCTGCCACTAGACTAATCGTAGGAAGAATAAGCATGAAAAGCGGCAGCTTTGGGCTTTCTTGTTCTGATGTGTGTTTCTGCTGCACTTTCCTTGATTCTGCCTTGGGAAAAGCTGGTGCTTGAAGGCCCAAGACCAGGGGCTGCACAAAGCCCCTCCCCAGGTACCAGGAGGAGTGGGGTGGTCATTGTCCTTCTCTCCCAAAGGGGGAAGGGGCCCTTCCTTGCTGCGACGAGTACCCCAGGGGTGGCTTATGTTAGGGAGAGCGAGAGGCAGGGTAAGTCAGCTCTGCGCTCTTCTCAAAGGCACACGGCTGCTAGTTCTTGGCCAGGCCTGCTCACCCAGGATGCCAGCAGTGTGTCTTTGAGTTCAAGCTTTTCTGTGTCCTGCCAGAAACTAATAGGAGGGCAAGATGGAAAGGAAGCAATCAACAGCAGCTGTGCTAGCATGAGAACCCCCAACCAGGCTCACCCGGGCAAAAAGCAGCTGGCAGCACCCTTTCGAAGCCCACCAAGTTTGTGACTTGGAGGTGAAGCTGGCAGGGGGCAAGGGAGCCCTGGAACAGCCTAGCTCAGGGGCCGCCAGCTGCCCAGCACCCAAGTCTTGGCTGATGCTATACTGATGCTTCTTGCTGATTTTGTTCTTGTACATTGTATACCGCCTCAATATATTCTGATGAAAGTGTGGCTTATAAATATGTGAATTATGTAAAGCAGCGGCTCACAATCTGCTAATTACTGAGGACCCCCTATTCTTCAAAAGCCAAGCCATGGGCCCCCTATTTTGGAAAATGTTGATAACTCTGCAAAGCAATTTTTTTGAACAAAATGTGGGGTAGCCCCTAATAAGCAAAGGATTTCAGGTATACTAAAAAACAGATTAGGACTGCATGATATCTGGTTTTCAATACTGTGATCTATCAGTGGCTAAACATTGCGATATTCCAATATATCATAATGTCTGAATTTGGAGGTCAGGCGTGGGGATGAGGTAAGGAGCCGTCACAGAAATCAGGCAGGTGGGGGGAGAGGAAGCGGAGTCACCTCCATCGCATGGGGGGCACATTAAGTCACCATTAGCAGAGCAGCCAGCAGTGGCAGCCAGAGAAAATGCACATCCACTGTGACTGCTGCTGCTTTTCTGCTGAGAAAAGCTGCTCCGCCTCAGTGCCAGGGGAAAGTAGAGCCACGGTGCCTTGAAGTGAGGGCAATCAGATGCCCTGGTCTCCCTCAGCGTGAGGGAAGGCAGCTCAGATCAGCAGCGTTATCAGCCGAGATCATCGTGCAATGTCAGCGGTGCCTTGAAATCAGCTGCCCTGCTCTCCCTTGAGTGAGGAGCAATATACAGTGGTACCTCGGGTTAAGTACTTAATTCGTTCCGGAGGTCCGTACTTAACCTGAAACTGTTCTTAACCTGAAGCACCACTTTAGCTAATGGGGCCTCCTGCTGCTGCCGTGCTGCCGGGGCACGATTTCTGTTCTCATCCTGAAGCAAAGTTCTTAACCTGAAGCACTATTTCTGGGTTAGTGAGGTCTGTAACCTGAAGCGTATGTAACCTGAAGCGTATGTAACCCAAGGTATCACTGTATTGCTGGGTATTGCCGGGTCAAAATCGTTATCGCAGTGTGATTTCAGAACCAATTTTGGCCAATGTATTGAAAAACCATACAGCGCTAAAACAGACCATTAAATTTGTGATATTACCATGCAAAAATGACCCTTAAAAAAGTTGGTGGGGGGAGGCAAGGGATAGAGCCACGGACCCCTAATTGGGAGCCACTGATGCAAAGCACTCCAAGCCAACTCATCAGGCGCCAGCCAAGGGAGCAGACATGCAAGGAGGGCACATGCACTTGTGCGCAACGGAGGGGGGGCACAGCAGCCCCTGCCGAAACGGTTTCATGCGCGGGTGGGACTCTGTCAAGAGAAAAAAGAGGCACCACCTTTTTAGGTTTCACTCCACGCTGCATGGAAAGAGGATAAAAGATTAGATGTTAGAAAGATACAGGCTGTTATGCACCAAAGGCAAGTGGGGACCAGACAGCAGCCTGGTTGCTGCCATAGTGGGGTAAACCTCGCTCAGGGCAAGCATCTGGGTCAGGCTCGGTTCACCAGCACACCCAACCCTCCTCCTCCTCCTCCTCACAGCCTTGTTAGCCTCCAAGAGTTCCACCAAGACAGAAAAGCAAGCTTGAGAGACGAGGACGGGGCTGGCCTTCCCCTCCTCGCACCCAGGTCCAGGGACACCTTGGGCTCCGGATGGAAGGTGGTTCACACAGCAGTAGCAGAGGTGGGAGGGAAATTATATAATGCCACAACTCAGCCGTGGTGCTGATGCCTGGAAGCAGGACTTAAGGTTTCTATCCTGCCTTTCCATTAAAAGTAGGAAGGCAATAGGTGAAAAGTCTCAACAGAAGACCAAACACAGGACAGTCCGAACCACGTTGACTTTGAAGTAAGCAATATGGAATTCACCGAGGAAAGACTGATGAGCTTGCAAGCCCATTGAGGATTGCAGCCAGTTTGCTTCAGGGAACAATTCTTGTACGGAAGGGCCCCACCTCAAAAGGAGAACAGGGTTCAAATATTTGGGTGTGAATATGACAGCCAAGAATGTGAATTTATTTAAAGACAATTATGAAAAAACTTGGACAGAAGTGAAAAAAGACCTAGAGACATGGTCAAACTTGAAGCTTTCCTTGTTAGGTCGAATTGCAGTTATAAAAATGAATGTATTACCAAGAATGTTGTTTTTGTTTCAAGCATTGCAGATAATGGATAAAATGGACTGTTTCAAGAAGTGGCAGAAAGATATATCTAAATTTGTCTGGCAGGGCAAGAAGCCCAGAATAAAATTTAAGATATTAACGGATTCAAAGGAAAGAGGGGGGTTTGCCCTGCCAGACTTTAAATTGTACTATGAAGCGGCAGCTTTCTGCTGGCTTAAAGAATGGCTGCTTCTTGAAAACACAGACATTTTGGATTTGGAAGGATTTAATAACATTTTTGGGTGGCATGCATATTTGTGGTATGACAAGGTTAAAGCGCATAAAAGTTTCAAAAACCATATTGTCAGAAAAGCACTGCTGAATGTCTGGGTTAGATATAAGGACTTGTTGGAAAATAAGACTCCAAGATGGTTATCACCAATGGAAGCTAAGGCAGTTAAAAAGCTAAATATGGAGTCGAAATGGCCAAGATATTGGGAAATCTTGGAAAAGGAAGGGGATAAACTGAGATTGCAGAGTTTCGAAAAACTAAAAGAGAAGGTGAGAGATTGGTTACATTACCATCAAATAAATGAAGTGTTTAAATTAGACAGAAAAATAGGTTTCCAGGTGGAAAAGTCAAAACTAGAGACTGAACTGTTAGAATCCAGCACTAAGAACTTGTCAAAAATGTATAATCTGCTGCTGAAATGGAACACACAAGATGAAACGGTTAAATCAACTATGATTACATGGGCTCAGGACATTGGTCATAACATCATGTTTGTTGACTGGGAAAAGTTGTGGACCACTGGGTTGAAGTTTACGGCGTGTAACGCCTTAAGAGAAAACATAATGAAAATGATTTATAGGTGGTACATAACCCCAGTCAAACTTGCAAAGATCTACCATTTGCCTGATAATAAATGTTGGAAATGTAAGGAAAAGGAAGGCACATTCTTTCACCTCTGGTGGACATGCCCGAAGATTAAGGCATTCTGGGAAATGATTTATAATGAACTGAAAAAGGTATTTAAATATACTTTCCCCAAGAAACCAGAGGCCTTTCTCTTGGGTATTGTCGGCCAGGGGGTGCTAAAGACAGATACAACCTTCTTTATGTATGCTACAACAGCAGCTAGAATACTCATCGCAAAGTACTGGAAGACACAGGATCTACCCACACTGGAAGAATGGCAGATGAAGGTGATGGACTATATGAGCCTGGCAGAGATGACGAGCAGAATCCGAGACCAGGGAAGAGAAGCGGCGGAAGAAGAATGGAAAAAGTTTAAGGACTATTTAAAGAAATATTATAAAATTGGAGACAGTTAGAATGATGTTGGACTAAAATAAATGGTTACTATTAGTAATGATTATGACAAAGAGAATAAGGGTGATTAGCATAAATTTATAATAAAATAAGGTAAGATTTCGCTGAAAAACTGTAAGAATTTGGAATACAGAAACGGGAAGTAAGAGGAGGTCGAGGAAGAAAGGTTTAGAAATTGGGTTATGAAGTGGTACGTGTTTTTTGTTTTATTATTGTTGAATGTTTGTTTATGTACGTCTTGTTTCTGTTATATAAAAAATTGTTTAATAAAAATATCTTAAAAAAACAAAAAACAAAAGGAGAACAGGGTTCTCCTCGCAGTCGGTTCCACTGGTGTCAGTTTGGAAACCCCGGAGAAAATGGTTGGGACACCCTGAACGACTGCTGAGCAAAAGACCATTCCCTTCAAAGAAAGAAACCAATTTCAAAATGGCCTCTTCTTCAGACATGATTATCTACAGAGAACTATTTGCAAGTCACTGAGATGAACATGATACCACAATGCAATACGAGCAGATAACGTAGCCTGCATAACCCTTGAAGGAGATACTCTCGCCAAATACTGCCCTTCCGCCCACTGGACAGCCAAGGACTCTTTTGCAACAGCAGCTCCCAAGATCTCCTGGCTCTGCTGACATCTAGTGGAGCAACAAGCAACTCCTGCCCACAGCTCCCAAATTCAGCTTGGAACAAGGGATGCAGGCAGACGCCCTTCTGGAAAGGACAGAGGAAAGTGGCCCCGAGATTCAAGCTCCTCATTCTTCTTAGAAAGAAGCCACAGGCACAGTCTTAGACTCAGGACTGGGAAGCAAAAAGAAGTCAAGGGAGGAGGCGACTCTCCAAAACAGCAGAAGGTGGGCAAGTTTTATGGAAATGAGGATGGAGATGAAGGCAGTGAGGCCACAGCTGGGTGGGTGGAAGCCCAAGGTATGACCTGTTCCCTAACGAAGTTTTGAGCTGACATTATTAACATTATTGGCAGCTGATGTTATTACAGTGCCCGTACCCTTCTATAAAGTTTGGGGCTTGTGGCTAAGAAAATGTCATTTAAGGGGACAGGATGAACTCCAGGACAGGGCCATGGTCCCCAGCTTGAGTCCCTGGGAGCATCTCCTGGTATAACTGGGAAAGAGCCTTCCACGGTGGGAGATCCTGGAGAGAGTAAGTCTCCTCTTCCTCACCTTTTCTCCAAACTAAAACATGGTGGACGGATTTCATCAGGGGGCACAACCTGACCAGAGTGGTGAGCAATGTTGGGGGCAGAGTTCTGGGTGGAGCTGAGGTGGCCAAGCTGTGCTGGCAGAGGGCCAGTGAGGCAAAGGTTGCAGAAGTCAGGGGGAGAGACGGCACCAGAGTTTTCAGTGAGCGAGAGGAGGGGTTGCATTTGATGATGGACTGAATAGGCAGAATAAATGAGAAAGAAATTAAGAAATAAAGCCAGTTGCAGGTGAGATGGCAGCACTGTGAACGACAATGGAGAGTGAACAGAGAGAGAGAAATGAGAAATCCAGGACGTTAATCACATTTATTTAACTATAGAAGCCCACAAGATTTTCGGTTGCATGTGAAAAGTTAGGGAGGGGGGCAGTCAACTAAGTTTTACTCAGGGTAGACCCACTGAAAATTAATGAGCATGACTAACTGAGGTCCTTTAATTTCAGAGGGTGTACTCCAAGTAAAGCTTAGCTGAATATCACCAAGCAACTAAGCTGCTTGGATGTTAGGTTGGTTAACACAAGCTATTTTTGTGACTGCGGTGGGTATGTTAATGTTGGAGGGCACATTAACAGAATTCCATAATGTTTTTTATTTGAAAAGACTGATGAGCCTCAACTGGGCAACTTAGGCCAGCCATCCAGGGGCAAATCCCGGCAGGCCATCTTCAAAATCGGAAAGGTTGGGACTGGGCTGAGCACCTTACTCCCCAACCCTTCCATCTCTTCCCACCCAATGTTTTAATAACTCGGAAACCAGGAAAGTGGGCACTGGAGGAAGAGCAGCCTCTGTTGTTGCTGCTGCTGCCCAGCTGGTGCCGTGTGAGAGGCGCCTGCAAAGCCCACGACCGCGAACCATCCGCTTCGCGCTCCACGCTGCCGGCATCTGTTGGGGCAGGTGGTGCCTTTGGAAGCCCTTTGTTCACTGGGCACTGCGGCCCCCCTTGCAAGGCCAGCAACAGGAAAAGCTGCTCGTGCCCTTGCTCTAAAGCGCTGCCCAGAGGGTCTGGGGCAACCCAGAAAGGGTGGGGTCCAAATAATAAAATTACTATTATTCTTTATTTAAGAGAACCAGGGAGTTTGGAGGGCAGCAGCGCCAATTCATGAGACACCCACCCACCTGCCTCCCTCCTGAGTCAGTCACTGCCCCCCCCCGGCAGAGCTGCTCCTTCGGCATAACTCTGACCTTGCCCCTCTGCCTTCATCCTCCTCCCTTGTTCCTGGGGCTCAGCAAGGTGTGTGTGGGGGGGGGTAATCTTCCCACTGAACCGCCACATAACTCAGAAACTGAATTGGAGGGCTTGCAAAACTGAGGGTGAAGCAAATGTTTGGCAACAGACACCCTTCTGCCCCACATGAAGGGGAACCCAAGGAAAGGCACCACCAGCCAGAGGGCTGCAGCTAACTGCCTATGTCCTCTCCATCGGCCTAGAGGAGAGGCAAGCAAGGGGCTGGACTTGGGAACTTCTGATCTCCACAGAGCGCAGGATCATGAGTCAGCACTAGTTCACACCACCACAGCTCTTGGGTCCGTATCTCTGACTGCAGGCTGCTGTGCTCCACTGTGGCCATGAGAGCATCCTGGAGGAAAAGGAACCAGCCCCCCTCCCTTGCAGCTGCAAGTGCCATGTGCTCCCTGACGCATCGCTCGGAACCAGCAACTCAGCAAGCAGCTTGAACCAGCCTCGGACGGAGTCATTTGATCAGCCAACGTGGCAGTTGAGAGGGCGCATGGTTCCGTGTTTAAGCCGGGACAGCACCCCCACTCCCTGATCATGCAAGCCAACTCATCCCTGTGGCCTGGGCCAAGGTGTGATACTAGAGGGTGCAGCCTGGAACATCTTCCCAGCAAGGCGCCCTGGCCTGCAAACTGCACGAGCAGCTCCAAGTCCAGGGGTCAGAACTAAGAAGCACGCCTAGGCCTTTTGTGACCCAGAGTGCGAGGAAGCCAGGAAGCCCGGTGGCTGTGAGAGACCCCTTGATTCAGTGCACGTGGAACAAATAAGCAAACCTCTGGACACGCAGCGTCACAAGCTTTGGCGCCCCTGGCCGACAGAGCTGGCTTGCTCCAGCAGACACCCATTTCAGCCAGCGGTTGCAGGACTTTGCGCTCCCATCCCCTTCTTTTTCGTTCATAAAGCAATTGCTGCCTTTGCAACGGGTGTGATGTGTGCTCTGAGTCCCCCATCCCAGCCCTGCCCTTGTGCACATGGAGAGCTAAACCACAAAACATTCAAGCAGAGCATACGTCTGTCATGTATGACCCAGGGGAGAATCCTGCACTGGAGGAGGATGGACCAGGCAGCCCTCAAGATCCATTCCAACAACAGTTCTATAATTCTATGAAGTCTCAAGCGTCTGGGTCGAAATTCTCTCCCCCCCTTCAAACCAAAAGTTAGACGTGGGTGGAATGAACTGTTCGCCCGTCCCAAGAACAAAGTACTCACCAGCTTGCTGGCTTTGGGACCTTCTGAAGAATCTGGAGGAGACGAGAAAAGGAAAAGAAGCAAAGCACTCAGAAGAGACTTTGGGAAATGGATCACTCTCCCCGCACCTGTCAAGGCATCAGCAGCAAGTTCCTAAGGGAGGATCTGGATTTCTGAATTTCACCAGGAAGGCAGCTCCCATTTTATACCCTTCAGCTCATTTGTGAGGCAGAGGGGGAAACTCAGGTTCCAAGCACGTGCAAACCAGGGTCCACTGAGGCAACGAAGTTAATAATAATAATAATAATAATAATAATAATAATAATAATAATAATTAAAGGTAAAGGGACCCCTGACCATTAGGTCCAGTCGTGACCGACTCTGGGGTTGCGGCGCTCATCTCACTTTATTGGCTGAGGGAGCCGGCATACAGCTTCCGGGTCATGTGGCCAGCAGGACTAAGCCCCTTCTGGCGAACCAGAGCAGTGCACGGAAATGCCGTTTACCTTCCCACCGGAGCGGTACCTATTTATCTACTTGCACTTTTGACGTGCTAGGTTGGCAGGAGCAGGGACTGAGCAACGGGAGCTCAGCCCGTCGCGAAGATTCGAACCGCCGACCTTCTGATCGGCAAGTCCTAGGCTCTGCGGCTTAACCCACAGCGCCACCCACGTCCCTAATAATAATAATAGCTGCTATTAAACTTCGTGAACCCCACAATAACTAATAAAGCACACCCAGTATCCTTCACACGGTTTGTGATGTCCTCTCTCTGCACAGCAATGAACCTGGCAAGTCCCCTTTCATTCCTCATACCGTCCTGTACTTAATGCGTATCGGTCATTTGCCGCTTGTCTTTACTGGATGTGTTCTGTGATACCGGTTGCCTTATTGCGAATGTTAAAAGCTACTTTGGAGATGATATGATGCTTTAATGGCGAACTCAGATGGCCCTCGCCAATCATTTTGAAGGTGAAACAGGGCCACCCACAAAGAAAACAAAAGGTTTTAGCCTACTAGGAGGAACCCCAGATACAGATCAAGTACCTCAAAGAAGCAAAACAGAATGCTTAAAAAAGAAGCAGGCTGCTTACTGCAGATGCACGCAGTCAAACCGCCTCACTGTTGGTGATGTTAATGGTACTCTGGACTTGTGGAGAAGGGACACAGAGTTGGAGTGCAGGGTTTCTAGCAAATCAGCCAGCCAGCCCTGGCATGCCCTCCCAGGGAGAGAGGGCGAGAGGGCGCTGCCAATCTCAGACCAATTTACCCAGCATGGGACACACCAGCCCATGTCCCTCCAGCTCTGAGCTCTGCTGTAGCCTGAATGCTAAGGAAGCCAGAGGCTTCTGAAAAAGAGAGAGAGAGCTACAGCCAAGCAGAGCCCAGCACGTCCTTTCCATCTGTTTCATGCCTGCACCAAACGTTGCAGCAGCCACCAGTTTCCAGGGAAACCCTCTGGCAAAAAGCCATGCTGCTCAGAGTTCCACGGAGAAAACATTAAGGCCAAGTCCAGAAACTTTGACGCTTCTCACCTGCCGGCCTCACTCTTGCATCCCAACCTTGTAAGACTAACCCGGCCACTTCCTGCATCCTATGCCCTGGTCCTTAACCCAGGACAATCGTCACCTCCCTTCTCTGCCTGGTGAAGCTGGCTGCTTTCTCTTTCCCCTCTCATCTCCACCTGCTTATCTGGCTTCCCTGACCCTTTGGGATCCTCTCTCCACACTCTCTTTAAGCTGCCTGCTGTTCAAATTCAGCTGCCAGAGTAAACAAGGTGCTCCAGCAGGAACCTTGCAAAATCCTGCTTGTCCCTACTATATTTACATGAACAGGCTAGTCAAGGATCAGTGAAGTCCCTACCTCTCTTAGGGACCTTCGAAGCGGAAGACTCCGGCGTCTCCGGGGACGTTGTTTCTGCGCCATCGTCAAAAACCTGGATCTGATCAGATTTAACATTTTATATAAATTGTTTATTGAAATACTGTTAGGTCACATTTCAGGCTATGCACCCTCAGCGAGGCAGCTTACAATATATTAAATGCAAAGTGACAAACATAAAATAAAATCAAAACGCTGGTTTTAAAACATGGATTGGAAGCAGATAAAATCATATCATTACAGCTCAGGTTAAAATAATTGCAACAGCAGCATCATAAATCCATTAAAAAAGGAAGTTGAATCGGATGGTTTGTCAAAAACCAGAACTGACAGGACCTCTCACACTTCAGTAAGTGAAGAGTTTTATTGATTTTTATTTGAAGATTTATTTGAAGTCTTTAAGAGTAAATAACCTCAAGGTGGCGCCTAATATAAAAACACTAATAGTACACACAGATATATTAGCACAGCTCAAACAAGCAAATAGCTGAGCATTACATAAATACCACCGGTACTAAGAGCATCAAAGCCCAAAAAGTAAACCCCTTTGAAACAAAGCCAGCAAGAAACGCTGGTTTTTGAGATCTTTCTGAAAAGCCTGCAGTGCTGCTGTCACAAGGTTCTGGTCCCCAAGATGTGTGGGTTCAAATCTAGTTATGGGGTTGGTAAGTGGCCCCTGGAACCCAGTTGCTGCTTTCTAAAACAAAACCAATATGCCTGGGTTTTATAGACATGCTCTTGGTCAGAAGATCTAAGTTCAGTTGGGTTCTTCATCTAAAACACACACACCCTTAAGCACCCCAGAACTGCCTGTGGAAAAAGGCTTGAGAATAAAATAGCCACCATGCCTGATGCAATAGCGCAGCTCCCCCATCTCTCGGGGGCCCCTGTCTACTGGCAGCAGAGAGGAAACACCTCCCAATTTACACCCATTGCTTCCCCTTCCTGGGCTGCTGAAAGATTTTAACAGTCTTCCATGCCCAGTGGCTCCCTGCCCTGCATGTACATCAAGCATACATGACCTGTAGTCCTGTTTAGGGAAGCTTTTAATGTTTGATGTATTACTGTATTTTAATATTTGGTTGGAAGCCGCCCAGAGTGGCTGGGGAAGCCCGGCCAGATGGGCCAGGTATAAGTAATAAATGATGATGATGATGATGATGATGATGATGATGATGATGATGATGATGATGACTGGTGGATTCTCTTCCCTCGGTCAACACCAGCACCACTCCAGAATTTTACAGGTATAAGAATGGGAATTATTCCTTCTGAAATTTGTCCTCTATTGAGCCCTGAATCTTATAAGTTTAGGATTTCCCTTTAAGACTGTCTGGTATACTCTTTAGGGAGCAAACTCTTGTGGTTGGTTTTCCCTTTCTACTGCTACATATCTGACTTTCCCTTATCCCTAGTCTTAATAGTTTGGAACTCTGGGTTTGGCTATATAATTCGGGCATGACAAAGATTCTCCTTTTGTGTGCCAGGCAGCTTTTCTTCTGTGCTGGCAACACCCTTTGAGCAAGGGGAGTGGAAGGGGAAAAACTCCCTCCGTGATTACTGGGGAGTGAGCTGGCCATTTCCCCAAGCTGAATATTAACCCACCGCTCTTGGGAGACCCACTCATTCAGGAGCAAAGGGGCACGGAGGCAGCAATGAGGAAGGGGCTAGCCCCTCCCTTGGTTCAACCTGCTAGTGCTGACCCCCTCCTGCAAGTGCAGCAACGGTAGAGAAGGGGGTCCTTATCCAAGGACTTGTCCTTATTCAGCCCTGCACATTGGGGCAAACTCCCTCCCCCCCCCACGCACACACCAAAACACACAGAGCAGGGGACACCGCAAAGGCCTGGCCAACTGCCCCAGCCTTCCTGTTCACCCTCACTGGTTAATTCGTGCCCAAGAGCATGTGCAGATTATGTCACACGAGACAGCTTCCAAATAGATACCCAGCATGTGGTTCACCCTGCGGAACCTGTTAACTTGACCACTAACTGGGGCATGAGGAATGCGAAGGAGAGAGCAGCCCAACCCGGCCAGAGCCACATCTTTCTGCCTCTTCGCTTCCCATCACCAGGAAGAAGCTGGACCTGAAGCAGCAGCAACCAGCTCCAGCTGCCAACAAGATTGCCATAGCAACAGATCTGTCAAGCAGCACCAGAAAATTCAGGGAGGAAATGAGAGAGAGGAAGCCCAGCAGCCAGGCCTCCTCCAGAAGGAAGGCCCAACTGCTCCAGGCAGAGGGTTTGGGCACAACTAAGGGCAGGAGCGCAGGAGCCTCAAGGAGACCATCTTCTGCACAACACACACTGAAATGGGCACGAGCTGCAATGGGGGGATTGGGCCCCACATCACTTGCCATCTGGATTTCCCAGCTCAAGCACGAAACTATCTTGGGCTATCAGGACTGAAGTCAACCAGGACCAGATGGCACTGGGACAGAATCCTGAACACATACGCCAAGGCCAGGAGAATAGAGCCAGGTTACCTCAAGCTCCCTAACTATAAACCCCCCACCCACCCCCATCTGACCTGTGGGGGCATCAGGACTTTGCAGCAAGTGCCATGGGGATGCCCCACTCTGCTCACTTCCCTCGAGAGGAAGGAAGGGTGTGCATGACAGAGCCAGCAGAATTAATCTGAGCTTGAAAAGCACATGGCGTTAAAATAGATGGGAAGAATAACATTATTCTAAGTTCTACTCTATATAACCACCCTTAGTGTGGTTAAGAGCGGTAGTCTCGTAATCTGGGGAACCGGGTTCGCGTCTCCGCTCCTCCACCTGCAGCTGCTGGGTGACCTTGGGCCAGTCACGCTTCTCTGAAGTCTCTCAGCCCCACTCACCTCACAGAGTGTTTGTTGTGGGGGAGGAAGGGAAAGGAGAATGTGAGCCGCTGTGAGACTCCTTCAGGTAGTGATAAAGCAGGATGTCAAATCCAAACTCCTCCTCTTCTTCTTCTTCTTAGTGCCTCAGGACCAAGGGGGCAGTGAGTGGGGTGGGAAGGGGTGGGCTTCAGAGGCTTTGTGGGCACCAAGGGAAGACCTGAAGGGCACCAAGTTGGTGCCTCCTATTTTAGGAGACTCACGAGGGCACCAGAAAGGGTAAAACCACAGATGATGCTTGGAAACGGCTGGTGCACCTTAAAGGGGGGGAGAGACACTCTCCCTATCAAGTGTGTTGAGCAGAACTTCTTTCCTGACCGACACAAGCACTGACTGATATCGGTAACACCCAGCCTTGCCGCTCAGGAGGAAGCTTACCTGCGATTGTCGCACAAAGATGCCGTGGTTCTCCTCGCAGGTGAAGTACTTTCTGCCCTGCACCATGCCATCGTTCTTGCCTTTCGCTTCGTCCAGGATGACGCCCACCCACTTCCCGGTGGCAAAGAGCGTGGCGCCCACATAGGCCACCGTCCCACGGTACCCTTTCCCGATGACCTCCACCCGAGAGCCCACTTTGAGGGGCTTGCCGCTCACTTCCATGCTCATCCTGGCGCTGGCGCTCGACGCCTGGGGAAAGAAACAGGGAGAAGCCAAGGGTCAGTTGACAACCGCAACGAGGCTCTTCTAGGCAAATCTGGACCCAAAGCATTGTTCAGTGCCACAAAGGAGAAATCCTCCTCCTCTCTACACACGCAAAGACACGGTGGTGTTGAACAAAGGAGGCTGGTCACAGAGTTTCTTCATAGATTTGAAATAAACGTTGAAGAGGGCAAAGGGCTGCTTAGTGGATTCTCTTACAGTAGGACAAGAAACAAGGGAGATGAGCTGCTGGAAAAGAGATCCAGGCAAATATGGGGGAGGACATCTGAAATCCTCCAGAGTGGGATGTGCTGCAAAGGGGAGCTGTGCAATCTGGCTCCTTTCAAGAGAAGACTGCATAGGACTATGACGCACAGGCGAGGACCCTCTTTCCCCCCACATTTTTTCTTTAAAAGCCTCAAATAGAAGGGGACCTGCCACATGAGTCTGCTGAATGCTTCTGGTTCTATGTAAGCTGACTGACTGGCAGCCCAAAAGAAACCCGGAGGAGTTAAATGGAGGCAATTGCAAGAATCTTTTCCAAGCCCCTTCAAATCGCTTCCAACTTCTGCCAGAGCAAAATGAAGATGGGAAGGGGCCCCTCAGCAACGCATGGTCCTTTTGCTAGAAATGCACCGAGTGGCAGCGTGTGGCCCAGTCCCTCTCTCTTTGGGAACCAGAGCATTCCAAGAACTGCTGTGAGCCACCCTCTCTCTGGGCTGGAGCGCTTATATATTTCAGAAAATTTATACACCGCTTGATGGGAGAAAACCTCAAAGCAGTTTACAGAAAAGATAAAACAATAAAATCATCAATAAAGAAATTCACGACAGTAATTTAAAATCTACAATATAAGGCTTGGCTAAACAAAAATGTTTTCAGCAGGTGCTGAAACGAGTACAGCAAAGGTGCCCTCCGGATATCTATAGGCAGGGAGTTCCAAAGTGCAGGTGCTGCCACACTAAGAGATCCATTTCCTACAACTGTGGAATGGGCATTACGTGGCACCGATAACAGTGCCAGTTACGCAGATCAAAGTAGTTGAGTTGGCATATATAGGGGGCAAGGTGATCTTGCAGGTAAACTGGTCCCAAATTGTTAAGGGCTTTATATACAAATAGAAACACCCTGAACCTGGCCCGGGAGGAAACTGGCAACCAATCTCTTGCCTTTTGAGGCTTTCTGCCACCAGAAGAACATCCTTCTCCTCCTCCAGTAATGCTACCTGCAGGATGAGAAGTCGCCCCTCCAGGCAAAAAGGCTCAGTCTGGGATATGAAAGGTTGATGGTTTGAGCATCCGTAAAAAGGAAAAGCTCTGCGGATCAGTCTTTAAGAGACCAAGTGCCTGGATCTGTGTCTTCCTCTCCCTCCTGCTGGGAAACATCTACAGCTTTGGCTATCCATCAGACTGTTCTGAAGTCTAGACTATGTGCAACCAACCTGTTTTGCCAGCATGGAACCCTATTGGGGATGGTGTGTTCACAATGAAAGTACGGCAAGTCTGAAGAGGGAACTATCACCTGCGGCACCGCCCCACGGAGCAGACTAACAGCACACAGCCGGGAATCCCACGGCTTGACATCTGGGCGCAGATCTTGTAACAGCCTCACTCCCTTCCCAGTCCACTCCCCTTGTATATTACAGTGGACCCTCAGGTTGCAAACATGATCCGTGCAGAATGCACATTCACAACCCGCAGCGTTCACAACCCGAGCCTGCGCACGCGCGGGTTGCGATTCGGTGCTTCTGCGCATGCGCAACCGCCGAAACCCGGAAGTAACCCATTCCAGTACTTCCGGGTTTCGGCGGTCCGTAATTCAAAAAAACACAACCTGAAGTGGCTGTAACCTGAGGTAAGACTGTATTAAGAAAAAACACCTTTTAATCAAATCCTCCTAGATGTGCTTCTTCCCAGAATCACAGGAAGGTGTTTTGTTCTAATGCATGCAGTGTGTGGTTACCGCAGCTCAACAAATCCACTGGAAAAACTGCCATAGGACCAGCCCTGAATCCACACGCCAGAACAACCCACAGAGATAGCTCAGCTACCGAGAACAGAGCTGACCTGTCCTGGCACATCTATTCCACAACTATTGCCTCTGCAACTGCAATTCTAGTCATACCCAGTTGCTCAGCTTGCTGGCCAAGGCTCGGTGGCCCAGCCTGCCCGATTCCTGGTCAACGTGACTATACAAGAGTGCCATGGTCACATTGCACTTGGAAAAGAAGCCAGAGATCCTGGGCCAACAGTCTGAAGTATTGCACCTAGGACTCTTCATGAAGCACCAAAATGCAAGCTGCAGTTTTTGCAACAGACATGGAAACGGACATGTGAAGTCAGCCAGTCAGGGCTGTGATGGGAAGCAGCAGCCCAAGTGCCCTGTTTGCCTGTTAAGGGAGGCCTCGTCGCCTTCCCAGAACAGCCGCCCCCAACACAGTTTCGCCTCCCATAGGCCACAAGGCACAGGCTTTCTGGTTTGCCTCCCTTCCTAGGAAAACTGCTGATGGGTTAAATTCACAGTCGGCCTGAGAAATGCACCGACAAACCTGCAAATGACTCAGTCTACACAAAATGGGAGCAATGCAAGGACAGCACCCAAACGATGGCAAACAAGACCAAGTGAAGGCCGGCTTTAAAAAAAAACCTCTTCACAGATGAGTAAGAATTTTATGCTTTTTAAGGGTGGGTTGCAGAAAAGAGAACACTACTTACAGAACGTTTTGGAAGACGATGCGTGTAAAATAACAAACTCGGTGGGGAGGGGAAACTTGTTGAAACTTGTTTTAAAAATGCAGCAATGCAGCTGCCCTGTTAAAGGCTCACTTCCAAACTCCAGGTTCGTGAGCTGAAAGCTTGAAAAAGCAAGAAATTAGTCCACTTAAAATCAATAACTACTTTCCCGAGGCAGACAGCTGCAGACACCCAGCACATGCCCCACACCAGACCCCAAGGGGGAAGGGGCCACAGTTGTTCTCCCTCCTTAAAATAAAGGACAGGGGCTGGTTCTGCAGAGTGATGGGCCTGGCAGCAGCTTGGCTAAGGTGGAAATGCAATTGACCAGGGCAGGGAGACATGCTCTTCCCACCAGGCAGTGTGATGGAAGGCACACTTAAAGGATTAAATGCTGGGCAGGAGAAAGAAAAAGCCACCCTCTCTTTACAGGCTCAAACAAAGAGGAGAGAAGGGCCTTTCTCACCTTTTAAGCGAATTCCCACCCCTGTTCTCTGCTCACCAGGACACTTAGTTCCAGGGCACGCAGCACCACCTGTACCGGAATTGTTTTAAGACGCTGTTATTGTTTTATCTTTTGTGCTTGCCGCTCTGGGCTCCTTAGGGACAAGCTTGGAATATACATTTATTTATTTTATTTAACAAAGTGTATATGCTGCTTGATTGAAAGAAAACCACAAATATGAAATAAAACATTGAAATCACCTGTAAAAACAGTCTATTCCAAAGAAGATTGAAATTCATCAGTAGCTAAAAAGAGATTAAATACATGTCATAACCACAGCACCGCCAGCACCCTGGGCATTCTAGCCAAGGAATGCCATCATCCCTGCAGCCTAGTGGGTGAGATGCCATTGGTCCCTTTGGGCAAGGCATCCTTCGCCTGAGATTCCTAAAGAAGTTAGGCTATGGTGACACAAATATGCCTTAGCTGCCTCCTGGCTGATCTACTGCAGTGTTCTTTCTGCCTGGGGCTGCTTTGGAGAAGTGTCTGTGAACTTCAGCTTCTCCAGGATGCTATGGCAAAGCTTTCCGTTTTGGGGAGCATTTCACACTCTGACCAAACAACCTTGCTAGCTTCCTTCTCGTTTCCAGGCCCAATTCAACGAATCTGCTTGGAACCAGGATGCACAAGGGCTGCCTTTTCGCACTTCCACTCTTCATTATGGAGCTTCTTTGCTCTTTAAGCTCTTCCCACCAATGGCTGAGCTGTGTTTGGCTGAGAGGCTGAAGAGGTCCTCTGCTGTGCAACTGCTCCCACGGAGGCCTGTCCTGATGCTTCTCCATCACAAGAGCAGGAATTCAGCAGGGCATCCGCTAAGTTTTAATTTCCCTGGTGTTTTAGTCTGCACTGCTTTGTCCTCCGTATTTGCCATTAATTATTACAAGAGAGAAGATTCTGGCTTAACATCAGGAAGAACTTTCTGACAGTATTAGCTCTTCATCAGTGGTACAGACTCCCTCAGAAGGTGGTATGGACTCTCCTTCCTTGAAGGCTTTTAAGCAGAGGCTGGATGGCCATCTGTCATGGATGGTTTAGTTGCTATTCTTGCATTGCAGGGGGTCGGACTAGATGACCCCTGGGGTGCCTTCCAGCACTACAGTTCTATGATAACTGTATTTTATTACAAGCCCCCTTGAAGATTTTAAATTGAAAAGTAATTAATAACAAAATGAGCAATACATTTTGGCAGAATACAGCTCAGGAGACAAACAAAAGTAAAATATCTGAGCTCTGCAGAAGCAGCTGTGCCTGTGAGAAACAGGAGCGAGCCAGCAAACTATGGCTGCTGCTTTTGCCAGTGGGCTGTGGGGCTCCTGGAATAACAGGGAGCAGCTTCTGCCCAATGGGGCCAGAGGAGGATCCTGGGAACACGACTGAAGAGCAGCTTTTGCAGCTCTCTCACAAGGATGCCTTTTACTCCACCAGCCACTAGTAGCACCAGAAAACAAGCAAGATCCAGAAAGGAGGATAATCCAGAAGGAAGGAGGAAAACCAAGAGAGCTGGGCTTGCTAGAGAGAAAAACCCTCAAGGCAGCCCAGCAAAGCGAGTGCAAGGCGAGGAGAGATGGAGGAAGCCCACTTCCACATTCAGATGGACAAAATGATTTGGACCTCCTTGGGGAATATTATTCAGGTATCATTTTGGATGAGGTAATCCTAGCATGCCTGTTGTCTTTGCCCATGGAGTTTTCTTGGCAGGGATACTGGAGTGGCTTGCCGGTTCCTGCTCCAGGTGGATCACGTTTGGTCAAAACTCTCCACTATGACCTGTCCATCTTGGGTGGCCCTGCACGGCAGAGCTCATAGCTTCTCTGAGTTATTCAGGCCCCTTCGCCAGTGCTCACTGGAAGGACAGATCCTGAAGCTGAGGCTCCAGTACTTTGGCCACCTCATGAGAAGAGAAGACTCCCTGGAAAAGACCCTGATGCTGGGAAAGATGGAGGGCACAAGGAGAAGGGGACGACAGAGGACGAGATGGTGGGACAGTGTTCTTGAAGCTACCAGCATGAGTCTGACCAAACTGCGGGAGGCAGTGGAAGACAGGAGGGCCTGGCGTGCTCTGGTCCAGGGGGTCACGAAGAGGCGGACACGACTAAACGACTAAACAACAACAATCCTAGCATCTGCCCAACTTGAAGAGATGCATGGTAGGGTGAACAAGCTGTTATACTCTATCAGCTTGTCTGAAGATGCCCCAGAAATTACGCAGGTGTATTAGGAGGCCAGGCACCATGAACTGCACAGGAGGTAGGGAACTCAATTCGGGAACCCACAATAACATGTCTAGAGAAAACACAAGGATGCCACAAAGCACGTGGCAGTGGATACAATAAGGTGCCCTCCAGCAGTGGGAATGAGAGAGGGGTTCAACAGAACTGCCAATCACAGGACCTGCCACCTACCACAGAATCAGAGCAGCATCCCTCAGATGAGCCAGAGAACCCATCACCAGCCTGCCTGTTCACAGAAGGGTGGGTGGAATTTAGAAAGGAACAGCCAGGACCCCAGCTTGGGCTCTAGGTCCCCTCTACCTGGCAAGTTACACTCATGTTTTCAATGAACAGAGTCTTCTCACTGGTTGCCCTGGTTTAAAGGAATGAGCTCCTGGAGGAGGTATGTTCAGGGCTCTCCCTCCTGGGCTTTTTAGGCACCTCTCTCAAGCTCACTTGTTCACAACAGCCTTTGGGCAGATGGCAGAAAGCTATTTATTTTTATTTAAATCATCTCTATGCCGCTTCAGTTTACAACCCATCATTAATAAACAGGACATTGCAAGCACTATAGGTACAAATGCAATAAGCAGCTATATTTAAAGCAGCATGATTAACAGAAAAACATGATAATCTCTCAAAGAAAAACATGACAAATGAAAATCAGGTACAAAAATACAATAGAAACTCCATATATAAAGATTATTAACGAAAGAAATTCAGTACAACCTAAGTTGCACCAACAGCTCCTTTCCCCCCAAAAGTCCTCTATAACATGTTTTATGCTGCCATACTTGCTATTTAACTTTCAGAGGGATTTAAGCTTCTTGCATTTTTAATATATATTTTTAATCTCACCCTAGCTTTTTCCACAAGTGTTCAAGGCAACTGAACCCTTGTGAAAAAGACAGAAAGTCCTTCTATAAATACATAAAAATGAGTGGGACTCCCGTGTCGCTCTGTGAAACTGAAATCTGGAAGATTCTGACCTTCTCTTGGCAAAATCCTGATGCTTGACTCACAGCGAGTGCCTGTCCTTGGCTGAGAAGCTCCCTGCCTTCTCCACTTCAGAGCGGGGTTCGTTCTCTAGGGCTGTCAATGCAGACACTTCCCCAAACATGCAAATCACATTAGTATTTCTGAAACACGCAGGCTTCAGCTTCTGCCACTAAAGTTCATTCTCACGGAAGACTGTGAAAAATAACTATCTTCCACACCAATTGAGCGTCGCCTGCTTTGCTTGAAGGTAATGTGCTGTAGCTGCAGTGTTGGTTCATTATCACAGGCTTCCTTCTTCCTCACTCCCAGAAACTGGAGTTAGCTTCTGACACCACAACAGCTCAAACACCAAGGAGAAGGCTATTTGAGGCCTCCTCCAAGAGTCTCTTTGAAGTACAAATCCATAGTCTGAGGAAGGCCTTCAGCCCCACAGCCTGCCCTGCCACCCACCCACCCCTCCAACAAGAAGAGCCAAGGGTGCAGGATTGAAGCATCTCCCGCCTCCAATTTAAGTCATGGACAGACTCATCTGGAAGGAGGAGGAGAAGCAGCAAAGCTCCCTTTGCACTAAGCCTCATTATCAACAGCCATGTAATACCAGAGAGCTGCCATCTTCCCTCCTCACCAAAGGAGGAGATTACTCAAGGATTAATAACTGACTTGTCACCCAGTGACAGAATGGGGGTGGCTGCTGTCTCATCAAAGGCGATCGGAGCGGCACAGATGATCTTGCTCTCAAACGAAAAAGCGAACCAGCCAGAGCTGGTGTCTGTCTGGTAGGAGCCCTCGCTCTGCTCAAGGACCGGGCTGCCCCTGACATGCGCTTGGCCTGGGTTTTAGAAAAGGGGAGCAAGGCAGTGCGAAAGGAAGGACAAGGTGACGGGTGCAGGGAGGCTCCAAGGAGCAGAACAAAGAGGGCCCAGCCCTCAAGGGAGGAGCGCAAAACTGAAAGCCCACAGGAAAACTATTTTCCATGTCAGCCAAAGAATGCAGAAGAGCCAGAAAGTCTAAACTGCCTGCCCCCTCCTCCCGTATCCCAAAGTGCAGCCACCAATCCTGGTACAACTTAAAACCAGAGAGCTGGTGCAGCTCTGCGGAGAAGGAAACAGCAGCTGCTGCTGCTGCTGCTGCAGACCACTCGAGCCAGCAAGCCAAGCCACATTCTGCAACCACTAGCAAGGCACGTTCGATGCAAGACCAACATAGGGTACCGAGTTAGGTCTCGTGTCCATTGAGTTCAGCACCATCTGCACGGAATGACAAAAGCTCTCCAGGATCTCAGGCAGGAGTCTGGGAATGCTGGGGATTGATCCCTGGACCCCTGCACTCAAACATATGTTCTAGCACTGCACTAAGACCCTTCCCCAACCAGCCGGCATCAAGTCCTGCAGATGCTTAAGAGGGGACCACCGTGGCAAGGCATGGAACACGCAAGTGAAGGCTTTTCCTTTTAATAGGCCCACAATGGGCCTTGTCTCTGGCAAGAGACTGACCCAGTTTGGGCTTATGGGGGCAGGAGAGGATTCCAAACCCGGAAGACTATAAAAATCACAGCCCAGGCAGCTGATACATCCCCCAGAGGCTGTGCTTGAAAGAACGCAACAGCACCCTCAGCGCATCAGACCCAGAGGCCTCCTGACCGACTGCCCTGCTCAAGAGGCAGCCAACATGAAACTTCAGTCCCTGCCAGCCCCTTTCAGAGATGGAAGAGGAAGGACAGGGGAAGGCAAGGAACAAACCCCTGCAGAACCACAAGCTCACTTCTCAGACACCAGAGCCTGGAGGGCAAACATTTTGCACTCCCGCCTGTCAGCTGAGCACCAAAGACAACGCCTTCCACCCGCTTTGGGGCCTCCACGGAAACTAGCCAGGGTGACTGCAGAGGAGCAGAGGGACAAAGCGGCCTGGACGCCAGTGAAGGGCCACAGCTGAAAGGCTGAACATCTGCCTTGCATGCAGGAGGTCCAAGGCTCAATCTCCAAAGGCATTTCTCTGGGCAGGGCTGGAAAGGCTCCCTGCCTGAAACCCTGGAGAGCCCCTGCTGTCAGTCAGTGCTGGGGCTGACGGACCAGCGGTCAGACTTGGTATAAGGCAGTTTCCTATGTTCCAACGAAGAACCAACGAGAAGCAGCGGCAAGAAAGGCCTCCCTGGGAATTGCACATGCTTCCTTCCAGGGGAGCCACCGACAGCCTCCTCTCCTTCCAGGGCTTGCAAAGGTGAAGGAAGACACAAAGGTGGCCACTCAGCACTCCCAAAGTACCTTAAGCAACACCAGGCTCTTGGCCCAGCAGCAAGGATGCTCAAACGCACTGCCTGACCAGCCCCACATCTTATGTGTCACTTCAGCCCTCCCTGGGGGTCGGGCAGGGCAGGGTGGGTGCGGAAAGAGAACAAGAACAAAATGACAAAGGGAAAAAAACTCCAGAGAAAGGCCCCATTGTGAGGCTGGTTCCGAGTTCTGCTGCGGAGTCTGCAGCTGATGCCCAAACTGCAATATGGTGGAAGAGGGGGCTCTCAAAGACCATCCGGAAAGGAGTGGGGGGGGAGGATAAAGGAGGGGGTGCAGGTGGGAGCAAGTGGTTGCCGGGGTGGGGAGGGGGGGAGAAGGGGAAATGAGCCCAGAAGCTTTGCATTTGAGCCCTGGGGAAACTCACCATCACCAGAGGCTCAGCTGACACCTCCTTACAGTATCAGCAGCAATTACCAGGAAATAACAGCGGCCCATCTCCATCGAAAGGGCTTGGCTAGCAGGGAAATTCAGCCAACAACACAGCTTTCCTTAACATATATGGCATGGAGGCACAATTCATGGCAGGGAACCGGCAAAGGAAACACTCTCTCTCTCTCTCTCTTTCTCCCCATCCAGACCATCTGCAGACTCCCCTCGCAACAGATTGCATCTAGAGATACTGTACCTACAGGGGCACAGAGCGCAGCCCAGGCGTGGAGCGGCCAATGGCTGCCCATGTGTCACTTACCCGGCTGTACGTGTGCCTCTTGGTCTGGGCCATGCTGATGTTTTTCCTCCCAGCTTTAATTATCTCTGGAAAGGCTGCTCTCAGCTCATGGCAGGGGGCTCACCAGGGAGGATCCTGCTCCTTCCTATGTTGCAGAGGCGGCTTCCATGCCCACGCCCTGAGCCACCCTCTCCCTCCAGCCACACGGGGAGGAAAGAGCCCTTTTGCTGACAGAGAGGCGTCTTTAAGCCTCCAACACACAAAAATCCAGCCCAGCTGATGGAGACTCACTCTGCAGTGCTGCTCCAGACTCTTGTCACAGATTCTGTCAGCCCACTGGGTCCTAATGCTAGACCGTTCTGCTCTCAGAAAGGAAGAGCAAGACGCTTGGTGAGGCGAAGGTCGCACAGCACACCAGAAGCACCCACCAGCCCAGATGCAAGTCACAGGCTGAGCTCCACTTTGGTCCTCTCTGTCTGGAATAGTCTGGGCAACAGCCCTACGTGACACAAAACGCGCCCTCAGGTATACCACTTGGAGCTCTGCCTGTCCTGATCACCCATGCGCACCCCCTCCCCATCGCTGGCTCCCAGAAGTGCATTTAGGCCACCTCTCCTGGGCCTTTTTTCCTGCTGAAGTGGAAAGAGAGTAACAGGAGGGAAAGCAGAGAAGAGTAGCCAGCAGCAGCAGCAGCCGCCCTGCTAGCCAAGGCTCTCCATCCGATGGCAACGAAGACCCATCTCAACTGCTCCATTGCCTGACACAGCCACACAGGGCGGAAGGTGAGGGGCAGGCAGCTCAAGAGTTAACCACGACTTGCTCCGAAATCCATCAGTCTCCTTCCCCTAGACCATCTGTCTCATGACATCCAGAGCTACCTGGGAGAGGGAGGCAGCAGGTAGTAACTGGAGATTCTGGCAGGACCAGATTCCATCTGCTGCTAACATCCTAAGGAGCCAGTGTCCTCTGAAACTGGTCGTGCAAAGCGTCTCAGGGCTCCATTAGGTGAACTGCAAACACATTCCACCAGGCCTGACTTCTGCCTTAGTGAGGGTCCTCTTTAAAATATCCTGTTTAGAAGCAAGGGCTCGGATTCATTATTGCTGATGAGAACTTCAGGATGTGCTTCCAAAAGAAGGCAGCGGTTTCTAAAAAACACTGCTCTATACTTAGGCTGCTGCTCCTCTCGGTCTCCTTTGCTGCCGCCTCCTCTAGTTCCACCTCCAGGCCTTCTGCCAGGCTGCTCCTGGTGCGTGGAATAGTTTCTCACCGCCAGCTCGGCTCCTGAACCATCCCTGAGCAGTGCTCCTCTGCTACCACCTGACTCTTCCATACCTACTGCTGGCCAATAAATCCATAAACCAAACAAACCATTCCCTGCTCAGCCGTGTCAGCACCACCTGAGAAGCAGCTGAGGAGAGGGGGGTAGGGACAATTGTTGCCCAGTGGCAGAGCCCATGCTTTGGATGCCAGAAGGTCTCCGTTTCGTCTCCAGGAACTCAGATAGCTGCCTTATACTGTGTCAGGAAATACAGTACAATGCTGACCGGCTCTCCAGGGTTTTGAATAGGATGCCATTCCCAGCCCGACCTGGAGGGGCTCTGGGTGAAGCCTGGGACCTTCCGAAGCTCAGCCACCAAGCTAAAGCCCTTCAGTTGCTGGGAAAGATTCCTGCTCAAAACGCTGGAGAGCTGATGCTGTGAACAAGACGGGCACCTGGCAGGGGAACTCAGCTGACTTGCAGGTTTCCTTTGCACAGGAGTGCAGCCTATGGATGGATTAAATCTGCATATAATTATTACAAATGAATAGGCAACCATTTTGTTTTTAAGATTATGCCCCTAAGTGTCAGCACTGCCTTAAGAAGACTCTCCCCTCTCACGTGTCAGAGCGGGAGCAAATGCCTCTTACTGGGTGGTGCCAACTTTGCCTGTTAAAAATAACCATTGTTGTTCTTGTGGCTGCTTTCAAATCTGCTGCCCAATTGATCACGTGGAGACTTATTTATCAATTAACCTGAATGATGACTGGTCTGATCAGCACCCCTGTTCAAAACGACAAACTTCAAAGAGTTCTCAGGTCCAGAAGTAACCCCAAGGCCTCAGATTCACGCAATGCCCCCTATAAGGGGTGAGGAAAAGGAGGGACTAGGCGCAGGGCATCCTTGGGACTTTGTGTGGGAAATGGGCACACTGGCAATTCCTCTTAATAGCTCAACAGCACACTTGAGCAGGAAGCGATTCAATAATCTTTTATGACACAAGGTGATATTTTAGAACATCTTGAGCTGATAAAATCAATGTGGTAGTTTCCCCTGCAGTACTTAACATAAGAATGCACCTGAGGTTACTCTGGGAGGCAACCACAATGTCTACAGAAACGTCCATCCATCATACATGCCCATAGACTCTGACAATCGACTCATGTGATTTATTTCCCTCTCCACATGAAATGATTACATAAGCACAACAAAGAAGAACTGTGAGGAGGGCCGGCCCATGCAGGGGCAAGGGGAGGTGATCACCTCGGGCGGCAGGATCCACAGGGGCAGCAGATTCTGAGGTAGATCTTTATCCCCACCACCTTGCTCCTGAAGCGGATCTTTACTCAGCTCTCCTTCCCTCGCCAATGGGGGGAGCATTTTGGGGTTCACCTCAGGGGCCAAAATGTCTTGGGCTGAAGCTGACGGTGAGGTCAGTGTTGCTATTTTTATTATTGTTGTTATTAATAATAATAATAATAATAAATGGCTCCCAATTCATACTTTCTCCGACACCACATTCCCCATCTCTTTACTCTCAACCCAGTCTTTGTCAAAATCTTGCAAATTCCATCCTTTCATCTACAGTGGACGCTCGGGTTGCAAACGTGATCCGTGTGGGATGCACATTCGCAACCCGCAGCATCCGCAACCCACATCTGCGCATGCGCAGGTTGCGATTTGGCACTTCTGAGCATGTGCAAATCGCAATTTAGCGCTTCTGCATATGCGCGACCGCCGAAACCCGGAAGTAACCCGTTCCAGTACTTCCAGGTTTCGGCGGTCCATAACCCAAAAAAAAGCAACCTGAAGCGGCTGTAACCCGAGGTATGACTGTACTGTACAGTATATTTATATAAAGTCTTGTCGTTAACATTCTGAATGCTACAGAAAGAAGAAAACACCAAAGCATGAAATGCCATCAGACGTGGTTGCAACCAAAACCCGCAAAGCACCTAAACGGTCTCCTTTGAATGTCTGCTACCTCCTCCCTCACTCCATCTTAAAATTCTTACCCAGCGGAGACAGGGATGGCTTGAACGTCAGTCTTTCTCTCCACAGCCGCCCTTCCCCACTTATCATCTATTGTAGCTTGATGAAGAGTTCTGGGGAACACAAAAGCTTGCACACTATTTTGTGACATTTTGATAAACTTTATAAAGGTATTGCCCTGACACATACTTATGGGCCAACACAGTACCTTTATGACTCGGCTGTTTAAAAAATCTCTGTTGTTTTGTACTAGCCTAGAAAGCTCTGCCTTATTTGACCATCTAGCCCAATAGGGTCTCTTCAGATTGGCTGCAGCTCTCTGAGAGGCAGAGAGGGAAAGCCTTCTCCATTACCTGCTGCTCTCTGATACTTTCTACTGGGGATGTCAAGGACGGAACCTGGGGCCTTAATAATATTAAATTTTATTACTGATACCTTCTGCATGCAAAGCACCTGATCAGTCACTGAGCTGCAGTCCCTCACCCCCACCCAAACATTCACACATGCCACCAGTAAAACATAAGGGATGTTTTGCAAGCACAAAATGATGCATGCCAGGGTAAAAAATCTTAATTTCACATATACACTCATGGAGCCTGAACTGGCATTGACTAACCAGGAACGAGACCTTGGGGTTGTAGCTGAGAGCTGATTCAGATTGAATCAACGGTTGTCATTGTCCAGCTTTCCCTTCTTTCCTTTGAACTGATTTGGGCAAAAAAAAATGGTTCTTCTTTCTGCTTTAAACAGACAGATGAATCTTATCTTCTACAAATAAAACAATTGATTTATTATTTAGAAAAGTTATAAACTGCATAATAAATAACACCCCAAGTAATGCTCAGATAGAATTATTGATAAAACAAAGCTAAAAATCCATAAAGCAATTAAAAAACATAAAATCATCATCATTAGAAACAAAGATAACACTCAATATAACTTTAAAATAAATGTAAACAACTAAATCATGTCTTCGTTTCTGGTTTGCTGAAACAGAAGAGTTTTCAGCAGGAGCCACCTGGAACCACAAAGGGCACCTGCCTCATGTCCACAGGCAGTGAGTTCCGGAGCGCAAGTGCTGCCACACTGACAAATGCGCAAGCAGACAGTCCTTCGCCTACAGAAAAATTAAACTCACTGCCCAACCCTCACAGAGACAAAGCAGTTAAGAAATTAAGAAGAGCTGGCTGAGCCCAAAGCCAGGATCCTCTTTCCCACAGATGCCAACCAGATGCCCGGGTGGGACGCCCACAAGCAGCGCATGAGCGCACCAGCTCTCATGCTCATGTTCCTCAGCAGCTGGTATTCCCTGGCAGGCTGTCCCTGGTCCCCAAGGAAGTACACAATCCTCTGTGACCAGTAGCTACTGATAAACCTGTCCTCCATGTTGTTTTTGGCACCTGTCCATCTTGGCAGGCAATGGAGGGAGTGTGCCTTTGAGAGTGAAGTCAAACTGTTGGCAGGTTGCAGTGCCTGCTGTGGCTGCAGAGACCGATACAGGAGAGACATGTTTTGTTGCATCCGGGGCAGAGAAAAGCATCCAGTTGTGCTGCTGCAGATGCGCCAGGGCGTTTCTTCTCTCTGGGCTCCTCCCAGCGGCCATTTCTCCTCTGGTCACTGCTGTGGATGCAAGACCCGACTCTCTGTCTCCAGGCCCTGTGATTGTCTACAAGGGATTCCCACACGGCAGGTTTGATGTTGCCAGCATTCATGTCACATTTGCAGACATCTTTGTAATGCAGAGCTGGTCTTCCAATGCTGTCTGGTGCCTGGAACCAGCTCCCCGTAGATCACGCCCTTGGGGATCCTGCCATCTTCCATTCTGCGGGCATGACCAAGCCAGCGTAGATGTCGCTGAGGCAGGAATGCAAACATGCTGGGAATGTGCGCTGGGGAGAGCACATCTTTGTTTGAGACCATCTGCCATGTGATGCCCAAAATCTTCCTGTTGCAGCGCACATGGAAGGCACTGAGGCGTCGCTCCTGGCAGGTATAAGTTGCCCCTGACTCACTTCCATAAAGCAGTGTGCTCAGCGCGCAAGCTTGGTAGACCTTCCCTTGGTATTGTAGTCCATGAATTTCATCCAATCCCCATTAAAGCTGAGCTACACAGTTAAGTATCCAAGGGATTCCTTGACTGGTGGTATTTACAGCCTGCACACAGGAAAGGGATCTGCAGTCTCCAGTTTGGAAGAGGACTTAACTGCTGCCACACTAGGAACTGGAAGAGCAGAGTTCGAATCTCCATTCTGCCATGCAGCCTACCGGGTGGAAACGGGGAGCAGAAATAGAATACTAAAGCCTCAGAAGGCACTTGGGTCATATATCAAAAAAGGTTGAAGGTCCAAACGACTATCAGTCAGCTGCCTCTGAGGCTGGGCGATGCAGCTGCACAGAACTGGGATCACAAGGACAGCAATTTGATTTAGGAAAAAAGGCAGCCTTGCACAGGGGCATCTTAGGGCCCAGGTGGACCTCAAGCAGCCCTCCGTTCCCTACTCTGTCATATTCACAGAAGGGCAACAAGGGAAGAGGTGGACATTACGTGGCTCGTATGCTGTTCTCAGTACGTTTCCAAGCACAATTCAAAGTGTTGGTGCTGACCTTGAAAGCCCTAAACGGCCTCGGTCCAGTATACCTGAAGGAGCGTCTCCACCCTGGACACCAGAGTCCAGCTCCGAGGGCCTTCTGGTGGTTCCTTCCCTGCGAGAAGTGAGGTTACAGGGAACCAGGCAGAGGGCCTTTTTGGTAGTGGCACCCGCCCTGTGGAACACCCTTCCATCAGATGTCAAGGAAATAAACAACTATCTGACTTTTAGAAGAAATCTGAAAGCAGCCATGTTTAGGGAAGTTTTTAATGTTTGATTCTGTATTGTTTTTAATATTCAGTTGGAAGCAGCCCAGAGTGGCTGGGGAAACCCAGCCAGATGGGTGGGGTATAAATAATAAATTACGGTATTTTTATTATTATTATTATTATTATTATTATTATTATTATTATTATTGTCTCTCCTGCTGCAGGTGCCTGGTTCCTCTTCCCCCTTGCTCCCTAGCTGGGTGGTGCTATTACTGAATAAGACTTTCCTTCCCCACAACTCGACTGTTGAGGAAGGAGCTGGCCAGGCGTGCATTACTGAGAGTGGCATCCTACCCAGAATCTTGCAAGGGGCTGATGTGGGACTGCCCTTATGTTTGATGGGGAAACTGTTGCTAGCGCATGATGCGGCAGCAGGGCTTGGGGCAGAGGCTGCTGTCTGCCTATCCAGGATACTATTCCTCAGGGAACAGCACTGGCCGTCAATAGGCTACCAGGCCAAATTTAAGGTCTCAGTGCATGGTGCCCTAAACGCTTGAGACAGGATATCCCAGATTCGCCTTGCCCCCCTTTTAGCTGCCGGTTCACTGCAGTCATCTTATGGCAGCCCAGTGGCACCTGCATTATGGAAGATGCTGTCCACTGAAGTTAGGCTCCAGCACAGCACACATCTTGTCAGAGGCTTAAAAGAAAAAAGAACCCCTGTTTTTTCTAGAAGGATGAATTGACTTGTTGGCACTATCCAGTTTTCCTTTGGAAAAAAACTCTCTTTTCTCTTTTTATTTATTGTATTTTTATTGTTGTTTTATACACTGTAATATTCAGTAACGTTTAGCTGCCTATAAATATTCAAAATAAATAATAACCACTGAAGTATGAGTTTCCACCAGGTCATCCTCTCCCAAACGAACGAAAGCAGCAACTGAGGACACTGCCCCTGAATCCCCAGGAGCAGGGCTCCCGGCTCCTGGCTCCTGGTCCAAACTCCTCACCCAAGGAGAACCGTGATCCACTTGGCACTAGGACCCTGCTGAGTCAAGCTGTGCGCATTTGCGCACTGACAAACTGCACCATTTTACCATTTCAGCAGTAGCTGGAGCAGCTCTGCCAAGGGAGTGAGGCTGCAGCGCCTTCAGGAGCACAGAAAAGGGGCTATTCAAAGAGATGCCCCCTGACGCCCGTCCAAATGCTCTCTCATGTCTTTTCTTCTTCTTCTTCTTTTGCAGCTTAAACTGGAGCAACCAAAGCTGCAAATCAATATATCTGGAACACTTCACTGAAGGCGTAACCATAGCAACACACCAAGGATCTGAGGATGCTCGTCTCTGGTAACAAGGAGGTTAGTCTATTTCAAGTTCACGATCATATTCATCTGAATGCGTCACCCACCACCCCATCATTCCACAGCCAGCCCCTTTCACCTGACTATCAGATAGCAGGGCAGCAGGTGAGACGTGTGCTGGAATGGAGGTCAAAAGCTGCTCTAGGAGTACTTGATCACACTACTTCTATTCTTCAGAGTTCAAAATCTCTTACTTAAACTGCTGCTCTCTTTGGTATTCTCATGAGATATAGCGGTTCTCTTGTTCGTCAGTATTAGGCCCATATATTGGAATTAAACTTCTGTTTCCTTCCATCAGTCCATCATGCTTTGCCTTCTACTGTTTGGCCCAAGCAGCTTTCACAAACCACAGGAAATACTATTTCCCCCCATCTGATTTAACAAGCTGGCTCCATCGCCCTGTAAGCATGAGATGCTCAGGAGCAAATGTCGCAACTACCTCTATTTCAGAGACGCTCAAGAGAAGAGCCTTTCTGAACCTGATCACAAGGTTCCTTCTATTCCAAGATCCCGTTTCCAACAGAAGCCGAAACGTTATCCATTTATTACATTTCTATCTCACCATTCCCTCAGGGAGTTCAACGTGGCATAGGTGGGTCTCCCCCTCCTCATTCAATGCCCATAACAATGCCATGAGGTGGGTTAGCCTGAGAGCCAGTGACTGGTCCAGTGTTGCCCAGGGAGCATCATGGCTGAGTGCGCATTCAAACTCTGGTCTCCCCGGTCCTAGTCCAGTGCACTAGCCACTACAGCCCACTGGCTCTCAGGTGCCCCAAGGGGAAGCCTGTCGTGGATCATGAAATCAACCTCCCCTTAGTCAGCAGCAGCAGGCAGAGGGAGGGGAGGAAGATGTGGTCCTCCAGACATGATTCCCATTAGGGAGCATTTTCTCCTCTTTTGGTCCAGATCTCACTAGAGGATCAGGAGCAGCAGCAGAACCCAGCCAGCAGCAGCCCATGTTACTACCAGAGGGAAGCCGCTCCAGGTGAGCTCTCCCAACCAGCAGCTTCAAGCCATCCCCATCATGTCAGCTGCTCAGTCGCAGTCATGCCACGAAGGTCCTAAGAGTTCAAAGAAGTCATCCTAGTCCACTGAAAGAAGCAGGCAGGTCCCTGCAAAGATGCAGCACTCTTGGCCCACACTGCACAATTCCTGCAGGGGCCAGCAAGGAAGTAATAATAATAATAATAAATTTTATTTATATCCTGCCCTCCCCACCCAGGGTGGCTAACATCAAAATATATAATACATTAAAATATAAATTCAGCAATCAACTGAAATACAGCTTTAAATCGGATTAAAATCAAAATAAACTCAGATGGCTACCCACAAATTATAACTATAGGGTTAGGGACCTTAAGTACTCACCAGGCTCAGCTATTTGTATGAGCCAGCAAGAAGCAATAGAGAGGCCACTTATATGCAGGGTCTTATAAAAGGAGGGGGGTCAGACTGGGCCCCGGCCAAAGGCCTTGTGGAACAGCTCTGTCTTGCAGGCCGTGCGGAAAGATGTCAAGTCCCGCAGGGCCCTGGTCTCTTGGGACAGAGCGTTCCACCCGACTGGGGCCAGGGCCGAGAAGGCCCTGGCTCTGGTCGAGGCCAGTCTAACCTCCTTGAGGCCCGGGACCTCCAAGATGTTATTGTTGGCGGATCGTAAGGCCCTCCATGGGGCATACCAGACAGGGGGTCCTGTAGGGATGATAGGGCTTTAAAGGTTAAAACCAGCACCTTAAACCTGCCCCTGTACTCCACCAGGAGCCAGTGCAGTTGGTAAAGCACTGGATGAATGTGATCCCGTGGTGAGGACCCCATAAGGAGCCTTGCCGCGGCATTCTGCACCCGCTGGAGTTTCTGGGTCAGCTTCATGGGCAGCCCCGCGTAGAGCAAATGACAATAATCAAGGAACAGACAATAGTTTCTAAGCGCCTCCTTGTAGTATTCTGCCTCTATGAGCCACAGGACGTATTTGGCACACAGCTTCTCTGTGTAGAACAACTGGGTGGAGCTGCAGAAGGAAAACTTCAAAGTACACAGGACAGGTTGCCCTCTATCACGTGAAGCAGGTCCTACAATTGCTGACTTGTCGCTGCACAGCAGATGCTAGCAGCCTCCCAGTGAAAGCTCAGTCGCCTGCGTCTTTGTCATACTAGCTGATCTGCTGCCAAAAGAAAAGCCTTTGGCCCAAAAAGCCTGTTCACTGACATCACACCCATTCATCAAGAAAATGAATGTGTATCTGAAGAATGAGTGTATCTGAAGAAGTGTGCATGCACACGAAAGCTCATACCAATAACAAACTTAGTTGGTCTCTAAAGTGCTACTGGAAGGAATTTTTTTTGTTTTGTTTCAATCAAGAAAAAAGTCACCCTTGGTGGAATCTGCCTCTTTCCAACACCCCGTAATTCTTTAGACTCCCCAGTTTTGAATAGAGTTCTTTGAGCAGGGTGTTCGAAGACTATCATGTGCTGACAAAAAATGTGAGGGAAGAGTTTGCTTGACTGTTCAGTTAAAAATTGAGGGCCGGAAACTAGCACTTGGGGAGGGGGGGGTGTGCAACAAAACCTGCCATCCAAACAAACACCCACCTTTAAAATGTTAAGAATAGAGCAAATGAGCTAAGACGTTGCAGACACAAGTGGTAGTCTTTAAAAATCAGATCTTCCCCCCCAGGGATGTGTTTCATCATTCTAATTTTGTTCCGCCTGCATAGATTCTGTCATCACACTGAAGCATGGGGA
Source organism: Podarcis filfolensis (assembly GCF_964270895.1). NCBI lineage: Eukaryota > Metazoa > Chordata > Lepidosauria > Squamata > Lacertidae > Podarcis > Podarcis filfolensis. Next base: position 77,149,352 of record NC_139610.1, read on the forward strand.
GAAACACCCAAGTCCAGCCCGCAATGCAAACATCTCCTGTCGGAGCCCAGACTGCTTGAAGGTCAACAGGCCCACCGGGAAGGAGGAAATGGTGAGTGAAGCGAAGCCTGCAGCCCAAGATTTCCTCCCCATGTAGCAAGTGGGGCTTGAAAGGAAGAGGCTGCAGTGAAAGGTCTGCAGGAACCTCAGGAAAGAGAGGCAGTAGGAAATGGGTTCTGAATGCAGGCTAGATCCATTGGCTCCAGTGAGCCAGAATGACACCAAGAAGAAAGTTGCCCTCAAGAGCCCTCTGGGAATTGGTCCAGTCCTCTTCTAAGGCCAGCCAGATGGGTGGGGTATAAATAATAAATTGTTATTATTATTATTATTTTTATTACCCCCCGCAAGGGCCGGATTGAGGTTTGATGAGGCCCTCAGCTACTGAAGGTAATGGGACCCTTTCTATGTCCAGCAGTCCTTTGTCCACAACAAATTGCTGCAGTTTTTTGTGTTGAATAGATGCTATAGGGTAATTTATGAATTTGCACATCACAAAATATGTATTTAATCAAAGTAATTGTTGAACTGAAATATAATTAAGAAGAAGTATATTAATAGTGAAATACATTTTCTTTTCCTTCAATTTTTTGGGGGGGCCCAAAGAGAGCTATGGCTTGTTTAGCTTATATGTAAATCCAGCACTGTGGCCCCTGCCTCTTGTGGGAAGGAGTTCCGTAGCTCCAGGCTGCGCTGTGTGAAGGAGGACTTTTGTCTCCCTGTCCTGAATCACTTTCTCGGATGCCCTCGAGTTCGAGAGAAGGAAAGCTTTCCCGGCAGGTCCACTTTCTTCCTGCTCTGCATCCCTTCATAAATTTCTATTGCCCACCCCCTGGCCTTCCCCGCATTTCCTTAAACCAAAAAGCCCGTCTTCATGGGGGAAGGCCGTCCCCACCGAGATGCCTTGATGGCCCTGTTGAGTTGGGCGGGGGGGGGGGGTTGATTTTTTAAAATAATATATTTATTAGGTTTTCCATTTTATAATATTAAATACATCTTTATGGAACTCTTTCCTTATTTGCTCATGCGAGCTGTCGACTTCCCTCCATCCTGCCTCAGGGTTTTTTATAATTCCAATTTTACCTCATAGCATTTGTACCTTTTCCAATTTACGTTGGGGTCCTTCATTTTATCACGTATTTTAAATCAGTGTGGGCCAAACTCGGCCCTCCAGCTGTTTTGGGACCCCTCCAGCCATAAGCATTCAACAGATAAAAAGCAAATAAAGTACCTGAAGACAGTTTTCAAGCCACATAAAAACAGCTTTTTGACTTTTTAAAGTATTGTTAGCATCTGGAGAAGATACTTAACTACCGAAGCAGGGCCTTTTAATGTGACCAGCATATTATCTCTATTGGCTCCTAAAGTGTCACAGCTACAAAATTACAGCTTCCACATCGTACTTTTTTAAACACCCAAATCGGGCAGAAAGCCATCTAATTCAGATTTTAATTCTATCCTGATTTGTTTTGAAGAGGTGATTTAATTATTGTTTGATTTTATATCAGTGTTTATATTTGAAGTTAGCCACCCTGAGCCCGGTCTCGGCTGGGATACAAATAAAAATTATTTATTATCATCATCATTATTATTATCCCTAGCTAGCAGGACAGGTGGTCAGGGATGATGGGAGTTGTAGTCCCTAAACATGGGGAGGGCCAAGTTTGGCCTTCCCTGTTTTAAATAAATGTAAAAAGGTAATAATTGTAAAAAAGGTAAAAAATCGTGCCTCCCCCCTCCGCTTCCCGGCTGGGATACAAAAAAATGTTTATTGTTGTTGTTGTTTATTATCCCCAGCTAGCAGGACCAGTGGTCAGGGATGATGGGATTGTAGTCCCCAAACATGGGGAGGGCCGAGTTGGGACATCCCTGTTATAAATAAATGTTAAAAAGGTAATAATTATTGGGGGGGGCGGTTTGAGCCCAGGTCCTCACCACCGGTTTCCCGCCTCCCCCCTCCGCTTCCCGGCTGGGATACAAATAAAAGTTTATAATTATTATTATTATCCCTAGCTAACAAGACCAGTGGTCAGGGATGATGAGAGTTGTAGTCCTAAAACATCTGGAGGGCCAAGTTGGGCCATCCCTGTTCCAAATAAATGTAAAAACGTAATAATTATTGGGAGGGGGTCGAGGCCCGGTCCCCCCCCTGCTTCCCAGCCAGGATACAAATAAAAGTTTATTATTCTTATTCTTATTATATTATTATCCAGGATACAAATAAAATTTGTGTTGGTTTATTATTATTATTATTATCATCATCATCATCATCATTATTATTGTTATCCCTAGCTAACAGGACAGGTGGTCAGGGATGATGGGAGTTGTAGTCCCAAAACATCTGGAGGGCCAAGCTGGGCCATCCCTGTTCCAAATAAATGTAAAGAGGTGGTAATTATGGGGGGGGGGAGGTTGAGCCCGGGTCCCCCCCCCCGCTTCCCGGCCAGGATACAAATAAAAGTTTATCATTCTTATTCTTCTTTTTGTTTTTATCCCCAGCTAACAGGCCAGGTGGTCAGGGATGATGGGAGCTGCAGTCCCCAAACATGGGGAGGTCCAGGTTGGACCATCCCTGTTCTAAATAAATGTAAAGAGGTCATAATTATTGGGGGGGGGGTTGAGCCCTGGTCCCTTCCCCTTCCACTTCCCGGCCAGGATACAAATAAAAGTTTAATATTACTATTCTTATTATCATTATCATCCCCAGCTAACAGGACCCCCCACCGGCATTGTGCCTCCCCCCTCCGCTTCCTGGCCGGGATACAAACAAAAGTTGGTTTTTTTATTATTATCATTATCATCATCATTATTCCTAGCTAGCAGGACCAGTGGTCAGGGATGATGGGAGTTGTAGTCCCCCAAGGTCGGGAGGGCCAAGTTGGGCCATCTCTGTTCTACATAAATGTAAAGAGGCCATAATTATTTGGGGGGGGGGGGTTGAGCCCTGGTCCCTCCCCCTTCCACTTCCCGGCCAGGATACAAATAAAAGTTTAATATTACTATTCTTATTATCATTATCATCCCCAGCTAACAGGACCGGTGGTCAGGGATGATGGGAGTCGTTGATGATGATGGTGATGATGATATCATATTTATTATTGTTATCCCTAGCAGGCAGAACCAGTGGTCAGGGATGATGAGAGTTGTAGTCCTAAAACAGCTGGAGGGCCAAGTTGGGCCATCCCTGTTCCAAATAAATGTAAAGAGGTGGTAATTATGGGGGGGGGGAGGTTTGAGCCCTGGTCCTCACCACCGGTTTCCCGCCTCCCCCCACCGCTTCCCGGCCGGGATACAAATAAAAGTTTATCATTCTTATTCTTCTTTTTGTTTTTATCCCCAGCTAACAGGCCAGGTGGTCAGGGATGATGGGAGCTGCAGTCCCCAAACATGGGGAGGTCCAGGTTGGACCATTCCTGTTCTAAATAAATGTAAAGAGGTCATAATTATTGGGGGGGGGGGGGTTGAGCCCTGGTCCCTTCCCCTTCCGGGCCGGGATACAAATAAAAGTTGGTTTTTATTATTATTATCATCATCATCATCATATTATTATCCCTAGCTAACAGGACAGGGATGATGGGAGTTGTAGTCCCCCAAGGTCGGGAGGGCCGAGTTGGGCCTTCCCTGTTCTACATAAATGTACAGAGGTCATAATTATGGGGGGGGGGGGTTGAGCCCCGGTGTGCCCCCCCCGGCTTCCCGCCTCCCCGTCAGCTTCCCACCGACTCCTTCTTTGCTGCCCCCGCCCCTCGCCCCCCCCGGCTTGGGCCTGTCTCCTCAGGACCCCCCTTCCCCCCCTTCCCCCCCCCCACTCACCGGCTCCCTCCTCTCTCCGCCGCGCCGGCCTCCTCCGCCCTGTCAGCAAGGCCCCCGCCCGGGCTGCCCTCTCGCCGCCGCCCGCCCCGCCCCGCCGGCGACTCCCTCCACTTCCCACGGCAGGCGCCGCGCCGGGCAGCTCCCCGCCCAGAAGGCCCCCTGGGACCCGCGCAGGCGCACCCGGGGCCGGCGAAGCCAAGGGGCGGGGCCGAGGCGAGTTCCGCCCGGCGAGGGGCGGGGCCTCTCTCTTCCGCGGCCGCGTGGGCGGGAGGAGGAGGAGGAAGAGGGACTCGATCCTTTGGGCTCCCGGGAAGGAGGGCGGCAGGCAGGCAGGCAGGAGGGATCCGGCGCCAGGGTAAGAGCTCCAGCCTCGGATCGGGACCAGCTCTCTTGCATAGCTGCCAACGTGTCCCTTTTTTGAAGGGAAATTCCCTTATTCCCTGATTATTATTATTATTATTATTATTCCGAATAGGATTCCTCGTGAGAAAAGGGAAACGTGGACAGCTCTGCTCTCTTGTTCCCGGTCCCGATCGGCGCCCCCTTCCCCGCCCCGCCCGGGACAAGCCCGCCAGGATCCCCCTTCTGCCCCGAAGCTCCCGCTTTCTCTCCCCCCCGGGGATCCTGTCATTGTAACTGATCAGTGTAAACTCTTTAGGATTTGCGGGTGTTTAATTTTACTGTTTACTACTGGATTCCAATGGATTGTTGAATACTGCTTCATTTGATAATAATAACTTGATAATAATAATTTATTATTTAAGCCGCCCAGAGTGGCTGGGCTGGGTGAGGTATAAATACAGTGGTCCTTCAGGTTACAGACTCTGCTAAACCAGAAATAGTACCTCGGGTTAAGAACTTTGCTTCAGAATGGGAACAGAAATCGCGCAGCAGCAGAAAGCCGCCCAGAGTGGCTGGGGAACAAATAATAAATTATTATTATTATTATTATTATTATTATTATTTATTTATTAGCTAAAGTGGTGCTTCAGGTTAAGAACAGTTTCAGGTTAAGAACGGACCTCCGGAACAAATTAAGTACTTAACCCGAGGAACCACTGTAAATAAAATGATGGTGATGATCCTGGGCGGTGGGGGGTCTGCATGGGGAGAGGAGAGTCTGTCCCGTCCCCCCAGGGCCGCTCTCCTTCCCAGGCCAAACCAGAGATTTGGACCGCGCCTCATTCCGAGTTGGCCAATGATTCATAAAGGAGGAACTCATTCATGAAATCCCCCCCCACACACACGCATGCGCATGCGGCTGTCGGAAGGCGGCCCAGAGCTCGAGAGAAACGAAAGTGCCCCTGTGCAAAAGTTTAAAAGGTGCAAGGAGATAGGATAGTAAATGTATTAAGGATGGAATATCAAATAAAGTGAATAATGCAACAATAACAAAAATAATAGCAGGTACACGGGTGGAGGGAAGTACTGGGCTGTGGGGGAGGGAGGTGAAGGGATTAATTGAAATTGTTAAAGAATGGTATAGGATTTAAGAGATTTGAATTTTTGTAAAGATTCTATAAGGAAATCAGAAAGCAGCAAGAAACATCAAGTAAAGGTATGAGAGAGGAGATCAGTGTAAAGGAAAACATGAGACTTATGGTTTTGTTACATATGAATTTATTTTGGAGTTGTTTGTTGTAAAGAATGTATATTATGTGAATAAAATAATAAAGGATTTGGAAAGAGGAAAAAAGAAAGTGCCCCTGTGGACGAGGAGAGCCAAAGGGCAGGAGGGCGTGAGTGACGTCACACCGGCATGACATCACGGCGTGACCTCACACCCCACCCGTGGGGCCTGTCACCCTGCCAAGGGAGCAGCTCCACCCTGACTGGGAGCAGGGGAGGGGAGGAACTGCCCGCCTGCCCGCCCGTCCCTTGCCAACGCCTCTCCTCCTCCTTCTTTTCTTCCAGGAGCTCCATGCCCAGGCGGAAAGAGGTGCAGGCGCTGCAGAGGCTCTGCCTGGAGAATGTGGCCGGGAACATGAGCTGCCTCTGGCTCAAGGATTACGCCGACAAATACCTGGACGAATACCACTTCCGCTACATCATGGGGCCCTTCAGCGAGCTGGGTGAGTGGGTGGGGAAGGGGGCAGCGCCCAGGAGCCCCCAGCGGGCAGCAGCACTGCTTGAAGTCTTGCCTCCCATATTGGCAGCCGGCCGGCAGTCTTAGGGCTGGAAGCCGCCCAGAGTGGCTGGAGAAACCCAGGCAGGTGGGCGAGCTATAAGTAATCAATTACAGTCATACCTCAGGTTACAGATGCTTCAGGTTGCACTTTTTCGGGCTGCGGACCACCAAAACCTGGAAGTACTGGAATGGGTTACTTCCGGGTTTCAGCAGTTGTGCGTGCGCAGAAGCGCTGAATCGCACTTTGTGCATGTGCAGAAGCCCTGAATTGCAACCCGCGCGTGTGCAGATGTGCTGCTGCAGGTTGCGAACGCTGTGAGTCGCGAACGTGCATCCCGCATGGATCACGTTCGCAACCCGAGCATCCACTGTACTGTTGTCGTTGTGAGCACACAGTGGGGTGAGGGATAAGCGCACTCCAGATCCTTGGCTCTTGGCACCATCGCAGATTAACACCCTGGGTCTCTCCTCCCCCTTCCCCAGCTGGCTCTGTCGTCCAGGAGCTGCTCCAGCTGATGGGGCAGAGCGGGCGCCTGACCCGCCCCATGCTGCACCTGCTCCTGGTGCCGCACCTGACGCAGCTGAGCCTCAGCACCTGCCCAAAGCTGGTCACCAAGGCCATCGCGGACATCATCACCGTGCGCTGCAAGGTAAGGGGGGCGCAGGGGGCGCTGTGCCAGGACGGAGATCCCTCAGGGAGGCACGTTTTCCGAGACGCTGCTTCCTCTCCCTGGCCTCCTGCCATGTGGCTTTGCTCAGGCACGATGCGCTCGGATCGGGGCCATAGAATGCCCTCCCATGCAAGGAGGCAGAGAACTTTTAAGAGACATCTGAAGGCAGCCCTGTATAGGGAAGCTTTTAATGTTTAATAGACGATTATATTTTATTATGTTTTAAATCTGTTGGCAGCTGCCCAGACTGGCTGGGTAGTAGTAGCAGTAGTAGTAATAATAATAATAATAATAATAATAATAATAATAATAATAGTAATAATAATAATAATAATAATACCGTATTGGCCTGAATATAAGCCTCACTTTTTTCCAAATTCCAACCATGAAAAGTTAGTGCAGCTTAAATTTGCGACCTTACAAAAACAGGCTTTCACAATATCGCTGTTGAAACAGACATACGGTAAAACAAAACGGGTGTGAGTTCCTGCAGAATTTTAATGGAGTGGCTTATATTCGGGTATTGTCTTTTCTTCTTTTCCCCTCTTGAACTTTAAAGGTGCAGGTTATATTCGGGTGTGGCATATATTCAGACCAACACAGTAATAACAATAAATTTGCTCTGCTGGCAGCCTGGCCACGCAATTATGGTGTCCCAGGATCCTTTAAAAAAAATTATGCTTTTCAGGTTTATACATTTCACTAAATTTACAATCATTTTAGCATTTTAAAACTTTACTTCCTTCCCCCCTTTCTGCAGTTCCTTAACTTTATTTTTAATATTTTCTGCATATCTAAATTAACTTAATTTGTTCATCTACTTTATGTATATACTCTTATCAAACTGCAGGTTATTACAATAATCCTGCCAATATTCTTATCTGTAAATGTTCAATAAACCATTTCCGTTCTTTTGTAAAAAGTTTGTTGATTTCTTATTCTTCTGGTAAGTTTTGCCATTTCTGCATATCCCATAAGTTTTTGTATCCATTCTTCCTTTGCTGGGACTTCTGCTTCTTTCCATTTTGGGGCGAGTAACATTCAGGAATAAGTTTCTATATGGTTTTGGTAGTTCTGCCCCTATAATTCCTGGCGTCCCAGGATCCTTTGCCCTCCGTCCTACTCTCATTCTCGCTCCTTTTCCCGAGGCAGAACCTGTCCTCCCTGGATCTCCGCGGCTGCAGCCGGATCCCCGCCGACTCCCTGGTTGACCTGGCGGAAATCCTTTCCGGCCTCACGAAGCTGAACCTCTCAGGGACGCAGTGCAACACAGCCGTCCTCTCGGCTGTCGGCTCCTCCTGCCAGCGGCTGCGCGAACTGGACATCTCTGCCTGCGCCCGGCTGACCGGGGCCTCCCTCCTGCACCTAGCCTACGACCCCATCGCGGGCGTCCTCTGCTGCCCGGCCTTGCAGGTGCTGGCAGCGTCGGACCTTGAACCCAGCGCCTCCAGCCAGGACCTCCTCTGGGCCCTGGTGTTCCTGCTGCTGGCACTGCCCAGCCTGAAGTCCCTGGCCAGCAGCCTCGTCCCGGACGCCGTGTGCTTGGTCCACCACCAGGAGTTTGGCGGGGCCCAGATCCCCCCGGAGTTTCCCTCCCTGGAGGAGCTGGCGCGGCGGCACAGGGCACCCTCCCTCACAGGCGAGGGGAGTGCCAAGCTCACGCTGCGCCTCCAGGAGATGCTGGAGGTGAGCGAGGACTCCTTGCCTGCCATCTGTGCTGCGTGCCCCCACGTGGCGAGGGCCACAGTGATCCTCGAAGACGGCCCTGGCAAGGGCCAAAGCCCCCTGCTGTCCTGGCACGGCCTTGCCCACCTGACGCTGAGCTGCCAGGGGAGCAGGCACCTGGGGGAGCTGCTGCCCCTGGCCGCCGCCCAGGGCAGCCAGCTCCAGACCCTCTCGCTGGAGGGCTTCTCCCTCGAAGAACCTCTCTGCTTCCCCACCCTTCTGAGCCGCTGCCCGAACCTCCGGGAGCTCAGCGCCTCCCTCTGCGCCCCGCAGCTGCCCGGCTGGCACTGGGAACCGCTTGCAAATGGCGACGGAGGCTTGAACGTCGGCCTCCTTCCCCTCAACAAATTCCCTCAACTTCGTGCCTGTCGGCTTATCTTGGCCGCGTCCGACGCTCCTCTGCCTTCTCCACACTCCACGGTGCTGAGCGCCACCCTCCTGTCTCTGCTTAGGAATTCCCCGTGCCTGGAAACCCTGGAGCTGATCCACGTGCCTTTCCCCTTGGACGGGCTGTTTCAGAAGGCACTGGAGACCCCTGGCACCCCCCTGGCACACCTGCGCAAGGTCTCCCTGACCCACAGCCAGGTGTCTGCCCAAACCGCCCACCTGCTGCTGTCTTCGGAGAATCAGCTCGGACACCTGGACTTGCAAGGCTGCCCGGACGTTACCCGGGGAGACCATGACCAGCTGCTCAGGAGGGTCCGCCGTGAATGCCTGGACCTGCTCGTCCTGTGGAGGTGAAAGTCTCTGCCCCGTTCAGCCTGCAATGGGGTGCCCCCTTGCGCCGAGGCTCAGAGCGCAAAGTGAGTGTTACGTTTGCAGAATACAAGCGCCATCTTTGTGCCCAGCAAACACCAGCAGAGCCGGGGGGGGACAAGGTCCCTTGCAAGGGGTCAGCTGAGATGAAGTGAGGGCCAGAGTGAGGCCTCGGTGCTTGCAGGAAACAACATTGCACTTGGCAAGAGGCTGTAGAGAGCAGGGCAGCCAAAGATCAAAGATGCCAGAAGACTCATGGAATTATAGGGTTGGAATTTACCCCCAAGTAGGCTTTACCCCCAAGGGACGCGGGTGGCGCTGTGGGTTAAACCACAGAGCCTAGGACTTGCCGATCAGAAGGTCGGTGGTTCAAATCCCTACGACGGAATGAGCTCCCGTTGCTCAGTCCCTGCTCCTGCCAACCTAGCAGTTCGAAAGCACGTCAAAGTGCAAGTAGATCAATAGGTACCACTCCGGCGGGAAGGTAAACGGCATTTCCGTGTGCTGCTCTGGTTCGCCAGAAGCGGCTTAGTCCTGCTGGCCACATGACCTGGAAGCTGTACGCCAGCTCCCTCGGCCAGTAAAGCGAGATGAGCGCCGCAACCCCAGAGTCGGCCACGACTGGTCCTAATGGTCAGGGGTCCCTTTACCTTTACCTTAGACTTGCCAAGATGTATAAGACTGAATCAGATAAATGCTGGAAATGCAAAGAGGCGAACGTTCTTTCATACATGGTGGACTTGTTCAAGGGTAAAAGAGTATTGGGAAATGATCCATAATGAATTGAAAAAAATGTTTAAAAGTACTTTTGCCAAAAAAACAGAGTCCTTCCTGTTGGAGATAATTCAGACTGACATTCCCAGGGGTCAAAAAAGGTTATTTATGTATGCCACTACTGCAGCCCGTGTTTCGATAGCCCAAAAATGGAAAAAGAGCAAGGTCCCAACCAAAGAACAATGGCAGCTTAACTTGACAGATTATGCACAACTTGCAGACTTAACATAATAAGAGACGAAGAAGAACATACAAAGTTTGGGAAACGTTTATCAAATACAGTGGTGCCCCGCAAGACGAATGCCTCGCAAAACGAAAAACGCGCAAGACGAAAGGGTTTTTCGGTTTTTGCGTCACTTCGCTAGACGATTTTCCCTATGGGCTTGCTTCGCAAGATGAAACGTCTTGTGAGTTTGTTTCCTTTGTTCCTTTGTTCCCTTGTTTTCTTAAAGCCGCTAAGCCGTTAATAGCCGCTAAGCCCCTAATAGCCGCTAAGCCCCTAATAGCCGTGCGCTTCGCAAGACGAAGAGACTCGCGGAACGGATTAATTTCGTCTTGCGAGGCACCACTGTATATGGGAAATAATGATTGTGTCCAGCTGAAAACGCTGGCAGCGTTAAGATAAATTCAACAGGGTAAACAAGTTTGACGGATGCAGGAATGGAATACTGAATGGCATAGTTTTTGTAAAATATGCAGGGATTTAGGATATGTAAAATGAACCATGGAAAGAGAAGAAGTCGTTGATATATTGAGGGTGAAAAATGAGTATTTTAAATTGTGAAACAGAAAATTTAATAAAAAATTTATACGGAAGGGGCCCCCGAGGGGCATCTAGCCCTGTAATGCAGGAATCTCAGCTCAAGGATCCCTGGCAGGCGGACATCCAAGCTCTGCTTAAAAGACTCCCATGAGAAAGATTCTGATGCAACATCACAAAAGGAAGAATCCTGCTGCAAAGAATTTTACCTTGCCTGAGCAATTCTGAGCACAAGCAGGGAGCCCACGGAAGTTCCGCTTCTGGGGTCAGTCCCAAGTTAATACATAACGGCCGCTGCGTGAAAATATCCTGCCCTGTGTGCCTTCACCCTTTTCCCTTTCCCTTCGTGTTCATTTCTGGGGAGGCTCAGCCTCCCTGGGCTCCCCGGCTCCTTCCTTTCCACCTGCACTTTCAGGGACGGAGAGGCAGTGCGGTGTAGCGGTTAGAGCATCAAACTGTGACCCTGGAGACCTGGGTTCCATTCACTACTCTGCCTTGAGCCTCACTGGGTGACCTTGGGGGCCAGTCACCAACCCTCCGCCTGACCTACCTCACGGGGTTGTTGTAAGGATAGTATGGGATGGGGAGGAGGGTGCAGGCCACCTTGAGCTCTGCGGAGGGAAGACGGGATATAAAATGCAATAAATATTAAAAAATGACCCTTTGTCCCACCATGTAACAGCTGCAACTTAACACTGTGCAGTTAGAACAGAGGGGGGAACTTGGAGTGCTTTTAAACTGAAGGAGATTTAATACCGTTGTTTTGTCAATCCTTCTCCTTTAAATATTGCTGGTGTTTTTGTACTGGTTCCTCCGTTTTTGTACTGGTTTTTGTACTGGTTCCTTTGTTGTTACTCTTGAATTCTCACTGCGTGGCTTATCCTACGGTGCTTCTTCGATGGGCCCCCATGACCTACACATCTCACTCTCGGCTGCGTCCGTATTTTGCATTATATCTCAATAAACCGTTGAGTTTTGCTTCCGTTGCCATCTGGAGTCCATGCTCTTTGCATCTGCATTGCGGCTGCACTTTAGGTCGTGCAAATCCAAGCCCGGGTTATCCCTGCTTTATACTGGAGCTGCCTTGGCCGTTGCTGGCTGGACTTTGGAGCCAGGAATCTGATAACAGGAGGCGGCTGCCAATCCAGAGTTCAGGGCCGGGGACGGCGTGTGGTGCCAAAACCCCCAGGAGGGAATGATTCTGTTTCGGAAGAGGCAGTTGTGTGAATGCTCCTTGAAGAACAGGACCACAAACATGCCAGTGTGTTTGCCGTTAATCCCTACACCATGCTAATAACAGAATTATAGCAGTGTTGTGTAGTGGTTAGAGCACCAGGCGACCAGGATTCGAATACCCGCTCGGCCTTGACGTGCATTGGGTTGTGAGTCACCAACCCAACCTCGCAGGGTTGTTGTGTGAGGTCAAATGGGGTGAGGGGAACCATGTGTGCCGCTTTGAGCTCCTTGGTGGGAAAAGTGAGATATAAATGTAATAAATAACAAAAGTAAACATATGATATCGGGGCATTCCTGTTGTTAATAATAATAATAATAATAAATTTTATTTATATCCCACCCTCTCAGGCCAGAGCCGGGCTCAGGGTGGCCAACACCAGTAAAATTACAGTAAAAACATAATAGGAGGGAAAAAACCCAATTTAAAATGCAGGTGAAAATGCAGAGGAACGACCTTTTCAGTTGGAAGTCAGCATCTATATGAAAAATTGTAAATACAGGGCCCCAAATGCCTTGGAAGTCCCCTGTGGTGGGTGTTTGGGAGCAGGAATGGCAAGTGGGGGCCCTGAAATGCTGGTAAGGGGGACTTTTTTTTCTTCATTTATGGTGGAAACATAAAGCAAAGTGGTGCTGGCCCAGGGCAACTTCAAGTCCGAAATCCCTTTTGACTCCCTTCTGTGCCTACTGAATTATTATTATTATTATTATTATTTATTATTATTATTATTATTTATTAATAAACCGCCCATCTGGCTGGGTTTCCCCAGCCTCTCTGGATGGCTCCCAAAAGAATTAAAAGCACAATAAACATACTGTATTTATGACCAGAAGGTCCATCTCACGCACAATGCATCCTTTGCAACAGCTGGGATTCTGCACGTGAAGTTACGGAAAAGTAACCGGAAGCCTAATGAAATTTATGAGAAAATTATAGAAACGGCCAAGTATTACTTAACTAAGTTACGTTACAGGAAAAAGAACATTTTAGAGAAGCTATTGAATCCTGGTAATTCCGTATGTAAAGGGAGAACAAAGAATTTCAGGGCGAGGTGCAGAATGCGTCTATTTACAGAATGACTATTTATTTGTCAGGAAAGGCTGACATGAGAAATGGCAGCTCCTTTGTTCCAGATTTACAGTATGTAATCCCTCCTAAGAAATGCTCCGCCTCTGTTAAAGGTGAGATCAAGTGCATTGTCATTTGGTTGTACAGTGGTACCTCAGGTTACATACGCTTCAGGTTACATACGCTTCAGGTTGCAGACTCCGCTAACCCAGAAATAGTACCTTGGATTAAGAACTTTGCTTCAGGATGAGAACAGAAATTGTGCTCCAGTGGCGTGGCAGTAGCAGGAGGCCCCATTAGCTAAAGTGGTACCTCAGGTTAAGAACAGTTTCAGGTTAAGAACGGACCTCCGGAACGAATTAAGTACTTAACCAGAGAATCACAGAATTGTCCCGAGGCTCATAAGAGTCCAAACCCCAGCAAGACATATCTAAAGAACCTGTTTCAAGGAGAAACTGCAGGGGCAGCCACTGTGAAGTTGCCACAGAGATTCGCAAACAGATGATGAAAGCACAGGTTATATTATTATTATTATTATTATTATTATTATTATTATTATTATTATTATTATTAATTCATTTCCATATTGCTTTATATCTTTAAGGAAAAACCCCACAAAGCAGAGAGAACACAACATCAAATAAAACAGTCCAGAAAAAAAACAGAAGAAAGTCAACTATAAAGTAAACAATCAACGCAATATAATTGGCAGCAAACTAAATCTTATCTCAAAGATTTGAAAATAAAACATTACAAAAGAGGTCAACGACCGAATGCAGGTTAATGCAGCAACGTTATCTTAAAGATTTCAAAAGAAAACTTTACTAAAGGAAGACAAATATAAAATGCACGGTTATAAGAAAAAACTGCTGCTTTTCCCTTACGGGGTACCCAAGAGCCCGTATAGAGTCCGTAAGTGGGTTCCCTATTGGAAGGAGAAAATAACAGAGGCCAACCAGAGAATATTGAGAAGCAAAGCAGCTAGTAAGCCTGATCTTTTATTAAACTCTTGCAACAGAGTCATAGAATCCTAGAGTTGGAAGAGACCACAAGGGCCATCGAGTCCAACCCCCTGCCAAGCAGGAAACACCATCAGAGCACTCCTGACATATGGTTGGAGTCCCCTGCCCACTCCACGCAGGAGGCAGGAGGGACCCAGAATAAGGTTACCAGACATCCCCATTTCCCGGGGACAGTCCCCTGATTTACAAATCAGTCCCCATACAAAATCAATCAATCACTTACAGCAAAGCACTGGAAGACGCAAGATCTACCCACTCTGGAAGAATGGCAGATGAAGTTGATTGACTGTATGGGATTGGCAGAAATGACCGGCAGAATCCGCGACCAGGGAGAAGAGTCGGCAGAAGAAGACTGGAAGAAATTTAAGGACTATTTACAGAAATATTGCAAAATTAATGAAATTTGAAAGATGCTGGATTGAATTCATGTGGTCTCTAGCTGTTATGATAAAAAGAAATGGGATAAATATTGGTTAAGTTATAAAATTTAAAATCAAATAAAATTTGATTGGAAAATAAGGTGTTAGTTAAAAGGAATGTTAAGAGATTAGGATTTGCTGGATAATCATTTTGAACTAGAAAACAAGAAGGGGAGGTATGAGGAAGTCAAAGAAACATGTTATTGAAAAACTGATATCGAAATTGATTTGTTTTTAATATTTTTCTTTTTCTTTTTTTATTGTTTGTATAAAATTGGAAAATTGAATAAATATTTATAAAAAAACAACAAAATCAATCAATCAAAGTTGAAAGGTGTCCCCGGATTCATTGAAAAAATCTGGTAATCTTAACCAATGGTGCGCAAGCCCTTATATAGACTTTTGAAATTGCCTCCCCTGGAGCTCAAGATGGCCCCCAAAAACATCATCACAGAAGGAGGCGATCTACAGCAGAAAACCTGTCTGCCATGATACCTGATAATGGTCACTGATTGCTCTACCTGGGCAGCCTGCCTGTTCTTTTGTGATGGTAAATACCTAGTTCTGGCTCCAGGTCACAGGCTCATCCTATTCATACAAAAATACGCCCTTAAGGCAGGCTCTGTAAGCAAAGAGACAATGGGGAGGTTTTCCCTGTTTGCCTCCCTTACTGCAGAGGAATATTTGAGGTCACGGAAAGAGTCAAAATGGCTTCAGGATTGCTCTCCTGTACGACTTCAGACACGTGGTTTATATACTTATGTATGTGTTTACCTTGTACATTTATGGACATTTATTTTATATATATAAGACCTTAGAATTCCTATAACAGCATGTTTAAAACAGCACACTTGGCAAGGGAATATTAAGATATTCGCTGCTGCCAGTCCTGCCAATGGTGGCTCATCGCAGGCGGCAAAAGTAGAAGATTTGCATCTGCTCTAAGAGGCAGCCAAGATGGTCTCTGCCTCTTCAGCCCTCAGGCCATTGTTTGGAGAATAGAAGTTGCCATATTCCTCTGTTCTGCACCCCATTTCTCCCTTCGACAAAGGGGGTGTGGAGTCATGAACTGCACTGCAATGCTAATGAACGCCATTTATTAAACTCTGACTGGTGTCTGAAAATGGACTGGCTGTCCCGCCAAACTGAATGGGGTACCAAATGCCAGTGTCACCACCGTTTGGGGTTCCTTTTGCAGTCAGCAGAGTCACCCAGAAAGTCTTCCAGAATCTCCTTTCTCAGTTCAGCTCACCCATGTGGAAAGAAACACCTCACACACTCCAGCTCTGCTTAAAGGGTTTATTGAAGAATTACCAATATCGCAGCCGATAAAAGGACTAGTCTAAGGGAAAGAAGGTGAAACTCTACAGGGAATCATCCATTCCTCCTCTCTGCTCTTCAGCCACCTGGGCAGAGTAACAGCCAGACCCATTCTCTCCTTCAGAGCCCATCTAATAAAGAAGTCTGTCGCTAAGGAAACCTGGTTGCTAGGGAAAGAAACTGGGAGGAAAGGGGTTGCTAGGGGCAAAACGATGCACGGATCCTTTCAACCGCACTAACCCCAAAGGAATTTCTGGTCTTTCCCCTCATGTCGGTTATCGAGTGGGAGAGCAGCAGGAGGCGGCTGGTTCTGCAGAGATCCCAAACAGTCTCCGAAACCTGGCCAGGTGAGGTAAAAACTAGAGCGAGCATCCAGGATCGTTGCTGGCAGACATGAGTCCTGCCCTGGCGCCCTAGGGAGCAGCGTGAATCCCTGCTTCCTTCTCGCGGGCTGGTCTAGGCCACCTTGCGGCTGGCAGGCTCCCTTCCACCATCATCCAGGCCCACCAGCTTCTCCGAAGCCTCCCAGAGCTTGCGGCCGACGGCGGGGTCTCGGGCGAGGGGCGAGGGCAGTGCCAGGCTGCAGTCGCTGTCAAAGTACTTCCCCGAGATGCCCTCCACTTCCTCGGACACAGCGCAGTACGTGGTGCTGAAGGAGCCCTGCGTTGGCGACTGGGGAGGAGGCAAAGAAAGAGGCTCAGCCAGCTCCACAACACAGAGGCGTAAAGTTGGAAGGGACCCCCAAAGGTCATCCATCCCAACCCCCTGTAATGCAGGAATCACAGCGGAGGAATCTGCTTGAAAGCCTCCAAGGAGGAATGGGGCCCCCATTTCCGAGGGAGTCCCTTCAGTCGGAATCTCCTCTCCTGCCGTTTGGAGCCATGGTTTGGGTCCTGCCCTCTGGAGTGACAAAAAAAAGGTTTTCTCCATCTTCCTTGGGGAAGCCCTTATTTGGAGAGGGCTCTGCACCTTCTCTTCTCCAGGCTAAACACCCCCAGCTTCTGCTTTGTATGCTAAGGGCAGGGACGCCCTGGGTTAGATGTCCTGCAGCAGCCGTTCTCCACCTGTGGGTCCCCAGATGTTGTTGGACTACAGCTCCCATCATCCCTGAGCTCTGGCCTTAATAGCTGGGGGTGATGGGAGTTGCAGTTCAGCAACATCTGGGGACCCACAGGTTGAGAAGGGCTGTCCTGCAGCAAGAATGGCAGGTGAGAGGCGGGAGAGGGGCATCCATCGCACTCAGGGATCCACCTGCGGGCAGGTTGCCCTCCCTCACATGTCTCACCCCGGGGCAACAACATGAAGGGAGGGGCAGAACAGATAGCGGACAGGAATAAACTGCCTCTGTTGGAAGATGGGATGCAACTCAGCTTGCAGAAAAGGGGTAGTTCAAGCTCTGGTTTTCCCAGGAGTGATGTATGGAAGTGAGAGCTGGACCACAAAGAAGGCTGATCGCCAAAGAATGGAGGCTTTTGAATTCTGGTGCTGGAGGAGACTCTTGAGCAGGGGTCGGCAACCTAAGGCCCATGCGCCACAAGCAGCCCATGGGGATCGTTTAACCGGCCCACAAGCTGCCCCCAAACTGAGCCACCAGCTCAGCAAGTCCCTGCGTGCTGCACTAAACCAGCACAGCACAGGGACTCAATTCCGTGGTGCCAGAAATCATGTCTGCGCATGCTCAGACACCAGAAATCGTGGCCGTGCACGATCACGCATGCACATGATCCAGCCCACAGAGGGATCTCTGCTGGAGTGAACTGGCCCAGGTGAGGTAAACTGTAGGGATATCACGGAGTGGGGCAGTGGAGTCCGGAGGGAGCACACTTCCCCACCAGCAGGCAGCCACAATCTGCCTGCACGCGTGACCTTGGGGTGCAGGGAAACCCCCCCCAGACAAGCCACAGCTGTCTGTACATCATTCCACCCATGTCTGACCTTTTGCGGTCTCAGAGTCAGCGGTGTCCTGTCTGTAAGTTTTTCCCTGAGACCTTTTGTCTCCTACGTCATACACTGGGCAAGGGGAAAATGACGCTGTGGAACAGGTGCCAAAATAGCTTTGTACCACCCCACGATTTCGGGACGGAAGATGTGTAAAGGTCACAGCCCAAAAATGTATCTGCCTAGCTTGCATATTTGTCTCAATAAAAAGAGGCTCCACAGGAATGGTGGTAGCTCGCTCGCTCGCTTCAGACCACCTGTGCGCAGCTCACATCATGATCAACACCTGTCTTGGGCCTTCACTTCATCTGGCGCCCAACGCTCTGGGGCTAGACTACTCACTTCGCCCGGCAAGGGTTTCGGACGCGTCCCAGCATCCTCTGTAAAGGATCCCGGTGAGTATACGAAGGAAGGGAGATGGGGGGTTCCGAGTCTGTCCAGCGACTGAAGCATCATAAAGATCTTCAGTATTTGCTCTCAAAAGCACGGCATCCCGTTCCTCCGAAGCACTTGATGCTCTCTTGAAGGAAATCGATGCCCGGTGTCCCTGGTATCCAGAGAGAGGGTCTCTCCAGCTCAGGGACTGGGAGCAAATAGGGCAGACCCTGCACTCGGTGCCACGATCGCCAGTGCAAGTGCTTCAAACGTGGCACTTCTGCAGAGATGCGGTTCAGCGGTTCGGCCCTGCAGAAGTTCAGCCTGTTCTTTCTCTTCTCAACCCATCTGTTGCTCCTGCCCTGGCGAGGGTGGTGGTCGCAGTTCCGCTGAGCCTGGCTTGTACGCAGCCAGCGCCTGAGAAACCAACAGCTGCAGCTGTGGTTTATCAGGGTTCTCAGCAATCCTCTCTTTTATCTCAACCCAAAAAACTTTCTTCTGATACTTCATTTCAGCCCTCAAGTCTGCCTGGCTTGGCAGATCTGAGTCGGTAAAGGCTCAGAAGCCAAATCTCGCCGCTGAAGAGCAAATGGTTAAGGAGGCAAAAGCATCTTCTCACCTAACTGTGGAAGAGCTTGCTGACCTAAACGTGCTGAGTCCGGCCGCAAGGGCACCGGACGCTCAGGACCAACAAGTTAGCGGTTGGGACCCTCTGCCTTATTCTGTAATCAGAAAGGTGGAAAAAGCCGATAATGAATTGGCTTTGACCAGTACCCATTCATGTGGACTGGAAGAGGATAAGTCCTCAAACCTTGCATTGACTCCTGATGATTGGAAATCTGTAATGAAAATGCTCTTGAATCCTGGCCAGTTTGTCTGTTGGCTTCGTACATTTCGCCAAGCTGCAGAGCATCAAGCCCATACACATGCTGCCCAAAGCCTTCTCCTTGAACATCTGGCAGGAGAAGGGCAGTTTAGTCAGCCGCCTCAACAGTGTTTCCCCTTAATTGATGCATACGCTTTGCAGGCATTTAAGAAAGCTGTTGTGAGCCTGCAAACACGATTGCTACAGAAACAGGTTCCTGTGATTTCTGCATGCGCCCTACATGCCCTTCAAGCCCATAAAGCTAGTTCGCTTGCAGGTGCTGTGTGTTACTTAGGGAACAGCCAGTAATCGGGTCACCCTCTGACCCAGGACCAAAAAAGGGGGGAGGTTTTCCTGCTCAGTTAGCCCCACAGCCAGTAACATCTTTGAAAAACCTGCCACCAACGGCAGTGCGGGGCTAAATTTTACTTATGAATTTACTGAATTAATTATGCAGGAAGACACCATTTTTCATTTGCCTGGGGAGGTTCATCTCATTCCCATTTCAGACCAGTGGGCATCTTTCCCCTGGAACTGTGGGTTTGATCCTCCACTAGTCCCACGTAATCTCTGCAAAAGGGACAACTGATGCTGTCTACATAGGCGTTCTCAGAACGCAAGTGTATCCACAGACTGCTAAGGGGAGTCTGTTGCATAGCTACGTTTTTTCTGTGCTGGCGGCTGCAGACAGCTCACTGAGAAGGGGGCTTTCCACCCTTCCGGCTTCTTCTATAGTTGTGCTTTACAGAAACCAAATTCAAACCTTGAAATCATGTCTGATTTTGTCTCAGCGCTGCCCTTAAAGTGGCTGACGCAAGAGCCTATTTGGATGGACCAATGACCAATCTCAGGGCGACAATTAAATGCTTTATATGCCCTGGTAGCAGAGCAACTTGAAGTTCCGACTAGGTCCTGAAATCTGCTTCTGCTTGCCCAATTAGAATTTCCCAAACCTTTATAAGTTACCCACTGCACAATTTCAGCCTCTGCTGAGTTGCAAAGAGAAGCAAAAGGCCCTTCAGAGGGTATTTCCATAACCGCTAGCTAGAACCAACAGGGAGAAGTTTGCTTTTTCACCATCCCTGGGTTAAACAATAAACGTCCAGCAAAAAGATACCAGGGGAAAGGGTATGCTAACAGTCCGACCTCGTGCCAGTACTTTGTAGATCAAGCACTGCAACCTTTCCGAGACAAATACCCTGAACTGCTAGCCATTGCACATGTTCTGCTGAACTAAAATGCCTCACTGGCACAGGGCTTATAGATAGGTCAGACGCTGTTAGATCTTTGCGTTTAGCGATCTTAGTCATCACACATTTCCACAGCAGACGCGCTTTACGTCCCACAAACACAAAAAGCAGTCTACATTATAGGATGGCTGTACCTTGCCTCCACTCATTCCCAAAAATAAGCTTCCACATTGAAGCTGTGGCTTGTCTGGGGGGTTTCCCTGCACCCCAAGGTCACGCGTGCAGGCAGATTGTGGCTGCCTGCTGGTGGGGAAGTGTGCTCCCTCTGGACCCTACTGCCCCACTCCGTGATATCCCTACAGTAAACCTTGCTGACCCCTGCTCTGGAGAGTCCCATGGACTGCAAGAAGATCACACCTCTCCATTCTGAAGGAAATCAGCCCCGAGTGCTCACTGGAAGGACAGATCCTGAAGCTGACGCTCCAATGCTTTGGCCAGCTCATGGGAAGAGAAGACTCCCTGGAAAAGACCCTGATGTTGGGAAAGATGGAGGGCACAAGGAGAAGGGGACGACGGAGGACGAGATGGTGGGACAGTGTTCTCGAAGCTACAAGCATGAGTTTGACCAAACTGCGGGAGGCAGTGGAAGACAGGAGGGCCTGGCGTGCTCTGGTCCAAGGGGTCACGAAGAGGCGGACACGACTAAACGACTCAACAACAGAAGGCAGATGGAGGGGGGCCCAAGAGCTTAGTGTCGGACTAGAACCTGTGAGAGACCTGAGTTCAAATCCCACCTTCACTTGACACTGGCTGAGCTTGGGAATTGGCGAAGTCTCTGCCCCCGCTGACTTTTGCACTTCTGGTTTCTTCGGCTTTATTCATTGTATTTGTTCTTGCTCTTTTATCCCACCTTTTTCTCTGAGGAGCCGAAGGTGGTTCGCACGGTTCTTCTCCCGCCCTCCTCATTCAATCCCCACAACGACCCTGTGGGGTAGGCTAGACCCTAAGGCTCTGAGAGGCAGCGACTGGCTGCCCCGAGGACCAGCCTCCGTCCCATCTCACCTTGAGGAAGAGGATGCCCACGAGATGGAAGAGGAGGCGAACCCACCAGCTGTAGTTCTGCATGATCTCCGTGTGGACGATTCCTGGGCTCAGAGCATTGACGGTCACTCCTGCAAGGGAAGCGGGTCCTCAGTCACCGAGTGCCAGGGCAGGGGGCACGCAGCGCCCAGCTCTGCCACCCCTGGCTGGCAGCAGGGCAGATCTCTGACTGGATCATTACAGAGTGAGAGATCTTGAGCAGGGGGCAACCAGCCTGGGTCCATGTGCAAGAAAAGTCCACCATTAGAGCAATCCAGAAATGTGAACATTTTGGGCCCCCACCCTCCCACGATACATGGCCCAAGCGTGCTGTTGTGATCCACCTTAGAACACGAGAAGAGCCTGCTGGATCCGGCCAAAGGGGGGGCCATCTACACCAGCCTCCCGTTCTCTCAGTGACCATCCAGTTGCCCCAAAGAGAAGTAATCATACATTTCCGAGCACAATTCAAAGCGTTGGTGCTGACCTTGAAAGCCCTAAACAGCCGAGGCTGTTTTGGACTTTAAAGGTCAGCACCAAAACTTTGAATTGTGCTTGTGAGTCCACAACCCCCCACCCTCACGGAGTTTTCCAGCAACTGGGGTTCAGAGGCATTGCGGCTTCCAAGTGTGGAGGCTGAGCCGAGCCACTCTGGCTAGTAACCCTCAAGAGCCCCCTCCTCCTCCAAGAATTTGTCCAATCCTCTTTTGAAACCACCCAGGTTGGTGGCGATCCCTGCCTCTTGTGGCAGGGAGTTCCAGAGTTCAACTCTGTGCTGCATGAAGGACTTTCATCTGTTCTGGATCTTCCAGCATTCAGCTTCGTTGGACGGCCACAAGTTTCTAGTGTGAAGGGAGAGGGAGGAAAAACCTTTCTCTGTCTTCCCAGCCCGTTGGCAGCAGGTGGTGGAGAATCCTATCCCACTCACACCTAGAAAGGGCATCGTGGTCCGAGGGCAAAGGGGCGCGTCTGCAACAAAATCTGGGCTTCCATGTCTAGGTGGGCCCCCCCCCAAGAGCAGCCATACACACAACCAGCAGCGTCTCCGGGCTCTGAGCCACAGGGGAGCTTTGCTGAGCGCTGCCCCAAACTTTTAATGCTAGCTTCCTTGCCATACTTTTTGCTTTTGTAATAAAAAAATGTGATGGGATGATATTTCACAAGAGCAGACCAGAAATGAAAATTGTATTAAAAGTGTTTTCCCAAACATATCCCACAATGCAAAGTGACGTTGATGGGATGCTGGAGCTGGGAGGGGGGGAGTCTGCCACCGTTTCATCGCTGGCAGGCGGGGGCCTCTGAGCTCCCTGGAATTGGCCCGTGTCCTGTGGAGGGGACTTCATGGCCAACCAATCCCAGCAAAAAGCACATCTCAAAGTCAGCACCAACCAGGGGGGAAATAGTTGCACCGTGTGATTGACACCTGGATGGGACCACCCACCTGTCTGAGTGGTCTGCCAAGGTCAGGCTGGATGCCAGTTGCCCACCTCTGAATTAATTGTGGGGTGGGATGGGGGGCCTTGAAGTCTTTAAAGCTATCAATGGCTCTACCTCCTCGGTTGGAAGCCGCAATGCCTGCATCCCAGTTGCTGGAAACAGAAGGAGGGGAGAGTGTTGTGTTCGAATCCTGCTTGCGGGTTTCCCATCCTGGGCACCTGCTTGGCCACTGTGAGAGCAGGAGGCTGGACTGGATGGGCACTGGGCCTGATCCAGCAGCCAGACACTTCTGATGTTCTTTCTCAGAAGGTAGTGGGCTCTCCTTCCTTGGATGCTTTCAAACAAGGGTTGGGGGGGCATCTCAGAGATGCATTGCAGGGGGTTGGACAAGATCAGGCACCCCCAACCTTCAACCCTCCAGATGTTTTGGACTACGATTCCCATCATCCCTGACCACTGGTCCTGTTAGCTAGGGATCATGGGAGTTGTAGGCCAAAACTGTTAGTTTCTGTTCTTCTCACTGTGCAGCTGCGCGGAGTCACAGGACACTGTTTACATTCCAGAGACAGTCCAAACCCTTGGAGTCTCACGGGTAGGAGACGGGATGTGACGTTAGTGTGGTTCCCTGATTCCTTTGTTCCTTTGTTCAGTTGCTCTCTGCTTTCATAGAGAGAGGACGTCTTTTCTGTTCTGCGTAGTTTAGAAATAAAACTCTTTAAAATGTAGCCATAAATCTCATCACTTCCGCGTGCTGTTTTAATGCTCTGCTGGGAGGACGTGCCTTGGAGCCTCATCAAAGGCTTGAGGTCGTCAGTTAATCGTCGGGAGGCAACTCTGAAGGCTCGGGAAGAAAATGCGCTTTATCAGCTTGGCCGAGCGGAGATCCCGACATTTTTGGTTATGGGCCCAGATAACGAACGGCAGAAGAACAGAACGCAGCTTATCTTCTCTGCGTGTCAAGAAGGTATCTGGAGGGCCAAAGGTGGGGGGTGCCTGGACTCTACCATTCTAGGATTCCCACCCACAGGGCAGCCCCTCAAAGGTAAAGGTAAAGGACCCCTGGATGGTTAAGTCCAGTCAAAGGCAACTATGTGGTGCGGCCCTCATCTCGCTTTCAGGCCGAGGGAGCCAGCGTTTGTCCACAAACAGCTTTCCGGGTCATGTGGGCAGCAGGACTAAACTGCTTCTGGCACAACAGAACACAGTGATGGAAACCAGAGCGCACGGAAATGCCCTTTACCTTCCCACCAGAGCAGTATCTATTTATCTACTTGCACTGGTGTGCTTTCGAACTGCTAGGTTGGCAGGAGCTGGGACCGAGCAACGGGAGCTCGCCCCGTTGCAGGGATTCGAACCGCTGACCTTCTGATTGGCAAGTCCTAGGCTCTGTGGTTTAGACCACAGCGCCACCTGCGACCCCTAGCCGCGAGAGGGAAGGGCAGTGCGCTGACCTGTCCCTTGCAGCCTCCGGGCCAGCTCCACCGTGAAGAGGACGTTCATGAGCTTGGTGCTGTTGTAGGCCTTGTCAGAGTTCTTCGGCTGCTCCTTTCCGCTCAGGAACTGGACGTTCGCTTCCCCCACCTGATGTCTGAAGGAGGAGACGTTGACGATGCGCGAAGGGGCCGAGGCCTTCATGGCGCCTGCGGGGTTTGGGGGACACAAAAAGGGGGCACAAAGGGTGACAGGCTGGTAGGTAGAGAAGAATGGCAGATCAAGGTGATGGATTATGCCGAAATAGCTAAAATGACCAGAAGAATCAGAAATCAGGAAGACCACAATTTTAATAGGGAACGGGGAACATTGATAATTTAACTTAAAAACCACTGTAAACAGTTAAAATCTTTAGTAGGATTGGAATAACACTTGTAGTTTAATGGTGAATTTTGGACACAATGGAGAGGTAAAAGATTTGGATTATCATAAAAGATGCAGCAGGAAATGATTAATAACAGGATCTACAAAGGAGGAAAATCCAAGAGATTATTGGGAATCTTGTTTCTATGTTGTATGTTGGATATGGGACTGCAAAAGTTAATCTGAAAAACCAAATAAATAATTAAAAATAAACTAAAAAAAAGGGTGATGGGCTGGAGCAAAGACCCTCCTCTACCTACCGGTGAACCGGGAGGGATCGGGGCCGGGCTCAGCCCCTGCCCCACAACACCCACTTCTCTCACTGCCCCACAGCGGCTGCTTCCCCAAGCAGACCCATTTTCTTAGCGGGGAAGAGTTCCCATAGCTCGGCGGTCCACACCCAAACTTTTTGGGCCCCCCCCCACTTGATTCCATAAACTGATCCCCAGCAACCCCTTCGCTGCCTACAAAAAAAAGTTATTCTTAACATTATTTTTTAATCTGTTTTAGTGTTTTAATTGTTTGCTGTTGTAATTTCTCCTCGATTTTCTTGTGTCCTCTTTTTCTAAGCCGCTGTTTTTCTTCTTTTTAGAATCAAGCGGGGAATAGTTTTTATTAAATAAATAAATAGCTTGGAAGAGCGCTTGGCGCGGCCCAATTTTATTGATAACGCAATAAAATTCAAAACACGAACCAATTAATTCCACGCTTATTCGAAATCCAATGAAATCTGCTCCGTTTAATTAATTTAAGAAAACGGAGGCACTTTATCCAGCAATGGCAGTTTTTTCAAAGCCTGATACTCCTTTACACCTTTGGCAACCCCCTAGGGAGAACCCCATCCCTCCAGGAGACAATATCCCTGCCCCACTTTGGGAACCACTGCTCTCGATGCCTCCTGAATCCCCACAGATAACCCTGGGGGTCAAGCTATGGGGCTGGGAGGGGGAAGAGATGCGTGGCCTTACCTAGAAGCAAGTTGGTGAGCAGGAAGTGGCCCAGGTAGTTGGTGGCAAATATCAGGCTCAGTCCCTCGGGGGTGACCGTGAGCGGCAAACCTGGAGGGAGAGAGAAGATGGGGAGCAGACCGACAGACAGACAGCCCACCTGCCCAGGTGGCAAGCGGGGCTGGGGCTGACACCCTCCAGTCCAAGGTGTTCCTTCCACTCCCTGAAATGGGCATAAGTGAGGTCCTTGCCAAAAGTCTCCCCTGGGGCAGACACCAGGAAAGGCACCAGCAGAGAGAGAGGCAGTGTGGTGCAATGGTTAGAGTTGGACTAGGGCAGGGAGGCCTGAGTTTGAAACTTCACCATTTGACTATGAAGCTCCCTGGGTGATCTTGGGGGCCAGACACTACCTCCCAGGGTTGTTGTTGTGGGGGTGACATGAGGAGGGGGAGAACCAGGGCCGGATTTAGGTTTGATAAGTCCCTAGGCTAAGGTAATGGGGCCCTTTATATGTCCAGCTGTCCTTTGTCAACGACAAATTGTCGCTTTTTTGTGTTGAATGTATGCTATATGGCAGGGGTCAGCAACCTTTTTCAGCAGGGGGCCGGTCCACTGTCCCTCAGACCTTGTGGGGGGCCGGACTATATTTTGAAAAGAAAAAAACGAACGAATTCCTATGCCCCACAAATAACCCAGAGATGCATTTTAAACAAAATCGCGCATTCTACTCATGTAAAAACATGCTGATTCCCAGACTGTCCGCGGGCTGGATTGAGAAGGTGATTGGGCCGGATCTGGCCCACGGGCCTTAGGTTGCCTACCGCTGATATATGGTAATTTATGGACCTAATTGGTCCATACACAACACAACACAACACAACACAAAACACTGTTGCTGTCTGTAGGTTTTATGTTATTTGTTTTTTATCTTATATTCTGGAAATGTACATCCAGGTATTATTTCCTTTAATTTTGGGGGGCCCTCAAGAGACTGGGGCCCTAAGCTAGAGCTTGTTTAGCTTATGCGTAAATCTGGCACTGGAGAACGAGGGACGCTGCCTGGAGCTCCTCGGAAAAGGAGGTGAGACAGGAAAGGAAACAGCAACACCAGGAGAGACCTGCTACTGCTGGATCAAGCCAGGCGGGGTCCGGGAGCCCAGCGAACCTCTTTTGAATTAATTTTATAATGAATGATTTTAGAGTGTTGTGTTGTACTGTTGTACTGTTTTTATTGTTGTTAGCCGCCCTGAGCCAGGCTTCGGCTGGGGAGGGCGGGGTATAAATAAAAATTATTATTATTATTATTATTATTATTATTATTATTATTATTATTATTCGCAGTGGCTTTGACAGGGGTCACCGCATGAGTCTTTTTGGGCAGCACCTGAAAGAGCAGAGAATGGATCTCCGCAGAAGCCAGCTTTGGTGCTCCAGAGAATCCACCCTCTTGTCTTTCAGGCGCAGCAAGACGCTCTTCGCTGTTGTTTTGTGCCGTTTGCAAGGGATGCGCCACGGAGGCTGGCAGGTGAGGCGCGCAGGGGACGGCTGTCCTCCCGTGCTTGTACCTGAGGGCTGCTTGTCCACACTTGCCTTGGCGGACCAGCCCTAAGAAGAGGAGGAGCCTCAGGCGGCAAGGAGATCCCAGCAGGAGACTCACTCAATGTCAGAGTGGCAAATTAAATTTTGCGAATATATTGAACTAGCCAAGATGACAGCGTCGAATAGAATGCAATCAAAACAAAAATTAAGAAAGGAATTGAAATGGGTTGAAGAATATATTGCACAAAATGACTTCAATAGAAATTTCTGGATAAGTACTGATTGAGTTCATTAAGCTAAGATGCAATGATTTTAAGATAGAGGATTGCTGAACGTGATGAAGAATTATGAACACAATGTTAGAGTTTTAAGGTAGCCAGAAGGATATCATGCATGTGGGTGAAGGAAGTCACATTGGGATTTGGGTAAATGGTGAGTTGGGTATAGGGTTAGATGTGGGGAATATATAATATAATGGAAGTTATGTATAGTGCTGGAATTGTACGGTAACTAACATGTTAAATAGATAGATAGATAGATAGATAGATAGATAGATAGATAGAGATAGATAGATATAGATAGATAGATAGATAGATATAGATATAGATATAGATATAGATATAGATATAGATATAGATATAGATATAGATATAGATAGATGGATAGATAGATAGATAGATAGATAGATAGATAGATAGGAGATCCCAACAGGAAACCAAGAGGTGCCTTTGCTTAGGGGCTGGGGCGCCCTGCTGCGCTGTGGGTGCCTCCCGGGTTTCCAGAATCGGGGCCAATAACACTTTGGTGCAGGCAGCCCAGTCCTGCAGTCCAAGCCCCCCGGAGCAGAGGCTCTGTGGCTTCCTAGAGGTCCCCTGGAGAGGGTCCGCAGGGTCCGATCCCGACCCCTCCTCTTTCTCCAGCGCCAGGTGGCTCCTTCCACCGCCCGCCCAGCCCGGCCACTTACCTGTGGTCCCGGCGTTGTTGACCAGGATGTGCAGATGCCCCTCTTCCTCCAGGAACTGCCGGGCGAAGTTCCTCACCGAGGCCATGGAGCTGGTGTCCAGGATGCGCAGGTGGACGTCGGGGTTCCCCGTGGCCCTGCGGATCTCCTCCACGGCTGCCGCCCCTCTCTCTCGGCTGCGGCAGGCCAGGATGGTCCGGGCATTCCTGCGCGCCAGCTCCAGAGCCGCGCACTTGCCAATCCCTGCAGCAGAGCCCGGGGGGCGAGTCAAGGACCAGGACCCCTCTTCGTGGGTTTGGGCGGGGGTCGCGGCCGTGGTGGCTCTCCCCCTGCCCCTGACCGGCTTCCCTGAGCCAACCTGACCCAGCTGGCAGCAGCAGGAGCAACCAGAGCCGCCCTTCTGCCCAGATCCTGCTCACCTGCCCCAGGGGAGTGGGGCTTCCCTGGGAAAGCCCCCAGGGATCGGTGGGTCTGGCTGTCAGCCAGAAGGTCGGTGGTTTGAGCCCATCCAGGGACGGCTGTGGGCAGGATTCTGGCACTGCGGGGGCTGGACTAGACAGAGGACCCTCGGAGTCCCTTTTAACTCCGCAGTGCTATGAAGTCCGAAGGCATCAGCCGCAGGCCAGCTCTTGCCACACACACCCCCCCCAGCCCCATTGTTTCAGGGGGGCAGGAGGAAGGAGGGCGCACGCAGCAATCCACGCAGGGCTAAATCAGAAGAGGCTGCTGGATCCGGCCAAAGGGAAGCCATCCAGTGCTGCGTCCAGTTCTCACCCTGGCCAACCAGGTGCCATATTATGGGAAACCTGTAAATAGGATTGGAGCAGCAGAGCCCCCTCCCCTCCTGGGGTCTCCAGCAACCAATACGGTACTCAGAAGCTCTGCTCCCTTCAGCCCTCGATAGCCTTCTCTTCCTCCTCCAGGCATTTTATTTTATTTTTTTTTATTTTTTTTACATAACTATTTATTTATTTAAACTTTTTCATTTATTTAATTTTGTTTGAAATAATTTTAATTTGGTTTTACTTGTATTACAAGTATAACATTATAACAATACGAACACCCATCTTTACAGATTCCTCCGAATCTCTAGACTTCCCACCTTCCCCTCCTCCTCCCTGGGGGTCCGCCAGGCATTTTAAAGCCTTCTAGGCTGGAGGTCAGACAGGCTGCCTCCTGCTGCGAGAGCGAGTTGCGTACATAGTTTAACCAGGCGCCGCATCGTTGGATCTGTCCTGCTGCAACATTCTCTCTCTCTTTCGCACACACACAATTGCACAATGCAGCAATGGAAGAACCTCAGCTAGATCATACCCGACAGGTGTCCCTCCAGCTTCTGCTTCAGTTAATCCTGAAGTCCCACATGCACGGTGTTATAATAATACTGTATTAGGATGCGCGTATTTTAAGTGCCAAGGAAAATGCATGTCCATGCAGACATAACCCACAAGTTCAGAACCACTAAGAAACATCCAAAACACGCAACAACTGTGTGTCGAGATTTCCACATGGCGGGCGCTTGGACTATATGAAACTCGGGGGTCCCTTCCAATTCTATGATTAATGACCCTCTAGAATCCTGATCTGAGATTCCTGTCTTGCAGGAGGTTGGAATAAATGATTCTGGCAGTTCCTTCCAACTCTGCCATTCTACAATTCTAGGATTCTGTTTTCCGAAGGGTTCAATGCCACCTTAATCCCTTTGCGCAGCCGCGATAAGCAGGTAAAATCTACCGGGTTGGGGGTCTGGGTCTGGGGAGGGGTCAAGGCTTAAGCCCCCTGGCCCCTCAGGCCCAGCACATCTTGCGGACTCACCACTGTTGGCTCCAGTGACCACGGCGGTTTTGCCACGCAGGTCCACGGGACAAGCCGCAGGTCTCCACGCTGCCCTCCTTGCCCAGAGCACCACGGACAGGAGCAGGGTGCAAGGCGCCCAGAGAGGGTGCCAACAGAGGGCGAGCAGCTCCATGGGGGCCCCGTGCGTCTCCCAGAGACAGAGCAAGTTCTGCCGCCCGGCAGCCGTTCCCTGCAGCTACTACTCCCGGGGCGCTCCGGCCAGACGCTCCGCTCCGTCGCCTGCAAAGAAAGGGAGTTGCCAAGGTGTGCCACTCTGCTATTCCGGGGCAGAGTTCTGGTTTAATGAACAGCCAGCTTTCCCACTGGGCAGGGAGCCAGCAGCGGGTGGGTGCGGGTGTTGGGTTACCTTGGGAAATCCAGCCAGATAGGTGGGGTATAAATAATAATAAATTATTATTATTATTATTAGGTGTTACCTTAGGAAAGAAAAGGGAACGGAGAGCTTCCCCCGTCAGCGAACATTCCCCTTTCCCCACAAAGCTCGGTATTAATATCCTTGGCCACATTGCGGCAACAATAAGTGTTATCGGGATGAAATTTACGGCATGTAATGCCTTAAGAGAAAACATTATGAAAATGATATATAGGTGGTACATAACCCCAGTCAAGCTTGCAAAGATTTACCATGTGCCTGATAATAAATGTTGGAAATGTAAAGAAACTGAAGGTACATTTTTTCATCTTTGGTGGACTTGCCCGAAGATTAAGGCATTCTGGGAAATGATCTATAATGAACTTAAAAAGGTATTTAAATATACTTTCCCCAAGAAACCAGAGGCCTTTCTCTTGGGTATTGTCGGCCAAGGGGTGTTAAAGACGGATATAACTTTCTTTATGTATGCTACAACAGCAGCTAGAATACTCATTGCGAAGTACTGGAAGACGCAAGAGCTACCCACACTGGAAGAATGGCAGATGAAGGTGATAGACTACATGGGCTTGGCAGAAATGACGAGCAGAATCCGAAACCAGGGAAGAGAAGCAGCGCAAGAAGAATGGAAAAAATTCAAAGACTATTTAAAGAAATATTACAAAATTAATGAAAGTTAGAATGATGTTGGACTGGAAAGTAAATGGTTACTATTAGTTATGGTTAAGACAAGGAGAATAAGGAAGACTAGTCTAAATTTAAATTAAAATAAGGGAAGATTTGCTGAGCAATCGATAAGAATTTGGAATACAGAAAAGGGAGGCATGAGGAAGTCGGGGAAGAAAGGTACAAGAAATTAGGATATGAAATGGTACATGTTTTTTGTTTTGTTTTTGTCTTTGTATGTTTATGTATGTTGTGTTTATATGGAAAAATAAAAATATTATAAAAAAAAAAAATAAGTGTTATCGGCATTGATCTAGTTTCGATTTTGTTTTGAAATAATATGGTCTTTTATTGCGGGAACTCCTTGCGCCTCTGGGAGGTTCAGCTATAGGTTTCTCTAATACTAATGTCAGTATTCAACACTTAACAGCCGAAACTATAGAACACTTGGCTAGTTTGCCATGTATGGAGAGCAATGGGCCGGCTCATAAAAGAGTAATCCCTAAAAGCACCTTGGGAAATAATTGACAAAGACCAGACCAGAGGCAAACATCAGCCGGCTCTCTATCTCCGCGGAAATTCGACATCATTAGGTATAAACAGACCCAATCCTCACTCACAAATCAAGAAAAAGCAGTTATTTCCTTTAAAGACGCATCCAATCCTTCCCAGAGCCTCAAAATTGTCTCCTGGAATGTTAACGGCTGGGCGACAAAGCAAATGGATCCTGAGGCAATAAACTTCATCTCTTCTTTTGACATTGTGTGCCTTCAAGAGACTTGGTTCCAACAAAGTATCGCTCTCCCTAATTATTGCTCCTTTAGCTCCTGTGCTCGTAAACTAACCAACAGAGGTCGCCCCCAAGCTGGCCTCGCCTGTCTTATTTCAACCAACCTATCCCTCACTATTTGCGAGGAAATTAAATCTTCCCCTTACTTTCTCACTATAAAGATCCATCTTCCAAAGACCAAAAGCCCATGGTTGATAACTACAGTATATCTGCCCCCAGTAATCAATGATTTCGACCGCAATGAAAGGTGGTCTGAACTTTCGTCTTGGCTCCATGACCTTCAAATAACTTCCCCAAATCCTCTTAGGTGACTTTAATGCAAGAATAGGTCCCAACGACGATGATATATTATCTCCCGCAGCACTCTTGGACAATCCCCTGCAGCCCCCCTGGGGAAACAGATGCTCTCTTGATCCTGTAACAAATGCGTCGGGGAGGCTGATGGCCCAATTGGCCATGGAAAACGATCTTTGCATCGCGAATGGTAACATCACTCCCTTGTCCTCGCAGCAGTTAACGTGCATCACTTCCCGGGGAACCAGTGTTGTCGACTACATTTTATTGACGCCGGAGCTATTCTCAATTTCTACAAAAATGGAAGTGGCTGAATATTTTGGTAGTGACCACCTTCCATTGACTCTATTGTTAAACCTAGTAGAGCCATTTTCAGCCCCCTCAAACTATAGTTCCACGGCAAAAAGTCACCCAGTATACAAAACAAAGAAATGGACAAGCCTCAGTTCCTCTCTTGCCCTGGACATACAAAAATCACTTGATATGTCTGCTGTCCCTTCTGACCCAATTTTGCCCGCTGATCAATATCAGAAATTAATTGATGCTTTCTCAACAACTTACACAACCACCACCTCGCCTATCCATCAACGCCTCTTCTCTGAATCACCTTGGTTTGACAAGGAATGTAAAGCCCTCAGAAGGCGAATTAGGAAAATGGTCAGAATCATCAAATTTTCCAATGACCCCCAAACTCGTGCAAAGCTCATAGATATTAAAAGGACATACAGAAACATGATTCATTGCAAGAAACAGCAGCACATCCTAGAGGCTTGGTCTACTCTTCGTTCGGCTGTAGAGAGGCATGACTCCCGCTCCTTCTGGCGCTTAGTTAGACCTTCGGCACCACTCAATTCAGCTACCCAGATTTCCGCTGATGAATGGATTGCCTATTATTCAACCAGTTTCGCTTCTCCAAATCATCTTACAGATCTCCTTCACCCCCCGTCGGACTTCTGTTCCTGTTCTCTTAGTCCCACTTCTTCAATAAACTTTACCTCAACTCGCATCTTCAACATCATAATGTCCATGCGAAGGAATAAGGCCCCCGGCCCAGACATGGTCCCGTTGGACCTTTTCCTGACTGATCCTATTTGGTGGAGCGAACAGCTGACTCCTGTATTCACCGCTATCTCCTCCGCCCTAGACATCCCCGACTCCTGGAGAGAAGCTATAATAGTTCCGATCTTCAAAGGCGGCCAGCCAAACATCCCAAGGAACTATCGCCCCATTAGTTTATTATCTATTCCGGGGGAAATATTTGCCGCTGTTTTACTGGAAGAACTTCTTTCATGGGTCCAGGAGAGGAACATTCTACCGTTAGAACAGATTGGCTTCCGAAAGTCAGCATCAACCATGGACCACTGTCTAACTCTTTATCACCTTGCTAGTAAATACACTGCACCAAGGCAAGGCCACCTATTTGCCGCTTTCATGGACCTGGAGGCCGCCTTTGATTCCATCCCTAGGCAGAGATTATGGTCCAAACTTGCCCATCTGGGAATTGATCCACACCTCCTCTCCCTAATTATTTCCCTTTATTCAAACACCACAGCTTGCGTCCGAAGTGGTCCCAACGGCTCCCTTACCACCCCATTCCCAACGGCCAAGGGCGTCCGACAAGGTTGTCTCTTGGCCCCTTTACTGTTTAATCTCTATCTCCATGATGCAATTTCCCCTTTGAAGCTAGCAACTAAGTATCCTCCTCACTTAGCAGGTCACCCCGTTGCTTCCCTTTTCTATGCAGATGATGCCGTCATCTTATCCAGAACAGCTGCGGACCTAGCAAATGCAGTTAATGCATTTATCGCCTATTGTAAGGCGAAAGCTCTTAATATTAATTATAAAAAATCGAAAGTCCTTCACTTCACTCGTTCCCGCAAATTCAAGTTGGAGCCGCTTAAGATCACAGGTGGCTACCTAGAAAAGGTAAAAGCCTTTAAATATCTAGGCTTAATATTCACTTATAACCTCTCCTGGACCACCCATCTACAATCTGCCTTTTTCGCCGCAACCACGACCTCCAATGCCATTGTCCGATTTTACCACCAGAAGGGCGGCAAACACCTTCCAGCAGCAATTCAAATATTTAATGCCAAAGTTGTTCCTAAACTATTATATGGCTGTGAAGTATGGACTACAGCAATATCAGGTAACTTGGACCGCCCACTTCATATGTTTCTGCGATCTCTTTCCGGTGTTCCGAGATGCGTCTCAGGTGCAGCCCTATGACTTGAGTTCGCCCAGCCCTCAATTGTAAAACGAGCATGGTGTCGAGCCATCTCCTATAGCTCCCACCTACTAGCATCGGATGCTCGAATTAGAGGTGGTTTTTCCAATTTGATTCTAAGAGACATTCATAATTCCCCTTGGAAAACTACAATTAACCTCAAACTCCGCTCTCTTTTTAATCTGAATTGCAAAACTGTTCTTAAATTAGAGTGTATTAGTCCGGCGGCCCTACCTTCAATTAAAAAGAAGCTACAGCAACTTGACTTCTCTAACACAGCTGCCGATGCAAGAGGGCCGTGTTCAGGCCTAGCCCTAGCTATTCCTCTCCCTGAAGGAATCCCTCTATACTGCTTCACAATTTCTTCGGAGGCCAAGCGAAGGGCCTTTACTTGTGCCCGTCTCAACTGTTTTCCTACAGCAGTTCTGTCGGGTCGTTATTCCAGAGTCCCCATCGCAAACAGAACATGCACCTGTAATGACACGGCCCTGGAGACTATGGAACATGTAATGCTCTTCTGTCCTAACTGGACAGATGAAAGATCTCGGTTTTTAACTCCTCTCATGAACAAGCTTCATCTCCCAATTCAGCCCTGGATAGTGTCCCTTTTTTTGCAGGATTCTGATTGTTGGATTACCGAGATGACAGCTAACTTCCTGCTCAGTGTGATGAAGAGGAAAGCGGCACTAACTTCTTCTTTAACACCACAGCTGCAGTCGATACGCTGCACAATCGAACGAAGTTCCAAGTAGCTTTATTGTACAAGGACAATGGAGCTAGGACAAATCTGAGGAGCTGAAGGACCCCTTTAACGATTCTCCTCCAGCCTCAGCAGTTTTTTGTCTTTTTGTTTCTGTACTATCGGTCACTCGATGTTTTAAACCCTCTGTTGCTTCTGTTATCTTTTTTTTTCTTTCTCTCCCTTTAAGTATTTGCCCAGGACGATATCTACCTTTACCTCCCCACCCCCATTTTATGTTGTTATTTCTATGTATATCATGCTATGGCCACACGGCTAATGCAATAAAATCTGATGAATATCCTTGGCCACATTGCGGCAACAATAAGTGTTATCGGCATTGATCTAGTTTCGATTTTGTTTTGAAATAATATGGTCTTTTATTGCGGGAACTCCTTGCGCCTCTGGGAGGTTCAGCTATAGGTTTCTCTGTCTTCTCTACCTTCTATATTCGCATAGTGTCCTTTCTCCAAAGATCGCGGGGCAGTGCGCAATATCGAAACAAAAAAATGAGAGCGCAACATGCATAACGAAACGAACACAATGCAATCACCCCCCGCCCGCAAACACGTTTTGAAAGACACGTATCTTGCAAACCATGTGCACCCCGTGACACTTGCCCTCTCTTTTCTCTCGACGCCACCTCCGCCTCCCTGTGTTGTTGTTTAGTCATTTAGTCGTGTCCGCCTCTTCGTGACCCCCTGGACCAGAGCACGCCAGGCCCTCCTGTCTTCCACTGCCTCCCTCATGTTTGTAGCTTTGAGAACACTGTCCCACCATCTCGTCCTCCGTCATCCCCTTCTCCTTGTGCCCTCCATCTTTCCCAACATCAGGGTCTTTTCCAGGGAGTCTTCTCTTCTCCTGAGGTGGCCAGAGTCTTGGAGCCTCAGCTTCAGGATCTGTCCTTCCAGTGAGCACTCAGGGCTGATTTCCTTCAGAATGGAGAGGTTTGATCTTCTTGCAGTCCATGGGGCTCTCCAGAGTCTCCTCCAGCACCAGAATTCAAAAGCCTCCATTCTTCGGCCATCAGCCTTCTTTATGGTCCAGCTCTCACTTCCATACCTCACTGCTGGGAAAACCATATCTGGACAGCCTGATTTATTAACACAGGAGCAAATGAAGAGCCAGGCTGCTGGATCAGGCCAGTGTTGGAAGGGACCACGAGGGTCATCTATAGAGGCCAACCCCCTGCAAGGCAGGAATCTTTTGCTCAGCTTGGAGCTTGAACCCAACAACTCTGAGATGGAGTCTCCTGCTCTTTCAGCCTCTGCCTCGGATGGTCTGGCCACTTCTGGGCGTCCCATGAACAACCCTGGCTTGTTGCTGGGTGCCACCTCTGCCTCCAGGGGGCAAAACACACCCGCACCCTGGCAAGTCCTCCCCTCAGAGAGAGGGCTTCGCTGGGCATCGGGAACCAATGCCCAATTTTCACCCGTTTTGAGCCCGGGTTGTTAATGCTCAGGAAGTCTTTATTTTCGCATAGAGGTGGGGCGGGCCTGATCAGCGCCCCCCAACCCATGCAGGAGTAGCATTTTGAGAAACAGCCTTTTGAGGGAAGGCAGGGGACTTCAGCATCACTCGGCTTTTCTTTTTAAGAAAAGTCTTTCTTTCTTTCTTTCTTTCTTTCTTTCTTTCTTTCTTTCTTTCTTAAAAAAGCCTATCTTTTTAAATAGAGGAATGTGTGTTTGCACATGGTGGGGGCTTGGTGGAGCTGGAGTGGAGTCAAACAGCATCCAGAAATTTTATATATATATATATTTATGTGTGTGTGTGTGTGTAATATTTCTGCAATGCAGGCAGTTGGGACTTGATAAGCCTTGGGACCCTTCCAACTATACAATTCTATGATTCTAATCTGGACATTATGGCATGGTTTGTTCCTGCAGATCATGAGATCAGTGTAAGCGACATAACTTGAGAGAGATACCCACACCCCCCTTAACAAACTATCTCCATCCCAATACTTGGAATTGGTACGGTCAGCAAACTTGACCGCCTCGCTGCCCACCCCCAGCTCTAGAAAATAAAGTAACTTCTAGGAAATAGGACAAATGAGATCCTGCGTATGGACCACACTGGGAGTTTGTTAAGGGCGCTGGGAATTGCAGCTCAGTGACAGGTAGATTACAGTTCTTTTAAACTTTCACTTGTATGGCGCATTGTCAGGCGGCAAGGATTTGCATAGGATGAAAGTTAAACCTGAGAAACCAATTAAGAATGGTAATACACAGTATGTAATGGGAAAGCAAAACACCAAAGGACATGATGTCCTTCCAGCCCATCTAGTTAAATGCAAGTGGCAATAGTAAAATTCTTATTTACAAATCCAAGGCAGAAGAGTTGTGTAGCCTTCAGATGGGCAAAGGGGAGCACAGAGCAGGAGGAGGAGGACCCTCTCAATAAGAGCCTCCCCCCCCCCCCCCCGCAAGGAACTAACCCTGGCTCACACTGCACCTTTTATCCACGTGGAATTGGACGGGGGCTGCTGCACCTTCCCCATTTCTTGCATGAATCATATGGGTTGGCCCACATAAGACAGAAACCTTTATCTCTCTGGAAATTGCAAGGGAGTCGCTGGACTCCTTGCTTCATCAGCCTGGCAAGACCTTAGTCCTGGCTTGCAAAACGTATTTCCCCTTTGCTCCTGCCTCCATGGCTCCTTCCCTGCTGCACATATCAGGGCCTCAGCAGGCAGGCACCTTCCCTGTCCTTTTAAGCCGCCTGCGAAAAATGTTTTTCTTTTTAGACAACCTGACCCAGATATCTAGAATGCTGGTGTGTGTCTATATATATATATATGTTAAATTTTTTACAATTTAGAATATTCATTTAACATCCTTAAGATGTCGAAGACTTCCTTTCATCTCTTTCTATGGTTCATTTTACATACTATAAATCCCTGCATATTTTACAAAAACTATACCAGTTTTCCATTATTACATCCATCAAAAATCATTTACACTGTTGAATTTATCTTAATGCTGTCAGTGTTGTCAGCTTTACACATTTATTTCCCATATATTCAATAAACGTTCTCCACTCTTCTTTAAACGTATGTTCTTCTAGTTCTCTTATTCTATATGTTAAGTCTGCGAGTTGTGCATACTCTGTCAACGTCAGCTGCCATTCTTCTTTAGTTGTGAGTCGGACCTCACTTGTTTTCCATTTTGTAGCTAACGAAACACGGGCCACAGTTGTTGTGTACATAAATCATCTTTTTTGACACCTGGGAATTTCAGTCTGAATTATCCCCAACAGAAAGGACTCCGTTTTGGGCGGGAAAGTACTATTAAACATTATTTTCAATTCATTACGGATAATTTCCCAAAACTCTTTCACCCTTTTACAAGTCCACCACATAGGAAAGAATGTTCCATTACCTCTTTACACTTCCAGCACTTATCTGATTCAGCCTACTTGGAGCTAAATACCATCTGTAAATCATTTTCAGGTAGTTCTCCTTCAAAGAATAACATGCTGTAACTTTCAAGTCACTTTTCCAGTTTTTCCCCAGAGGTTAAAATCTATATTGTGTCCTATATCTATTGTCCAGTGTGTCATTGAGGCTTTAACAAGCTTGACTTTTGTTTCCCAGTCTAATAACAAATTATACATCTTGGACAAAGGTTTCTCTTTGTTTTGTAGAAGTTATTTTTCTTTTCTTTTTTGAATAATATTTATTAAAGTTTCAAAGAAATTACAAAAATAGAAAAGAAAAGATAAAAAAAACCAAAAAATACAAAATACAGAAAAATAAAAAACAATTAAAAACAAATCAGTCTTTCCATGTCTTATCTTTCATTTGCTTGTTTCCCTGACCTCCTCACACCTCCCTTTTTTGTATTCTAGTTCAGTAGTTGTTTCAGCAAGTCCTTACCCTTTTTGCTTTTATCTTAATATTTTATCTTAATATATTGTAACTTTACATTTTCACCTGTTAACAATTCATTTTTACTTAATCCTTTATATCTTTTCTGCTAAAACCACATAGTTTCATTCCGACATCATTTTAACATTCCTTAATTTTACAATATTTCTGTAGATAGACTTTAAATTTCTTCCACTCTTCTTCCACCGACTCTTCTCCTTGGTCTCGGATTCTGCCAGTCATCTCAGCCAGTTCCATGTAGTCCATCACCTTCATCTGCCATTCTTCCCGGGTGGGTAGATCTTGTGTTTTCCAGTACTTTGCGATAAGTATTCTTGCTGCTGTTGTGGCATACATAAAGGAAGTTCTATCCTCTCTTAACACCAACTGGCCGACCATGCCCTGATATGTGCAGCAGGGAAGGAGCCATGGAGGCAGGAGCAAAGGGGAAATATGAAAAAATAACTGTAGAAGTTATTTTTCAAATTGTGAGCTTTGGTCTGAAAAACCGTTTTTTTCTATCTAATTTAAAGGTTACATGTAACTGATGGTATTGTAATCAATCTGTAACATTGCTCCTTACGTTCTCCATTGATTTCAGTTTGGTTTCCCCCCCACCCTGTAATATACATCAATTCCCTGTAAGTTGCTCACTGTCTATCCATATTAACTCTCTTAAAAGTAATAGCCTCGATAGGAGAGAGCCATAAAGGTGTTTTCCTTTCCAGATGATTTTTACATTTTCCCCAAACTCTATACATATTCTTCTTAAGAATATGGTTCATAAAACTTTTATACATTTTCGCCTTCCCCTACCAAAGCCATGCATGCCAGCCAAATTTTAGGTCATGACCTTCTAAGTCCAGGATGTCTGCATTATCCAATGTGATCCATTCTTTTAACCAACACAAACAGGCTGCCTCATAATACATTTGCAGGCCTGGTAAGGCAAAGCCTCCTCTTTCCTTTATATCTAACATAATTTTATGCTTAATTCTTGGCTTTCCCCCCTGCCAGATTAATTTAGAAATATCCGACTTCCATTCCTTGAAGCAGAATGAAAAATTAAGAACTGGAATTGATTGGAATAAAAACAGCATCCTGGGCAACAGATTCATTTTAATAGCTGAGATTCTACCAAGAAGGATGTGGTCTGCTGGACCTTTCCTATTAGAGACCTTTATCTTTCTAGGAATTACAAGGGAGTCGCTGGGCTCCTTGCTTCATCAGCAAAGCACCCTGATATGATCTAAGTCCTGGCTTGCCAAATCATGGCGTATTTCCCCTTTGCTCCTGCCTCCATGGCTCCTTCCCTGCTGCACATATCAGGGCCTCAGCAGGCAGAAGAAACAGGTAGCAGGCAGGCACCTTCCCTGTCCTTTTAAGCCGCCTGCGAAAAACATTATTCTTTTTAGAAAACCTGACCCAGATATCTATACTGCTGGTTTCTTTTTTTGTTTTTTTTAAATTATTGCTGGTTTTCATTTTTTGCATGTTTTAAGCAGCCATTTTTTTTACCATTAATTTTATTGTTTTTGTAAACCACTGTTTTTGTTTCCTTTTTACAATCAAATGGTGTATAAATTTTATGAAACAAATCAATAAGAATCCCAATCGGCTGATGCAGAAATGACACGTAGATGGTTCAGCTGATCCACTCTGACTGCCCTGCCTTGCTTCAAACTCACCACCGTGGAAGAAAACCAATCCATCTCACTATGATTACAGGAAATGAGGCAGCCGGTGGTTCGCCGAGGTCCCGAATGCGGACCACTTCTGACACCAAAACTGTGGAAGAAAACCCAACCTTTGCGATGCGGTTAGGGGAAAGGTCTACCCAGGACTGTTTCTCAAGACAAGGCCATTGAGTTGGAGAAAATCCCACAAGCAGGATTCTCTTCTGAACCGACTGACCAATTGAGCTGACAGGTTTTTATAGCGATCACAAAGTTGGCACAGCCCAGCTAAGGGACCGCAAGGAATGAGCTTTGCAAGAAAAGCTGAAATCGCCTTTGACATTCTGCACTTCCTTCATTCTTCGTTCTTCTCTTGCACCTTCTAGGAGAGACGTGGCCAAACAGGCTCAAGCTGGTAAAGGTAAAGGGACCCCTGACCATTAGGTCCAGTCGTGGCCGACTCTGGGGTTGCGGCGCTACTAGCCAAGGGAGCCGGCATACAGCTTCAGGGTCATGTGGCCAGCATGACTAAGCCGCTTCTGGAGAATCAGAGCAGCGCATGGAAACGCCGTTTACCTTCCCGCCAGAGCGGTACCTATTGATCTAATTGCACTTTGATGTGCTTTTCAACTGCTAGGTTGGCAGGAGCAGGGACTGAGCAACGGAGCTCACCCCGTCACGGGGATTCGAACCACCGACCTTCTGATCGGCAAGTCCTAGGCTCTGTGGTTTAACCCACAGCACCAACCTTGCGCCTAAACACCATCACTGTTCTCGTGCGAGGAGGGAGATGGAGGAAGATTCTCTTCCTTCCTCATACTCCATCCCATTCATGGGGTGAGGCTTCTCTCCTCGAATATGGACACCCACCTGCTGCGATCTGATGGGCCAGTTCTTAAGGGACAAAGCTCTGAATGGGGAGTGGTCCATGGGGTGCCCTCCAGAGCTCCCATCAGCTCAACCCGGCAGCCCCTAGATTATCTCCTGCACAAATGGCCTCTTCTCAACTCAAAGGCACAGTGAACAAGCCACCTGCCCTCAATGAAAGAAGAAGGACTCATGCGGGGGCCCCATGAAGGAGCTTTCACCCCAGCCAGCAAGCCAGCACCCCAAAAAGCTCTGTTCATGGCCCCTGTGCCTCAAGGGAGGAGCCACCCCACTGGCTAGGAAAGCTCTCGGCTGAAACCCAGCTAGGCCTGCTTGGGTCTTGGGGTCCCCCCTTCCCCCCTCACCTCAATCTGTGGAGGCAACCAGGCAGGAGGGATCGCCCTGGGGCTCCAGGAACAGCGCTGGTGCCTCTGAGCACATGCAAAGTATTTCTCTCTGCAAAGTAGCCCCCGGAGCACACCTGGGACTGGAGGCAGGGCTTCTGGGTCAGAGCATAAGGTTTCCAGGCAGGCCTGGGTCCCAGAGCCACTCCCTTTTGCAAATTAAACACACAACGGTCTGCTGGGGGGGGTGGATTTGGCTGCTACCCGGAGAACCTGCGTCAGCCAACAATTGTTATTTATTAAATTTATAAACCACCCTCCATCCAAAGACCACAGGCCAGTTTGCAACGGAAAACCACAAAATGCGGAACAAAATAATTAAAAAACAATGACCACCCCCCAACCCTGCAGGCACATTAAAAGGTCACAGTATAACAGCCAAAGGCTGGTTGAAGAGGAACATTTTTGCCTGGCTCCTGAAGATATGTAGCGAAGGCGCCAGGTGAACATCCCTGGCGAGTGCATCCCACAAGCGGGGAGCCACCTCCAAAAAGGCCCCGTTCTCGTGGTGCCACCCTCCGGACCTCCCGGAGGAGTCACACAAAGAAGGGCCTCAGAGGGCAGGGTCTGGCTTGCTTCCTACGGGGAGAGGCGGTTCTGGAGGCATTGCAGTCGTGAGGCAGACAACAAGAGAAACCAGGCTCCAAAAACCTCTCCGTTTATTAAGTTACAAGGAGATCCAAGGGGTGAATGGGGGGGTCAGGGAGGGCAGGGCCGTGCCAATCAGAGGGCAGCTCCCGGGCGCAAGCGGGGCAGAGGCTTGGGCTGCTGGAGGATGTGCTGCCGGCTGGGGGTCGGCACCCGAAGGCACATGGGGTGGAGGTTCCCCGACCCCTCCTTGGCCTCCTCCTGGTGCGCGTGGGGAGAGACCTTCTCCCGGACGCCACCCACACACCGGAGGGTCACCCCCGTGGCCAGCTGCACCGTCTGGGTCAGCAAGTTGGGCTTGACGAAGACGAAGCTGGTGGGCTGCAGGACCCCTCCGGCCGGGCTGGGCGGCTGGGCAGCTTTCTCTGCCAGGCTCCTCCGCACGCCGAGCAGCCTTTCGCCGTGGGCACTGCCCTTCTCGGCCGGGCCCCTGGGCAGCTTGGGGGCTCTGCGCCCCGAGACGGTCTTCAGGGCCTCCTGCTGCTGCGACTCCACCTCCGGGTCCACCACCTCGGCCGAGGGCTTGACCCAGCGCTTGGGCAGGCCGGAGGGCTCCAGGCGTGGCGCGGCGGTGATGTTGCCCGCCTGGTCGTAGAAGACGTCCCGGGTGTTGGGTGGGCGGCCCAGCTGGATCCGCAGCAGGTTGCTGCAGGAGAGCGGCAGGAGGCACGGGCGCGAGGCCTCCTCCACGGGCATCTGGGAGAGCTGGCGCAGGAGCAGCTCCTTCTCCGAGCCGGCCAGCGGCTTCACGATGTCGCTCAGCCGGGACGCCTGCAGGGGCCCGTAGTAGGCCTGGGGGCCCAGCCTGCTCTTGCAGGACGGCAGGGGGGACGGCAGGGGGGCGATGGACACCAGGTGGGTTCCGAACTTCAGCACCGCCTTGCTGCTGCGGGACCTGGCGGGCCGCACCTCCTTCAAGGACTCCTGGGCCAGCTTCTCTGCCTCCCACCTGGGGGTCCCCAGGGGGAAGCCCTGAGAAGCAAGATCGGAGGGCCCTGCGGGCTCCTCTTTGGCAACGGGGGCCTCCTCCGGGAGTTGAGGAACTTCCTCTGGGAGTCTGTGAACCTGGAGGAGAGACGTTGGCCAGATCAGCCAAGGGACCAGAAGACCAGCATCCCAACTTGAACATTGTTAGGTAAAGGTACCCCTGACCGTTAGGTCCAGTCGTGGACGACTCTGGGGTTGCGCGCTCACCTCGCTCTATAGGCCGAGGGGGCTGGCGTTTGTCCGCAGACAGCTTCCGGGTCATGTGGCCAGCATGACTAAGCCGCTTCTGGCGAACCAGAGCAGCGCACGGAAACACCGCTTACCTTCCCGCCGAAGTGGTACCTATTTATCTACTTGCACTAGTGTGCTCTCAAACTGCTAGGTTGGCAGGAGCTGGGACCGAACAACAGGAGCTCACCCCGTCGCGGGGATTTGAACCGCTGACCTTCTGATCGGCAAGCCCTAGGTTCTGTGGTTTAGACCACAGCGCCACCCGCGTCCCTTGAACATTGTTAGCGACCTTTCAGGAAACGCCCGAGAACTTGTTGGCCCAAACTGGAAATCTCTGGAACACTCCCAAAGGTCGCATTGGAGATAAAAGCTTTCAGGGAAACGGACCAAGGAAGTTAAAGCCTTAAGCTGGGAAGAGACAGTTTCATAGCACTATGTCCATTACAATGGCATCCACCAGAGTTGCATTTGAACCTTGGAGAAATGCTTCTCCATAGGACCCTCTGGTTTGGGGAAATTGGGTGAGGAGGGGAAGTTGCTTACTAAGGGGTGCTGTAGTCTCATGTTCCTTTTGAATAACCAATTAAAAACATTTAAGAACACAAGCCAAGAGGCTAGAAGCCAGCCTGTTGGACTGGGTGGGAGAAGCTGACTGGTTATAATATCATTATTATTTATTAAGTGTATACACCGCCCTTCCTCGAGAAACAACAGGGCATTTTACAACATAAAATAAAAAATTCATGGGGTTGGGGTTTTTTTGCAATGTTTTGAAAGACTAGGCTTTGCTGCTATGGTAGCAGAGCTGTTTTGACAGTGAAACAGTCTCCCTTGGGAGCTGGTGAACTCCCCTTCCTTGGGGGTTTTAAGCCGAGGTCAGGTGGCCATCGGTCAGGGATGCTTGAGCCGAGATTCCTGCACTGCAGGGGGCTGAACTTGATGACTCTCAGGGAACTCTTTCAACTCTATGGTTCTGTGACTCTAAGGTTAGC
The DNA here is from genome assembly GCF_964270895.1 of Podarcis filfolensis. Classification (NCBI taxonomy): domain Eukaryota; kingdom Metazoa; phylum Chordata; class Lepidosauria; order Squamata; family Lacertidae; genus Podarcis; species Podarcis filfolensis. The sequence continues at coordinate 77,193,880 of NC_139610.1, forward strand.
CCCAAAACTGGGGGTTTGAAGAGCAGAATAAAGACATCTGCCCGGACACTGGGGTTCAGCTCCAAGGGCCTTCTGCCGGTTCCCTCCCTGCGAGAAGCCAAGTTACAGGGAACCAGGCAGAGGCTTTCCAGGGAGTCAGGCAGGGGACATTCCCAACCCGACTGCTCTGTCCGGGGTTGGCAAACTGCAGAGGGATGGAGGCAGTTCAGGTAAAAGGGCAAAGCGTGAACTTTTGCTGGAGGGCTGTGCCAAATGGGGAGGGATTTTCAAGGCTTGTGCCGCTGCCAGAATGCTGTAGGCCCAGGAGGAGGTGAACAAGGCCACCTGCTCACTTCCTCTCTGAAACCATTTCATTCTGCTGGGACCTTGGCAGTCAACTACACCAGCCTCCAGGGCAGGAAGAAACTGCAGCTTCCAGGCCAGGGATACGGAGTCCATCCTGCGCAGTATTTGGCAGGGAGTTTCTCCCAGCCCTGACCAGAGATGCTGCCACTGGGGCCTGAACCCAAAGCCTTCAGCTCCGCCACGGAGCTCCGGCCCTCCCTGGAGGACGCAACACCTCACAAAAGCTACAGGGAAGCTGCAGCATGATGCTGCCATGCCACATTTGCCGCAACATCCCAGGGAGACCTTCAACCTGCTAGGAACTAAGCCCATCGTGCGCTGGGGGGGGGGGGGAATTGGTTTTCAATTATATCACCAGCTGAACGCTGCAATATACTGATCTATCACAATGTCTGACACAAGGATGGAGCTACGCAGAGCCTCTGGCTGGATCCATGCTATTTCCTGCATTGTGATCTTTGGATAGCGCACATGCAGCATGATTTGCAATACAGTCGTACCTTGGAAGTCGAACGGAATCTGTTCCAGAAGTCCATTTAACATTCGGAAACCAAGGCGCGGCTTCCGATTGGCTGCAGAAAGCTCCTGCAGCCAACCAGAAGCCGTGGAAGCCCCATCGGACGTTTGGGTTCCAAAGAACGTTCGCAAACCGGAACAGTTACTTCCGGGTCTGTGGCGTTCGGGATCCAAGGTACAACTGTATATTGCCAGGTCAAAAATGATGAAATAGAGATCATGATATGGTTTTGGACAATATATTGATATACCACCCAGCTGAGGCCTGCAGCCTTCTCTGTGGGCCAAGCACCCCCTGTCCCTTCTGCCCTCCTGGCAGGATCTGTCCTCTGGGGCCCCTGGTCCACCCAGCCCTCCTCTGGATGCCTCCCTGATCACCCCCCCAAAGCGTTCTTGGAAGGATCTCGACTTCATCAGCCCCAGCAGGACGATGCCGCCCCTCGCCAGCCTGGCCGGTGTGCCAGCCCCCCTGCCCTCCTACCTCTGGCTCCTCCGGGCGCGGCATGGCTTGCAGCACAGGCACAGAGCCCTGGGCCCAGGAGTCGGTGATGCCGGCAACTGGCTCCTCGTCCTCCTGCCAGGTGGGCTCCGTGGGCACCCCGGCCTCACCCTCGTCTCGCACCAGGAAGCGCCACTCGATGATTTGCAGCATGGCGTCCCGGGCCTGGGTGATGACATAGGGGATGCACTGGGGAGGGGGCAGAGCAGAGGGTGAGCAGGAGACCGGGGAGGGGAGGGTCTGGCAGGGTCCCCTCCAAGGCTCACGGCCTCACCCCCCCCCAGCTGGTCTGGAAACCCCAAGGAGAGAGGAATGGATGAAATTCAAAGACTATTTCGCTAAATATGCTAAGATAACTTAAATAGAAATATTTGCAATTACCAGGTTGGCTCAGGATTTAAATATGTGATGTTATAGGATAATATGTTTAAAGTTAATATGAAAAGAAAGATGTTACTTGACTAAGTAAATGTTATGAGAAATTAGTTTTGGAAAACTGTTACAATGATATATATTGAAACTCAGCCAGGGGGATTCGAGGAAGTCACTTAATAATGTTAACAAAAGTGGAATTTTTACAGTTAGGACTTATGCTTTTTTGTTTGTTTATAAATTTGGGAAATCAATAAAAAAAATTGGGGGAAAAAGGAGAGAAAAAGAAACACAAACACACACACACACACACACACACACACACACACACACTGGGCTCTCCCACAAACAGCCCAGCTCTGAGCATCAGAGTCAGAGAGGCAGGCAGGAAGCTCAGGCTGAGGGGCGAGATTTGCACCCGTGGCACATGCACACCTGGTTGGCCTCTTTCAAAAGGCCAGGCCGCCAGGCTCCTTGACACGGGATGGACACCTTCAGCCTATCCCTTTCGGTGCCTGCCAAAAATGCTGGGATTCCTGCATTGCAGCGGGCTGGACTAGATGGCCCTCACGGTCTCAACTAGGTCTCAACTAGGGCCTTTTCAGTACTGGCCCCGACTTGGTGGAACGCTCTGTCCCAAGAGACCAGGGCCCTGCGGGACTTGACATCTTTCCGCAGGGCCTGCAAGACAGAGCTGTTCCACCTGGCTTTTGGTTTGGACTCAGTCTGACCCTTACGTTTCCCTGCCCTTACGGTCTTGATCTATGGGCTACTATTAAAATGAGGCTGCATTTAAAACTGCATTTTAACTTGTATTTTAAATTGGGTTTTCCCCCCTATTATGTTTTTACTGTAATTTTACTGGTGTTATCTGCCCTGAACCCGGCTCTGGCTGGGGAGGGCAGGGTATAAATAAATAAATATAAAAATATAAAAACAGAAACAGCAGCAACAATACTGCCTTCTCCGAAGGTGAACCCAGCTGGACAAAGTGGGCCATCACTGAGAAATAAAGCAGAAGAGAATCCATCACACAGTCCATCATTTGAAAAATAAGATTTGCCCCCAAATGCCCCCTAGCCTATATATCTGAGTTTCGGATGCTGCTCAGCCCTCCTCTCTTTCCTAGGTGACGGGCCTGGAGTTTGAAACGGAAGGGCTTCTGGCACGCAGCCAAGGCCCCCAACAGCAGCCTTCTGCCCAAAGAACGACTCACCTGCCTCTCCAAATAGACCTTGAAGCACTCCTCCAGGACCTGATCCATCAGCCCTGCCAGGATGTCGCCCACGTGATCCTCGGCCTCCTCAAAGCCCAGCAGGGAGAACCAGTCTCCTTCTGTCAGGCGCCCTGGGATGATCTCCACCTGGGGGACGGGCACCGTGGGCGGCCGCGACCTCTCCGCCCGGGACTTCGCCAGGGTCACGCGGGACGACATTTTCTGCGGGGGAAACGGAACGCACCTCTCAGAGTCAGCTCTGAACAGCCCCCCTGGGGACGCCCTGCGGCCCAGCTCTGCGCCTGGTCCTCAGGCCCGGCACTGGTGCCAACGAACGCTCCCGTGCCCTTGCCCTCCCTGATCCCCGAAAGGGATGCAGGGGGACTGGGGTGAGAAAGGAAGGGTCTTCCTTGGTTTTTCAGTTCTGGGAGGGAAGCTCTGGGTCCCAGCACCAGCTCTGGGAGGAAATGATACTCAGCACCTGAGGCTGGCATGGGCTGCAGGGACAAGGTGAAGGGCCCTGCCTGCAGGCTGGCGTAGCTTAGGGAGCTGGTTCCCCGCAGCTCACACCATTGGTCCACCCAGCCTGGGACACCTACTCTGGGGGTGGGGGCGTGGCAGCAGACTCCCAGGATCTCCAAGGAGCCAAAGATGCCCTGGAGGGAATCTGGGGGCTTCTGCAGACACCATAGGTTGTTCTGAGTTCTGGGCCCTTTCCAGCTTTGGGCAAAGGGGATAACAGCTCTGTAGGGTCCCTGATGGGGGTTCTGGCCGCCCCTTGCCTCTGCCACATGGATTCCCATCAATGGAGTATGGATTGAACAGCATGAGAAGAGACCAGCAGCAGCAGGATCAGGCCAAAGGGGGGGCATCTAGTCCAGCACCCTGATCTCACAGTGGCCGACCGGATGCCCCAATAGGAAACCCGCAAGCAGAATTCGCACACGGGATCCCTCTCCCCTCCTGTAGTTTCCAGCAACTGGGATTCAGAAGCATTGCAGAGCAGAGGCATTCTGGCTAGCAGCCATCCACAGCCCTCTCCTTCTTCACGGATTTGTCTGATCCTTGTCACCCAAGGAAGGAACTTAATTACTTAATTAAAAATTTCTGCGCTGCTTTTCAATTAGAAAAGGAAAGCGGCTCACGCAATGATAGCGTGTAGCAACTGGCAACGAAGATAATCACCAACAGTCACCATCATGGCTGAAGACACCAGGAACCAATATAGAGGGAGAGGCTGTGCAGCATAATGGTTAGAGCAGGGGTCAGCAAGGTTTATCTTCCCTGGGCAGGATCGGTCGTGCGGAGATTCCTCTGTGGGCTGGATTGAGCGCGTGCCTGTGATTTTCGGCACCTGCGTCTGTGCAGATGCGATTTTCGGTGCCGCGGAAGCAAGTCCCTGCACCGCGCTGCGCCAGTTTAGCGCAGTGCGCAAGCGGGCATCTCAATTCGGGGGCGGCTCGGGGGCCGGTCAAACGACCTCCACGGGCCGCTTCCGGCCCATGAGCCTTAGGTTGCTGACCCCTGGGTTAGAGTGTCAGACTCTGACCTGGAAGACCAGGGTTCGAGTCCCTACTCAGCCAGGAAGCTCAGTGAGTGACCTTGGGCCAGGCCCCGACTCTCCGCCTCACCTACCTTGCAGGGTTGTTCTGGGGATTCAGTGAGGAAGAGGAGAGCCAGACACACCTCACGGACCTCCTTAGACCAAAGGTACAATCAAGGAAATAAATAAGAGAGGGTTAGGGAAAGTCCGGGAGAAGAGGGAAATTTTCCCACGGGTGGTGAAAAGGCCCTCCAGCTGGTGCCAGCCTTATCTCTGCAGGAAGAACATTTGACAGGATGGGGGCGAAGGACTTCAATGGCAGGAAAACAGAAGCAGAGCAGCCAGCAGGGGGCCGGGTGTCCCTGGTGTGACAGCTCAACCTCAGGCTCAGAGAGGGAACCCAGGCGTCCGGCCGTGTCCGCTTGCTGGTCGGAACTGGAAGCGCCTGAGTGGGGATCGCAAACGAAAGACGAGAAAAAATAAGTTCTTACAAGAAACCGCACCCAGAATCCTCGGAAAACGAGGGTCACTCAAAACTGGTTTAAATCATGGGCATTAAAGACACAGATGGCAGAGAGCTTAAAAGCTCTTTTGTGCTGCAAAGACCCTGCGAAAAAGAGGTTTTAACCTTGTAGGATTTTTTTTGGGGGGGGGCGGCGGCAAGAAACTCATTCCACACAGCACCTCCATGTTGCAGGAGCACTTCGAATGGGGCGGCTCAACTATGCGCAATTCTGCGTGTGCCGTCCCAGAACCCATGCGCAAGATGCAAGTGACCTGTAACCCGTCACCAACTCCTCTGCCCCCCCCCGGAAAGGAAACAAAGCGAAACCAATCCAGCTGTGATGAAACCGCCGGGACTGAAGACCCCCTCCGAAGCATCTGGGTCACCCTGCCCCTCTGGGTTTCCACCCCTTTCTTTGCCAATTTTTACCTGCCCTCTCCTTTGGGAGGGCCACCCACCTGCTGCCCACCTGAGGGAGGCTCACCTGCAGCCGCTCTGGACCGCAGAGTCCCAGAGCGGAAGCCCAGTCCACCAACCGCCAGACCATTCCAAAGAACCCACAAAGCTCATTGTTCTGAGAACAGTGAGAACAGAGGGGAGTTGAAGGGAGGAGAAGCCGCCAGGGCCCCAGAGCGGCGGTTGCCATGGGGCCAGCTAGTGGGACCCCCTCCAGGGGATCTGCAGTCCAGCCCCCGCCACCAGCAGGACCAACAGTCAGGGAGGAGGACGGAAGCTGCAGGCCATCGCCAGGGGACACCCCAAGGGTGAAGGCCAAGGGGAGAGCAGGGAGATGCCCAGGCGGTTGGAAGATTCAGGAGAGATGAAAGAAAGCCCTTCTTCACGCAGCGGGAAGATAAACGGCGGAACTCGCTGCCACAGGAGGCAGCGATGACCACTAATTGAGATGGCTTTAGAAGACGGTAGGACATATTCCAGGGGTTGGACTAAATGACTAACCCCTGGTGTCCCTTCCAATTCCGCAGTTCTGTGTTACAAGTAAGAAACCAAGAGGAAAGGAATTTCATCAAGGAATGGGGGAAATTCGTGGGATATTTGAATACAAAGAAGTTCGTTAGCAGGATCAATGTAAGACAAGCAGTTAAAAGTAACGCTATAGAAATATTAGGAAGCAATTAATAGACGGACTAACGTAGGAAATGCAGTATTTTAAAATAAAATTATAAGAAACCGCAACAGCGGAGAAGGGAAGTCAAAATATATATGCTTAGTGGGAAAATATCTGATTTGTATGCCTCTGAATCCCCGTTGCTGGAGCCGCAGGAGCGGGAGTTGCTCTTGTGCTTGGCTCAGGTTTGTGGTTTTCCCATTTAGGGAGACCCAGAGGCCTGATCCAGCCGAAGGCTCTTCTCTGCTGATTCTCTGATGTCCAAAGGAGAATTTCCCAGGAACGTCAGAGAAGTCTGCTGGATCAGACCCTGTTGAAGGATCCCAATGTCCAGCCCGGCCTCCCGTTCTCCAGGGTGTCCAGACAGAGGCCCAGGGTGGGAAACCTGCAATCCGGCCCCCGGGCCCCTTCCAGCGCTGCAGGGCTGCCTCCGACCTGGGGAACCAGCCGAGCAGAGGCGGCCCTGTTGAGGGAAGTTTTTTATGTCTGACGCTGTACAGTGGTACCTCAGGTTAAGTACTTAATTCATTCCGGAGGTCCGTTCTTAACCTGAAACTGTTCTTAACCTGAAGCACCACTTTAGCTAATGGGGCCTCCTGTTGCTGCTGCTGCGCCACCGGAGCACAATTTCTGTTCTCATCCTGAAGCAACGTTCTTAACCCAAGGTTCTATTTCTGGGTTAGCGGAGTCTGGAACCTGAAGCATCTGTAACCTGAGGTACCACTGTATTGTTTTGAATATTTGGTTGGAAGCCGCCCAGAGTGGCTGGGGAGACCCAGCCAGATGGGCAGGGTATAAATAACAATAATAATAATAATTATTATTATTATTATCAGGGCCACCGGAACCCTGGAGTCGGAAGGGGCCCCGGAACCATTCCTTCCAAGCTGCTGCAAGGCAGGGCCCTGTGCTAATTGACCCTAGGACCAGAGGGCCGGCGAGGGACCCCCGAGGTCATCCATCCCCACCCCTGCCGTGCAGCTGAGCCTCCCTGGCAGAGGCCGGGCCCGGGAAGCTCCTCCTGGCCTAGCCGGCCCCTGGCGTCCCTCCCGGCCCGGCCGCCTCCTGAGGCGGGGAGTTCCGCCGCGCCCCGCGCCTCACCGCCAGGCTGAGGAAGGTGGAGGAGACCTCGCGCAGAGACGGGCGCGCCCCGCGAGACGCCGCCAGCAGCCGCGTCGCCATGGCAACTCCGCCCGGCCGCCAATCGCCCGCGCCCGGCCGGCCACCGTCGTGACGTCAGCGCGCCCGGGCGCCGTCTCCATGACAGCGGGGCAAGCGGGCCGGAGGAGCGGCGGAGAAGGCGGCGGGTGAGGCGGCGGCGGGCCGGGGAGCGGGTGGCGGGGGCCGGGGCTGGGGGGCGGGGCCTCCGCACGCCCCGCCCCTCTTTGTGAACCCTGGCCCTGAGGAGCTAGTTGTCACAGTGCGGGGAGCGGAGCCTCCTGGGCCTGTCTCGCCCCAGCACAACCCCCCCCCCGCGAGGTAGGACGGGCAGAGAGGCAGCGACGCCCCCTCTGCGAGGTGCATTTGAACCCTGGTCTCTCTCCGACAGGGAGGCGGCTGGCGCTGTGGGTTAAACCACAGAGCCTCTTGGGCTTGCCGATCAGAAGGTCAGCAGTTCAAATCCCCGCGACGGGGTGAGCTCCCGTTGCTCGGTCCCAGGTCCTGCCAACCTAGCAGTTCGAAAGCACACCAGTGCAAGTAGATAAATAGGTATCACTCCGGCGGGAAGGTAAATGGCATTTCCATGTGCTCTGGTTTCCATCACGATGTTCCGTTGCACCAGAAGCAGTTTAGCCATCTTCTTCTTCTTTGGCAATCACTTGTAGCCGAGTAAGATTGTCTTCCATAAACACGGTTTTAACGAGTCCGTAAGTGACTGTGGAGGCCAATTCTGACCCACACTTCCTTCCACAGTGGGGACATTGGTTCCCGGGCGCCATACTGGCCACATGACCCGGAAAGCTGTCTGTGGACAAAGGCCGGCTCCCTCAGCCTGAAAGTGAGATGAGCGCTGCAACCCTATAGTCGTCATCATCATCATTTTATTTGCATGCCTTTGACTGGACTTAAGCATCCAGGGGTCCTTTACTGCGTTCCTCTATAATAGAGGAACGCAGGTGGCGCTGTGGTCTAAACCAGAGCCCAGGACTTGCCAATCAGAAGGTCGGTGGTTCGAATCCCCATGACGGGGTGAGCTCCCGTTGCTCGGTCCCTGCTCCTGCCCACCTAGCAGTTCAAAAGCACACCAAAAATGCAAGTAGATAAATAGGTACCACTCCAGCAGGAAGGTAAACGGCGTTTCCGTGCGCTGCTCTGGTTCGCCAGAAGCGGCTTAGTCATGCTGGCCACATGACCCAGAAGCTGCACACCGGCTCCCTCGGCCAATAAAGCGAGATGAGCGCTGCAGCCCCAGAATCATCCGCGACTGGACCTAATGGTCAGGGGTCCCTTTACCTTACTTTTTCCGACACGCCAACCCCGACACCCCACGAGCTCTTGACCTGACCTCAGCCAGGCACCGGCAAGAGCAGCTCCCAAAGCATAGCTGTCAACTTTTCCCTTTTCTTGCGAGGAATCCTATTCGGAATAAGGGAATTTCGTTTTAAAAAAGGGAAACATTGACAGCTATGTCCCGAAGGCACAGAGGGCCAAAGGAAATCGCCCGGAGGGGCCCGGAGGGAATCGCCAGCAGGAGCCCCTAGCCCATCTCTCTCTCTAGAGGCTGGAAGTGTTCCTGAGGGGTGCTCAGGGGGCCAGACCCAGGTTCAAATCCTCCCTCGGGCATGGCTTTGGGTGGGCAGCCCTTGAGCCCCACGCTCTCTGCCTCGCCTCCCTTCGCGGGGTTGCTGCGGAAACACAACAGGGAAGGGGAAGAACTGTGCATGCGACCTTGAGCCCCCTGCCAGCCAGCTGGTGCAGAGGGACTTTCTGGCGGATCAGGCCCTGCTTAGCTAGGGCAGGGAGGGGGCAGAGGGAGCCAGCTGGGTTTCTGCAGCTGATGAAGCCGCAGGAAGGCTCCCGTCCACCTTGCGTGGCTCTGGGCTTGCGTGCAGCTGAGCCTGAGTCAAGAACGGGCAACGGATCCCGAGGGACGAAGTGCAGGGCACCCAGAGTCCTGGCCTGCTCCCTCCCTCAGTCCTCATACATGCGTGCAGGCGTTCATTTTTGTTAATACATGCATATTTAAAACAAAACCAGTGAAGAATCTTGTGCATGTCCAGCAGATTTACGATGGTGTTATCCTTTGTGGAGCATGAATCCAGCGCCTGGCGCTTGATGTGTAATTCTGATGCCACACATGAGTGTGGAAGGTTTGGGGAGGGAACATTGGAGTTAAATGGCGGTGAAGTGGACCTGATATAACCACCTGATATTTCAGTTGGAGCTTAAGTGTATGCAAAAGAAGCACAGGGACACTTTGCCTGGAAGATAATGATTAATAATAGTAATAATAATAATAATAATTTATTTATACCCCGCCCATCTGACTGGGTTTCCCCAGCCACTCTGAGCAGCTCCCAACAGAATATTAAAAACAGAATAAAACATCAAACATTTAAAAAATGGGGCCAGGGCACCTCCCAGCAGCCTCAGGTGCCAAGGTGAAAATTCCGAATGGTGCAGAAGATGTCAGAAGCAATCCTGGTGGCTCAGGTAGTTGTGGTGGTCCAGGGCTGCAGAACCTGTGGAGGACTCCTCAGACCTTCATAGAATTGTAGAGTTGGAAGGGAACCCAGGGGCCATCTAGTCCAACCCCCTGCAACGCAGGAATCTCAGCTGAAGCATCCATCCTAGTCATGGCTGAACTGCAGTTCCCATCATCCCTGACCATTGGCTGCACTGGCTGGGCCTGATGGGAGTTGTGGTCCAGTCCTGGAGGCCAGTACTTCAACCTCGCTCTCAAGCTGTGCTGCTGCCTGTCTCGGGTGCCTTCCTCTGCCTCTTGGCCTCATGCCCCTTCTCTCCCCCCCCCCCCGTCTCCCCCAAGCAGGATGTACCGAAAGGAGAAGAGCATTTTGCTGAAGGACAGCAGCCTGGCGCTGTACAACAACATGAGCGTCTTGCCCCTCCCGGCCAAGCAGCTCACCTACTTTGCCAGCGTGCACGGCACCACCGTCAACCTGGTGAGTGCCTCCAGCGACGGCCTCAGCTTCTCCCACCGCCAGCTGCAGGCCAAGGAGGGCAGCCTGGGCCTCGGGGCCTCCATCATCACCCAGGTAACGGGGCTGGCAGGAGGGAGGGAGGGAGGGAGGGAGGAGAGCCCGTCCCCAGCTCCCTGCCCAATCAATTCCCCACAGGGCAGCTGCTCTTCTGCTGTCACTGAGAAGCCAATATCGGCACCCTGAGGCGTCAACATTGGCCAGCCCAGAACATGCTGATCGAAAGGGCGATTGGAACAGGCTGGGGCAGAGAGAAATCTGCCTGGCCAGACGTGCAGGCCTTTATTTATTTATTTATCTATTTTAATTATTTTTATTTTATTAACGTATAAAACATATGTACATATAAAACACATACATATACATTTGCATAATACAGTGGTACCTCGGGTAAGTACTTAATTTGTTCTGGAGGTCCAATCTTAACCTGAAACTGTTCTTAACCTGAAGCACCACTTTAGCTAATGGAGCCTCCTGCTGCTGCTGCGCCGCTGGAGCACGATTTCTGTTCTCATCCTGAAGCAAAGTTCTTAACCCGAGGTATTATTTCTGGGTTAGCAGAGTCTATAACCTGAAGCATCTGTAACCTGAAGCGTAAGTAACCCGAGGTACCACTGTACACGTACACAACACACTACCTATTTTCATAACATAAAACATACCTACATTACTCTATATACTACCTACCTATATGGTACATATCAACATACCTACACACCTACCCCACACGGACACCCACCAAGTGACTTCCAGCCGTTCTTGTTACTCTACTTCATTTTTCCAACTAGCTTAAAGGCATTTCATTATTTCTTTAATCTCTTCTTCTGTCTTAACTTTACTCTCCTTTCACTCTAATCATTTTCTGGATTCACTCAGTATCTGTCAGAAATTCTACTTTTTCCACATAAATTTTGATGTATTCCTTAAAGTTAGCCCACTCCTTATTCACTTTTTGTACCAGATCTCCTCTTATCCTCCCTGTTAGTTCAGCAATATGGAAGTATTCCATCATTTTAGATAACCAGTCTGTTTTAGTTGGGACGCTGCTGCGTTTCTAGTTTTTGGCAATCAACAACCTTGCCGCTGTAGTTGTGAAGTGCAGGGCTTTATTTCAACTCAGCCCCAGATCAAGAGTCCCAGTCCAGAATGCACAAAAGGAACAACGGTGCCTCTGAGCCCGTGCAGAATGCCTTTCCTTCACTATTGAGCCAGTCGCTGGCACCGTTTTAGGCCGGCTTTAGCTCTGTGGTGTGGCTTGCGGGCATGGTGGCATCTCAGGCAGCCTCCTTGGGTCTCCTTGCCTTGCTGCCCACAGACGTAGAATCAGAGAACTGTAGCGGTGAAAGGGACCCCATGGAGTCATCTAGTCCAGCCCCCTGCAATACAGGAATCACAACTAAAGCATCCCTGACCGATGGCCATCCAACTGCTCTGCTTAAACGCCTCCAAGGAAGGAGAGTCCAGCACCTTCCACTGTTGAACGGCCCTTGCCACCAGCAAGTTGGGGGGCAGAGTCCTCTGTCCCTTGAGGACCTGGCGTCCTTGCAGTCCAGCTTTCGCGGAGCAGGCTGGCACTTCCCTCACCCCTGAGAGGTGACGGAGGACGAGGAAGTCCACAGAAGACCCCTCGCCCAGAGCTTAGGAGAGGAGAAGGTCTCTTTGGCCCCCAGGTGGACAGCTCAGTGCTGGGCCAGGCGATGGCTGCATTTGCTCGAGAGGAAGGGAAGAGTTGGAAGGCGCTTTGCACATGCTCTGAAGCATTGCCTTCCTCATTCATCTCTGTGCTTTGCTGTGTGGCCACGGGGAAGCGGGCAGGGGCCAGAGAAGGGCGTCTTCCTGCTTCCTCTATTTGCACCCTTGTCTTCCAGGCTGCCTGGTGTGTCCTCCCTTCCCGGGTCCTCTTGGTTCTGACTTCACGGAAGGGGATCCAGGTGAGAAATGGAGCCGGGGGCCACGGAAACCTCTGCCCTAGAAAGGCCCCAAGCCGGTGACCTTCCAGACCCACCCCGTCTTCTGGGATGTGGACCGGCCCCCAGGAACCGCCTGCTGGATTCTTCAGCGCCTCTTACCTTCCTCTCTCTGCTCTTTCCCCCTTCCCCCAAGATGTACGAGTCGGACGGGTCCATCATGGTCTACTGGCATGCCCTGGAGGGCTTGGAGTCACCTCCAGGTACCCTTTCTATTCCTGGCAGGAGGATCTCTTGGAGGGAGGGAAGGGCACCTGCTTTTGAGTGCAAAAGGGGGGTTGCCATGTTTCAGACAGTGAAAATCCATTGAGCTTTCCTATCTCGAGCCGCAGCAATAGCAGGTGCCACCTTTTTGGTCCAAGACAGGAAATATTCCCCTCCCTTTAAAAAAAAATACATTTCAACAATAAGTACAACAAGTTGTCTCAGTCCTGTGGAACATGCTGCCACTGGAGATTCAGTGGGTGCCTTCTGTGCCAACTTTTTAAACACCTGCTGAAAGCCTTTCTATTTTGCCAGGCCTAGGCAGACCATTAAGAAGTACATCTTTCTACAATGCTCTGTCAATGTTTTTAATTTATTTTTGTTTTTAACTTTTTATTAATCTATTGCTTGTTTCATGTAAACTACTGTGAAATATTTTTATGACGCAGCAGTATATAAATACTTCTATAGACAAACAAACAAACATCACATTTCCAAAACAGGAGCTATAAAACACCCACTTTTCTTAACTACTGGAGACCAGTTACCAGTGGGGCAGGCTCTCCCCTCAGATACAGTTTGTGTTTTGGAATCCTCCTGTCTCATATTCCCGTAGGCCCCTTTGGAGGTGTGCAGTGCACCCCTCCAAACCCGTGAGGGGCGAGTGGAAAGGCACCTCCCTGGCACATGGCTCCTGCCCTTTTGGAGGGGTGCACTTCCACGCCCAGGGAGCTCTGGGGCAAAGACCCCCGGCCAGCCCCGGGCCTCTGCGACCGCCTGATCTCTGCATTTTTTTCTTTCCAGGGAAGGCCGTGTTTGCTCGTGGGATTGCGGCAACCGGGCAGCGCTTTGTTTGCGTAGGTGAGGAAGCAGGAAGGAAACATTGGGGGGGGGGAGGTCAGGGGAGGAGAGCTGAGCAGAGTCAAAGGCACTGCTGGGCAGGGGGGCCACCCCATTGCTGTGGGTGAGAGTAGTCGACCCCCTGAGGACGTGCCATGCCTGAAGCCTCACTTTGCTGTGTCAGTGGCAGCAGCTGCAGAAGGGATTGGCGCCATGGTTGAATTTCACGGAGACACATTTGGCCAGGGGTCGGCAACCTAAGGCCCATGGGCCACAAGCAGCCCACGGGGGTCGTTTAACTGGCCCACGAGCTGCCCCCAAACTGAGCTGCCCGTTCAGCGAGTCCCTGCGCACTGCACTAAACCGGCATGGCACAAGGACTCGCTTCCATGGCACCGGAAATCGTGTCTGCGCAGATGCAGACACCAGAAATCGCGATCCAGTCCATGGAGGGATCTCCGCTGGAGTGAACCGGCCCAGGCGAGGTACACCTTGCTGACCCCTGGGTTTGGCGGTGGGGATGGATAGCTAGTGGCACTGCTTTGCGGAGTTAGCCAGGATCGCCAGCTGACTCCAGAGGACTTGTTTGCCCTGCACGAAGGCCGATTCCCCTGGGAGAGGGCTGCAAGGAGGGTTGGTGCGGAACGGGCTGCCCCGGTGAGCTCGCCTGGGCAGGTGGGAGGCTGCTCCTTCGCAGGTGAGGTGAGACCAGCCCACCTGGGGCTGCTGCTTCAGAACCCCCTTGGCTGCCTTCCCTCTGCAGGGACGTCCCTGGGGTCGGTCCTCGTCTTCGACGTCCCCGCCAAAGGCACCAACATCACGCTGAGCGAAGTCCTCGAGAAGCACTGCGACTCCATCACCGACATTGCCGCCGAGCTGTGCGAGCAGCCGGTAAGGAGGAGCTGGGAGCCGCCGGGTGGGTGCCGCTCCCACAGGGCCCCCAAAGCCCCCTGCTCGGGGGAGCTGCTGCTGCTGCTTCGCCTGGACATGGTCTCGCCTCGCCTCAGGTGCTGCTATCGCCATGGGCTCGTTGGGAAGCCAGTGGAGTCCCATTTTGGCCCCAGGCGCTTTGCACCCAGTCCTTTGGCCTGAGTTAAAAGCTGGCTTGTTTCCAGGTCCAGCTGCGCTGCTTTGATGCTCCCGCAGAGTGTGCCTGGGTTAGGGGGTGCTTCAGTTGGCACTGCCAACCCCTCTCCCCAGTCTGGCAAGGCCTGGTGTGAAGTCTGCACAGCTGGCTTTCCAGGCTCACCGCGGGGGCACCCTAGGAGGAGGGTCATTGCAGGGTGCTTCTGTGGCAACCCAAGAGGTCATTGCCCAAGGCACGGGTCCCCCAAAGGTCATCTAGTCCAACCCCCCCGCAAGGCAGGAATCTCAGCTAAAGCATCCCTGGCAGGGGGCCATGCCATGTTGTGACAGAAGTCCTGCAAACTTTTAACACGGAGCAAGCATTATCCTCAGCAGCGCCTGGCGCCCAGCTATGCGCTTGCCTTCCTGCCTAGAGCAGCAGCGACTGTTCTGCATCTCCTCCTTGTGGGTTTGCCCGGGTGCGTTGCTGCCAAGCATCGTGGGGGCAGTGAGCTGATTCTGCCCTTTCTCCTGCTGCAGGAAGGCGTGCCTGATTTGGTGACGGCAGATGACTCTGGAGCCTTGTGCGTCTGGTTTTCTGGAGAGAAGTTCACGCTGGCCAACAAGATCCCGGCTTCTGAGTAAGCGCAGAAAGAGAGGGGCCTGCTCTGGGCACAAGGATTTGGCCCTCCTGAAAGCAGTCAGCCCCGAGAGAGATGGAAACAAAGCCTTGACCACTCTGGCCATGGGGGGGGGGTGGCTAATGGCCCTGAACCCAGCCCAGCCCTGCCCCACTCCAGGGCCTGAGCAGAAGCAGGCTGGCCCCAGCCTCTCCCAGTGGCCTGCCTTGCTCCAACCAGGCACCTTTCCCAGTCCTGTCCAGAGGTGCCCCTGGGGGTCAAGCCTGGGGGCCCCTGCATGTCCAGCAGTTGCTCTTGCCCCCCTGAGCAGCAGCCTTCCCCCTGGCACAGGAGCCTCACCCAATCCCCACCCCACGCCCAGGTGCACCTGCTCCTCCGTCAAGCTGTGGAACGGCATCATCGCGGCTGGTTACGGCAACGGGCACATTCGCCTGTATGAGGCAGCAAGCGGGATCCTGCGAGCGGAAGTCCGCGCTCACGCCCGCTGGATCTATGCCCTGGACCTGGCGCCCCTCTCGGGGAAGGTGGGTCTGTCCTGCGTTTGAGGAAGTCGGGGTTTCTCAGGAGAGGGGAATGGTGGGGCAGGGCAGAGCCTCGCAGGTGCAGTAGACCGGGCAGAGTGAGCCAGGCTCCATCGCATGCAAAAGGCGTCCTCTGACTGGGCCACTGACATGCCGGGTTTGGGCAGGAGTGAGCCTGCACCAGTGGAACTCCTTGCCACGGGATATAGCAAAGACTAACAGTTCAGTGGCTTAATAAGGGATCTGTACGACCTGTGCCAAGGGGCTAGGAGCTCTGGTGGCAAAATTTCAGAGAGAGGCCCTCTCCAGCGCTGCTCCCACCAGGAGGTGCCTGCTTGCCTGCGCTTCTGCTCCCTCTGCCTGGCACCGGCTGCCCTTTGCACGCGCTCTCGGTCACTCCTAAGGGAACTTTCCCTCCCCCCAGGAGAGCTGCCCCAGGCCCAAGCCAGGGGGGTGTTATTGGGTTGTTGTTTATATTTTGATTATATATATATAGAGAGAGAGAGAGAGAGGTTTTTTATGCTGATCTTTTCTGTGAACCGCCCTGAGGCCTCCAGGTATAGGGCGGTATATAAATTCAATAAACAGTACTAAATGAAGGGAGGCCCCAGCCCCACTGATGTCTCCTCTCCCCACACAGCTCCTGTCAGCAGCGGAGGACTCCTTTGTGCAAGTCTGGAAACTGAGCCCCAGCCCTGACGCTGAGGGGATTGAGGTGAGGCTGGCTTGCCTGGTTGGGTGGCCCTCTGCCATGGATGCTTTAGCCAAGATTCCTGCATTTCAGGGGGTTGGACTAGATGACCCTTGGCTCCCTTCCAGCTCTTTAGATTCCTCCAGGCACTTCTGCCAGGCATCCCTAGCCTCCTCCCAGGGGCATATCTCCCACCCCACACTCCGCCCCGGTCATGGACCCCACTTGCCCCCTGGATTGTGTTCCGTGGGGACTCTCCTCCACTGGATGTGGCCCCTGGGCTCAGCTGGGGGCTTGTCCATGCAACCCGCTTCCTCTTCCCGGGCCTGTGAGTTGGAACTTGGCGGAAACAGGAGCATCCACGCTGATGACGGAGGGTGGGGAGGGGGCTGGCACTGTTCCCAAGCCGAGCTGCAGACTTTTCTGACAATCCTTAAAAAGAGGGACAGAAGCCCTGTGACTGGATTGGGCCAGCGGCTCTGTGTTCTCACAGAATCATAACCTTGTAGAGTTGGAAGGGACCCCCCAGGGCCATCTAGTCCAACCCCCTGCCATCCAGGAACATTCCCCTCCTAGGAACACAGGAAGTTGCCTTATACGGAGCCAGCCTCTCAGTCTACCATCCACAGCTGTCAACCTCCCCTTTTTTTTTGCGGGAAATTCCCTTATTCCAGTGCAGTTTCCCGCTGCTATCCCAGATTGTTAGAAATCCCGCAGACTGTCCCCGGGATAGGTGAGGCTGCTGATCCCTTATTTTTGAGGCTGCTGATCCCTTATTTTCAAATCTGAAAGTTGACAGCTGTGCTACCATCCCTAGTGCTGTCAACACTGGCTTGCAGCAGCCCTTTAGGATTTCAGTCAAGGTCCCCTTCCAAGCCTGCCTGTGAGATGCCATTCGAGACTGAATCGGAGACCTTCTGCCACGCAGAACAGTCTCTCTGCCCCTGAGCTTTAGCCCTTCCCATGGCAGCCCAACATCCTCGCCCAAAAAAATATAACATGGTGCTTCCTCCCCAATCCGTTTCCAAACGAACTGCACAGCCTTGAAGCAACATCCTCGTTTGCTTTAAGCTGAGCAGCAGGTCTAGAGGGCAGAGGACGGAGGCTGCGGGAGCCCAGGGCCTCCCAAGGGCAGCGGGGCGGGAGGAGGAGGATGAAAGGGATTTGGGTGGCTTATCCCCCCCCCCCCCCCCCGCCGGTGCCAAAGTCAGAAGCGGAAGAGTTGCAGCAAGCCCACTGCTCTCTTCCTGGCCCTGCCAGAGATTGGGGGTCAGGGAGTTCCTCTACGGTGGACACCCAGAATGACATGGTGCCCCCCATCTCTCCCCAGATTCAGCACTGCCACGCGGAATGCGTGACAGACACCATGATCTGCGGCGCCCGCTTCTGCAACCCCGAGGGCAGTGCCTTTGCGGTCACCGGCTTCGAGCTCAGCGAGATAATCCACTATGTCCTGGCGTAGCCCTTCCTGGCCGCAGGAGAGGGGACCATCTGGAGGCAGGCCTGGAGGGGGGGGGGACAGATAAAACAGAGGCTCTCTGGGCATCCTGCAGAGGGGGCTCAGGGAACAGGCATCAGGGGCCCAACTTGTCTTCCCCTTTTAGGGCCACAGTCCCAAAAACACTCCCTTCCACTGTCTGCACTCCAGGCAAGGCAGGGAGCACAAATCCTCATGTGACCCCCCCGATCATTGCTCTCACCGCCATGCTATTCAAAGCCCCAAGGAACTGCTGTCTCTGCCTTGCCCCCCCCCCCCAGCAGACCACTTACTCTGGCTCCAGAACCAGGGACACCAAAATCCTTGCCCAGCGGATGGGGAAGAAGAGGCGAGAATATTTCCCAGGGCCCTCACACTCACAGACCCAAAGAACTTGGGGGTGGGGGCTGGAGAGGGAAGAAACTGCCCAGGCACTGAGAAATGGGTGCAAGCTGGAAAAATGATTGCGTCCCCCGCCTGCCCCCCATATCTTGGTAATGTCTCCTCCTCCTATTAGAAAGGCCCTTGTCAAGGGTGGTGCTTGCCCCAACCAGGCTGATAAAAGTTGGCAGCTGTCTCTGATGGCTCCCATTGCCCAGACCCAGGGAGTGCTGGGATCCAGGCTGAAGTGGCGCTTGGCCTGGAGGGGGCGCAATTCTGCAAGGACGGCCAGTTGCAGGCCTGCCCGCACCCCCCAGGCCTGGCCCTCCTACAGCTTCTCTCCCAGATACAAAGGGCCCAGGGTTGGTGGGAGACCCTGGCCTCGCAACCCGCCCAGCAGCCGCCTCTTGCTTGGGGTGGGGGGGCACTAGTTTTTCCAGCTGGGCCACAGCTCAGTCCTTCTCTGCCTCCCAGCGGGAGAGGCTACACAGGAGGGTTAGACTACCGGTGGCCACATTTATTTTTTACATCTATTGCTGTAGCAAGAAACGGAAAGTTAAGGAGAAGCTGAGCCGCAGTTCTTCAAACCAACCATGTGAGGAGCAGGGAGTCATATTAGGTTGTTTCTTGTGCCAGGGAAAGAAGATGAGCCCAGCACCAAGACCCTCTTGCACCCCAGTGGCAGCACAGGACTAGTACCCCCGCCTCCTGGCACTCTGATCACCAGCCAGCTGCCCAGCACCTTGCGGCAGGAGGGCGCAGGCCCCTGGCTCTCCCCAGGGTGCTGGACTCCACATCCCACCCCAGTCCCTGACGGACTGGAGAGTGGCAGGCTCCCCTGGCCCAAGAGCAGCGAGAAGCCCCCAGGAGGGTCTCCCGTGGGTGCAAGTCAGGTTGTGAATGTATTGTTGTTCAGACGAGTTTTTTGTTCAGAGTTTTCGCCATTTTTGTCTACGAGCTGAACTGTGTTTTGCTGGATGAATAAAGATGTTAACTGCTAGCCACCGGCATGGAAGCATTTGTCTGGTTTTGGAAAGGGAAAATGCCTCTTGCTTCTTCGCCCCACGGCCACAGCGTGTGTGTTTGTGTGTGTGTGTGTGTGTGTGTGTGTGTGTGTACATACGGCAGTCTCACAACTTGTGTGATTGCAGCTTTACATGGGAGGCAGGAAAATGAACGAATGGAGAGTCAGAAAGGGCAATTTGAGACCTCACATAATCTTCCCAGAGGCCTGTAAGTGAGGCAGAGGGCAAGGCCCACCCCAGACCTGTAGGGATGGTCATGCTGGGAGCGGTTGGGGGGTTTCCTAGCTGTGCCCCATTTGGCCTTTGCATGCGCACTCCCAGAACCAGACCCTGGCATAAGGTGCCGGCCCACTGGAGTGTGTGCCGAGTGCAGCAGCCTTGGGCTTCCACGACTTTGGGCAGCTCTTCCTTTCCCCTGCTGCAAAATGGGAATGCATATAATGGCCAGAGAAAAAATAGCCCCCTCCGTGTCCGACATTGCTTTTGGCAGGATGACTGTTGCAGGAATTTATGTACCAGTTTGGGGGGGGGGGTTGCCCCTCCAGCAGATATCATGCACATGCAGCCCACTACCAAAACCAGCACCATCGCTTTTGTGATTTGTCCCCACAAAACGTTTCATCCCAGTTTCCTCCTGTCTATTCAAAGGGCCTTTGCTGCACAATACCGAATGTAAGAATTCACTGATCAATGCATTGGCTCACTGGGAAAACTTCAGAAATTCATCTAGACATGTGAGCTCAGCTGCTCAGCAGCCCCTCTGTCTGAGTGTTAATTCCTGGCATCCTGATACCTGAGTGCCAGACAGGTAGCCATTCCAGAAAGAACAAACCCAGATGAAGACAAAAGGGTGTGATGAACTTGGCTGGGAAACAGGGAAATGGAAATATCTCTTTTCTTACACTTGATGGGTGTTTGGTGGAGGGCAAGGAGAACCATGGGGCAGGGTCCAGGATGCTCAGATTCCTGCCACCAGACCTCCCCTTTCATGATGCAACCATGATGTATGAGTGATGTAGTTTGGGGGGGTGTAACATGGGGATTAGCAGCTAATAAAAGTTTGGGTTCTCTTTTGTTCGGGGCTTCCACCTTGTTCCACCTTGTGGCAGGTAGGAATCCTGTCACGTCAGTCTTCAATCAAGACCAAGCCTCCTGGCTGCTGTTTTGCTCCGGTCTTCCTGGCTGGTGTCCTTGCTTTTTGTCCAAGGGAGCCCTCAGATTTCTCCGTTAACATGGCCCTTCTGCCCTGTGGCTCCCTTAAGCAACATCGCTGCCTCTCGGGTTACAGTGGGGGGACATCTAGGCTGGTCTTGCTGCTCCGCTTCCCCAGGGGAGAGACTGGGAGAAGGAGCCGCTGTTCCAGGGACTCCCCCTGCCCAAAGTGACCTCCTCCTGTGGTCAAAGGGGACCAAGGGCAAGGGGATCCTCTGACCCCAGCACTTCCCTCTTTGCTGCACAGAACAGCACCGAAGAGCCTCTGGGCCAAACTCCAAGGGCAGCTTGTGTGCAAGTGGAGGAATGCCAACTTTGGCAGAGTGTTGCAACAGCGTGCAGGGCTGGAAGCAGCCAGGCCAGCTATAAACAGGCTCCGATCACATTTCTCCCTGCACAGGCGTTTGGGCAGCCCCCTCCTCCTCCTATAGGACTCTTCTAGAGGCGGCCAGGCCGTTGCCCTGCTCATGGCAGCAAAGGATTCCTGCAAACCAAGTGGCCTCTCGCCTCTGCCCACATCCAGGGGCCTGTGGGGTGTGGAGGGAGCTGCTTGGAGGAGCCTTGGGGAAGGGGCTCCTCTCTGGGCTGCTCTGCAGCTCCAGCCCAAGCCCCCCAGGGCCAGAAGGCAGCTGCAGGCCCTGGAAGAAGAGGCGGCTTGCCAAGGGAAGTCAGGTGCTCCGTGGAGCAACGCACTCATGACTCCAGCCCCAGCCAAGATTTCTCTCTTCCCTCCACCACTGAGCCTGAAGGGCTTCTGGAGAAGGCAAAAGGCAGAGACCCTGCTCCCTAGCAAAATGGGGGAATGCAGACGGGCAAATCACCCACGGGGGTTGACTCCCCTCTGCATGCCCTTTCACACAAAAAGAGCTGTGCTGAATCAGAACTGCAGAGTTGAAGGGACCCCAGTGGTCATCCTCTCTCCTCTCCTGCAGTTTCCAGCAGGTGATATTCAGAAGCTTGGCTGCCTCCAGCCGCCGACAGACCTCTTCCCCTTTGTAGAACCATCCAGGTCGCCTGCCTCCTGCAGACAGGAGTTCCACAGCTCCTTTCATCCGTCCTGACTCTCCCAGCCTTTGGCTTCCTTGGACAGGAGTCCCGGTCTTCTGAGAGAGGGAGAAAAACCTCTCTGCCTCCATTTCCAAACAAGCGTGCGGAGGGGAAGAGGGAAGCAGGAATGGCTGCAGGAGGAGATGTTAGAATTCCTGCTCCCTGATTGCAGTCATGGGATTGTTGTCTTTCACATGACAGTGTATGTTTTGACTCCACAGAGTGGGAAGTGATGGAGACAGGATGTTTGTGTTCCTGCGTTCCATGAAGTGGGACTATTGTCCTTTGTTTTTTTGTCTTTGCTGTCTGATGCGAGAGAGAGAGAGAGGGGGAGCCATGTTGCAGTGCTCCATGTGTGTTTATATGTAAATAAAGTAGATTAGCCAAAATGCTGAGTTGCTGAGGTCTGTCACGGAAGCTGTGAAGACTATGCAGATCCCTAAGTGTGCCGGTGTCGGTTGGCATCGGTCGCTGTGATGTTCGGGCTGAAGAAAGCTTTTGAAGCTCCTGAACGATCAACCAGGAGGGAGAGAACATGCCAGTTGGGCATGTGTCTGTGCCAAGGTCCTACTCGAGTGTAGGCTGAAACCCCCCCCACTGCTTCCTGCTCCTCTCAAACATGGCAGAGCTTCATAGCCTTGAGGGGCAGCCTCACTGCATGGCTCTTAAGAGAGATGGAAGACCTCCCTCCCCAGCCACAAAGGCCTCTCTTCACCTGCCTCCCCTCCAGCAGCTGGAAAGGCAGATCATGGCAGGGGCACCCAAGGGCCATCTAGTTCAACCCCCTGCCATGCAGGAATCCCTGACAGATGGCAATCTGCCCTCTGCTTAGAAACCTCCGAGGAAGGAGAGGCCGCCACCTTCCTTCCTGATGTGTCGTTGGAATCCCCTTGTAAGTTTTAAGTGAGAGCTTTCCAAACTTTTCATGTTGGCGACACACTTTTCAGACTGGCATTGTTTTGCAATACAGTGGTACCTCTGGCTGCATTCCGGAGGCCCGTTTGCAACCTGAAAAGAACGCAACCCACTTCTGCGCACGTGTGGGTCGCAATTCTACAGCCTGGATAGGGAAGTTTTTAACGTTTGATGTTTTGCACACTCAGATGGGCAGGGCACAAACATTAAATATTATTATTAGGCGAGGGTTTCTTTGTCCGTACAGCTGGAAGGCTCTTTGGGCCAGTAGGAGCAACTGTCAAACGTAATAAATAATGCCACGGCAGCCCTCTCTCGCAGGAGCACGATACAAAAGGCTTTTATTAAAAGGTTAAAACAGTCCAATACTGAAGTGTGTAAGAAAGGTTGCAGCGGCAAGGCTCAGCTCACAGTGGTTAGAGACGCAGATGCAGCCCGGGCCGCAAAGGACCCCCCCTGCATCGCCAAAGCCCTTCTGTACGGTGAGTGCCAGAGGCTGCCCCACCCTGGGTTAGGTTTGTGCTTGGCCGAGGTTCGGGGAGAAAGAGGGGGGAAACGGAACATGTAGAAAAAAGTATAAAAAACCTTGGTTGTGCAGGTTTGCCGGGTGGCGATGGGCTGGCAGCCCCTCTGACCACAGCCCTCCCTAAATGCACCAAGCTGGACAGGCAAGAGGGGGGGGGAGTTGCAACCTCACCCCCCCCAGTCCAGAGAAGAGGCTCGCGTTGTGTCCAAGGCACCGGCCTGGGGAGGGGTCCAACGCTCCCCCCGCCCGCATCCCCCCCCCCCCACCCAGCAGAACAAGCACGGACAGGAAGCAGCTCCTACAAGTAGAAGAATCTCTACCCCCCCGTTACACCCCACGCAGGGCCCACGGCTCCTGCTACCCCCTCATGCACCCCACCCTCCTATGCAAATCTCCCACCCCCCACTATTCCCTCCCCTCTCAACCTACAGCCACGCGGCTCAGAGACCCCCAACACAACAACACCCTGCCCCCAAACCCTGGGTCCAGACCAACCCCGATTCGTAGCAGCTCCGCACCCCCTCCTCCTGCACCCCCAAACCTCCCCACCGCCCCCAGAATACTGCAAAGGTCAGAGGTAGCGACTGGAGAGGCAGCTGGTTAGGGGCCCGCCTGCTCTGTGGGGCAGGGCAGAGGGCGTAAACACACAGAGAGAAAGGCATGGCAGCCGTGGCAAGAGGCACAGAGCTGGCAGGAAGGCTGGGGGGGGTTGTAAACAAGGCAGAGGCCCTCCCCTCTCGGCCGAGGTCCCCTGGGAGCCCGTGGGGGTGGGGAGGGGGCTCAGGAGACGGGGCTGGTGTGCTGGGGGCGCCAGAAGCACCACTTGCGCCGCGGGTGCTGTTTCTGAAGCATCTCCTCCTCCAGCTGCCGCTCTCTCTGCAGGCGCAGGTAGCGGTCCTCCTCCTTCAGGTACCAGATCGGGGGCCAGCGGTGGCGCTCAAAGTGGGCCTGGTTCTCTGGGGGGGGGGGAGAGAGACAGGGAGATGGGGCTGTTAGGATATAGTTCCGTTCCACCTTACAAAGGTACAGGCAGGACTGTTGTGTGTCACATGCCTGTTTCCATTTCCCGCAGTCTGCTGGGTACTTCCATTTTGTATATATCTTTTGCATTGCTGCTGTTTTGCTGGAGATGAAGGGAAGCAGACATGTTTTTCCCTTTGTCCCTGCTGCTGAATAAAATGCTGTAAAATACAGAATTGTTTTTGTATGCCACAGCTGCTGCTCGTATTTTGTTAGCTAAAAAGTGGAAAACCCAAGAATTACCAACAATAGAAGAATGGCAGATGAAGATGATGGATTTTTCAGAGCTAGCAGACCTCACCGGAAGAGTCCGCGGCCAGAAGGAGGAGGAGTATCAGGAAGAATGGAATAAATTTAATGATTACTTAGTTAAATTTGTTAAGTTAAACTAACTGGAAATAGCTTGCAGATACTTAATGGGCTTAGGATTTTATTTATGTTAAGTGATAAATTAATATGTTTGATTTTATAAGGTGAAGATTTAAGGATGTTTAAGTTAAATTTCATAAAAATTGGGATTTGGAAAACCGTTAAAAGGACATGCAATGAAATTCAACCAAGGGGAAGCGAGGAAGTCACTTAACAAAGTTAATAACTGTAATTTTCAATAAGGCTATGATTTATGTTTGTTTTGTTTGTTTGTCTTGTGTGTTTGTTTGTTTATAATATTGTGAAAACCAATAACAAAATTTTTGGGGGGGGGAAATGCTGTGAAATACATGGCTCTGTCTGCCTCTTCTGCTGTGAGAAGGTTTACACACTCTGCTGATAGAGTGTGCACAGATCTCTAAACATATCTGAGGCTCATGTCACCGATTGATGCTGTTCCAAGGGAGACAGGTGATCGTCCGGCTGCCGGCCGGTGGCTGGAGCCAGCTGGGGGCCTTGCCTGATGCCCCCGTTTCCCTGGCAGTATCCCAACAGGGGCATCCAACACAGACCCCGCCACCTCCGCAATTCAGCACCTCCCAGAAGGGCAGCAACAGCCCCACCATCCCTTCGCCCGTCTAGTGCCCCACACCTGCAATGCAGGAACCACACCTCCTGCCTCCCTGGGCAGAGGGCCGCCCCCCAAGCAGAGGAGCTGTGCCGCCCCCCCAGGCAGCGGTTCCCCCGTGCCCAGGGGCACCTGCCCCACGCCCTACCTGGAGACATGCACTTCATCTCGCGGGGGAAGCGGCGGCAGACGCTGTTGTAGTTGGTGCAGAGATAGTGAAGGCACCAGGCAGCTAGCTGGCAGGCGTTGTGGAACTGCAGGGGGGGAGGAGGGCAACGGTGAGGGGCACAAAAGCACATGCACGGCCCCCACCCCATCTCCAAAGATCCCTGAAGCGACTCTGGGGGTCATCTGGCCCAACCCCCTTGGAAAGCAGGACTCTGCAGCTGCCCTATACAGGGATAGAACCCACAGCCTTGGAGCAGAAGACTCCAACCAACTGAGCTCTGTGTAATTTATTTCCTTCTTAAATTGCGGTGCCCAGAACCGGACACAGCGCTCCGACCGAGGCAGGAGAGAGCGGATCTGTGCCTTCCCTTGATCCGCCCGCTATCTTGATTTTGAGAATGACTCCAAGCCACAAAATTCACCATGCCGGGGGGAGAGAGGTTTGCTCAGTGGTAGTGCTGTGAATTCAGAAGGCCCAGTCCTGGCAGCAAATACATCTTTGGGGGGGCAACTTCAGACACCCCATGATCCCAGGGGCAGAATTCAGAAGCCCCCCAGGGCAAACACCCACACTCAGAGCTCCACCCCGCAAAGGCTGGGTCTCGTTCCATCTTCACTGCAGCTGCTTCCGCTAAAAGGCTTCCGCTCTCCAGACAGGGACGCTGGGAGCTGGCAGAACCTCAGCTGCCCCCCCAGAATGAATCATAGAATCATAGAGTTGGAAGAGACCACAAGGGCCATCGAGTCCAACCCCCTGCCAAGCAGGAAACACCATCAGAGCACTCCTGACATATGGTTGTCAAGCCTCTGCTTAAAGACCTCCAAAGAAGGAGACTCCACCACACTCCTTGGCAGCAAATTCCACTGTCAAACAGCTCTTACTGTCAGGAAGTTCTTCCTAATGTTTAGGTGGAATCCATTCTTTCTTTCAGAATGGACTGGCAACTTCCAATTTGTTATTTAAAAACACAGAGAGTTGAATTTTTAAAAAAATAAATTGTGTGTTGCGAACGGCTCGGAGGACCCTGCAAAAATTCTGCATCTCCTTTGGTTGAATTTATCTTCTTTGCAGCTAACAGCTGCAATCTCTTTCGGGTCCCTTCCAATTCTACACTTCCGGGGTTCCAAATATGGACTCTCCTAATACAACGTGACATTTGATTTTTCCTAATGGCCTCAAGAACTTTTCCAGCCTAATGTTGTGCTGTTTTTTCCCCAGGGGGAGAGTTCTGTTAATTCTGTTGTATTCATTTGTTTAATTAGTTCAATAACAACAACAACAACAAATAATAACAATTAGAGAGGGAGCCTGGGGGGCCAATGAATACCTGCGTCATCTCCAGGTAGAGGATGACCTGGGCGTCAATCTCCACCTTCTGCAGGCTGGCATGGACCAGTTCATCCACTGCGTACTGCTCTGGGGAGAAGACCAGGAAAGGGCCTCAGACGGGGAGAGGCAGCCTCACTCCCAAGAAAACCCAGGAATGCACTCTGTGTATGCTCAGGGGCCCTGCTGCCGCTCCCCAGAAGCCACCCAGGCATTCCTAGACAGGGCTCCAAAGAGAGCACATTCTCCCCGTGAAAAAGGTCCCTGTGCCCCTCTCCTCTCTTCCCTGCTCCCAGGAATGCACTCTGTGCACGCTCAGAGGCTCCATCACTACTCCCCAGAACCCACCCAGGCATTCCTAGACAGGGCTCAAAAAAGAGCACATTCTCCCTGTGCTCCTCTCCTCTCTTCCCTGCTCCCAGGAATGCACTCTGTGCACGCTCAGAGGCTCCATCGCTGCTCCCCAGAACCCAGACAGGGCAAGTGAGAAAGAGGCCCCTGCTTCCATTTCCTCTCTTCCCCACCCCCAGCACTGCTTCGTGAGAGGCTAATGCCCCCCCCAGCTGCTGGCTGGCCATCCAGTCTCGGGAACTCATTGATCCCAGGGACGCTGCGTCCCCAACAAACAGCCTCATTATCTTATCGGCAGCTTACATAAGCGGCCTCCAGGCAGGAGGCAGCAGCGGCCAGATGGGTGAGTGGGGGGGAGCCTCTCCTCCTCCCCCCCCACATCCGGGTCCAGCCCAGCCAAGGACTCACCGGTCAGGGCCTGCAGGCGGGTCAGGCAAAGGCGGTTGGTCAACACCAGCAGCTCCATGGCGTCCAGGTCTGGCGTGGGGACAAAGAGGCCCGTGTAGAGGAACTCCAGCACGGCCCGCAGGCAGGCGCAGTTGGTGCCCGGCAAGGCGACCTGGGGGGGGGGCAGAAGGGTCTCTGGAGGAGCTGCCTCGGCCTGGCCCCCCATCCTCCGACTTGGGCCTTTTGCCCATAGATCTCAAGCAGGCACCTTCGCCATGCAAGACCAGCTCTGCATTTATAGGAACCGGGCGGGTGGCACCCGGAACTCCCTGCCACTTGAGATCAAGCAGGCGCCTCCAGGGCCAAACATTCTGGTTTAGAAGACAAGCCTACCCGGAGGCCGAGAGAGAGTCCCTGTGAGATGTCATGCTTTTTGTCTGTCATTATTTTAGCTTTGCAAAAGCCTCACTTTATTGTTGCACCTTTTTTTGCAAACTGCCTTGAGGTTTGCTTTTCCATTTCGTTTTACAATCAAGCAGTGCATAAACTTCAGGAAATAAAAATAATGACGCCTCTGCTCTCCTCTTGTCCCCATCCTGGGGGCTCCTGGGCAAAGTCATGCAACCCCCACCAACCCAGCACTTTCCCTCTCTGCCCCCCAGTCGCCCCCTCCAAACCTCCCCACCCGGCCCTCCAGCTCCTCCCTGGACTTCGGAGTTCTCTTCCTGGGGGGGGGTCGGAAGCTGTTTCCACCAGCAACCCAGAAAGAGCGCCCTCTGCACATGCTCAGAGGCACTTGCCTTGCTACTTTAGTTAGCCGGGGGGGAGGCTGAACCCCCCCCTCCCCAAAGGGGAACAAAAGAGCCTCAGAAGCCCAGACGAAACGGAAGCAAGACCAATTTGGGGAGGCCAGGGTGGCGCCAGGAGGGCCTTGGCTGCTGCCCCGGCCCCTCGTGAGCCCCGTGACCCTTTCTTTTCGTGATGCCCGATTTATCTCTGGCCCTGGCAGCTCCTGGCTGGGGGAGCACATTCCAGCAGCCAGCTGGCCTTCCTGCTGCCAAAGGGGTCGGGCGCGGGAGGGAAAGAGGCCTGGGCCCAGCTTGGGGGTCGCAGAGCATGGGGTGGGGGTCAGGACTCGCCCTCCCACCACCTTTGCCATGCAGAGAGAAGGCGGGTGCCTGGCAACGGGCACACACTCGGCCGGAAGCCTGACCCGCGTCTGCAGCCCATGCCGTTGACCCGCCAGGCCTCTTGGCTCAGCTGCCAGGACAGCCACCCCCCAGCCCAGGGCTTCATGCGAAGCCAGTGGCAAGAAAAGATATACCGTATTTTTTGCTCCATAAGACGCACTTTTTCCTTCCTAAAAAGTATGGGGAAATGTCTTATGGAGCGAATGCGTGGTCCCTGGAGCCGAATTGCTCAGGGGAGGAAAACAGGCCGTGCTTTTTTCTTTTTTTTTGAAAGAGGGAAGTGGGTGTTGAAACAATTTTTTGCCAATCGGGGGGGGGGGGAGATAAGGGATGCTAGAGATAAAGGAGGCTGCCTGGAGGGGGGAGGTAAAGACAGCAAACTTGCAAAGGGGGAAACAGGAAGACTAAATCAATTAGGAGAGAAATTAGAAGAAAAGGAGGATCAAAAAAACTGCTCCAGCTAAGGAAAAGACACCAAGGCAAACAAGAGGGAAGGGAGTGTTGAAAGGAAGCAGCTGATCGGCAAGCGATCGGGAGGGAGATAAGGGACGGGATAAAGGAGGCTGCCAGGGGGGGGAGGTAAAAGCCCATGGATCCTCAGGATTTTTACATGGGGTCACCCCAAATTCACCATCAGATCACATAGCATGTCCAGGGCTACAGCCTGCACCAAAAAAACCACGCACCCACTGTTGCCTGGGGCCGCAATGGTGCAAAAACGTGGTTACAAAGCATGGATCCTCCGGATTTTTGCATTGGGTCACCCCAAATTCACCATCAGATCACATGTCTGTGGCCACAGCATGAATCACAAAAATCATACATCCACTGTTTCGTTCAGAATATTTTTTTTCTTGTTTTCCTCCTCTAAAAACTAGGTGCGTCTTACGGTCAGGTGCTGCTCCAGGAAAGACAAGGCACCAAGAGGAGGGAGTTTTGCATTCAGCACCCTGGCTTTCAGGCACTTGCGTGGGGCTAGCTCTGGCAAGGGGACAGGGCAAGACCTGCACCTTCCAGAAGGTGCCCCCCCAACCCTTAGCCATTCCAGCCACAGGAGAGCCGAGAGACAGAGCTCACTGCATCCACTCAGGTGCAAGAGGGCAGCCTTCTCCGGCCCCTCCTGCCCCCAGAACCCTGGCAGCTGGTCATTTGGGGGACAAGGCGCTCCGTGTGGGCTGGATCTGGAAGCCGCAGTCCGGGCAGGACGCTGCAGAGCAATTGCTGGCTGGAGCCACGCCAGGGCACCGTGGGGCACCTGTGCACAGAGATCTGCCCGCCTTGCCAATCTGCCTCCCAGCCAAGTTCAAAGCGTTAATCTTATCATATAAAGGAAGCCCGGGACCAGTGAGATCGCCTTTCCCCACATCTGCCCACTTAGATCTGTGGGACTGGCACTTTTACAGGTGCCACACAATATCCCCACCACATCTGGGAGAACATTTAGTGCGGCAACACAAACACTTTGGAGGCTCCCGGCCTGTTGATATCTGGCTTTGCTTTCGGCTTATTCAGACCGGCCGACCCAGATGTTTAGAAAGTTTGCAAGAGTTTTAATTGGCTTCTGTCTATTCTAGTCTGGTTTTAACTGTCTGCATATTTATGGCTGTCCATCTTTTAGTGATAATTCTATTGTTTTAGGTGTTTTTGTAAACCTCTTATCGTTTCTCCAAACCCCTACAATCAAGCAGCATATAAGTTTCCTGAGATAAAATAAACAAACAAGCTGTTTAGAAGTTTTGCTTTTCCTCTTCCCTCCCTGCTCCGTCCTCTTTGTGTGCTGTGTCTCACTGGTTATCAGCCTGCCGGGAGGGACTCTGATCGTACGGAAGCTGCTCTGGGAGCCTTTGGGGCTGAAGAGCGGACTATAGATGTGCGCTTTGCACAGAATAAAGTACCCCAAAATGGCCTCCGAAATCCCCCCCCCCAAGGATACCCAGCCAGCGACCTCCCTGAAGGCTCAAACTCCCACCCCAAGAGGGGCCCCCACCCAGCGCCCTTTCCAGGCCCCTCTGCTGCCCCCCACTCCTCACCTCCGCAGCGCAGCTCTCCCGGAAGGTGTTCCCAAACATGGCGACCATGAAGTCGCAGCCGGCCAGGAGAAGGGGCTTGTGGGCCGGCACCATCCCGTCGTCGACCACAAAGACGACATCTGGCAGGGAAGAGAAAGCGGGCCGTCAGGGGGGGGGCTTCCTCTCAGAGAGCTGGATGCAGGAGTCAGGGCTAAAGAACCCCCTGGCAGGTGGCCCCCCAACCTGGGCTGAGAAACCTCCAAGGAAGGAAAGCCCATCTCCCAGGGGAGTCTGCTCCCTCAAAAGGGTCTTCCTAACATCTGACCGGACATCGCTTCAGATCTTTGACGGTGGCTCACTGCCCCGTCTGCCCTGGGACCAGTGCCGGATTTATGTATAAGCTAAACAAGCTATGCCTTAGGGCCCCACTCTCTTGGGGCCCCCAAAAAATTTAAAGGGGAAAAAACTGGATGTACATTTCCAAAATCTAAGATAAAAAATAAAATAAAACCTACACACAGCAGCAGTGTTTTGTGTTGTGTCAGCTCCTATGATGTAAGCCTGCTAGCCTGCTCCCTAAAATATCACTGGTTCTTAATTGTATTTCAATTCAACAATCACTACATATTTTGTTATATGCAAATGGCTTGAGATACCTACGAGGTCCATAAATTACCATCTAGCATCTATTCAACACCAAAAAACAGCGACAATTTGTTGTGGACAAAGGACAGCTGGACATAGAAAGGGCCCCGTTACCTTCAGGAGCGGAGGGCCGCATCAAACCTCAATCCGGCCCTGCCTGGGAGAGCCCTTCATGGCTGTCACATGACTTCCCAGTGTCGGGGTTGGACTGGATGATCCCTGGGTCCCACTCCACACTTCTGCAATTCTCTTCTCTCCAGCCGCTCCTCCCCAGAGACTTGCCTCCCTTCCCCTCCTCCCTTCCTGCCCAGCTGAGCCCCCACCCCAGACCGCCCCCTCTGCCCCCTCCTCTACCTGCAAAGGTGCCCTTGCTCAGACACTCCTTGATCCGGTTGGCGCGCCGGACGTGGAAGGCCTTGGTGATCTCCTGGTTCATGAAGCTCTCCTTGTTGAGGATGTTGGCCACCATCATGCGCAGGTCAAAGACCTCCAGCAGCTCGGCGATGGCCGCCACCTGCATCAGGTCGGCGCCGTGCTGCTCCAGCCGCCCCGTGTACAGGTATTCCAGCACCGCCAGGAAAGGCCCCACCTGCACCAGCCCGTCCAGGTAGACGGCCGCCATGGGCTTCTCGCGATGCGTCACGGGGTCGCGCACCGCCTCCTGGCGCATGCTGACGAAGCCCCGGCCCCAGCCCGCCAGCGCCCGCGGCGCACGACCCAAGCGCAGGGGGTCGTCGCTCTGCGAGGCCCGGAGAGAAGCTGCCGCCGCCGCCGCCGCGGAACCACACTGGATGTCGGCATCCAAGCTCCTAGTCCTCAGCGCCGGTTCCTTGGCGCCCGCGGCCTCGGGAGAGTCCAGCGCAAAGAGGTCGTAGAATTTGGAGCAAGACGTGGCCAGGTAGACCCGGTGGGCAAAGACCCGGTGGCCCCCCTGCAGGCAGAAGACCACGTCGGCGCACAGCGGCTGGCGGAAGAGGGCGTCGGGGCCCCTGCCCTCTCCGGGCGCCGGCTCCGGGATGTGGATGACGGGCGGGGGCGGCTTGGGGGGCAGGAAGGGGGCCTGCAGCAGCGGGCGCTGCACCTTCTTCAGGTGGGACTTCCAGAACTGCAGGTGGCGGCGAGAGATGAGGGCGGCGCGGATGGCGTTGTCAAAGACGTCCTTGATGCCAAACTGAGCCACCATGCTGGTCTCGTAGTAGGGGATGCCCAGCTCCTTCGCCACCTCGTGCCCACACTCGGGGGGAAGGATGTCCGATGGCTTAATGGGCCTGGGGGGGCGAGGAGAGGAAAGGGCAGGGGGTGAGGACAAAAGGACGCCAGGCAGAGCCTCTCCGGGCTAAGACAGGGAAACACCAAATCATATTCAATTTTTGCATTACTAGGATATCTTTTTCCCCCAAGGAGGTGCGCATGGTTCTCCCCCTCCCCATTTGCCCTCAGAGCAACCCCCACCCCGCGAGGCTGCTGAGAGAGGCTGACTGCTCACAGACAGGCTTTGCGGCTCAGCCGGGATTCGAACCCTGGTCTCCCAAGGCCTTGTCCAACTCTAACCGCCCCCCTGCACAATTATTCTAGTGGACAAGGTGGGATCCGGGGCAGGCCTACATTTCGGGGGCCCTGACGCTTGAGCTGTCGTGGGGGCCCCTTCGCAACAAGGAACAAGGTCTGGAAAACCCCCGCCATCATCTCCAATGACAGACCACTATCCTTTTAAAATAAATGAAATGAACGCTTCTCAGATTTTGATTAAAACTGCTGTCCTGGATTATCTCACACGTGTGAGTAAAAGTTTCCTGTGCCCCATAGTTTTCAAGTTATGGGGGCGGGGATGAAAATTAGGGAAATGTTATATATGTACAGTCACACCTCGGTTACAGGCGCTTCAGGCTGTGTTTTTTCGGGTTACGGACCCGTCGAAACCCAGAAGTAGCGGAAGGGGTTACTTCTGGGTTTTGGGGGTTGCAAGTGCGCAGAAGCGCTAAATTTTGCTTTGCGCATGTGCAGAAGCGCCAAATCGCAACCGGCGCGTCCACTTTGCATGCTGCACTTATTAAAGTAAAATTGCTAAGCAATGCGAACTACACACTTGTGGAATTAACGGCTCTGGAGCTTCAATCTCCTTGGTTTCCTAGCAGAACCACCCCTGGGGGGCATCGCCCACCAGACCCCCAAGAACGGGGGCTCTCGTGTGGCACACAGCCCCGAGAGCATCATGCAGGGTGTGTGTGGGGGGGTGTCTTGGTGCCCCTACTTGGCCAGCGGTCGGCGAGCGCGGTTGACGGCCTCCAGGTCAGCGTAGCGCAGGTCCAGCTGGCAGCCGACCAGCACGATGGGGGTGCGTGGGCAGAAGTGCTTGATCTCGGGGTACCACATGCTGGTCACGTGTCGCAGGGAGTTGGGGTTGGCCAGGGAGAAGCACAGCACCACCACATCCGACCTGCGGGGGGAGAAGGCAGGCGGGTGAAGGGCCCACCACCGCTGGCACAGACTGGCACTCGGCCCAGGAGGAAGAGGCCGGGATTTCCGTTCCCAGAGCCCCGTGACGTGGCTCAGGGGCCAGAGAGCCAGGACTCGGAAGGATCAAGGGCAGACAAGCGGTCAAGCCCGGCTGGCATATCGCACGTGGAGAGCCCAGGGTGCCCGCTTCCAGCTGATCAGGCCAGGAAACCTCTAAGTTGGAAGGGACCTCAAGAGACTGCAATTTTGCCCAAAGTGGGGCTCAAACCCACAACCGTGAGATTCAGAGCCCAGAGCCTCGTGCTCCACCAAGGGAGATGTCCCAAGAGTGACAAGGCCAGGTGGCCCTGCCAACTTGCAGCTGCCAGCCTGAGCCAGGGAGCACCTGCTCTGCCAAAGGGGAGCCCAAGGGTGAAAATCCACAGAAAGTGGAGAAGGGGGTCTTTCTCTACACCTGGGGAAGGGGGGGGGGAGGCCGCAGTCTCCAGGGCAGATGTGAAATAGGAGATGGCCTCACCCCCCCCCTTCAAGAATTTCGGAAGGCTCAGCGGCCAAGTTGTGAACGTGGAGAACGTGAGCGGGATTCAGCAGGGCGCCAGGCTGGGTTCCAGGGCCAGGAGAGGCCTGGCAGAGAGCGCGCGCGCGCGCGTGTGTGTGTGTGTGAGAAACATCAACACCCCCCCCCCCAAGCCCAACCCAGGAAGGCCAAGGATAGCGCAACCCACCCGGAAGTGGAACGCATAGGGCATGCGAAGGGAGGGGAGGGGGGCTTCCTCTCCAGGCCGTCTGTTGGGGATGTTTCCGTTGCAATTCCTGCATTGCGTGGGGTTGGGATAGATGACCTTTGGGGACCCCTTCCAATTCCATGATTCCGTGCAAGAAATCACCACCACAGCCAGCCAGCCCCCTCGGACCCTTCCCCCAGAGGGCTGCAAGACCCTCCTTCCCAGCCCCCTGCCCACCACCCCCAGGTTGCAAATCTTGCTGCTCACGCCTGGCTCCTCGTCCCCAGTGGGTGCCCAAGAGAGGGAGGGAGGGTGCCACGCCCAGGGACCCCCCTCTCTCTGGCCAACCCCTCCTGCAAGGGAGACCGGCTGCAGCAGACCCAGCCTGGGACACGTGCTTGGCATGGCGAAGGTCCCAGGTGGGAGGAGGCTGGAAGTAGGTGGGCTCCACCTCCCGTGGGTCTCCCTATCTCCTGCCCTCCCAGTGCCAGGGGGCACAGGCCCGTTCCCTCCCTCCCACTCCAGAAAAAGCTGTCCCCCTGGAGGGCTGCCAGCCGGAGTAGGAGGGACAAGGAACGGGGCAGGCTCTCTTACACTGGAGCTTTCGCTGCAGCCCCTACATTGTGTGGGGTTGGTCTAGATGAGCTTTGGGGGTCCCTTCCAACGGCCAAATCCTGCCGCTGCCCACCTGGGGAGCCGCCATCCCGCCCCCTTTGCCTCACCTGCCGTAGGCGAAGCGTCGGTCTTTGTGGTGGTCGCCAAAGGTGTCCCAGAGCCGCAGGGAGATGCTGACCTCATCCACCACGTCCCGCGAGCGCTCCAGCACCTGTGGGTGGGCATGGGGGGGGAGACAGGTGGGCGGGGGTCCGTCATGAAGGAAGTGGGGGGGGGAAGAGGAGGGAAAGGGTCTCCCCAGCCCCCCCCGGCCCGCCTCACCTCCTGGCACACGCGGTACTGGTCGATGGCCCAGACGGTGGGCACGTGGGTGGCCAGCAGCTGGTACTGGGTGAGGGTGGCATTGCAGGCCCTGGCGCAGATGAGGCGGGTCTTGCCCACGGCGTTGTCGCCCACCACCACGCACTTGATGGTCTCGACGTTGGGGCGCTCATAGTCCAGGTCCAGATCCATGGGGCTGCGGCTGAGGAGGGCAGAGGGGAAGGGGGGCAGGTGGGTGCCCGTCAGGTGCCCGTCAGGTGCAGCAGGCAGGAGGACAAAGAGCCGCGCGGAGACGCCCCGTCAGGAGAGGGCGGCGGGGCGATTGGGGGTCCCGGTGGCAGGAAGGGGGCGGCCAGCTCCCTCCCCCCCAAAAAGCCCCTGGCAGTGGCGGGGTTGTGGGGCACTTATAGTCCAGGTCCAGATCCATGGGGCTGCAGCTGAGCAAGGCAGAAGGGGGGGGGTAGGCAGGCGGATGCCCGTCAGGTGCAGCAGCCCGGAGGACAAAGACCCGGGCGTCTCCGGGAGAGGACGGTGGGGCAAGGGGGGGTCCCGGCGGCAGTAAAGGCGGGCGGCCAGCTGCCTCCCCCCCCCCAAAGCCCCTGATGGCGGCGGTGGGGCGGGGTCGCAGGGCGCTCATAGTCCAGATCCATGGGGCTGCAGCTGAGGAAGGCGGAGGGAGGAGGCAGGCGGATGCCCGTCAGGTGCAGCAGCCCGGAGGACAAAGACAAAGACCCGTCGGGAGAGGGCGGGGGTGGATCGGGGGTCCCGGCGGCGGGAAGGGGGGGCGGCCAGTTCCCACCCACCCCGAAAAGCCCCCCCAAACCCCCGACGCTCATAGTCCAGGTTGCAGCTGAGGAAGGCGGAGGGCAGGCGGGTGCCCGTCAGGTGGACAAAGACTGGTGCGGAGACGCCCCGGCCGGGGGGATGGGGGGTCCCGGGGGCGGAAAGGGGGGGCAGCTCCCTCCCCACCAGAAAAGCCCCCCCAAGCCCCCGATCGCCCGCCCCCCCCCGCTCACCGTCTCGGCCCGGCTGTCGCGGGGCTTCAGGGCCCCCCCCGGGGCGGAGGGCGAGGCGCGGCCCGTCGAGGGGCTGCCCGTCCGGGGGCGTCTCCTCCGGGGCCCCATCCCATCCCGCTTCCTGGCCTGGGCGCCGCTCTCCGCCCTTCTGCCGCGCCCCCCCCCCCGACGCCCCGTTATCCCCGCGCCCGCCACGCCCCCGCCCCGCCCCCGCCCCGCCCAGCCAATGGCCGCCCGCCGCCGCCGCCCGGACAAAGGAGCCTCCGGCGCCGCAGCGACGCCCGGCCACGCCCCCGCCCGCCCGCCCGCCACGTGACGCGCCCTGGCCACGCCCCCGCCGGGAAGGAGGGAGGGAGGGAGGCGCGCTCTGTGCATGCTCTGCGGCACGCTCGCCCTATTCCTATTCCTATTACTCAATACAGAGGTACAAAACGAGAAAATCTTTAATAATAAGAATAAAAAGAAACAGTACAGTGGTACCTCAAAACAAAATTTTTTTTTTCCTTCCAGTAGCACCTTAAAGACCAACTAAGTTAGTTCTTGGTATGAGCTTTCGTGTGCATGCACACTTCTTCAGATACACTGAAACAGAAGTTGCCAGATCCTTCTATATAGTGAGAAGGTGGGGAGGGGTATTACTCAGAAGGGTGGTGGGAATGGGTGATTGGCAGATAGCTGTGATGAGCCTGTTGACGACTCTTAACGACTGCAATAGGTCTTACAGGAAAAAGCAAGGGGTGAGAAGGTGACAAATGGCTTTGTCATGTATAATGAGATAAGAATCCAATGTCTTTGTTCAGACCAGGTCTCTCCATTGTTTTAAGTTTGGTAATGAGTTGCAATTCAGCAGCTTCTCTTTCGAGTCTATTTCTGAAATTCCTTTGTAGTAATACAGCTACTTTGAGATCTTGTATAGAATGTCCTGGGAGATTGAAGTGTTCTCCTACTGGTTTCTCTGTCTTGTGATTCTTGATGTCCGATTTATGTCCGTTTATTCTTTGGCGTAAGGTTTGGCCTGTTTGTCCAATATAGAGAGCTGAGGGACACTGTTGGCATTTGATGGCATATACAATGTTAGACGATGAGCAGATAAATAGTCCCGAGATGGTATGTGTGATGTTGTTGGGGCCAGTAATGGTGTTGTCCGGGTGTATGTGGCAGCAAAGTTGGCATCTGGTACCTGGGGTTACAGACGCTTCAGGTTACAGACTGCGCTAACCCAGAAATACTACCTCAGGTTAAGAACTTTGCTTCAGGATGAGAACAGAAATCGCACAGCGCCAGCAGGAGGCCCCGTTAGCTAAAGTGGTGCTTCAGGTTAAGAACAGTTTCAGTTTAAGTACGGACCTCCAGAACGAATTAAGTACTTAACCCGAGGTACCACTGTACTTATTACTACTCTTACTATACTTATTACTATTAATTATTATTATTAGTTAAATGTATGCGCTGCACTTCGCCTGAAGATCACAGGGCGAATTTGTTTTTTTTTGTTTTTTAAACAATGAATTGCACATTTATTTAAATTGGATGAACTTGATCCACTGATAACAGCCTTACACTATTTTTTTAATTAAAGATTTTCTTGATTTACAAAAGTGTGCAATGCCTCTCGTATTTTTTCTCTCTCCATGTAACATTTCTACAAATCAGTTTCATATTACAGATCGATGTGCAGCAAATCGGATGCCCATTTGCTTCCTCTCCGCGAATTCTTGACCTGCTACGGATGCTGTGAATGTGTTTGTTTATTTGGGCATTTCTGTCACTGAATCCCCCCCCCCCCAGGCCCCTGTGAGGGAGGCGAGGCTGAGAGGGACCCCCATGGGGGAATTCATTGCTTGGGGGGGGATTTGAACCCAGGTCTCTCGCAGGTCCTACTCGGGCACTCGAACCCAGAGCTTTCCAAATGGTGTGTCTCGATGCCTTCGTGTGTCAGGGCACGAAAGGGGTACATTTCCCCTCCGGTTTGCTATTAAAACTGAATTACCGCATCACAAAATGATGTGTGTCTAAAAAGCCATGTGTCACCACCATGAAAAGTTTGGAAAGCACTGCTCTAACCACTAGGACACACTGCCTTTGCATGCAGCCAATCTCAGGCTCACAAAGCAGAGTGACTTGCTTGGCTTTCTTCTTCCCGCTGAAGCAATGTGGGGTTGAAATGACATTGCACCCTTTATTTTTAATGCCAGTCTCAACTGCAGGGCTGGGCGTCACTGTGCCCAGCTAGGCCACCCCAAACCTCCTGGTCCTCAAGCCGCTTGGAGCGCTGCCTGCGTCTCTTTCAGTGGCCCCCGGAGCCCAGTGGGGCAGGGGCTTCCCCAAGGGGTGCTGAGGGGCGAGGGGGCAGCACAGGGGGGGCACCGGAGGTGGAAAGGAAAGCTGGTCTCACCAAATCAAAGCCATCGGTTTGGTTGAATTAATTGCACTCCACCCTTTTGATTGGATTTTGAAGACGTGTGCAATGAATTGTCGCTGTTTGGCGTGTTCTTGTGTGTCTGTGCAAACCTCCCTTCGGAATAATGCTTTCTTCAGGGTAGGGGGCGCTGGGATGGGTTTGCGGATCTAAGGGGGCGGGCGCCAAACTTCTCTGGCAAGGCCCAATGCCAAGACCAGTCTCTTCCTCGTCTAATGTTGTATTTTAATCTTGTTTTTTTAAGTTGTATTTCAATCAATTGTTTTCTATCTGGTGTTAGCCGCCCTGAGCCCGGTCTTGGCTGGGGAGGGCAGGGTATATGGTAAATAATAATAATAAAAATAACAATAATAATAATAATAATAATTATTCCTCCAGAAGGAGCCCAAGGAAGGCTCTTTTCTCGCTCCCCAGACCCTCTTTGGCCTGCTGCGCTGAGCCGCCTCCTCCCAGTTGGATTGCGTTGGCGCCCGGTGCGCTGTGACTCGGACTTTGCCTTATCCCTGGGCGTTGCCAGGATTCCTCCCTCGCTTCCTTGGCCTGCCAGGCTGCCCAGCTGCCTTGAGAGGGGCAGGGGAAGAAAGAGCTCCCTCCTGCAAGCAAAATGGCACCTGGAGCACCTGCTGGTGGGGGGGGGGTGCGCTTCCTGTCTCTGAGCAGGGGGCGGGGATCGCTCAGACGACCTGCCCCACTTCGTGCTTTGGGGTCCTGGCTGTGGAGAGGGGCTGTGGGGAAAGGGAAGGGCAGAAAGGGTCAGTGCTTTATTTATTTTTTTAAGAAATATTTATTAAGATTTTACAAAAAACAGATATGCAGAAACACATAATAAAAAAACAAGAAAACAAAATAAGAATAAACGCACACACAAAAAAGATACAAAAAATTAAAAACAATTCTTTTTCATAATTTAAAACTCATTTGCTTGTTTCTTTGACTTCCTCACACCTCCCCTTCTTGTATTCCCATTTAAATAATCAAATCAGCAAATCCTTACCCTCTTTCATTTATCTTATCTCTATATCTTAACATTTTATAACTCAGTATTTTCATCCATTATCAATTCATTTTTGCATATTCTTATTAACTTTGTTACTATTACCACTTATTTCCAATCCAACACCATTTTAGTTTTTGTTTTTTTTACCCTTCTTCCATATTCTTAAAGCATTACAGCTGGAAACCACTTAATTTCTATCCAACATCATTCTAACATTCATTAATTTTGCAATATTTCTGTAGATACTCTTTAAATTTCTTCCAATCTCCTTCCACCGCCTCTTCTCCCTGGTCCCGGATTCTGCCAGTCATTTCTGCCAATCCTCAGTGCTTTATTCTCCGTGCCACAGCGCACTGCGCCCTCCCCGATCCGCCCTTCCCTGAGCCTTCGCAATGGGGCAGGCGATGGAGGAAGCCTTTGGGCGAATCCTCTGGGCCCACTCCCCCTCCCCCGCCTTGCCCACGGGGCGGAAATGCCCTTTTGCACCCGGCTGGCAGGATCTCTTTGTTCGGTCCAGCCCCACACAAGCGCAAGGGAGGGGGGCTGGCGGTTTGGGGAGAAGAAGGGGGGGAATGGTGGGGGGGGGGAGCAGGGCCACTTTGCCGCCTGGAGCAGCAGTCCTGCCTGGTCAGCAAGAGAGTCTGCGGCAGGTTGGCAGGACAATGCGAAAGCTGCCAAGGCAGCACAACAGCTGCCCCCCCCTGCGCATGGACTGGGTGCGCTGGGGAGGGGAGCCCCAGCACTCCTGCATTGCTCGATATCAGGGGTGGGCAAAGTTTTTGTGGCTTGGGCCAGTTCACGGTCCTGCAGGCGCTGCGGTGGGCCAGAGTGCGCACGCATGCATGCGCAAACGCTATTTCTGGCGCTCTTTCTGACGCCTAATAATAATAATAAACTTTCTTTTTTTTTATAAGATTTTTATTGAGATTTTTACATTACAAGGAATAAAAACAAACAGAAAAAGAAAAAAGGAAAAAAAAAAGAAAAAAGATCTTTCCATCACATTATTTTTCATTTACTTGTTTCTTGGACCTCCTCATACCTCTCTTTTTTGTATTCCAATTCACTTTATTAACTCAGCAATTTGTATCCCTCTTTATTCTACCCAAGTCTTTATTCTTAAATTGTTACGTTCTTAATATTTTACTTTTGTAAACCCATTTTTTTTTTCATATTCTTTTAACTCATTACAGCTAAGAATCTCTTAATTTTAATCCAACATTATTCTAAAATTCATTAATTTTACAATATTTCTGTAAATACTCTTTAAATTTCTTCCAATCTTCTTCCACTGACTCTTCCCTCTGGTCTCGGATCCTGACGGTCATTTCCGCCTAATAATAAACTTTCTTTATACCCCGCCCTCCCCAGCCAAGACCGGGCTCAGGGTGGCTAACAAGCAATAATAAAAACAAGTTGAGTGAATACAACTTAAAAACCAGATTAAAATACAACATTAAAACATTAAAATGCAGCCTCATCACAGGAGGAGAAAGGAAAAAAGAAAGAGGGGGACAGATTCTAAGCCAAAGGCCAGGTGGAACAACTCTGTCTTACAGGCCCTGCGGAAGGAAATCAGATCCTGCAGGGCCCTGGTCTCATGAGGCAGAGCGTTCCACCAGGCCGGGGCCACCACTGATCAGGCACCGCTTGGTCTGCCCCGCTATTCGCTGGCTCCGCTCTGGCCGGCAGCTGTGAATGCAGGTCAGCCTCTGCGCAGAAAGTGGGTGGACGCCTGCGCCCCCCACCCCTGGCTCTTTTTGGGTGTTCTCCGCAGGAGGCAAGGCGGCTCACAGGAGGAAAAGGTGCACACGAATGCAAATATTAGGGAAAGTCGTCAGCAAGAACCAAGACACATCAGAAAACACTCGAGCAAATTGAACACTTTCCACTGAAATTGTAAGAACGAAAATAGAGAACAAAAGTCTGTCCAGCAGCCTCGGCTTCGTCAGCTGGAGTCAGTCAGGGCCGGAAAAGCCCTGCAGGGCAGGGAGCGTCTTCCAAGACTCGCAGCCCAGGATCGGGCAAGACGGGGGTCTTTTGCTTCCCTTCTACCCCAGGGTAAGAGGGCTGGCCGGCCCTCGGTCTTCTCCAGACAGGATCCAGGGGCCTGGAGCAGTCAGTGGTCAAAGTTGACTCCTTGTAGCATCAAGGTCAGCACAGTCTGGAGCCTCGGGCGAAACAATCCTTTACTCACACCCAAGCCATTAATATCTCCAGGGCTTCCTGTTTCCTTTGGACCAGGGTGCAAGGGAGAGTTAAGGAAGGAGGCAAAGGGGTTGCTTGTGAGTATAGGAACAGAGTGGGGGCTCCTACGCCCTCACCCAGCAGGCAGCACGTCCTCTGCACGGACTCTGGCCCTTGTATCCCATTTCAGCAGCCATTTCAGACTGGTCCCCCAGCCTGCACCCCATTTAAAATATAATTACAGTCATAAAAACAGCAAGAATATAGCTTTCACTGCAGATGGTGACAGCAGTCATGAAATTAAAAGACGCCTGCTTCTTGGGAGAAAAGAGATGATAAACCTAGACAGCATCTTAAAAAGCAGAGACATCACCTTGCCGACAAAGGTCCGTATAGTTAAAGCTCTGGTTTTCCCAGTAGTGATGTATGGAAGTGAGAGCTGGACCACAAAGGCGGCTGATCGCCGAAGAATGGATGCTTTTGAATTCTGGTGCTGGAGGAGACTCTGGAGAGTCCCATGCAGGAGGCAGTGGAAGACAGGAGGGCCTGGCGTGCTCTGGTCCAGGGGGTCACGAAGAGTCAGACACGACTAAACAACCCAACAACAACAACAACATTTCTGGCTGCTGCATTTTGGACCGACTGGTGTTCCCAAGGTGTCTTCAAGAGCATCCCCACATAGAGAGTTTTGCAATCAAGGCCGCTTTAAGGTCTTACAGAATCGTAGAGTTCCTTCTGCAGTGTTGGATGGCAGGTTGAGAGGAGTTCGCCACCAGGACAGACTTTGCTCGTGTGCTCAAGACATGGATTCTATAAAACATATTTTGCTGCACTGTGCGAAGTACGAGCAAGCCAGGGCTGAACTGATATCACCCTTGCTGGTACCTTTCCCGGGAAAATCAGAGGCTCACTATGTCAGGTTCCTACTGGAAGACCGGACAAACGCTAGAACATTAGCAATGGTGAAGTTTTTATTGGTGGTTGCAAGAACCAGTGATCCCTATCTTTAAGTCTGAACAAAACGCTTGTTTAACCTGGAGGTAGGCTGTCTGAATTGTGCACTGATTTGTTGGGTCTCTGGACCGTAATAAAGATTGATTTGATTTGAGAATCGTAGAGTCAGAAGGGACAGTTGGCCACCCATCCTCTGAAATGGATCCAGAGAGTCAGTTTTCCCCAATTCCCTTTTTCCAGCTAAGGTGGGCAAGGGTCAATGGGGAAGGGGTCAGCCAGACTTCTCCAAGCAGCTTGGCCACCTCCTCAGACTAACGACAGGGGGTTGGAGTAGATGACCCCTGGGTGTCCTTTCAAATCTAGGATTCTATGAACTCTTAACTCTCCCCCCCAAAAAAAATTCCAGCTCCCATCTCTTCCCCCCAGCCCCCTGCAGAGCTCTCTCTGGCCTCTGCTGGCCTCCACTCTGGTCATCCTGCCAGTGAATTGCCTGTTCAGGGAAATATCCACAGCAATTTAAGGGTCAGCAATTCTTTTGTCAAATCCCCGGGTCTCGTTTGTCAAAGCCAGAATGAAATCCGCTCACAATAACCAGATAGCTAAACAGTTAAAAAAAAAAAAGGATGCATTCAGATGCGAAGCCAAAAGAAAGGCAAGACATTCAGGAATGAGCTCTATTTAAAAATAATAATAGCTTGGAGCACATTTTTGGTAGGTGCATCCAGGACATCAGGAGACTTTATATGGGGACCACGTTTAGCTAATGAGCCACTCCCTGATCATTCCTGTTGTAGCATCATGGAGTTGGAAGGGAATCGGAGAACTGTAGGGTTGGAAGGGGCCTCTGAGGGTCATCCAGCCCAACCCGCTGCAATGCAGGAATCCCAGCTCTAGCATCCAGGACAGAGGTCCACCCAACCTCTGCTTCAAAACCTCCAAGGAAGTGTAGGGGTGCAGATATCCAGAGTGTGGGGGTCAGGTGGGATTGCTATGAGGAATTACGAACATATGGAGCAAGCCACTGTGTCCGCGATGAAATCATTGCATTGACTGGGTTTGATTCATTGACAATAGTTTCTGATTGAAGCCCACAAGCCTCTGCACCTCTGCTTTCTCTACACCTGACAGGCACGGATAAGCATTCTAAAACACAGGCCAGTTGCTGGGTCATATGCATGTATCCAAGAACGTATGAATGCTCAAGTAGGAAATAGTTTCTTTGTAGTTGTAACTTTAATGTTGTGCCCATGTGGGGTTTTTTTGAAATGCCCAGAAGAAATCGGATTAGTTCTTATGAACACTGAGTAAAAAGTTCTTTTGTGAATAAAACGACCTGGGCCAAGGGGTGGATAGAGAATTATTATCCCAGAGTCTTGCTGGTTGAAGCCTCGTGTGTATTTTATTAAACAGAGTCCAATCCTTCCTTGCTTTGGGAATGCTACAAGAAAGGAGAGTCCACCCCCTTACAAGTCCAAGGAAACTTTGAGATCATCTAGTGAACCCCCCCCCCAATGCTCAAAGCGGGATCTGCAATACAGGAGAGCAGCTGCACGGCCATCCCAGGCAGGCAGCCGCCCAGCCGATGTGTTGACATCTCCAGCAAAGGCAGGTTCACCAGCTTCCCAGGGAGGAGCGGCTCTTCCACTGATGGACAGATCCTGCCTCCAGGAAGCTCCTCTTCACCTTTGGCCAAAAGCTGCCGTTTCCCACCTTGTTGCATTGCAAACATTTGAGCATTTCAGAGCAGCATAGTATAGTGTCAATATGGGGTGCCACAGGGTTCTGTCTTGGGCCCGGTCTTATTCAACATCTTTATCAACGACTTGGATGATGGACTCAAGGGCATCCTGATCAAATTTGCAGATGACACCAAACTGGGAGGGGTGGCTAACACCCCAGAGGACAGGATCACACTTCAAAACAACCTTGACAGATTAGAGAACTGGGCCAAAACAAACAAGATGAATTTTAACAGGGAGAAATGTAAAGTATTGCACTTGGGCAAAAGAAATGAGAGGCACAAATACAAGATGGGTGACACCTGGCTTGAGAGCACTACATGTGAAAAGGATCTAGGAGTCTTGGTTGACCACAAACTTGACATGAGCCAACAGTGTGACGCGGCAGCTAAAAAAGCCAATGCAATTCTGGGCTGCATCAATAGGAGTATAGCATCTAGATCAAGGGAAGTAATAGTGCCACTGTATTCTGCTCTGGTCAGACCTCACCTGGAGTACTGTGTCCAGTTCTGGGCACCACAGTT
The DNA here is from genome assembly GCF_964270895.1 of Podarcis filfolensis. NCBI lineage: Eukaryota > Metazoa > Chordata > Lepidosauria > Squamata > Lacertidae > Podarcis > Podarcis filfolensis. Next base: position 77,238,722 of record NC_139610.1, read on the forward strand.
CAAGAAGGACACTGACAAACTGGAACGTGTCCAGAGGAGGGCAACCAAAATGGTCAAAGTCCTGGAAACGATGCCTTATGAGGAACGGCTAAGGGAGCTGGGCATGTTTAGCCTGGAGAAGAGGAGGTTAAGGGGTGATATGATAGCCATGTTCAAATATATAAAAGGATGTCACATAGAGGAGGGAGAAAGGTTGTTTTCTGCTGCTCCAGAGAAGCGGACACGGAGCAATGGATCCAAACTACAAGAAAGAAGATTCCACCTAAACATTAGGAAGAACTTCCTGACAGTAAGAGCTGTTCGACAGTGGAATTTGCTGCCAAGGAGTGTGGTGGAGTCTCCTTCTTTGGAGGTCTTTAAGCAGAGGCTTGACAACCATATGTCAGGAGTGCTCTGATGGTGTTTCCTGCTTGGCAGGGGGTTGGACTCGATGGCCCTTGTGGTCTCTTCCAACTCTATGATTCTATGATTCTATGATTTTTTTTATTTGCAGAATATGGGTAGAAAGGCTTCTTTGTGTCGATGGGGAGATGAGAGCTTGCTTGTCTCAAATTAGACCGAATAGAAATGAGATTACACAGCAAAAGGAAGCTCATGTCTCTCACTGAGATCATATACATACTTAGGGTACATATGGAAGAGGCTTGTTTGTAATTATATATTGGGAATGACTCATATCCTTGTTTTACGCTTTCTGGATTCCCAGGATCTTATGGTAAAGTACTGTATTTTTCGCTCCATAAGATGCACTTTTTTCTTCCTAAAAAGTACCGTATTTTTCGCCCCATAGGGCGCACCGGTCCATAGGGCGCACCTAGTTTTTTTGGGGGGGAAATAAAGAAAAAAAATTATTTCCCCCCAGGCACGGGGCTGGGGCGGGGGAAGCCCGAGCTTCCCCCGACCCCAGCCCCCAGAACAGGCTGCTATCCGCAAGCCTAGGGAGCCCGCGGGAAGTCGCACCGGTCTCCCCAGGCTTGCGGATATCTGCCCGAAGGCTTCGGGATGCAGGTATCTCTCCTCGGGATGCAGGCAACTCCGCAAACCAGGTTGGGGAACAGCGGGATGGCAGCGCTCCGCCTCCCCGCTGTCCCCCGAGCTTGTGGGGCTGGCGGTGGGGAGAAGCGCGCAGATCGTGCTTTTTTTTTTTTTAGAAAGCGGGAAGGGGGTGTTGAAAGGAAGCAGCTGATTGGCAAGTGATCAGGGAGAGAGATAAGGGACGCTAGAGATAAAGGAAGCTGCCTGAGAGCGGGGAGGTAAATAAGGAGAGAAATTAGAAGAAAAGGAGGAGCAAAAAACTGCTCCAGCTAAGGAAAAGACACTAAGGCAAACAAGAGGGAAGGGAGTGTTGAAAGGAAGCAGCTGATCGGCAAGCGATCGGGAGGGAGATAAGGGACGGGATAAAGGAGGCTGCCTGGGGGGGAGGTAAAAGCCCTTGGATCCTCAGGATTTTTACATGGGGTCACCCCAAATTCGCCATCAGATCACATAGCATGTCCAGGGCTACAGCCTGCACCAAAAAAATCATGCACCCACTTTTTTGTGGGGCCGCAATGGCGCAAAAACATGGTTACAAAGCGCTGATCCACATGGATCCTCAGGATTTTTGCATTGGGCTATCCCAAATTCACCATCAGATCACCTGTCTGTGGCCACAGCATGAACCACAAAAATCAGACATCCACTGTTTCGTTCAGAATATTTTTTTTCTTGTTTTCCTCCTCTAAAAACTAGGTGCGTCTTATGGAGCGAAAAATACGGTAGATCCTCTCCTAGTATCTATACACCTCCCTGCACAAAGGAGCCCCTTCCTCCCTCCCTCCTGGGCTGGCAGAACAACGGCAGGCATAGCCTGGCCACCATTCCTGCTCTGCTCCCCTCCAGACTAGACTACTGCCGTGGGTTGCAGCAGGGGCTGCCCCTGAAGACAGACCTGGAGCCTGCAGGTTGCTCTGCGCAGGGTCCCCTGGCGATGGAGAGCCCCTCTTGGCGGTGCTGGGGGGCAGCCAGAGGTGCTGAGCCCTGTTTAAAGTCCTGCGTGGGGAGAGGCCTTCCCTGCCTGTCTCTGGAATGCTGCTCTCTCTGGGAGACTCGCCCAGCAATGGAACTAGCGCTTGGTGTCTTCTGAGCGTCAGACAAATCCCGTTTTATTTTCCTAGGATTTGAAACTCCTCTGTTGTTTTGAGCCAATCTTTACTTCTGAATTCCGGTTTGGACACTTCTTGCTGGACTCTATAATTTAGAGCTGTCTTTCTCCCCTGCCTGGTTCCACTTTAATTTCCTGGTGTCGGCTGCCTGGAGAGCCATGAACTGACGGGGGGGGGGTGCAAATGCATTAAAACTGGGGTCCGCAAACTTTTCCAGCAGGGGGCCGGTCCACTGTCCCTCAGACCTCGTGGGGGGGCGGATTATATTTTGAAAAAAAATATGAATATACGGCTGCATATTTCTGCATTGCAGGGGGTGGGACCAAATGACCCCCCCCCAGGATCCCTTCCAACTCTCCTGAGGGGCTCCCTGCCTTCCGCCCACCAAGGTTCATGAGCAGCAGCTGCCACTGGGGAAGGGCCAAGGATGAGATAATGCCTCTGAGAATGTGCAGAGGGCCTTACCTTCACCACCGAGCAACTGCCACCCGACTGAACAGGGCAGTGATCAGATACTTTGAAGACTGACTGATTTCTTTAATGCATGGGTAGGCAAACTAAGTGGGATGCAGGTGGCACAGTGGGTTAAACCACAGAGCCTAGGATTTGCCGATCAGAAGGTCGGCGGTTCGAATCCCCGTGACAGGGTGAGCTCCCGTTGCTCAGTCCCTGCTCCTGCCAACCTAGCAGTTCAAAAGCACGTCAAGTGTAAATAGATAAATAGGTACCACTCCGGCAGGAAGGTAAACGGCATTTCCGTGCGCTGCTCTGGTTCGCCAGAAGCGGCTTAGTCATCATCATAATAAGAATTTATTATTTATACACCGCCCATCTGGCCGGGTTTCCCCAGCCACTCTGGGTGGCTTCCAACAAAATATTAAAATACAATGGTCTGTTAAACTTTAAAAGCTTCCCTAAACAGGGCTGCCTTCAGATGTCTTCTGAAGGTCTGGTAGTTGTTCTTCTCTTTGACATCTGATGGAAAGGTGTTCCACAGGGCAGGCACCACTACCGAGAAGGCCCTCTGCCTGGTTCCCTGTAACTTGGCTTCTCGCAGGGAGGGAACCACCAGAAGGCCCTCGGAGCTGGACCTCAGTGTCCTGGCAGAACGATGGGGGTGGAGATGCTCCTTCAGGTATACAGGACCGAGGCCGTTTAGGGCTTTAAAGGTCAGCACCAACACTTTGAATTGTGCTTGGAAATGTCCCGGGAGCCAATGTAGGTCTTTCAGGACCGGTGTTATGTGGTCTCGGCAGCCACTCCCAGTCACCAGTCTGGCTGCCGCATTCTGGATTAATTGCAGTTTCCGGGTCGCCCTCAAAGGTAGCCCGGCCACATGACCCAGAAGCTGTATGCCAGCTCCCTCGACCAATAAAGTTGAGATGAGTGCCACAACCCTGGACCTAATGGTCGAGGGTCCCTTTACCTTTTAGGCAAACTAAGGCCCAGGGGCCAGATGCAGCCTAATCGCCTTCTCAATTTGGCCCGCAGTCGGTTCGGGAATCAGTGTGTTTTTACTTGGCAGAATGTGTCCTTTTATTTAAAAAGCATCTCTGAGTTATCTGTGGGGCCTGCCTGGTGTTTTTACCACATGAGCAGAATGTCTCCTTTTATTTAAAATGCATCTCTGGATTATTTGTGCGGCATAGAAATTAGTTAATTATTTTTTCTTTTCAAAATATAGTCCGCCCCCCCCAAAGGTCTGAGGGACAGTGGACCGGCCCCCTGCTGAAAAAGCTTGCTGACCGCTGGTCTTGTCCATGAACCATCAGAAAATGAAGAAACCTCTGGGTTTTGGCAGGGTGTGTGTGTGTGTGTCCCACGTGGCTCCTGAGCCTGGAGATTGTAAAGATGCAAGAGACCCCCCCCCCACAGGCGCTGCCAGGCTTGGGCACTGCCCCCTGGTGGTGATGGCTGGTGCAGCAGGCAACCTGGTCAGAAATCTGCCCTCTCTTGCTTTCCTTCTCACTTGGAGGAGCAAGAGAGAACTCCGGAAAAGAACTTTTCCCTGTTGGGGGGTCGATGCTTCGTGCAAGACTCCCTCTGTCTTTGCAGGCAACATCTGCGTAGCATCTGCGTCTGTAAAGAAGCAGCTCTGCTGAGGGCTCCTTTGGCTCCCTTGGACAAAAAACAAGGACACCAGCCAGGAATGTTGTTGTTGTTTAGTCGTTTAGTCGTGTCCGCCTCTTCGTGACCCCCTGGAGCAGAGCACGCCAGGCACTCCTGTCTTCCACTGCCTCCCACAGTTTGGTCAAACTCATGCTGGTAGCTCCGAGAACACTGTCCCACCATCTCGTCCTCTGTCGTCCCCTTCTCCTTGTGCCCTCCATCTTTCCCAACATCAGGGTCTTTTCCAGGGAGTCTTCTCTTCTCATGAGGTGGCCAAAGTCTTGGAGCCTCAGCTTCAGGATCTGTCCTTCCAGTGAGCACTCAGGGCTGATTTCCTTCAGAATGGAGAGGTTGGATCTTCTTGCAGTCCATGGGACTCTCCAGAGTCTCCTCCAGCACCAGAATTCAAAAGCATCCATTCTTCGGCGATCAGCCTTCTTTATGGTCCAGCTCTCACTTCCATACATCACTACTGGGAAAACCAGAGCTTGAACTATACGGACCTTTGTTTTTTTTAATGAAATATTTATTAAGATTTTTCAAATTCAATACAAAAAAAAACAAAAAAACAAAAGAAACAAAAAAGAAAAAAATTAAAAACACATGAAATTTACAATTCCATATTTTCATTACCATATTTCCCTGACTTCCCCACACCTCTCCTTCTTGTATTCCAATTCAAATTGTTTGTTCAACAAGTTCCTATCCCCAATTTTTAACCTTTTTATATATAATTCATTTTTTAAAAAAAACCAATTTTGACTTATAGACATCAATATTTGTACCTCAATACACAAATCTTTTTCTAAAGTCGACCCAAATTCCATTCCACGAATTTCCCAATTTTCATATTAATAACCAAACAAAAAAAATAAAACAGATCATAATTATACACCCTCTGGATTCTCAAACCCCACCACCCCCTTTCCCGGTTTCGATCCCCAACAAATATCCATCAGTCTTAATCTTCTATCAGCCTGGAGATCTCACATCCGAGGCTCTTAATTCTCTCTCAGTTCCTCTCTGCCGGTTTTTTTGATAGTCCTTAATATTAAACTCCAAATCTCGGAGGAGCTCTGTCCCAATAAAGTCCATATTTCTTCCAGCCAGACCTCCATACTTAAAAGCAGGGTCCAAAAGTCCAATTGTCACAAAAACTCCAGCTTCCACTTTAATCAGATTTGTAATCCATAGGTCTTCAGGTCTCCACATAAGGAGATCTCTCCATTCTTCAGTCGCCAATTTAAACCAGAATTTCATCATCCAATACTTATTTTCCTTTGTAGTCATCCTGTCAGGCCTCTGGTTTGATTTCTTGTTTTCCTTTGTGAGCATGATATCAGGCCTCTAGCTCTCCTTTGACATTTGCAAAATCACAGCTCCTCCTTCCTTCTCCTCAGAAACAACATATGTCTCTTTCTCCACACTTTCAAGATTCTCAAATTTCTCTTTTTGTCCAGCTGCATGGGCTTCCTGAGTCAAGTCCTTATCAAATTCCGTAATGTTATTTACTGTTAAGTTCAAGGTTGTTACATTTGTAGCCAAAACATCAATTTGGCCTTGTAACTTTCCCAGGAGAACAAATACTCTGTCCAGCCCAGCCTGAATTTTCCCTCTTCCAGCCATTCTTGTAGTGTCCCAAATCCCCCTCTAGAGGGATTTTGGTAACTTAGTATTCTTTCCAGTTAAAATCCAAAAGTCAGGTTAATTTGTATCAGTTCTTACTTATTTTCAACAAAATATAACCAGGTTGCAGCAAATGTATCCAGCAGAGACAGCAGAAACAAAGTTCTCTTTTTCCTTTTTGACAGCTAATTTTGACAGCTGTCAAACTCCTCTATATCTCCTCAACAGGCTCTCTCACGAATCGCTCCCGGGTCCGGGGGGGGGGGTGGCACTTCAACTCTCAAAATTAACTCTTATCCTCCAGTACAATTACTTATACTCGTATCGCCAAATCGTGAAATTAATATCTTTTGTCCACTAGAGAAGAAGAAATTCTCTCGACCTTAGTTAACTAGTCCTTGCTTTAGATTTTTTACAAGGCGGGGAGGCGGACTTCCTGTTTGCGCCTTCCCCGATCGTTCCAAATTCCAAAGAAAATTTCCTTAAAAAGTCCAATTTCCGTACTACTCACGGGTTGTTACTTTTAGAGTCCGATTGTTCACAAGAAGAAGTCAGCGCCCTCCGACCATGGCTCGCGGCTTCACTCCACAGGAAAAGCAGTCGACTCTCAGCACCGCGCCGCTCACCCCGTCCCCCGTTCCGAAGCCTTTAAAAAGGCTCCTTCGCAGGTCGGGGGGGCGCAAATGGTGCCCGCCGAGTCACCAGGTTCACAGGCTTCCGTGCCTGTGATTTCTAAGGGTCCCCGCGTCGCCACAGCGGCAAGACCCAACTCCTGTAGAGCCGATTCCCTCCGGAGCTCGGAGGGAATCCGCCATTAGCCATTCGCGCTAACCCGGAAGTCCTATACGGACCTTTGTTGGCAAGGTGATGTCTCCCAGCCAGGAATACCAGAGCAAAACAGCAGCCAGTAGGCTTGGTCTTTATTGAAGACTGATGTGACAGGACTCCCACCTGCCACAAGGTGGAACAAGATGGAAGCCCCGAACAAAAGAGCCCTCAAACTTTTATTAGCTGCTCATCCCCATGTTACACCCCCTCAACTACATCACTCATACATCATGAAAGGGGAGGTCTGGTGGCAGGAATCTGAGCATCCTGGACCCTGCCCCTTGGTTCCCCTTGCCCTCCACCAAACACCCATCAAGTGTAACAAAAAATATATTTACATTTCCCTGTTTCCCAGCCAAGTTCATCACACCCTTTTGTCTTCATCTGGGTTTGTGATTTCTGGAATGGCTACCTGTCTGGCACTCAGGTATCAGGATGCGAGGAATTATCACTCAGGCAGAGGGGCTGCTGAGCAGCTGAGCAGCTGAGCTCACATGTCTAGATGAATTTCTGAAGTTTTCCCTGTGAGCCAGTACATAGATACATTGATCAGTGAATTCTTACATTTGGTATTGTGCAGCAAACGCCCTTTGAATAGATAGGAAGAAACTGTGATGAAGTGTTTTGTTGGGACAAATCAGAAAAGTCACAAAAGCGTTTGTGCTGATTTTGGTAGTGGGCTGCATGTGCATGAAATCTGCTGGAGGGGCAACCCCCCCCCCACCTATACATAAATTCCTGCAACAAGGAGGCTACCCCCGGAACTCCCTGCCTCTTGAGGGGGTGGGGAATGGAGAGCAGGAAACAAGTGCAAGTGAGAGAGAAAAGGCAGCCTTTGGAGCTACTCCCAGGACTCCTCGCCCAGCAGCCCGTGTTCCCCAAGGTCACTTGACTAATGTCAATATTGACGGTGCCAGAGAGGGTTTGGGAAATCTTGCTGTACAGCAGATCAGCTGAGTGCAGCCTGCAGCGGAGTGCCCCCCCCTTCGCCTCTGCCAGCCTTTTCCTGAAAAGCTCCCAGGAGGCAGAGGCCCCCCCTCCAGGAATCCCTTGCAGAAAAACTGCCTTATTGAAGGTTATCTTTTCCCTACATCTTATTTCCCTACATCTTATTTATATACTTATTCCTTTATGGTATTTGTACCCTGTCCTTTTCTCCCAATGAGCTTGAGGTGGTGGACATGGTTCTCCCCCTCTTGAATCAGTCCTCACAGCAACCCCGGGAGCAGGGCCGTCTTTTTCCGGGGGTGCAAGGGGTGCGGGGCACCCGGGCACCAAATTCCGGGAGACACCAGGCGCCCGCTGCTGAAGCCGCCTAAGCTCTTCACTGTCTACCTGTTATGAAATAATAAATAATTTTGATCAAGCTAGAAAAGCAAAATACATATATACAGTGGTACCTCTGGATGCAAACGGGATCCATTCCCTGTTCACATCCTGAAGCAAATGCAACCCGCGCCTGCGCAGGTTGCGATTCACCACTTCTGTGCATGCGCGTGACGTCATTTTGTGCGTGTGCGCATATGCGAGCGGCGAAACCTGGAAGTAACGTGTTCCGTTACTTCCGGGTCGCCGCGGAGCGCAACCCGAAAACACTCAACCTGAAGCAACTTTAACCCGAGGTATGACTATACCTAGGTATTACCGGAATGTATACCTACTGTTTCACTAAAGGACTTTCGACTTTGTCTGCTCGTTTATCAAAGACATGGCGCACCAGCGGCGGCGCTTGTCATTCACAACGGCGGTGCTTGTCAAGCCGCGCAAGATCAGTCGTGTCAAAGGTGCCGCTAACCACAAGTGAAACATTGCAAATTGCATTTTAATTTCATCACAGTTCAAATTTTGTTTAGAGAAATCGTTTAAAAAAGCATGGGGTCTGACATAAGCATCATAAAAGTTAATTTGGGGGCTAAACTAAATTTGGGGGCGCTGGGCGGATCTTTGCGCCCCGGCGGCGCATGTGCTAAAGACGGCCTTGCCTGGGAAGTAGGTGGGAACAACACAGACAACGTAACAGGCTGTATGTAGCTATATGAATTCTTATTCAATGCGATTCAGCATATCATATCATTACAAGATTGATATAAGAACTCCACACTGTGGATATTGCCAGTATAAGAACTGAATAGATTGTATTTCTTGATCAATCTGCTGGACTTTAATTTCTCATAATATGGATGAGTTGGTCTATAGAACCATATATTTTGATATGATATGCTGAATCGCGTTTACAGTAATGAGAATTTATATAGCTACATACAGCCTGTTACGTTGTCTGTGTTGTTATCAGTTTCGTATTTACGTGGCAAAGGGTTTGGTAGCGTTTTGGGAGGTAGGTGAGGCTGGAGGGGCAGGGACTGGCCCCACCCACGACCACCAAGTGCGCTTCATGGCCAAGGGAGGATTTGAATCCTGGCCTCTCCCAGCTCCATTAGTCCTAAGCTCTAACCACTATACAACACTGTCTCTCATTAATTATAGAACGGCGGAGATGGAAAGGACCTCAAGGCTCATCTAGTCCAACCCCTTGAAATGCAGCTGATGTCTTCTCATTCTGTCCTCCTTGGACAATGAGCATAATAATAATAATAATAATAATAATAATATACCCCTGCCGATCTAGCTGGGTTTCCCCAGCCACTCTGGGTGGCTTCCAACAGAGATTAAAAATACATTAAAATGTCACACAGTAAAAACTTCCCTGAACAGGGCTGCCTTCAGATGTCTTCTAAATGTCAGGTAGTTGTTTATCTCTTTGACATCTGGTGGGAGGGTGTTCCGCAGAGCGGGTGCCACTACCGAGAAGGCCCTCTGCCTGGTTCCCTGTAACTTGGCTTCTTGCAGTGAGGGAACCGCCAGAAGGCCCTCGGATCTGGATCCCGGTGTCCGGGCAGAATGATGGGGTGGAGACGCTCCTTCAGGAATACTGGGCTGAGGCCGTTTAGGGCTTTCAAGGTCAGCACCAACACTTTGAATTGTGCTCGGAAACATATGCACCACCTCCCTCTTTATTTCCTGAGCTCTGAAACCTGTCAGCCTCCTCCAACCTGCTGCCCCTCCCACCCTAGATGCTTCGGACTGCAAGTCCCATCAGCTCCAGCCAGCCTGGCCGTCTTGTGCCAAGGCTGATGGGAATTGTAGTCCAAAACAGCTGGAGGGCATCCAGTTGCAGGAGGAGGCTGGCAAAGCCTGCCCTCTCCTCCTTGACTGCGCCTTGTCGTCAGTGGCAAAGGGCCCGCGGATGAGCGCTCTGGCCCGGCAAAGAGCAGCCAAGCGCCCTGCTGGTTTCTGCCATTTGGGGGAGCTGAGAGGGGCCACCCCGACCATCCAGAGAGGACGGGGGGGGGTGCGCATTGCATAGCTGTCAACTGTCCCTTATTTGGCGGGAAACTCCCTTATCCCAGCACCGTTTCCCGCTGCTGTCCCAGATTGATGATGTCCCTTAAATTTCCCGGGTTTCATGCTAGCCCAGCTCAGAAGGGAAGCAGCAGCTCAGGGTCCTCCGCCTCGAGAGAGCGAGAGAGAGAGAGAGGGGGCGCATCGCGAGGCGGCAGGTGGGCAGGCAGCCCTCTCTTGCGAGACTTCCGCCGCGCTGCCAGGGGAAGCCGGAGGCGGCGGCAGCCTGAGAGAGGAGGAAGAGGAGGGGATGGGGAGGGACGCAGAAGGGTGTTGCTTCAGCAGCCGCGCCGACGCCGCAAACACCTCATGCCGGGCTTGCAGGCAGCATGGGCAAGAGTCTCCCTCCCTCCCTCCCTCTCTCTCAAGCAGGGAAGGGCCGATGGAACTCCTCGCACCAGGACGGCGGCAGCCCCGACGTGCTGCTTAGCATCCCCTCCAACCAGTGCAGCATCTTAATGTAGTGATTTCCCCCTCTGCATCCCTTTTATAACTCTATTTTTATAAATCATTTGTCCATCCATAGTTCAAATTTTTACTACAAGTTTTCTGTCAATCCTACCAATGTATGTAACTTTTTACAATAGCTTTTCCAACTAAATTATAAACTTTCCCCATTCTTTATTAAAGAGATCCTCTTCCCGGTTTCTAATTCTGCCTGTAAGCTTTGCCATCTCGACGTCCTTCATCAGTTTTGTCTGCCACTCTTCTTTGGTCGGAGTTGTAGACCCTTAGGATCATCTAGTCCAACCCCCGGCAAAACACAGTCAGTCGCAGCCAAAGCAGCATGGCTCCATGAGTCCTGGATTCCTGTATAAACTAAGCCAAAATCCCTTATTTTGGCTGCTGGTCCCTTATTTTCAAATCTGTAAGTTGACAGCTATGGCACATTGTCGCCTTGCAAGCTGCGTTGAGCCTCTTTGGGCTGCAGGGGGCGCTACCGGCTAAAGCTTTTTGCAAAACTGAATCTGGAGGAAAGTGAAGGCGGTGGGAACCGAATTCACGGTGGAGCAAACAAACAATAAGCACTTGGGCGGCCTCTTGATTTATGAACAGATTCACGGACACCATCGGGTGCATAAAGCCAGGAAATGCAAGGAGCACAGGAAGGAAGGGAGCCATAGGGAGCCAGCAGTTCCCACACTTCCCTGCAAAAAGCATTATTCAGAATATCTTCCCAGTAAGGAAAACAATAGCACAAAATGCAAAACAGCAACAGCTGATTGCCCATTTGAAAAATCCAATTGAAATTATTTATTTTAATTAATTTGACAAAATGTTAGTTAATTGGCTTAATTAATTTCGACAAGAAAGGAGGTTCTGACTCAACATCCGGAATAACTTTCTGACAGCAAGAGCTGTTCAGCAATGGAATAGTCTCCCTTGGGAGATGGTGGAATCTTCTTCCTTGGAGGTTTTCAAGCTGAGGTTGGGTGGCCAATCCATCAGGGATGCTCAAGTTGAGATTTCTGTATTGCAGGGGGTTATATTAAATTATCCTTGGGGCCCCTTCCAACTCTGGGATTCTTTGTTGTTGTTGTTTAGTTGTTCAGTCGTGTCCGCCTCTTCGTGACCCCCTGGACCAGAGCACGCCAGGCCCTCCTGTCTTCCACTGCCTCCCGCAGTTTGGTCAAACTCATGCTGGTAGCATGAGTCCAACCATCTCGTCTTCCGTTGTCCCCTTCTTCTTGTGTCCTCCATCTTTCCCAACATCAGCGTCTTTTCCAGGGAGTCTTCTTTCTCATGAGGTGGCCAAAGTCTTGGAGCCTCAGCTTCAGGATCTGTCCTTCCAGGGAGCACTCAGGGCTGATTTCCTTCAGAATGGAGAGGTTGGATCTCCTTGCAGTCCATGGGACTCTCAAGAGTCTCCTCCAGCACCAGAATTCAAAAGCATCCATTCTTGATTGTCCAGCTCTCACTTCCATACATCACGACTGGGAAAACCATAGCTTTAACTATACGGACCTTTATTGGCAAGGTGATATCTCTGTTTTTAAGATGCTGTCTAGGTTTGCCATCGCCTTTCTCCCAAGGAGCAGGCGTCTATGACTTTCGTGGCTGCTGTCACCATCTGCAGTGATCATGGAGCCCAAGAAAGTAAAATCTCTCACTGCCTCCATTTTCCCCCCTTCTATTTGCCAGGAGGTGATGGGACCAGTGGCCATGATCTTCGTTTTTTTGATGTTGAGCTTCAGACCATATTTTGCCCTCTCCTCTTTCACCCTCATTAAAAGGTTCTTTAATTCCTCCTCACTTTCTGCCATCAAGGTTGTGTCATCTGCATATCTGAGGTTGTTGATATTTCTTCCGGAAATCTAGGATTCTAGGATCCTATGATATTTGGCCTGCTTTTCAGTGCTATGCCCCTCATTTTTATTCTTATTTATATTTGGGCATCACTTTCTGTTCAGTATCACACTATTACAATCATTCCCTCAGCACCTTCATTTCGGCTTGTGCCCTGAATGATCTCCCCCTGCCTCTGTTCTGGGGTTCTCCTGGGGGGGGGGAGGAGAGGAGGGAACCCCCATTGTGCTTGTGAAACTCCTTCAGCTGCTTCCCATTTGCGCAACTGCTTTGCTGAATCTGGCTCTCCCATTGCATTTCTCTTGCCAAAGTTCCTGTTTATCCTCCACATTTGGGCATTTTGTAGAGAAAGAAGCCCTTTTTGGTCCTGTCGATTTGTTGACTTCTCCTTAACCACACTGGCATCCTCTCGGATGCTGTGGCACTTTTCCCAACGAGTGACGGCTGTTCCAGCTGAGAGCCTATTGTGGTTTTGAAGAACCCGCAAACATTCTGAAGAGATTTGCCCTTTCTCATTCCTTCTTGCCAGTCTTCTCCTCGGGGAAAGTGTCCTGTTTCGCAGTCAAACCAGACCATGTTCGCCTACTTGGCAATTGTCCCCCACGCAGCTGTATCTTGAACTTGGCATTCAGGAACACTTGTCCCTCGCATGGAGGGTCCTGGGTGCCACTTCTGGACACGGGGTGCCCCCCTCTGCTGGGTTCCCTGGCCGACCAGCCTGGGGCACAGCCTTTTAGGGCATCTCAAAAGCTCGCCTCTTTATCACAGCTGGCACACATCTGTATTTGTCCAGCGTCTTGGCACAGAACGGTGGGGAGAAAGTGAACAGAGGAACATTCCTTTCCCTCTCGCCTCACACTAGAACTCACGGGCAATCCATGTTGGAAGATTCAGGACAGATAATAATAATAATAATAATAATAATAATAATAATAATAATAATAATATATTGTATTTATATACCGCCCCATACCCGGAGGTCTCATGGCGGTTCACATAAAAAGATCACAGTATATAAAATAAAAATAAAAGCAATAACCCAATAATATCCACCCCACAAAAGAGCTACGTTTTAAAAGGCACCAGATGTCAAACGCATCAACCAAAGGCCTGGTTAAAAAGGAACATTTTTGCCTGGCTCCTAAAGGTGTATAATGAAGGCGCCAGGCGAACTTCCTGGGGGAGAGGATTCTATAGACAGGGAGCCACTGCAGAAAGGGCCCCGTTCTCATGTTGCCACCCTCCGGAACTCTCGAGGAGGAGGCACATGAAGAAGGGCCTCAGAAGAGGATCTCAGGACCCAGGTAGGTTCATATGGGAAGAGGCGGTTTTTGGGGTATTGCGGTCCTGATCAGTTTAAGGCTTCAGAGGTCAAAACCAGCACTTGGAATTGGGCCCAGAAACTGATTGGCAGCCAGTGCAGTCGGACCAGGATCAGTGTAAGATGCTCAAACCGTCTTGCTCCGGTGAGCAACCCGGCCGCTGAATTCTGCACCAGCTGAAGTTTCCGAACAGTCTTCTGAGGCAGCCCTACGTAGAACGCTTTGCAGTAATCTAACCTTGAGAGCACAGACAACAGTAGTTAGGCTGTCCCTGTCCAGAAAGGGGCGTAGCTGGGCCACCAGCCGAAGATGATGGAAGGCACTCTGGGCCACTGAGGCCACCTGAGCCTCGAGCGACAGCCAAGGATACAGGAGGACCCCAAGCTATGAACCTGCTCCTTCAGAGGAAACATAACCCTAGCAAGAGCAGGCGACCTCCCAGCCATCTGGTCTAAAGTCCTTCTTATTGCAGCACAGAGTTAAACCATGGAACTCCCTCCCACAAGAGGCAGTATTGGCCACCAACACAGATTGCTTTTTAAAAGGATTAGACAAATTCGTGGAGGAGGCGATGACTATCAATGGCTCCTAGCTAGGATGGGTCTGTTCTGCTTCCACAGTCAGAGGCAGCCGTATACCTGAAGGAGCGTCTCCACCCCCATTGTTCTACCCGGATGCTGAGGTCCAGCTCTGAGGGCCTTCTGGCGGTTCCCTCCCTGCGAGAAGCCAAGTCACAGGGAACCAGGCAGAGGGCCTTCTCGGTAGTGGCACCCGCCCTGTGGAACACCCTCCCACCACATGTCAAAGAGAACAACAAGTACCGTATTTTTTGCTCTATAAGACTCTTTCCCTCCTAAAAAGTAAGGGGAAATGTGTGTGCATCTTATGGAGCGGATGCAGGCTGCGCAGCTATCCCAGAAGCCAGAGCAGCAAGAGGGATCGCTGCGCAGCAATCCCTCTTGCTATTCTGGCTTCTGGGATTCAGAATATTTTTTTTCTTGTTTTCCTCCTCCAAAAACTAGGTGCGTCTTGTGGTCTGGTGCGTCTTATAGAGTGAAAAATACGGTACCAGACTTTTAGAAGACATCTGAAGGCAGCCCTGTTTAGGGAAGCTTTTAATGTTTGATGCATTACTGTATTTTAATATTTTGTTGGAAGCCGCCCAGAGTGGCTGGGGAAGCTCAGCCACATGGGCGGGGTATAAATAGATGATGATGATGATGATGATGATGATGATGATTCTCTTTGGAGACACTGTTTGCTACTACTCTTCCTTCTCTGTACGGCTCTGAATGGACCTGCTGAGGTTCTGCAGGCTTTTCCAGTCAGAGGACAGGCAGATTGGACCGCCCGCCCCCCCGCCTCAGGCCTCACCCCACCCTCTTTCAGCAGGGAGACTGGAGTCTTGAGGGGCAAGATATATTTCCTCCTCTCCTGGGGTTTGGAAGCAGATTTCATTGCCAAATAAGGGAAGGGGGAGAAAGCAGGCAGCCCCCCCTTTGCCAGGCCTGGAGAAGAAGGGGGGAGGAAGGGGGAGGGGAGGCCACCAGCAGGCAAGAGATGGAGGGGGGGCCTCTGAGAGCGCCTGTGGTCAACTTCCTTATGAAGAAAAGATTTCAGTGGATAATTTAAGGAAGGAAAAAGAGGGAGGGAGACTCAACAGGACGGGGCTCCCTGGGTGTGCTGAGCCCTGTGTCTCAAAATACCCAAAAGTGGGGTCGTTCGCCCCAACCTGTCAGGCAGTTTTGCTCAAAAAGAAAGGGACTGAGCAGGAGCTGAACAGATGCCTCTTCTGGGAAACTTGCAAGCGGGGTTCTCCTCTCCTGTAGTTTCCAGCAACTGATGTTCAGAAGCATCGCTGGCCCCCCCTGCACCCCACCATTCATGAGGGCAGAGCAGAGCCCGCCTGGCTAGCAGCCTTCAATAGCTCTCTCCTCCTCCAGGGATTTGTCTAATATTCTTTACAGCCATCTAGATTGGTGGTCATGGCTGGCTCATGTGGGAGGGAGTTCCACAGTCTGCGTTGCGTGAAGAAGTACTTCACTTTCTCTGTCCTGAATCTTCCGCCATTCAGCTTCCGGGAATGTCTGCAAGTTGCAGTGTTCTGAGAGAGCGAGAATTCACGAGTAATTCCATAAATGAGGAGCGTTTCCATAAATCGTGTCACCTGCGCCTCACCTTTCTTCTAAACTGAAAAGTCCCGAAGACCCACAAGGTGCCCCACGGATCCACATTCACCCCCCTGGCACCAGATGCTGCTCTGGCCCAAGTGGTTCATTGAAGGATTAGATTGGCACCTGTCCCTCAGTTGCTCCAAGCTGTGACGGCCAGGAACAGGGCTTCCTGCATAAGGGCATTAATTCGGGAGCTGCCCCTTGCTTGCTTGTAGGGGGCACATCCATCGGGCCAGCAGGTGACCCCAAAAGCAGTAGGAAGACCCCCCTCCAGGAATGGAGCTCAGATATGCTTCCCTACCAGCGCCGAGGTGGGGCTAGCCCTAGAGGGTGGGGTCTGCCTCTGCTCTGTGTGTAGGGGCACCTGAGCCCTTTAAGGTTTGGCATGGGGGTCCGGGACTCATAGATGCCCCCAGGGTCTTCACTGCCCCTCTCTCCCCCCTCCAGGGCCGGATTTAGGTTTGATGAGGCCCTCAGCTCCTGAAGGTAACGGGGCCCTTTCTATGTCCAGCTGTCCTTTGTCCACAACAAATTGTGGCTGTTTTTTGTGTTGAATAGATGCTATATGGTAATTTATGGACCTCATAGGTATCTCAAGCCATTTGCACAGAACAAAATATGTATTTTATCAAAGTAATTGTTGAACTGAAATATAATTAAGAAGTATATCAAGCCATTTGCACATGTTGCCCTGCAACCAGTCCATGCAGAATGTCGGCACCCTATATATAGAAAGGAGCAAAGCAGTGATATTTAGGGAGCAGGCTAGCAGGCGGGGTCCATGACTCACATCACAGGATCCTACACAACACAAAACACTGTCGCTGTGTGTAGGTTTTATTTTATTTGTTTTTTATCTTATATTTTGGAAATGTACGTCCAGGTTTTTTCCTTTTAATTTTTTTTGGGGGGCCCCAAGAGAGTGGGGTCCTTAGCTAGAGCTTGTTTCGCTTATACATAAATTCGGCACTGGTGGGGAGTGGGCTTTGCAAGCTCACCTATCACACCAGAGGCTTCTTCCTTACACAAATCATAGAATTGTAGAATTGGAAGGTACCCAGCGGTCATCTAGTCCAACCCACTGCAGAGTGCAGGAATAGTGGATCCAAGGACCACCGTATGGTGCTTCATGTGCGCCACGCGGACGGCAAGCGGCTGAATCACAACGGATGTGTATCAGGAGCACAATCACCCTTTGTGCTCCTTGTGCGTCATCTTGACTCCTGCATGCAGGGGGTCAGACTAGATGACCCCTGGGGTCCCTTCCAGCTCGGCCATTATTATGAGACTTTATGAAGGTGCGACACAGAGCCAAAATACTGGAACCCAGAGCCGAGGCGCGGGCAAAATCCACGCCAAAATCCACGCATCTCCCGAGGGCGCCACGTCCAGGGGGCTGAGGCTCGGCTGGAAAGCAGGGCTGGGGCAGCTACTCCAATGCCCCACCCTCGAGGGGCCAGGCGGCAACCCAGGACGAGACCCGCCTGGCAGATTCCCGGCCGCTTCTCCTTCTGCGCCCCGACGGGGCGGGCCAAAGGCAAGCTCCGGGCCGGTCCCTCCCCCGGTGGGCTGGGGCTGGGGCGGGGCTGGGGGGGGAGGGAGGTCCTTCCCTGGCTGCCGCCGCGCGGGGAGTCCGGCCGGCCGTCTGTGGGGCGCCGTCGGGGGTCGTCGAGATGGGCAGCGGCGGCGTCAACCTGGAGAAGCACAGCCTGGCGCTGCTGGCCGCCAAGGGCGACGTGGCGAGCGGGAGAGCGGCCGCCAGCTGGTGAGTGGGGGGCGCAGGGGGCGTCGGGGGAAGCCCCGCGGGACCCACGTCTGGGGGCGGCTGGGGAGGAGGAGGAGGGGTGCTTCCCAGGGCGCCCCTCTGGGTGCCAGCCCGCCCTGAGAAAGAAGGGAAGGGCGGCGCAGGCCCCTTGGGTGCCCACCCGCTGCCAGGCAGCCATGGGGAGCCTTGCGAGACGGGGGGAAGCCGGGAGCCCCGACGGGAGATCTGCACGCCCCCCTCCCAGCAGCTCCAGAAGGCAGGGCTGCTGAGGTTGCCCCCCTGGGATCGGGGCCCTACCCTCTCCCTCCAAGAACGAGGAGGAGGCAAGGCCGCCCCCTCCAAGAAAGGCAGCTGGGGGTCGCCCCAAAGATCCGTCCAAGGGGGACTCAGCAAAGGCAGCCTTAGGCCAGGGTTCCTTCGCCAGCATTTGCCAACCAGGTGCCCTCCAGGAGTTTTGGAACCTCCCATCCCAGAATCGCAGCATGGCAGAGCTGAAAGGGATCCCCAAGGGCCATCTAGTCCAACCCCAACCAGTGTGGGTCAGGGCTGATGGGAGTTGAAGTCCAAAGTGTCTGGAGAGGCTCCCATAGGTTGGCAAAAGGCCGCAGAGGGTAGTGGCATCCTGGGTGAATGACTTGAAATCACAATCAAACCCCAAGCAGAGGAAGGTCAGAGTGTCATGGCTGCTCCTTGGTCCCCCCCTCCTTGAATGGGAAGGGGGAAATCGAGGCTCCTGGGCGAGGAAGAGGGAGCCCCACGCCAGGCTGCAAGGGATGGGTCAGGATTCAGTCCTTGGGGAAGGTGTCACCTTGCATGGGGAGGGCATTGGCAATGCAGGTTTGCCTAAGGGCCCGTCTGTGCCAGGATCCTGTCCTTCTCAGGGTGGCCTCTGGGAACCCAGAAAGCAGGATCTGGCTCCACAGAGCCCTGGTGTCTAGTAGCCATGCGTAGCCGTATCTGGATCATCCGGGACCCCCCGCCAGCCCTGACTGCCTAGATATCCTGCCCACAGCCAGTTCAACCAATTCAGTTTTACGCACCTGAATTAGGGGGTGCATTTTGCCTCAAATGTTGGGGGGCGCCTTATAGCTCCCTGGACCCTTTTGCACCCAGGGCCAGGAGCACATACACCCCCCCACTGGGCCTTCCCCACCCCCCTCTCAGGATCAGGCCCCTCAAGGACTCCTGGCACCTCTTGTTTTGGATAAATGTCAGGTGCTCTTTGTCACCAGGTGATTAATCCCGGCTGGCCACCTGCCCTCACCTGGCGGCTGCTTAACTCTTCCCTTCCCTGCCGGCTCTGGCTTAATCCTGCCTCAAGGACGTCCCTGGAGGAGATGGGGCTGAGGCACCAGCAGCCGCCGCCATGGGGCTGGCTGTGGGGAGGGCGAGAAGGACACGGGTTATGAAACGGCTGTGGATTTTGGACTTATTTTCCAACCTGCCGAAACCAACGGGAGAGGCAGCTGGATCAGGCCAGATCAGTCTCATGTCCTCCAGGCAGCACAGTTATATAATCCTGGGGAGTGATGGGAATTGGGGGGCGGGGAGGCTGGCAGGAGAAATGGAGGATGTGGTTTCTGCAGCTGGAGCAAAGATGGTCCCTTTTGCCACCTCGTTTTTGGGGGTCGCAGTGTGAGGTCTTCTGGGGCTCCCGGGTCCTAAATTTATATGTGTCTTGCATTTCTGCCCCACCTGTTACTCCAAGGAGCTCCAGGGGGAATACGTGGTTCTCCTCTGCCCCCAATTAATCCTAACAGCAACCCTAGACGGCTCAACTGACTAGTAAACTCAGACGAAACTCAAAGCAAAAATTTGCGGGAAAATGGGATAGTTATAGAAGAGATGTTCAAAAATACAAGAATAGTTTAGCATTCGAGTGATAAAGGAGCTAAAAGGAGATGGACAACAATTAAGGATGATTATGTTTTCAGAATGTATTGGAAAATTGATATAGAAAGGTTTATTGTTTTGTGTACATTCGATTGTAAGAGAAAATGTCTGCAAAGGGACTTGACAGGAAGTCAAAGTTGAAGAAAATATTTTGGAAGATAAAAGGGGGGAAATATTTACTTTCATTACTCTCATTTTGTGTGCAGGTGTGGGGGTGTCTGCACATATGTGTGTTTTTGTATGGAATGTTTGGGAGGAAATAAGACGGTAAATAAAGCAAATATTGTTGTATGTAATTTTTATTTCTTCGTTATATTTAGTGGTAGTATGGCTGTATTGTTTTTTGTAACATAAAATCACTCAATAAAAGTTATTAAAAAAATAATAAAACCCTAACAGCGACCCTGAAAGGTAGGCTAGGCTGAGAGGCAGGGACAGCGCCCAAGGTCACCCAGGGAGTTTCCTGGCAGAGTGGGGGATTCGAACCCTGGTCCCACACTCTAACCATGGTGGCATCGCGCCGGCGTCGCCCTCCACTCCCTTGGCTCTCCTGAGGCCTCCAGGCAGAGGCGCTGTGTTT
This sequence comes from Podarcis filfolensis, assembly GCF_964270895.1. Lineage (NCBI taxonomy): Eukaryota > Metazoa > Chordata > Lepidosauria > Squamata > Lacertidae > Podarcis > Podarcis filfolensis. Next base: position 77,258,869 of record NC_139610.1, read on the forward strand.
GCCTGCGCATGTGAGCGCATGTTGCGCGTGGAGTCCTCTCCTTTCTGCCCTGGGGGAGGCAGCGCTGCCATGTCTGCAGATACTCACCCCCCATGCCAGTGAAAGGGGGTGGGAATCTTTGGGGAGGGAAAGGGCAGCCCTAGACCAAGGCTCAGCTTGGGGGGAGAGGGAGAGACCCAGTCCGATGGGCGGGGTACAAATAATAAATTATTCTTCTTCTTCTTATTTGCGATGGGCTGCCCAGGTGGAGGCAACTGGAACCCCCACCAGGAAGTTCCTAGCGGTGGAATTCCGCCAGGCTGGCTCTGGTTCTCGGCAACAAAAGAAGGCTTGCCTTACCTGCCCGGACAGGTGTTCCTCAGGTGTGTGGCTGTGCCTCTCCTGAGGAGGGCAGGGGCTTCTCTGGGTCTCTGGGAGGGTGCACTGCCCACTTTCTGGCAAGGACCTGCCGACCTGCTTTGCCTCCTTTCCCCTACCTGAGAGATCTGGACGTGCCCTTCAGAGCTCAGGCCCGAGCCCTGTTTGTAGCGCCAGGGCTCAGAAAAGAGTGCCCCTGAGCATGTGCAGAATGCCTTTCCCTTCGGAGCGTGCTGAGGGAATCCCTGGGCCTGCTGCCTCTGGCTTTGTGTCCCAGGTGGCGGCAGGCAGGCGGTCTGGCCTTGTGGGGTGCCAACATAGGGGGCATTCAGGACCACAATGGCCTCTTCAAGGCATTTGGTGCCCAGTCTCCTCTCACCATCTGTGTTCGAATCCTGCTTGGGGTTTTCTGATGGGGACATCTAGTTGCCCCCCCCCCCCCGTGAGAACAGGATCCTGAACCAGTTGGACCACTGGTGTTTCAGGTGGCGGAGAGACCACTCTTCGGCTCCGCTGGGAACCTGCCCTCAGGATCTTCCTCCTGAGGTTTTTGGGGGCTTATGGTGCAATGCCCCCCTTTCTCCCCCGAGAAGCTGGATTCTCCCCTAAGGGCTGAATCCCGCTTGCTCTCGGAAGAATGATTCTCCTTCCGTTCTTACGCTGTTCCGCCATCTTCCCAGGCAGACCAGAGGGCAGCGGTGTCCTTGCCCCCAATTCTGGCCGGCTGGGGGGGGGCTCCAAGCCCCTTTTAGCCTTTCGCTTGAGGCTTCATCCTGCCTCGGCCAGAAGAGGGGCATCAGCCGAGCCCCCCTCCCATTGCAGCATCCGTGACACACGTCTTATTTATCTATTGAAAAGAGCTGAAGGTGGCATGCGCCGTTCTCCATCCCCACAACAACCCGCAGTGAGCAGATTTGAACCCAGGTCCCGGCGCAACACAGTCATGCCGGATCTCTTCAGTGTCAGAGCTCAGCCTCTGGCTCCCATGCCCTCCCCTTCTTCCCCAAATGTTTCTTCCTCTGAGCTCTGAGTGCCTGGGCTGGGTGTGCAGGCTGTAACAGGATCCGGTGCAGACAGGGAAGGAGGGCCGCAGGGGGGCTGGCGGAAGGCGCCGGAAAGCCTTTCATCCGCTGCCAGCCCCATCACCTCACCCCGATGCCCTGAAGGGGAGGCTGCACCCAGTTGCAGAATTATTGCTGGCAGTAGGAACTGTGGCGGGGAGGTGGGGGGGCGGCCCAGCCCCACAGTAGGGGGTGAAGGATCTGGGGCGGGGGGTGTCTCAGTCAGTGGAGAACATAAGATTAGCCAGCTGGAAGAGGCCAGGGGGCCACCTAGTGCAGCACCCTGTTCTCACAGGGGCCGACCAGATGGGGAACCCGTAAGCGGGATTCGAACACAAGAGCCCCCTCCCCTCTTGGGGTTTCCAGGAACTTGGCATTCAGAAGCATCACAGTGGAGGCAGACAGCCTGGCCAGGAGCCATCCATACGACACAATTGTTGTTGTTGTTTAGTCGTTTAGTCGTGTCCGCCTCTTTGTGCCCCCTGGACCAGAGCATGCCAGGCCCTCCTGTCTTCCACTGCCTCCCGCAGTTTGGTCAAACTCATGTTCATAGCTTCGAGAACACTGTCCCACCATCTCGTCCTCTGTCGTCCCCTTCTCCTTGTGCCCTCCATCTTTCCCAGCATCATGGTCTTTTCCAGGGAGTCTTCTCTTCTCCTGAGGTGGCCAAAGCATTGGAGCCTCAGCTTCAAGATCTGTCCTTCCAGTGAGCACTCAGGGCTGATTTCCTCCAGAATGGAGAGGTTTGATCTTCTTGCAGTCAATGGGACTGTCCCGTACAGAACAATGAAATTGAAAAATCTACATAAGACATTCAAAAACCCCTAAAAACTCTGAAACCCCATTTAAAAATACAATATATAGAGACTCTTTATACTGCATTTGGAACCAGAATTGCATTTGGGTAGAAACTGTTTCTCAGGCGGCTAGTCCTAGTCTTTATAACCCTGGACCTTCTTCCAGAAGGCAGAAGCTGAAAGAGATCATTTCCGGGGTGCGCACTGTCCTGCGCTATCTCTGCAGCTTTCTTATGGCACCTGGAAGCGTAGATTTGATCCAAGGTGGGAAGAGTGCACCCAATTCTTCTCTCCGCAGTCTTTACAACCCTGGACAGCATTGCTTTTTCCCTGGCCGTGCAGCTCCCAAACCACACAGACCATAAGTTAATACACTCTCCAGAGTGCAATGGTAAAATGCCATCAACAGGTCCTTGGAGAGATTGTTTTTCCGGAGGATTCTCAGATAATATAACCTCTGCTGTGCTCTCTTCACCAGGTCTTTGCTGTTTTCTCCCCAGATTAGGTCGTCTCTCAACTCCATTCCCAGAAATCGAAACACCGAGATCTGTTCCACACACTTCCCCTCAATGAGTGGCTGAATATTCAGTTTACATTTCCTAAAGTCCACAATAATCTCTTTTGTTTTCTTTAAGTTAAGGAGTAAGTTGTTTTTGTTTTTAGCCCTCTCCTCCTCCATGAATTTGTCTAATTCTCTTTTAAAGCCATCCTTGCCACTTGTGGCAGGGAGTTCCACAGGTTAACCCTGTCCTGAACCTTCCAACCTCCAGCTTCACGGGACATGCACAAGTTCTGGGAAGCCTTTTTCTCTCTGCTCTCTGTCCATGCTCCTCTCCTGGCCTTTCCCCTAAGCCAAACAGCCCCAAACGCCTCCATCTTTCCTCCTGGGGCTTCTGCCCCACTGTTTTCTCCTTGGAGGGGGCTGGGAGGCAACTGTGTGCCCAGACCAGGGCCTGGGCCCAGGGAGGGGGGCTTTGGGGGGGCTGCGTCCCAAGTGGCTCCTTCCAGAGACCAGGCAGGCCTGCTGGGCTTCCCCTGCCCCCCTGCCTGCCCCATTGTGCTCCTGGGGGGGGGTTGTTCTGGAGAGGATGCATTTCCTCTCATTCAGGTCCAGATGCTGGGAGGGGGAGGGGCTGCTCCCTCGGCCGAGACCTATAGGAAGTCAGGGCGGGGAGGGGCAGTTAATTGGTTGGTTTAATTAATTAAATTGATTTAATTAATCAAGGGGGCGTGCATGGTTCTCCCCCTTCTCACTTAACCCCCACAGCGACCCTGCGAGGCAGGTTAGGAATTTCAACATAACAATTTATCAAAAATACATCATCCTCATTCCCCCCCCATTTCCTCCTCCCCCCTCCCCAAAAAGGAAAAAAAAAACCCCTCCCCACACTTCCCTCAGCTCCTCTCTCTGGTTTCTCAGCACATTTTATTCTCTGCATATTATAAAATTGTAAAGATCCTTAATTAATCTATCAATATGTTTCCAATAAAATTTTTGTGTATGTTTATTCAAAACCTGCCAAGGAGTCCAGTTAATAATAATAATAATAACATCAACAACAATATTATTTATACCCCGCCCATCTTGGCTGGGCTTCCCCAGCCACTCTGGGCAGCTTCCAACAAAATATTAAAATACAATAATACAGTTCATTTTGTTGTTCCTTTAAGTACTTTGTAAAAGGTTCCCATTCTTCTTTAAAGTCATAGTTGTCCTCGTCCCGTAGTTTGTGTGTCAATTTCGCCAATTCCGCGTAATCCATCAGTTTCTCTTCCCACAGTTCTTTCCTCGTTCTTCTATCCTTGTGCTATTAAGACTCTTGCCACCGTTGTCGCAGACGTGAAGATATTTCTGAATTTCCTTGGCTGGTCTTTTCCTACAATCCCTGGGGGAGACCATTTCGTTTTTGTTTTTTTTTAAATAAATTTTTATTAAAGTTTTACAGAAAAGAAAAGTAGAGATTCTCAAAATAAAAAAAACCATAGGTTACAGAAAAAAGAAACACACAGAGATACAAGAAAAAAATCACAACTAATTAAGAAAAATTAAATTTAAACAAAGAACAAAAAATAAAAACAAATCCATTATTCCCAATAACCTCGAATTCATATGCTTATGTTCTTGACCTCCTCACGCCTCCCCCCTTTTGTATTCCCGTTTAGATATTTAATTCAGCAAATTCTTACCCTTTTTCAAATATTTAAGCTTTATACCATAACACATTCTATATCAATATTTTCAGCCAATCATCAATGCCTTTTTTTGCATAATCTTATTAACCTTTATCACTAATTACCACTTATAACCAATCCAAGCACAGTTTTAGCATTCATTAATTTTATAGTATTTCTGAAGATAGTCTTTAAATTTCTTCCAGTCTTCTTCCACCAACTCTTCTCCCAGGTCTCGGATTCTGCCAGTCATTTCTGCCAATTCCATATAGTCCATCACCTTCATCTGCCACTCTTCCAGGGTGGGTAGCTCTTGTGTCTTCCAATACTTTGCGATAAGAATTCTTGCTGCTGTTGTTGCATACATAAAGAAAATTCTGTCCTTCTTTGGCACCAATTGGCCCACCATGCCCAGGAGAAAGGCCTCTGGCTTCTTAAGAAATGTATATTTAAATATTTTTTTCATTTCATTGTATATCATCTCCCAGAAAGCCTTAATCTTTGGGCATGTCCACCAAAGGTGAAAGAATGTTCCTTCATTTTCTTTACACTTCCAACATTTATTGTCGGGTAGATGGTAGATTTTTGCAAGCTTGACTGGGGTCATGTACCACCTGTATATCATTTTCATAATATTCTCTCTTAAGGCATTACATGCCGTAAATTTCATACCTGTGGTCCACAACTGTTCCCAGTCAGCAAACATAATGTTATGACCAACATCTTGTGCCCATTTAATCATAGCAGATTTAACCGTTTCATCCTGCGTATTCCATTTTAGCAGCAAGTTATACATTCTTGAAAGTATTTTAGTTTTGGGTTCTAACAACTCAGTTTCCAATTTTGATTTTTCCACCTGGAAACCTATTTTTTTATCCATGTTATAGGCTTCTCTTATTTGAAAATAGTGCAGCCAATCTCGCACCTTATCTTTTAATTTCTCAAAACTCTGCAATTTCAATTTATCTCCTTCTTGTTCCAATATTTCCCAATATTTCGGCCATTTGGCCTCCATATTGGACTTTTTGAGTGCCTTTGCCTCCATTGGTGACAACCACCTTGGGGTTTTATTCTCCAATAAGTCTTTATATCTTAACCAGACGTTAAACAATGCTGGGGGAGACCATTTTGGGGCATGGAGGGCCCCCAAGCTATCCTGGATCAGGCTGTGGCCTCTCCTCTCCGCAATGGGCTCATCCTTTTGCGAAACTGCCGGCCAGCAAGCGTTGCAGCATCCTCCGGCGATGCATTCCGTACATTAACGATGTGCTGCTTGAAAAAGGATTTCCGCTGCCAGATTCTTTGGATACCCCACAGATCCTGGAGACTGCACTCTCTGCCTTCCCCCCGCCCCCTTGCTGGGCTCCATCTGCGGCTGCCTTAGGAGGCACATAGGCGCATGGATCCAGCCCCCTCTTCTCACGGTGGCCAAGCAGAGGCCCCCATGGGAAGCCCGCAAGCAGGATTCGCACACAAGACCCCCTTTCCCCTCCTGTGGTTTCCAGAAGCTGGCTTTCTGAAGCCTTGCTGCCTCTGACTATGGAGGTAGAGCCCAGCCATCGTGGCTAAGAGCCGGCTCCCCTCCATGAAATTATTATTATTATTATTATTATTATTATTATTATTAAATTTTATTTATACCCCACCCTCCCCAGCCAAGACTGGGCTCAGGGTAGCTAACACCAGATAGAAAACAATTGATTGAAATACAAGATTAAATACATTGATTAAATACATTGATTAAAAACAAGATTAAAATACAGCATTAAAACATTAAAATACAGCCTCATTTCAATGGGAACTCAAATCATAAACTTTTTTCGGGATGAAACCTGACCATGGAGGTAGAGTAAGGCCATCATGGCTAGAAGCTGTTAGTAGCCGGCTCCCCTCCATGAATTTGTCTGTCTTTTGTCATTTATTTCTTCTTCTCCTTCTCCTCCTTCTTGAAATAAAATTTTATTTGATTTTCTGAAGTATAAACATACAACAAAAACAATTCCCAATCTTAATTATTGAAATTAATCTGAATCGCCTGACTTCTCCCTGTCCCTTCCATGCATCCTATCAAATTTATTTTCAACTGCATATCAATACTTCTGCAATTTTTCATCTTCCTTAAATTATCTAGAGTCATACCTCATGTTACGTCCGCTTCATGTTACGTTCTTTCAGGTTATGTCCCGCAGCGACCCAGAAGTACCGGAAAGGGTTACTTCCGGGTTTTGTCGCTCGTGCATGCGCAGAAGCACAAAATGACGTCACACGCATGCGCAGAAGAGGCATGTCACAACCTATGCGTGCGCCACTGCGCCGCTGCGGGTTGTGCTCTTTTCATGTTGCGAACGGGCCTCTGGAAGGGATCCCATTCGCAACCAGAGGTACCACTGTATGTAAAGGTCAAGGGACCCCTGACCATTAGGTCCAGTCGCGGATGACTCTGGGGTTGCGGCACTCATCTCACTTTACTGGCCGAGGGAGCCAGCGTACAGCTTCCGGGTCATGTGGCCAGCAGGACTAAGCCGCTTCTGGCGAACCAGAGCAGCGCACGGAAACGCCGTTTACCTTCCCACCAGAGCGGTACCTATTTATCTACTTGCACTTTGACGTGCTTTTGAACTGCTAGGTTGGCAGGAGCTCACCCCGTCATTGCGGGGATTCGAACCACCGACCTTCTGATCGGCAAGTCCTAGGCTCTGTGGTTTAACCCACAGCGCCACCCACGTCCACTGTATACATTCTGTTACATTACAAGTGTGTTTAAAATCCTGCTCATGTTTTGACCCGTTTGCAATGATTTTGTATATACATTATAAGTATATCCCATTCTTTTTTAAAATTTCTTGTCTTCTTGGTTCCTGAGCTTCCCCGTTAATTTTGCCATTTCGGCTTAGTCCCTCAGCTGGATTTGCCATTCTTCTCTGGTCGGGGTTCTCTCTTCCTTCCATCTCTGGGCTAATAGCATCCAAGCGCCCAGGAACAGTTTTCTTTGGTCGTCTTCTGAAGCTATCTGAGTCGCTGGCCTTGGCTGCCTCCTGTGGCAGGGAGTTCCATAGTCCAACTCTGCGCTGTGTAATGATGCCGTGCCGTGGCTGCCTGTTTCATGGGCGTGTGGGGCTGCCTTCCTGGACACGTTGCTTTTTGCTGCATTTCCCCCCGCATCCCCTCCCCCCTCCCCGCCACGTCCCTGAACCTCAGTTAGCCCCTTTTGCCTCCCTGCAACTGGCATTGCTGCCAACCTGGGCACTGAGATCCTGCGAGAGTCATGTGTGAGTGCCTGGAGGCGGTTGGAGGCGGTTGGAGGATGGATGGTGGCTAATGGATCGAGGTTGAATCTTGACAAGACAGAAGTACTGTTTTTGGGGGACAGGGGGCGGGCGGGTGTGGAGGACTCCCTGGTCCAGAATGGGGTAAATGTGCCCCTGAAGGACCAGGTGCGCAGCCTGGGAGTCATTTTGGACTCACAGCTGTCCATGGAGGCACAGGTCAATTCTGTGTCCAGGGCAGCTGTCTCCCAGTTCCATCTAGTATGCAGGATGAGGCCCTACCTGCCCGCAGACTGTCTCCCCAGAGTGGTGCATGCTCTGGTTATCTCCCGCTTGGACTACTGCAATGCACTCTATGTGGGGCTACCTTTGAAGGTGACCCGAAAACTACAACTAATCCAGAATGCGGCAGCTAGACTGGTGACTGGGAGTGGCTGCCAAGACCACATAACACCTGTCCTGAAAGACCTACATTGGCTCCCAGTACGTTTCCGAGCACAATTCAAAGTGTTGGTGCTGACCTTTAAAGCCCTAAACGGCCTTGGCCCAGTATATCTGAAGGAGCATCTCCACCCCCATCGTTCAGCCCGGACACTGAGATCCAGCGCTGAGGGCCTTCTGGCGGTTCCCTCCATGCCAGAAGTGAGGTGACAGGGAACTGGGCAAAGGGCCTTCTCGGTGGTGGCGCCCGCCCTGTGGAACGCCCTCCCACCAGATGTCAAAGAGAAGAACAACTACCTGACATTTAGAAGACATCTGAAGGCAGCCCTGTTTAGGGAAGTTTTTAATGTGTGACATTTTAGTGTATTTTTGGTCTTTGTTGGAAGCCGCCCAGAGTGGCCCAACTACTACTACTACTACTACTAATAACAATTAGATGGGCCAGCCAGCTGTGTGGGTTTGGGGCTCTGTGGGTTCCACTCCGCAGGGGTGTCATTCCTGTTCCCTTTCTTCTCATGCATCCATCCTGAAGGGTTTGGACTGAGCCTGGCTGTAGTTTCCCAAGGAAGCCTCAGAACGTGCCCCTGGGGGGGCTGCATTTGGAGCCTGGACCCTCGGGAGGGGGCTGCAGGTGGAAGCTCAAGCCAAAGGGAGGTGGGCAGTGGGGCTAGACTGCTTGTGGGGAACCAAAGAGTTGTGGGGGTTGCAAAGTGGCTTGGAGGCCTTCCTCACCCTGGAGGTGAATGCCACCATGAGAGCATCCAGGCGCAAGGGGGAGGCAGAGAGGAGAGCCCCCCCCACTATGTCTTCAGCTCCTAAGGTTGGACTACGATACGATATGATACGATACAATAATCTTTATTGTCATTGTCCCATACAGAACAATGAAATATCTTCTTTAAGACAATCAAAAACCAACAAGCCTGCTATCTCAGCTATCCCAACCTGGTTAGCCCCCTAAAAACTTCCATTTTTAAATACAATATACTCCCATAAAAGGTAAAGGGACCCCTGACCATTAAGTCCAGTCGTGGCCGACTCTGGGGTTGTGGCGCTCATCTCGCTTTACTGGCCGAGGGAGCCAGCGTACAGCTTCCGGGTCATGTGGCCAGCCTGACTAAGCCACTTCTGGCAAACCAGAGCAGCGGACAGAAACGCCGTTTACCTTCCCACCAGAGTGGTACCTATTTATCTACTTGCACTTTGACGTGCTTTCGAATTGCTAGGTTGGCAGGAGCAGGGACCGAGCAATGGGAGCTCACCCCGTCATTGCGGGGATTCGAACCACCAACCTTCTGATCGGCAAGTCCTAGGCTCTGTGGTTTAACCCACAGCGCCACCCGCATCCCTAGAGACTACCTTACCCTGCGTTTAAAACCAAAATTGCATTTGGATGGAAACTGTTTCTCAGGCGGCTAGTCCTAGTCTTTCTAACCCTGCACCTTCTTCCAGAAGGCAGAAGTTGAAAGAGATCATTTCCGGGGTGCGCACTATCCTGCGCTACCTCTGCAGCTTTCTTATGGCACCTGACAGCATAGATTTGATCCAAGGTGGGAAGAGTGCACCCAATTATTCTCTCCGCAGTCTTTACAACCCTGGACAGCATTGTTTTTTCCCTGGCCGTGCAGCTCCCAAACCCCACACACAGACCCTCGGAGCTCCCTTCCCATTCTGCGATTCTGTGCTTCTGTAATGGGACATCCTTCTTTCTGTCTCCTGCCCAGGGCTCTCTTTTCCTACGAAAAAGCCAATGAGCTGAAGCTCCTGGACTCTGGAGGTAAGACTTCGAAGCCCCTGGATAATTCTGCAACCCATGGCTCTTCTCCCTTGTAGGGACCAGGGACCCCGTCTCTCAAGGACTTCTCTGCAAGGCCCTGGAGCCAGGCTGTGCTGGGCTGCCTCTGGCGGGGGCCAGGGGGTGCAAACTGTTGCAGAGCTCCCAGGGCCACCTTGGAGCCAGCACCTCTGGCCCTCCGTTGTGGCAGGGAGGCCCTGGGGCCTGCTCAGCAATCCTGCCCTTTCTTCTCCTTCTAGAGGCAGTGAGTTCCACAGGACCTGTTGCTCAGGATGCCTGTGTCTCTTGGAGTGGGGTATTGCTGAGGGGTTTGTTGGGATCAAGATTTAATCTTGCAGGTGCTTAATTTTTGCCGTTACCGGTATTGACTTTTCTGTATTTTTAACGTTATTTTGATTGTTTAATTTATATTGTATAATTATGTGTTACATGTATCTCAAACAAGGCTCACAAAGCATGTATACTTCTTGGGATGTTTTCATTTGCTTCTGGATACTTTAGTTACATTTCTGAAATTCTGTAACTGAGCGCGGTTTAACTGTGGAAAGGCGACTTGCAGAGAAGTGAAGGTGATTTTGATGTTTGCTCCTTCCCTCTTCCCACCTCCCTTTCCAGCCGGGGGTCCAGATGAGCTGGCCAGGCGCTTCCAGAGCGGCAGCATCATGTACGGCCTGTGCCGCCTCCCAGATGCCGCCACGGGGCAGCAGCACGTGGTCCTCATCAGCTGGGTGAGCCGGGGGTCTGCCTGGGCAGTTCCAGGGGGTCTTCTGCAAGAGGGCAAGTGGGTCCCTGCTGCAAAGAGGGGCTGCACAGAAAAGGGCTTTTTAGCTTGTGAATAAATGACTGGAGTGTTCAGGGTGAGCCAGGGGCGCCAACGTGCCCCCCACACTGAGGGGGCCCGGCGTCACGTGACCCTGGCATGCCAGCGTTCACCCAGGGATGGCGTAGGATGGCGGCCCCCTCGATATTGGGAGGGCTCGGCCCCCTGCCCAGAAATATTGAGAGGACTGAAGCCCCTTCTGCCCCCTATAGTTGGCTTCCTTGGGGTGAGCAGTATGCTGATGACACAAGACTTCTTCACGCAGTTAGACTATGGAACTCCTTGCCACAGGAAACAGAGGAGGGGAGAGGGTTGCCCTTGGGTCTGGATGCTGTTTGCCTGCAAGTTTCCCACTGGGGCATCTGGTTGGCCACTGTGAGGACAGGATCCTGGACCGGCTGGTCCCCCGGGGGCCTGATCCGGCAGGCTCATCCCGCATTCCCCTGCACAGCCTCTGCCTACGTTGTGGGAACCGCAAAGCCGCTCTACTCCCCAGTGGGCTCAGAGACTGGGGGGTGGGTTGGGGGGGTTGCTGGGATCTGGCTGGAGTCCCAGGGGTGACAACCCCCCCCTACTTGCTACTTCCCGCCAGGCTCTTGGGAGGGGGGGTGACTCCTGGAAGGGAGCTACGCAAGAGCCAGGAATTTGGCTGTTGGGACGACATTTGGCTGTTGCTTCTGCCAAGCGCTGGGGTCTTCGGAAACCCCAGCGGTGAATTTTGCAAAGGGGTCACCCTCCAAAGGGCCTGAGCTCATCTGCGGAGGGACAGGGCTAACGGGCATGTGCAGAGTGCACGCACCCCTTCGCGGTTGCCATCGGATTCCACACAACGGATTCCAGGTGCCCCCCAGGGAAACCCGCGAGCAGGATCCAAGCACAAGAGCAACTTTTCCCTCTTGCAATTTCCCTTTAACTGGCATTCAGAGGCATTGCAGAGCCATTAGTAGCCCAAATTGCTCAAACCCTTTCCTGATCCAAAATGTCCTGGATTTTATGAAGGGGACCTCAAAGGCCATCCAGCCCAACCCGCTTTGGATGCAGGAACATCCCCTTCCTACGCCCGCCTACCTGAGAGGCGGGCCCCCTTGAGAAACCTCCGGGCGATGCAGAGCCCCCTTCTTTCCCTTCCCAGCCCCCAGCCTTGCCAGGAATTTCTCGGTCTGTGCAGCTGCACTGTGGGCGACAGGCCAGCTCCCTCGATTTGGGGCCCCCTCTCTTTAAATCCTGCTGCTTTGCCCCGGGGGCCTTTGGGGAAAGGCGTCTGAACTTCTGCCCCTTCTCTTTGGCACCAGGTTGGCGAGAAGGTCTCGGAGCAGCAGAAGCAGGCCTGTGCCGGGCACCTGCCAGCCATCCGAGCCTTTTTCAAGGTGAGCCGCCAGCATCCATCAGAAATGGCCGTTTCCCCTGGGAGGGGAGTGAGGAAGGGGCTGCCCCAGACCTCCCTGCCCCCCTCCCTGCCTGCCGGAGTCAGTTTGGGCAAGTCCCTCGCTTTATGCGCCCCCTCGCCCAGCTTGTTCGGAGTTTTGGGCTGGGCTGCCATCAGTATGCTGATGACACCCAACTCTATCTGTTGATGGATGGCCATCCTGACTCGGCCCCAGACACACTGACCAGATGCTTGGAAGCTGTGGCTGGATGGTTACGTGGGAGCCGGTTGAAGCTAAATCCTTCGAAGACAGAGGTCCTGTGGCTGGGACGGGACGATATGGGATTGGGGGGGCAACTCCCATCTCTAGCGGGGGCGCAATTAGTGCCAGCTCCGTCCGTTAAGAGTTTGGGTGTAATCTTCGATACCTCCCTCTCCATGGAGGCGCAGATTGCAGCTATAACAAAGGCGGCATTTTTTCATCTCCGCCAAGCTAAGCAGTTGGCCCCTTATCTCTCTCGCCCTGACCTAGCCACTGTGATCCACACGACGGTCACCTCCAGACTGGATTATTGTAACTCGCTCTACGTGGGGCTGCCCTTGAGACTGACCCAGAAACTCCAGCGGGTGCAGAATGCCGCGGCGAGACTCCTTACGGGGTCCTCGCTGCAAGATCACATTCACCCGGTGCTATACCAGCTGCACTGGCTCCCGGTGGAGTACAGGATCAGGTTTAAGGTGCTGGTTTTAACCTTTAAAGCCCTATACGGCCTAGGACCCTCGTACCTACGGGACCGCCCCTCCTGGTATGTCCCATGGAGGACCTTACGGTCTTCAAATAAAAACATCCTGAAGGTCCCAGGCCACAGGGAGATTAGGCTGGCCTCAACCAGAGACAGGGCTTTTTTGGCTGTGGCCCCGATCTGGTGGAACACTCTGTCCCAAGAGAGTAGGGCCCTGCGGGACTTGACATCTTTCCGCAGGGCCTGCAAGACGGAGCTGTTCCACCAGGCCTTTGGCCAAGGCACAGTCTGACCCCCTCCTTTGGTAAGCCTCACAGAACTCCAGTGGTTGCCATTAATTTGATTTGAACTGATTTTATAATGAAATGATTTTAGAATGTTTTGTTATTTTACTGTTGTTAGCCGCTCTGAGCCTGGCTTTGCCTGGGGAGGGCGGGATATAAATAAAATTGTATTATTATTATTATTATTATGGAGGATCCTGACCCCCACACCCCGGGAGTGTGGGAAGGGGAAAGCGCTTGCCCCCTTTTTGACCCTCAAGAGGAGACAGCTGCTCCTCCAGCTCTTCTCTCTCCCTGCCCCCCCCAATAGCTTTGCCTCCCAGGCTTCCTCCTCGCAGCCGGAAGGGACCCAGCTGCAAACATCTGGTTCCCAAGAGGTTCTACATTCCAGGAATCTGAGGCTGGAATGAGTTTTCTCCCAGGCTGCCATCCCAGACACTCCCTCTATCGCCCTGGCAACTGTCTGGGCAGGAGGGGCCTGGGGAATTGGCTGGCTCAATGGCAAAAGGGACGTGCCCCCCCCGCCCCTCTCATGACACACCTTCTAGGCCAGGGGTAGGCAAACTACGGCCCGGGGGTCGGATCCGGCCCAGTCGCCTTCTAAATCTGGGAATCTAAGTCCAGGAATCAGTATGTTTTTACATGAGTAGAATGTGCCCTTTTATTTAAAATTCATCTCTGGGTTATTTGTGGGGCATGGGAATTAATTCATTTTTTTTTTTGAAAATATAGTCCGCCCCCCCCCCCAAGCTCTGAGGGACAGTGGACCAGCCTCCTCCTGAAAAAGTTTGCTGACCCCTGTTCTGGGCACTCCCAAGTGGGGGGGGGGGAGAAGGATCCTGAGCTAGAATGCACTTTCTGGGCAAAGGCTCCCCCTTCCCACCTCATGCTTCCTAAGAGACTCCTATAGTTCATAGGGACCCCCAAGGGGCATCTAGTCCAGCCCCCAGGAATCGCAACTAAGGCACCTCTGACATGGCTCTCCATCCTCTCCAACGAAGGAGAATCCACCACCTTCTGAAGGAGTCCGTTCCACCGTCTCTTACCATCGGAAGGTTTTTAATATTGAGCTGGAATCTCCTTTCTCCCAATTTGAACCCATCAGTTTTGGTCCTGCAAGGAACACACTCTGCACATGCTCAAGGGCACTGTCACATTCCCATTTTCAGGGCCGGGTCTTCCCTGCCCCTTTTTCCTGCTCTCTTCTCGCTGGGCTGCCTCCTTTCCCCTGGCCCCAATCCCTGGCAATGGAGGCCTGGATGTGCATTTGGGGATTGTGGCCCCCCACTTGGGGGAGGCTGGTGCTGTGTGCCCCCCACCCTGGGTGAGAGTGCCCAGTGCTTCCCCTCTGCTCCCCCCTGCAGGAAGCCCGCCTGGTGGTGAAGGCGTCCCGAGCGGAGGAGGTGACCCAGGAGGGGCTGAGGCACTCGCTGCCCCTGGCTGCCCCGCCAGGAGGTCCTGAGGCCGCGAAGAAGGTGCCGCTGGGTGACCCTCAGGAGCTGGTGGTAAGGAGGAGCCGGGGGGGTCCCTTGGGTGGGGAGGGGCAGCCAGCGCCCCAGGGGATCAGGCCCGGCAGCTGGGGGAGCCTGGAACACCCAGGAGAGGGTGGGTTTCAAAATGGCCTGTGTGTGTTTGTAGGGGAGTGCCAGTGGTTGGGGGATATACAGGTCGCCTGCCCCTGGAGCACATTGTGGCCCGTTGGCATCCAGAGGCTTGCCTTGTGCCAGCCTCTCAGGCAAAGAATTGCTGAGTCAGAAGGGGCACCAAGGATTATCTAGCCCAACCCACAATTGCAGGGGGTTGGACTAGATGACCCTTGGGGTCCTTTCTAATTCTACGATTCTATTTAATCTGCACGACAACCTGCGAGGTGGGTTAGGCTGAGGGGTGCTGACCGGCCACCAAGCAGGATTCAAATCCCCTCCGAGTGGAGATTTGAACTCTGGTTTCTCTCGGGTCCTAGCCCGGTGCTCTAACCACTGTGCCGCACTGCCTCTCCGTCGGTTCTTTCCCCCAGGGCACCAACTACAAGAAGACCAACCCAGCGCTGGAGATCCTCCGTACCAAGAGGGACTCGTTCTGGGCGCAGGCGGAGGTGAGGAGGGTGCCAGGGGGAGGCTCTCCTGCCCGCTGGGCACCCCTGGCACAGGGGCAGGGGCACCCCAGCTGCAAGGGGGGTTGGGGGGACCCCTGGCCTGGCCTGACCACACAGCTGCTTGCGCGTCTCCCAGAGGGAAGAGGAGCAGAGGCGGGAAGAGGAGCGCCGCCGGGCACAGGAGGAGCGGCGGCGCTGGGAGCGGCAGCGCATGGAGGAGGAGCGCCGGGAGGCGGCCGAGAGGGAGCGCCGGGTGCAGGAGAAGGAGCAGCTTATCCAGGAGCAGAGGTGGGTGCTCGGCTTGGGGGGGCTGCAGGGAAACGGGGGCTCTCCCATGTAGTGATCAGGTGGGATTGCTATGAGGAATTATGAAATATGAATCAAGCCATTGTGTCAGCGATGAAAGCATTGCGTTGACTGGGTTTGAGTCATTAACAATAATTTCTGATCGAATCCCACAAGCCTCTGCATCTTTGCTTTCTCTACACCTGGCAGACAGGTGTAGGACACAGAACAGTTGCCGGCTGCTGCACCAGGCATCCTGGGCCATAAAAGATAGTAGGCAGTTTCTTCGATGTGCCCATCCTTGGTTTTGTTAATCTTCTTGTTGTTTAGTCGTTTAGTCGTGTCCGCCTCTTCGTGACCCCCTGGACCAGAGCACGCCAGGCCCTCTTGTCTTCCACTGCCTCCCGCAGTTTGGTCAAACTCATGCTGGTAGCTTCGAGAACACTGTCCCACCATCTCGTCCTCTGCCATCCCCTTCTCCTTGTGCCCTCCATCTTTCCCAACATCAGGGTCTTTTCCAGGGAGTCTTCTCTTCTCATGAGGTGGCCAAAGTCTTGGAGCCTCAGCTTCAGGATCTCTCCTTCTAGTGAGCACTCAGGGCTGATTTCCTTCAGAATGGAGAGGTTTGATCTTCTTGCAGTCCATGGGACTCTCCAGAGTCTCCTCCAGCATCAGAATTCAAAAGCATCCATTCTTCGGCGATCAGCCTTCTTGATGGTCCAGCTCTCACTTCCATACATCAGTACTGGGAAATACCGTATTTTTCGCTCTATTAGACGCACTGGACCATAAGACGCACCTAGGTTTTAGGGGAGGGAAACAAGAAATAAGAAAGCAATGCAAAGCCTCCTGAGCGAAGAGGGGGCGGGGCTATCCCTGAAGCCAGGAGAGCAAGCGGGATTGGTGCGCACCGATCCCCCTTGCCCTCCTGGCTTCAGCGAAAGCAATCCTACTGGCTTCCCCCCATCTCCCACAAGAGCTGCGCACTTTTTAAAGGGAGCACAGCTCTTGGGGGCTTTTCTGGGGTTTCTTGGGGGCTTTTTCTGGGCAGCGATCCCGCTGGCTGTCCTGGCTTCTTGCTGGGCCGCGCTCAGCCTCTCCCAGGCAAAGGGAGCCTTCACCCCCTGCCCGGGAGAGGCTGCGCACGGCTAAGGTTCCCCCAAGAGCCGCGCCCTTCTCCCTCCTCGGGGAAAAGCCCCCAAGAGCCACACACACGCTCCACGCGGCTCTTTAAAGGGAGCGCTGAGCAGAGCCTCCCGCCTGCATTCGCTCCATAAGACGCACACACATTTCCCCTTACTTTTTAGGAGGGGGGAAGTGTGTCTTATAGAGCAAAAAATACGGTATCTCCTTGCCATCCTTCCTCTCCTGTTTACTCCCGTTTATGAGCTCTGGAGTTTCCTAAAAGCATTTGTCAGGGGCTCGGGAGCAGGAGCACAGGGGAGAGAGGAAATGGAGAGCGAAGGGGAAGAATCCGAGGGGAGCGTAGGGGACTATGACAGTGACCCGAGAGATTCCATGAGCTTCTCCAGCGAATCAGAAGATTCCCAGAAGGGGGCGCCGATGGTCAGGGCAAGGGGGGTCCCAGGGGGGACGCACCAGAAACAAGGGGCCAGAGGGGAACCCCAAAACAGCAGTGGAGGATCGGGACCAGTTTCCCCACCAGAGCGTAGTGGGGGGGAAGAGTCACATGCGTCAGGGCCAGCGTCTCCTCCAGCGGGGAGAGAAAGTGAGTCAGGGCTGACCACGCCTCCAACGGAGGGGAGGTCAGTTGCAGCTAGCCCCCCCGAAGGGGGAAGCAGTGACAGCAGCAGCAGTGAAACGGTCAGGAGAAAAGTTACCGGCTGGGCGCGCGCGCCAAGTTCAAATGTACAGGCGCGGGGGACAGCAGGAGACCCGGATGGGGAACCAGCTCCTAAAGCCCGCCGGAGGGAGGGGGAAGGCTCAGGGGAATCAGCGGGAGAAGAGGCTAGAAAGGGCGAGACCCCAACGGCCAGGCGGAACCAGAGGCGGAAGGAACAGAGGAAGAGGTGGAGTAAGGCTAGAATCTTAAATTGGTGTCTGGGGGGAGGAGACTCAGACGGAGCATCAGCGGTCTGAGAGTTGAGACATAGAGCTGCGCGCTGCGGCTCTGGAAGTGAAACTGAACTTCAATAAAGACTTTTGTATTTAACAACGAAGCAGCGTTGGTCCTTTGTGAGCTGGGACCTCGGGCAGCTCTGACAGCATTCCTCTTCGCTTCCTCTTTTATTTACTCTGAATTACATATGCATGCTCAAGTAGGAAATTAACTCTTTGTAGTTAAAAGAATTTCTTCTGATCAACTTTGTCCCCACGTGGGGTTTTTTGAAATGCTCAGAGGAAATCTGATTGGTTCTTACGAACACTGTGTAAAAGTTCTTTCGTGAATAAAACGACCTGGGCCAAGGGGTGGACAGGAATTATTATGATACGCACTCCTCCCAGAGTCTTGCTGGTCTAGCCTCTGTGTGTATTTTATTATCAGAGTCCAATCCTTCTTTTACTTTGGGAAGGCCTCACTCCCACCCTGGTATTGGCGGGGATGGAGGTGGAACACAGCGCAGTTGGACTGTGGAACTCCCTGCTGCAGGAGGCAGCTATGGCCTGAATTTCCTGAGGAGAGGATTTGGGGAAATTCACAGAGAATAAGGCTAGCGATGGCGTCAAGCCGCGATGGCTCCGCTGAATTTATGCTCCCCCCCAAAAAAAAACCCCTCATTTTCCTGCAGGAAACAACAGGCCCAGCTGGAGGCAGAGGAGCGCAGGAGGGAGCAAGCCCGGTGGGTGAGTCAGACTGCGGCAGAATCCGCACCCGTGTCCACAGCCGATTGCTGCCTCTGCTTCCGTGGCTTGGCAGCTACCTGGCTCTCATGGGGAGGGTGGAGGGGGGGTGAAGCCTGGCCTCTTTCTGTGGGGCAGGAAGGTGACCCCGGAGGGCCAGGGCGCGGCTGCATGATCAACAGGTGGGGTTTAGCAACTGCCCGGCTGGCAGGCAGGAATCCCACAGGTGACATCTCCTCCAGTTGGGTGGGAGAGGGTTTTCCTGTACGGCAGGGGACCCTCGGCCCCCCCTGACCCCCTGTCTCCCCCAACCAGGAGCAGCAGCAGCAGGAGCGAGAGAAGGCGCTGGCAGAACGGGGTCCCCTGAGCGGCTCCGCTGAGAAGGCCACTGTGAGTGGACAGGGCTGGCCGGGGTTTTGTCTCCCTTTTACTAGAGATTCAGGGTGGATAAAAAGTGTGTAGTTTACCTGTGGAACTCCCTCCCACAGGAGGGCGCGTTTAATTTTTCCACTCTCCCAAAATGAGGGTGCTCAAAAATTGTAACATGACTTGGGAATTCAAAAGATATTTTGCTTCAATTAATGTATTTTAGTTTTGCTGAGCAAGTAAAATGCGAATACAGTTGCATAGGATTCATTAAAAACGATCACCAAGTACTTGTAATTAAATTATAAATTAATATTTATTATTATTATTAAGCATTCCTTGGCATTTTCAGGAGGTAAGATTAAAACTCTTTGGTTTTCCAAAAGCAGTTTACGTGCCTCTTCATCAGACGTCGACATACCAAGCTAAATATTGCCCAGTCGCAAAAGTAATAGCAAATTTGAATCCCTAACTCCCGAAAACATCTATTTTAAGATCCCTCACTGAAAAAAAATTGCAAAAAAATAAGTTTCACTCCCTAAAATGACACAGAGTGCTTCTGAATGGGAAAACGCAGGAGGAGAGACTTGCTCTGGTGCTGATTCCGTCGGCGGCTTTCGCACTCGGGTGCCCTATGTGGCCTTTCTGAAACCCGGATTCTGGACTAGATGAGTCTCTGGCCTGATCCTGCAGGCTCTTTCTGTCCTTCTGCAAGCCGGAAGAGGGGCTTCCAGGGGGGCCTAGCTGGCTTCCGTGGGGCCCCCAGGCCCCCGCCTCTCCTCCTGTGGCCCCCGGGCTCCTCCTCCTCCATGGGCCAGATCCTGCGTTGGCCCCCCCCCTGCAAGGCCCCCCCAGCCAGTCCTCTTCTCCTCCTTCCCGCAGGAGGCAGCTGCACTGGCCTCGCAGCGCCCCCACGACCCCCGAGACTTCTTCCACCAGAGGGAACGCTCCGGCTCGGCGGTGGGGGCCCCCCAGTCACCTTCTCCCACGGGAGGCCGGCCAGGTGAGTGGGGGACCCCCCAACTTTATTGGGGTGCTTCCTTACAAAGGGGAGGGATGTCCTGGCACATCCTTGTACGGAGGGGGTGGCGGGGGCTGCAAAAATGCGTCAAGAGTTGGTTGTGAAATGCCAAGCTGGCGTCTGTGGCTGAGTGGGAGGCCGCCTGTCAGGGTTCTTTTGGCTGGGATTCCTGCATTGCAGCGGGTTGGACTAGATGGCCTCTGGGGTTCCCTTTCAACCCTAAAATCCTATGGCTCTGGCTTAGGGACCAGGAAAATAGTGGGGGGTTTTTTGGGGTGGGGAAGAGCCACAGGGGCTCCTGCCTGTCTCCTTTCTGGCTGCTACTGGTTCTCCCGGTCCTCTTGCCCCAATCCAATAATTAAAAAAACAACTTTCCTGCGTTGAACCGAAAGTGGCAGCCCTGGCCGCCTCTGCAAGTCGCAGTTCTTCCTCATCTGGGAAATCTCCCTCTTTAAGCCAGAAAACACGGCCACATTTCGGTTAGGAGGCAGAAAATACCGGATTTTTCGCTCTATAGGACGCACCCGAGCAAAGGACGCACCTAGTTTTTAGAGGAGGAAAACAAGTAAAAAATATACTGAATCAAATCAGTGTCGGGGCTGAAGGGGGAAGCCCGGGGTTTCCCCATATAGCCCTGGCATCCCCAAGCTAGAACAGCGAGATGGAGGGCTGCGCAGTGCTCCTTCTGGCTTTGGGGACAGCCTTTCAAGCCTCCGCAGGGCAGCGGGGTGCCTTCACCCCATTGCCCTGCGGAGACTTTGTGCAGCTAACCCCGAAGCCTTTGGAGCGCAGCGCGAGGTCCCGCTGCGCTCTGCAGGCTTCAGGCGGCTATCCCTGAAGCCTGGAGAGCAAGAGGGGTCGGTGCGCACCAACCCCTCTCGCTCTCCAGGCTTCAGTGAAAGCAACGCATAGCCTCCGGAGCACGGAGGGAGCGCTCCCTCTGCGCTTCGGAGGCTTCGCGTTGCTATCGCTGAAGACCAGGAGCCTGCATTCGCTCCATAGGACACACACACATTTCCCCTTCATTTTTGGAGGGGAAAAAGTGCGTCCTATAGAGTGAAAAATACGGTACTTTCCCCCACTGCATCTGCCCAGCACCCAGCCGGAAATCTCTTCAGAAACTTTTGGGTTGCCATATTTTGAAGAGCGAAAAAGAGGACGCTGTGACGACTCTCGTTTTCAATATAGAGCAGGCATCCCCAACCTGCGGCCCTCCAGATATTATGGCACTCCAACTCCCATCATCCCTAGCTAACAGGACCCCAGTGGTCAGAGATGATGGGATTTGTAGTCCCAAAACATCTAGAGGTCCGAGTTTGGGGGTGCCTGCTAGAGAGGCTGTGATCTATTGCGGGGGAGAAGAGAAGAGGAAAGGAAGTCTTCAACCACCAGTTACGTCTCAGCCAAAAAGTCTAGCCAGAGACATTTGGGCAAATTTTAAAAATCCACCCGGACAGAAATTTTACCCTGGAAAAAGAGGACACATGGCAAGCCTATGATTTTGTGTCTCTTTTCCCCTCGGATCAGGACCGCCGCGACGCCCTTTCCTCCGCCACCAGCGCAGCCTGACGGAATCGGCCTACATCTTCCGGGGACCAGATACTGCCCCTGCCAGGCGCCCGTCCGGAGACTTCTTGC
Source organism: Podarcis filfolensis (assembly GCF_964270895.1). Lineage (NCBI taxonomy): Eukaryota > Metazoa > Chordata > Lepidosauria > Squamata > Lacertidae > Podarcis > Podarcis filfolensis. The sequence goes on from NC_139610.1 coordinate 77,280,178, forward strand.
CCTCGCCCTCCCCTCGCTCCCCACAGGCGGCCCCTCTTCCCAGCCCCCGTCTCCCCAAAACCCCACCCACCGGGAACCAGGACCCTGAGCCCAGAAGCCCCCCACCTCAGGCCCCAGAGAGCAGGACCCCCCTCGCCCCCTCCCCGCCTGGGGGGAGCCCCACCCCACTCTTGGCACCTGCCCTGCTGGACTCAGGGGACCCTGCCAGGACCCAGCCACTTGCTGAGGCCTCGGCCCCCCTGGAGGCACTTGGGGGCCCCCCACCCCACCTTCTGCCGGCAGAGTCTGGCCCCCAGTCCCCTTTCGCCCCGCATGGGGCAGAAGAAACCCCCTGCATCGACCACAGTGCTGGCATGGAGTCGCCCTCCCTGGCCAGCGCTCCCCGGGCAAAGTCCCCACCTCCAGCCCACGTGCCCCACAGCCTCTCCACGGAAACGGGCTCAGTGGGGTCCTCTGCCTGGGGGTCAGCTCCTCTGCTCGGCAGCCCCCCTGAGGAAGCCCTGCCCCACGTTGAGGCCAGGGACCTCGCCTCCTTCCGGGGCCCAGATCTCGGAGGGCTCCCCATGACCGGTGCTCCTGAAGCAGTGGATGGATGCGAGTTTGTGGCTCCCCCACTGGGAAAGGATCTTGCGACAGGTCAGAAACCATTCCCACCCCCCACGTGCAAAAAGGCCACATTGCTTGCAGGTGCTGGAGTAGAAAGGGCCGGATCCTGCAAGCTCTTCCGCTGTTTCTTCGGAGAACCTTCTCTGGCCAAAAGTGGCTGGAGACCCAGCCAGCCAGATATTCTTGTTTTCTCAGGGCCAGATTTAGGTCTGATGTGGCCCTCAGCTCCTGAAGGTAACGGGGCCCTTTCTATGTCCAGCTGTTCTTTGTTCACAACAAATTGTCGCTGTTTTTCTGTGTTGGATATATGCTATATGGTCATTTATGGACCTCATAGGTATCTCAGGCCATTTGCACATAACAAAATATGTATTTTATCCAAGTAAAAAGCTTTTTATCTTAGATTTTGGAAATGTACACCCAGGTGTTTTTTTTTCCTTTAATTTTTTTGCCCCCCCCAAAGAGTGGGGCCCTAAGTATAGCTTATACAGTCATACCTTATGTTATGTTTGCTTCAGGTTGCGCGTTTTCAGGTTGCGTCCCGCGGCGACCCAAAAGTACTGGAAAGGGTTACTTCTGGGTTTTGCTGCTCGTGCATGCGCAGACGTGAAAAATGACGTCACACACATGCACAGAAGTGGCGAATCGCGACCCGTACATGTGCAGACGCGGGTTGCGTTCCTTTAAGGTTGCGAACGGGGCTCCGGAACGGATCCCGTCCGCAACCAGAGGTACCACTGTACGTAAATCCAGCACTAGGTGGGTGTGCCAAATTGGCGCATGCCTTTTTCTTTGGGGGCGGGAAGATTGGACGGCAGTGAGACCAGACTCTTCAGCCCCCTCTCCCCTCCGCAGACCCTCCGCCAGCACCTGACTCAGCCCCATACTCTGGGTTCAATGGGACGTCCGCCTTGGAAGAGGAGAGCGGGCCCGCAGGGCAGGTAACGCACCTGTGGGCAGGTGGGGCTTGGGGGTGGAAGAGAAGGGGGCTTGGGGGCTTTTTGCTCAGCGAGTCTCTTCTTCCAGGGGACGCCGTCCATCGAGGCCAAACTCCCCGAGGAATCAACCTGGGATCCCAGAGCAGGTGGGTTTCCTCTTTCTCCCCCCCCCCCCCGGGGTGATCTCAGTCCTATTCCACCCCCCCCCAAAAAATAAATCACTGCTTGTCTTTCCGCAGGTGGCAGCCAGGGCCCCGGAGCCGATTCCAGAGAGGAGGGCGAGGACCCCTCCGTGCCCACAGGAAGGGCTGGAGAAGACTAGTTCAAACCCTCATGTGCGCCCCCCATGGACGCCATTCCGCCCCACACCTGCTTGCTTCGGCTTCGATGAGCCCCCTCCTCACCTGCCCACAGCCATCTGCTGCCACCCCCCTCCCAGAAGCAACTCTCCCCCTGTTTTTGTCTTGCCCAATAAAGGAAAAGTGGCAAGCAGGTCTCTGTGGGTCCTCTGTGGGGCAGGACTGAGGGACGCCACCCCCCAAGCCCATAGGGAATGAATTGGGAGGCGGGGGAGAGCTGAGGGCGGAGGGAGGTTTTGCAGAGCTCCTCCCACCCTGAGGGAGAGCAGTGGCTCTTGCCTGCGGACTGGGGGCTGTAACCCCCTTTGAGCTCGTGGTGCAGCAGCAAAAAAGGCGAATGCGATTCCAGGCTGCGTCAACCGAAGTCAAGGGTCTTGAGAGCAAGGGAAGAAATAGCATTGCTCTTTTCTGCCTTGGTCAAACTGCAGCTGAGGTTCTGGGTGCCTCAGTTTAAGAAGGGTATGGACAAGCTGGAAGGAGGGAAACCAGGAGGACCAGGACGTATGAGGAATGGTTGAAGGAGCTGGGTATGTTGAGCCTGGAAAAGAGCAGCTATGATTGCTGCCTTCAAAACTCTGAAGGGCCATCACATGGAAGACGGAGGAAGCTCGTTTCTCCTGCTCTGGAGGGCAGGATGCGAACCCATGGCTTCAAATTACTGTATTTTTGTGCCATAGGACGCACCTGACCATAAGACGCACCTAGTTTTTAGAGGAGGAAAACAAGAAAAAAAATATTCTGAACAAAACAGTGGCTGTCTGATTTTTGTGGTTCATGCTGTGGCCACAGACATGTGATCTGATGGTGAATTTGGGGTGACCCAATGCAAAAATCCTGAGGATCCATGTGGATCTGTGCTTTGTAACCACGTTTTTGCACCATTGCAGCTCCAGGAAACAGTAGATGCGTGATTTTTTTGGTGCAGGCTATAGCCATGGACATGCTATGTGATCTGATAGTGAATTTGGGGTGACCCAATGCAAAATTCCTAAGGATCCATGGGCTTTTACCTCCCCCCTCCCAGGCAGCCTCCTTTATCTCTAGTGTCCCTTATCTCACTCCCGATCGCTTGCTGATCAGCGGCTTTGTTTCAACACCCCCTTCCCTCTTTCAAAAAAAAAAAAAAGCACAATCTGTTTTTTGCCCCTGGGCAATTTGGCTGCAGGGACTGCACTTTCGCTCCTTAAGACGCACAGACATTTCCCCTTATTTTTTAGGAAGAAAAAAGTGCGTCTTATGGAGCAAAAAATACTGTACAATAAATGTTTCTGACTCAACAGCAGGAAGAGCAGTTTGACAGTGGAACTGATGTCCACAAGAGGCGGTGATCTCACCTTCCTTGGAGGTTTTTAAGCAGAGGTTGGGTGGTCACCTGTCAGGGATGCTTGAGATGAGATTCCTGCCTTGTGGGGGTTGGACTAGATGACCCTTGGGGTCCCCCTCAACTCTACTCTTCTGTGATTCTCTGAAAATGAATAAATAAAGGGTTGCAGGCAGGCGGCAGCTGGAGGGCTCGGTCGGTAGACCATGAGACTCTTCATCTTAAGGTCGTGGGTTTGAGTCCCGCACTGGGCAAAAGGTTCCTGCCTTGCGGGGGTTGGACTAGATGGCCGTGGGTCCCCCTTCCAACTCTACCATTCTACAAAAAGCTGCAGAGTCAGAGCAGGCTGCCCTGGCTCAGAGATGACCAAAGTCCTGCTGGGCAGAAGACAAAGGCTTGCTCTGCTCTCTCCCTCGCTACTTAGGGGTCTGCCAGCCCTCCATGCTGCTGGGGGAACATGACAGACCCACCTCTGAATACTCAGCCTCCCCCAGCACACCTCACTGGAAGGAGGGAGCCAGGGGTCCCCAAGCCCAGAGATGGGGGGCTAGCAGTATCTCCCCCGGCCTCTGCGGTGGCGCTTTGGGGACCACCAGAAAGCTCATCAGTCTTCAACATCAGCAGTGACATCTAGACCAAAGGAGCATTTGAGCCCCGTTCTCAAGTTTGTTTAAAACCTAAAATAGCTTATCTCCTATTCCTTTGAAAGTTTTTTTTAAACCTTTTTGTAAAGGCAATACTAGAGTTTTCACAGCCGAGTCTTCAACTCCTTATTACTTACTGCTTGGCTTTCTTTAAATAGGGCTATGTCTAAAACTTGCCATTTAGGTTTTCAAACCATTTTTGTAAACCCAGGGGAGCATTTCCGCCCTGCTCTTGAGTTTGTTTAAAATCAGTTAAGGTTTATGATTTCTCTATTTCCTTCGGAGGAAACTGAATAGTTCAGTGAAACGAGGTTTGCAGCCGGCATCCCGTTAAGGCTTTGTTCAGTTCTAGGTTTCTCTAATTTTTTCCTTAAACTTTTTGATTTTTGTTTTTTAGTTTAAGTCTATAGTCGATTACTTCTTGTTTCGGGGATTTTCACGGTATTTCGTTTGTTTTGTGTAATTTCAGAGATGTGGGGCTAGCAGTAGCTAGTGGTGGGCCTCTGCGGTGGCGCTTGGGGGACCCCCAGAAAGCTCCCCTGAGAAAACCCCCAAGAAAATACTTATGTTTATTTGCGGGAGGGGGAAAATGTCAAACAGCTCTACCCCAATTTTTGCAGGGATATGAAGTCTACCAAGGCCTCAGCATTGGAAGGAAGCAGAATGAAGATGGATAATTTTGGGGGACACCTGGCACCAAAGCCATCCAGCCTCTTTTGAAGCCCCCCCCAATATATATACACAGCCATACACACACAGTCCAGACCCCACCTCTCGCATTGACAAAGGAATCGTTAAATACATTTTAATGCATATTAAAGGAACAGGCAGGTTTGCCCCCCGCCCCACAGATGCGGAGGGGGGGTCACGCCTGCCTACTTGGCAGCAAGCACCGCCCCTCCCCTCCTGAATTGGCACATATCCCTGAAACTCAGGGGGAGCGTTAGAAAAATGGGGGGCTGTCGGAGGGCAAGGTAGGCGGGGGTTGATCTTTGGGGCCACCGCTGGGGGTGGTGAAATTGGGGGGCGGCTTGCACAAAGGAACCAATACGAATGAGCTCCTGCTTCTGGCGGGGGAGATGCCAACCGGACCCCCCCCCCTGCTTTTACGTTTATTTCCCCACCCCAAATTGTTCCAGTTTCTCAAAGGAAAAAGGTGCGTTTTCTCCCCTGCTGAAGAGGAGACTTGTGGGTCAGGACGGTTACACAGCCAGCCCCCCCATTGGGAATTGGGGCATAAGAGCGCTCCCTACAGGCTGTGCCCCCCAAGTGGGGGGCAGCTGGTCCAGAAGTGAGGAGAGGGCCCTGATGGCTTGTTAGAGGGTGGCAGGGAGGGGGACTGGAGCATGTGGGGTGCTGGCCCCACATCAGGCCCTCTGCTCCGTCCTCCTGCAGTCCCGCTTCCAGTCCAGCGGACCTCTGGAGGCCCCAGCGCCCTCCCTCCTCAGACCTGGGACTGCAGCCACAAGCGGGGGTCAAACTGGGGCCGGCCGTGGGGCCGAGGGGGGCGCTCGGGCTCCGGAGTGGGGCTGCCGCTGCTGCTGCTGGAGGAGCTGGAGCCGGAGGGGCCCCTGGCCCTGGGGGGCGGAGGCGGCCCCGGCGGGCGCCCCGAGCGTCCTTTCAGGGTGCTGAGCTTGGCGTCCAGGGAGAGGGTGCGGGGCCGGCCCCAGGGGGGGCGCGGCGGGGGGCACGGGCTGGCGCTGGAGACGCTGTCGCTGTCGGACGCCGCGCTGCACGATGACCCTTCCAGGAGGGACAGCCAGGGCGGGGGGCCCAGGCCAGAAAAGCGCCGGGCCAGGATCTCCGTCACGGCCTCAATGTCGTCCGCCGGCTCAATAGCTGGGGAGAAAAATAGGGCGGGGGGAGATTAGTGGAGGGGCCGTTGCAAAGGACCCCCAGAGTGGCAGAGCCCCAGAGTCCCTTTCCATGCGCCTCCCAAGGGAAGCCGCGCCCCAAAGCAAGGAACATCTGGAGCCTACTGGGGCTACTGGGACCAGATGGAATTTGGCAGGAGTTTAGCTACAGTCACGCCTCGGGTTACAGATGCTTCAGGTTGCGTTTTTTCAGGTTAGTAAAGGTAAAGGGACCCCTGACCATTGGGTCCAGTCGTGGCCGACTCTGGGTTTGCGGCACTCATCTCGCTTTATTGGCCGAGGGAGCCGGTGTACAGCTTCAGGGTCATGTGGCCAGCAGGACTCAGCCGCTTCTGGCGAACCAGAGCAGCGCACGGAAACGCTGTTTACCTTCCCGCTGGAGCGGTACCTATTTATCTACTTGCACTTGCTTTCGAACTGCTAGGTTGGCAGGAGCTGGGACTGAGCAACGGGAGCTCACCCCGTTGCGGGGATTCGAACCGCCGACCTTCTGATCGGCAAGTCCTAGGCTCTGTGGTTTAACCCACAGCGCCACGGACCACCAAAACCCAGAAGTACAGGAACGGGTTACTTCCGGGTTTCAGCTGTTGAATATGCGCCTCCTGCAAGGATCACGTTCGCAACCTGAGCGTCTACTGTATTGGCTTCACCTAACTCAGATCACCCCTGGTTTAATATCCCTGGTGGTGCAAAATTGTCACAGGAGTGCCTGGATTAAAACTGTCTATCGAAAACTTCACTCTTGTGGTTTATCCCCACAACAGCTACTCACTTTGCGTTTTAGTAAAGCCAACAATCCAATTTGTCAGCGCCTAAATGACCTTGAGCGTTGGAAGAACTTGGCCACAATAAGGAAGGTTTGCCCACGGCGTGACTATTTTCCACCTTCCCTTTTCACCTCTCTGGCACCCTCTCTGCATAGCTGAGGAATTCCAAAATATACACGGGCTGCCTTGGCTTCTGCCGGCTGGAGAGGTTGCGCGCGGCTAAAGAGGAAGCCAAGACAGCCAGCAAGATGGATCCCACTCGCTGTCTTGGCTTCTTTGCTCTTTGGAGCTGGGGAGGGGGGAATAAAATTTCCCCCCTTTATTTCCCCCCCTAAAAACTAGGTGTGCCCTATGGTCCGGTGCGCCCTATGGAGCGAAAAATATGGTATGTTAAATGTTCATAAGTGTACCAACCAAGCACATACATAGATCAGCACAGGAAGACCTGAAACCATTTTGATTCCCAAACTGACCAAATGTTTTCTCTGCAAGGTCAAAGAAAAATGAAAAAGCCTCCCCATTGTCTTTTTCTTCACAAATCCTGTGTTTGAATAGGGTGTGAGCCTGTGACCTGGCTCAGGAACTAAGTATTGATCATTACAAAAGAGTGGCCAGGCTCCCCAGGCAATCCAGTCAAGTGACCATTCAACAGGTAACCTGGCAGACAGGAGATAAACAAAGCACTCAGATTTCTGCTGTAGACCGCCTTTTCTGTGATGTAGGTATGATGTATCTGGGGGTAGTCTTAGGTTACACCCCTTCTATGATGTATGTATGATGTATGGAGGGGTAGTCTTGGACTCCAGGGAGGGAATTTAAAATGTCTATATAAGGGCAGGCACATCTTCCTCCCTCCTGCATGTGGGGAGTGAGGACCCTGTTGCAACAGATCAATAAAGATCAGGCTTACGAGCTGCTTTGCTTCTCAATATTCTCTGCTTGGCCTCTGTTATTTTCTCCTACCAATAGGGAACCCACGTAAGGACTCTATATGGGTTCTTGGATACCCCATAAGGGAAAAGGACAATTTTGGTTTACAACATACACATAAATGGAGGCGCCCACTGGGTCCAACTGCCCACAGCCCCCGCCAGCCCCCTTCCCTGTCAGTGGGAGATCCCAGGGGCTCTGGCGGCGCCTCCCCTGCCCCCCCCCTCTACACAAAGGGTACTCCTGCCTCCTTCCCCCTCTACCTACCTACCTCCCTGCCAGCCAGCCCCCCCCCATTTTGGGAACCCAGGGGACCCCTCCCCCCCGTCCAGCTTTGGGTGGGGGTTACGTCACCTGTCGCTGTAATACGAGGAGAGGAGAGCTCGAATCTCGGCAGAGACAGCGTTGTCCTGCAACAGCAGCCCCTCGCAGTTGGGGGGCGGCCCCCCTGGGCCAGGGAGAGCTGGGGGTGGGGGTAAGGGGTCGGGGACAGGACAGAGAAGAAGAGGAAGAGAAGGGGAGACATGCAAAGAGAGAGCAGGAGGAGAGCAGAGAGTTACAGACACGGATACATCTGGGCGCAAGCAAGGTGTGGGGCAGGCCCCACAGAAACCGGGGGGCAAGACAGAGCCCCAGAGACAGGCAGAAAGAAAAGGGCAGAAGGAGGTGAGACCCTCTCGCCTCCCCACTGTGAGTTCAGGGGGGCCCTAAGCCACCAGCCCACCCCCGAGAGCCCCCTCTGTTCCCTTCAGCCCCCCAACCCTCCCCGCTTCTGCGGACCCCCTTCTCTGGAGACTCACCCATCTCGTGGTAGAGGGAGCCTTGCTTCTGCAGGAGGGCCATGGGGCGCCGTGGGGAGGGGACCTCCACCTTCATGAGCTCATCGCAGCAGTGCTTCCACTGGCCTGGGGGGGGGAAAGAAGATTGTCGGGGGGGGGGGGGCGAAATAGTTAAGCCCCACCCCACATAATGGATCACAAGACACGGCGCCCGTTCACTATCACCATCAACTTTGGGGGGCTGCTGCTCAAATACTTTAAGGGGGGGCTGAAGGAACCTCAGCCCCAATGAGTTGGCTCACATGCCAGGGACCCCCTCCCACTTTGCTGGCTATCTGTGGGGCAGGCAGGGGGTGCTGTGCTGCCCCCTAGTGGTCTCCCCACACGCACCAGAGGACAGGATCCCCTCTGGCCGACCCAGGTCTTAGGCCAGGGGTCAGCAAACTTTTTCAGCAGGGGGCCGGTCCACTGTCCCTCAGACCTTGTGGGGGGCCGGACTATATTTTGAAGGGGGGAAAAGAACGAATTCCTATGCCCCACAAATAACCCAAGATGCATTTTAAATAAAACGACACATTCTTCTCATGTAAAAACACGCTCATTCTGGGACTGTCCGTGGACCGGATTTAGAAGGTGATTGGGCCGGATCCAGCCCCCAGGCCTTAGGTTGCCCACCCATGGCAGCCTTTCTCAACCTGTGTTGTTGAACTACAACTCCCATCGCCCCTGGCTAGCAAGGCCAGAGCTCAGGGATGATGGGAGTTGTAGTCCAACAACATCTGGGGACCCACAGGTAGAGAACCGCTGGATTGGGGTTGCAGCTGTCCTTCTTTAGCCCCCCCATCTCCTGGGAAGGGCAGGGGCTTCTCAAGAGCCTCCTCCAGGAGCAAACCTCCCTAGCACGGGGGGTGTGTGTGGCTGGATTGGGGCCTCTACGGTCCAGCTCAGCTTCTCCCTCGCCTCCCTTGCCTGCCACGACCCCCTTGTGAGGCGGGACAAGGATGCAGCGGGAGGGCCGAGCAAGAGAGGGCAGTGTTGCCCCCCCCCCCGTGTTTCCACACACCCCGTCTCTCCCCCCCCACTCACTCATGTCGTAAAAGTGCTGCCAGAAGGCTTCCATCCAGCGCTGCGTCTCGGAGCGGGACTCGGCCAGCAGCGTGTGGGTCACCTCCTCCCCCCCATAGCGGTTCGTCACGGACATGGTGTGCAGTTGGTTCTTGGGGTCCTTCTCTGTGGCTCGGATGCGCGTCTCCTGGGGGGGGCAAAGGGGCCTCAGGCGCGGAAATATACGCATGCGCAGACGCACCCAGAGACGCCCAGGGAACCCCCAAGGAAGGGGGAGGTTGAAAGATTCAGGACAAAGAAAAGAAAGTGCTTCTACACACAGTGCGTTAAACGGTGGAACTCCCTCCCACAGGAAACGGGGGGGGCACCAACCTAGATGGCATTTATAGAGGACTAAACCAGGCATAGGGACGCAGGTGGTGCTGTGGGTTAAACCACAGAGCCTAGGACTTGCCAATCAGAAGGTCGGCAGTTCAAATCCCAGTGACGGGGTGAGTTCCCGTTGCTCGGTCCCTGCTCCTGCCAACCTAGCAGTTTGAAAGCACATATAAGTGCAAGTAGATAAATAGGTACCACCCAGGTGGGAAGGTAAACGGCATTTCCGTGTGCTGCTCTGGTTTGCCAGAAGCGGCTTAGTCATGCTGGCCACATGACCTGGAAGCTGTACGCCAGCTCCCTCGGCCAGTAAAGCGAGATGAGCACTGCAACCCCATATAGTGGTACCTATTTATCTACTTGCACTTTTTGGTGTGCTTTCGAACTGCTAGGTTGGCAGGAGCAGGGACTGAGCAACGGGAGCTCACCCCACCGCGGGGATTCGAACCGCCAACCTTCTGATCGGCAAGTCCTAGGCTCTGTGGTTTAACCCACAGAGCCACCCACGTCCCATGGAGAAACAGGTACATTTGCGCAAAACCAGAAAAAAGCACCCAACTGAAATAAGGACTCTGCACATGGCGACTGGCCAAAGGCAGACATGGGGAGATTAATGTGTGCTTTTTAAAAATGGGAAGACAAAACGGGGCTGGGGGTGCCGTGAGCTGGGCAGGGAAGAACCATCATCAGTCGCCAAGAGCGAGTTTCAAAAACGGCAAGGTCTCCATTTTGACACTGACACCCCTGACACACAACATGGATGGACAGACCCTGGCCTGGCTGTGCTGCCAATTGAGAGTCATAGACTGGTAGCGTTGGCACCCCCAGCGGTCATCCAGCCCAACCCCCCGCAAGGCAGAAATCGCGGCCGAAGGCGGAGGCAGCTGTTGCATTGAAAACATGCTCAGTTGGCAACTGTGGATGAGAAGGATGGAGCAAAGGCTGAGGGGGGGGGGACAAGCAGGGGCATCACAAGGTGGGGCAGGGGGCGGTCCACGCCAGGTGTCATGCCTAGGGGGGGTAACAAAATCTCCCCCCCTGGGCAGATCAGCACAGCGGCGCTGGCACCCCTGGCGGATGGATTTCTGCAATTGGCACGATCGCCGTCGAGAAAATCCGCAAATACGGCAAATAAAGAAGAGACAAAAACTCAACACGGTAACAAATATAGAAGTGGAAGGAAAAAACATAAGCAACCCAGCGGAAATTAGGAATTGTTTTCAGAACTACTTTAGACAACTTTACACACAAGGGCCGCAAAAAGAAAGGGACATACAACAGTTCCTCGAGGAAAATGGGCTGAAAAAGGTTTCGCAAGAAAGTAAGATAATATTGAACCAGGAGATATCAGCACAAGAAATAGAAGATGCCATTCAAGGCATGACGCTGGGCAAATCCCCTGGACCGGATGGACTGACTTCCAAATACTACAAAGTTTTGAAGGAAGGGTTGATACAACCTTTGAAGGAAGTCTGCAATGAGATTATGGAGGGGAAAAGGGCACCCGATACGTGGAGAGAGGCCTACATTACACTTATACCAAAGACAGAGACTGAAAAGACCCAACTTAAAAACTACCGACCCATCTCGTTATTGAATGTGGATTACAAAATCTTTGCTGATATTTTAGCAAAAAGACTGAAAAGAGTTTTGATGGAGGAGATTCATGGGGACCAAGCGGGCTTTCTTCCGAAAAGGCATTTGTCGGACAATGTAAGGAATATAATTGACATTTTGGAAAAGCTGGAAGTGAACATAAACACTAAAGCTGTTTTGATATTTGTGGATGCCGAGAAAGCCTTTGACAACATTTCTTGGAGTTTTATGTTGAAGAACCTCCGGGGGATGGGGGTAGGCCAAGGGTTTGAGAATGGTATAGGTGCAATATATTCTGAACAGAAAGCCAAACTAATTGTAAATAATGTGGTTACAGAAGAGTTCAAGATTGAAAAAGGGACACGTCAGGGGTGCCCTATCTCCCCATTACTTTTTATATCGGTCCTGGAGGTTTTGCTTAATATGATTAGGAGGGACCAGTTGGTTAAAGGGATTCAGGTCGGAGCTAAACAATATAAACTGAGAGCATTTGCAGATGACTTAGTACTTACATTGCAAGAGCCAGAAGCTAGCACGAAAAGAGTTTTGGAAATAATTCAAGAGTTTGGTCAAATGGCAGGATTTAAACTGAATAAGTCTAAGACAAAGGTTTTGGAGAAAAATTTGACACAGATAGAAAAGGAAAGGTTCCAGAATGAGACAGGGTTAACTGTGGTTAAAAAAGTGAAATATTTGGTGTCAGGGGTTCAGGAGCAGAGGGAACGGATGGCGAGGAATCGGAAGGAGAGGTTAGCGATGATAGCCGTCCGAGATCTCTAAGTCTGTCCAGCGAATCGGAGGATTCACAGAAAGGGGCTCCCGTGGGCAGAGCTGGGGGGTTACCAAGAGGGGCACCCCAGGAAGAAGGGACCAGAGGGGATTCAGAGAGCAGCAGCTGGAAATCCGGACCAGCTACTCCACCAGAGAGCAGCAGGGGGGAGGAGTTCCAGACACCAGCGACAGGCAGCTCTCCGGCAGCAGCCACGCCTGCGTCAGAGAGCGAGGAAACGGTAGAGAGGAGGGTCGGAGACAGCGCGCGCGCGCCAAGTTCAAATGTACCAGAGGGAGGCGCAATGAGCAGCCCGGAAAGGGAGCCAGGTCCTAAAGCCCGCCGAAGGGAGGGGGAGGAATCCGAAGGGTCCGCATCCGAGGCATCCAGGAAGGAAGGAACCCCGGGGGGTGGTAGGACCCAGAGGCGAAAGGAGAGACGCAAAAGGTGGAGCAAGGCTAGGGTCTTGAACTGGTGTACAGGAGGCGGAGATTCAGATGGGACTTCGCCGATCTAGGGAATAGACGTAGAGACGCACGCTAAGATGTGGAAATGGAAACTATACTTCAATAAAGACTTTATTCCGTTCTACCGGCTAGCGTTGGTCCTTTGTGAGCCGGGACCTAGAGGCAGTCTCTGACAGTAAGTCCCATCTCCCGAAGTTTTCATCAGTTCTCTTTGACTCAAGCGGCGTGTGGGGAGCGAAGCAAGGAGGAAAGAGGACTGGTGCCTTTGGAGCTCACAAAAGTCAAGCGACATGTCTACTGAAGAGCAAATTGCTTCCCTGCGAGAAGCGGTAACGCAGCTCAGCGCAGAGATAATCGCCTCCAGGAAAAGAGAGGATGAAGCGGCTGCTGCATGCCGAGATCTCCAAGCCAGGTTGGAAGTGCTTACTAAGCAGGCACAAACGGGTTCCAGATCCGAGGGAATCGGGTTGGGAAGGACTGGAGGCAGCATTGTATCTCACTTTGATGGGAATTTGCAGCAGTACCCCAATTTCCGAGCAGACGTGCAGTTTGCGCTGAAACTGCTGGAGAAAGAGTTTAGAGATGAGCAAGAAAAAGTGGGGTTTATCTTGTCTCATTTGCATGGAGACGCGAAAGCATGTCTGCGCAATCTGTGGAGAGATATGGACCCAGCGCTCCAGAGTTCAGCTGCATTCATTAAAGCGATGGATTCTTGCTTTCTATCGAAAATAGACATTGACATTGCCCGTAAGGACATATTTGAGCTGAGACAAGGGAAAGCCAGCGTGAGGCAGTATCACTCCCGCTTTTTTGCATTGGTCAATGCCTTGGGGTGGGACAAGGATTCCCCCCCCGTTAGAGATCTTTATTGGGAAGGATTGAACCCCCAAATCAAGGATGAGATAGCGCGGGGGGAGAGACCCAAAAGCACCCAGGAAGTGGTGGACAGATCGCTTGCAGTGGGGGTGAGGCTGGAGGACCGCCCTTGGGACAGAGGAGAAGGGCGTTGGGGACGCACACCAGCCAGAGTGCCCTCCCTCTTGCCCAGGGATGTCGCGCGTGCGCAATCAACGCCTCCGCAAGCAAGGGGGGAGGAGCCAATGGAGATCGGCGGTGCTAGAGCTCAATCAGCCACCAGAGCCTTAACACCGGGAGCAGTCAAAACAAAGCAGCCTAGAGGGAACAGGAAGTGTTACATCTGTGACAGTTCGAAGCACATGGCGAAAGAGTGTCCCCAGAGGCTCCACAAGCACACTGCAGCTTCTATGACAGTAATGGGAGCAACTCAGCAAAGTGAACCACGGCAGGGAAACGGAAGCACTGGGGGCCAGCCAGGCGAGTCAGTAAAGAAGTCCCCAGAGATTTTGAAGCCCACGGATCCCCTCCCGCCCAAACCAGTGGTGCAGCTCACCGCATCGCTCCAGCTGCCCAGTGGTCTCACTTTAGAAGTGCCGATTACGATTGACTCTGGCAGTAATGCGGACTTTATCGCACTGGAATTCCTTCAACAACACAACATAGCGCTACTGCCAGCCACACTGCCCCTGAACGTGGTCACAGTGGATGGCAGGGAACTGCTAGGGGGGCAGGTGGTGCAGCAGACACCACCTATGGTGATGCAAATTGGGAATCACCGAGAAGTCATCAGCTTCAACGTCACCCAATTGTCGGACACGCCCATAGTGTTGGGCATGAGTTGGCTGGATAGGCACAGTCCGGCATTAGCGTGGTACCAGCGGCAATTGACCTTCTGCTCTTCCTACTGCGCAGCGCACTGCATCCAGACCTGCCAGGAAGGAGAGGGGCGAGAGGATGCACCGCAGCTACACCTAGGCATGGTGCAAGCGGTGCCCAACAAGTACAAGGAGTTTTTGGAGGTCTTCTGCGAGAAGGAGGCGGACAAACTGCCCCCCCACAGACCCTATGACTGCAAGATTGATCTCCTGCCGGGGGCAACGCTGCCAACAGGGAAACTGTATTCCATGTCTGAGGACGAACTGCAGGAACTTAGGGAGTTCATAGACCACAATTTGAAGCGCGGGTTCATTCGGGAGTCGAAAGCTGTAGGGGGCAGCCCAGTATTCTTTGTGAAGAAGCGAGACACGCCCCAGAAGAGGCTTGTAGTTGACTTTCGAATTTTGAACTCGAAAACCAAGCCCTCGTCCTTCCCCATGCCCAAAATAGACGACCTGCTCGCGACGGTTAGGAAAGGACGCGTTTTCACCAAGTTGGATCTGCGAGGCGCGTACAACCTGATTCGTGTGCGGGAGGGCGACGAGTGGAAGACGGCCATGTTCACACCACTGGGCACCTACGAATACAGAGTTATGCCCTTCGGATTACAAAATGGCTCTCACTGTTTTCAAGCCTTTATGCATCACGTGTTGGCGGGACTCCTTTACAAGAAATGCGTATGCTTCCTGGACGACATCCTGATATTTTCTGAGTCGCGAGAAGCGCACGAGATGGATGTCAGGGAAGTTCTGCGGAGACTAAAGGAGCACAGGCTGTACGCCAAGCTGGAGAAGTGCCAGTTCGACGTGACGGAGGTGGATTTCCTGGGCTATAAACTGTCGGACAAGGGGCTCGCCATGGACAGCGCCAAGGTTCGCTCAGTATTGGACTGGAAAAGCCCGCGCAATAGGAAGGAAGTCCAGCGGTTTGTCGGCTTTGCCAACTTTTATCGCAAGTTCATCAAGGGGTTCGCTATGCAAACGGCGGCCATCACCGACACGCTCAGCTCCAAGAAGAAGAAGTTTATCTGGACGGAGGAAGCGGAGCAGTCCTTTCAGAAACTCAAGCGTCTCTTCGCTTCCGAGGAGCAGCTGCTGCATGTGAATCCCAGCAGACCGATGAGGGTAGAGACGGACGCCTCAGACAGAGCCGTGGGAGCTGTACTGTTGCAACAAGACCAGCAGGGGGACTGGAGGCCGTGCGCCTTCTACTCGAGGAAGCTCAGCAAGTCGGAGCAGAATTACACCATCTGGGACAGGGAGTTGCTAGCCATCCATGCAGCGTTCAAAGCGTGGCGGCACTTCCTTATCGGAGCCAGACACACAGTGCAGGTCCGCACGGACCACAAGAATCTAGAGTACTGGCGCACGGCGAGGTTCCTGAATCAGAGGCACATTAGATGGGCAGAGTTCTTCGCGGACTTCGACTTCAAGATAGAGTACATCCCGGGTGACAACAACATCATGGCGGATGCCTTGTCCAGAAAGCCGCAATACCTCGAGGAGGAGGCACCGTCGGCAGCCAAGCACATTTTCGCACCGGAAGCGTGGGCTTGCGCCTCGGCGACCGTGGATCTGGACGCCGTACGTCGAGCGTTGCAGGAGGACCCCTTCGCGCTAGCCAAGATGGAGGAGGTGCACAAGGGCACGGTGAAGGACGACGAGTTCCAGATCAGAGACGGTTTGCTCATCCGCAAGGGAGCACTCTACGTGCCGGGGAATGACCTCCGCGCAAGGGTGCTGCAGCAGCTACACGACGCCCCCACTGCCGGGCACTTTGGCAGAGAAAAGACTGTAGAACTAGTGACCAGAGACTTTTGGTGGCCCAAGATGCGGGGGGAAGTAGCGGATTACGTCTCGAGATGCGACACTTGCCAAAGGGCCAAGTCAGTGCACAAACCGCCGGCGGGATTGCTGGAACCGTTGCAGACGCCGTCTGAGCCGTGGGAACGGGTGGCCCTGGACTTTGTCACGGATCTGCCCAGTTCGAGGGGAAAGACGGCAGTGCTTGTGGTGGTGGACATGTTTACCAAGATGGCACACTTCATTCCGTGTGCGAAGGTGGCCACGGCAGAACAGACCGCCAAACTGTTCATAGACCACGTGTTTAAGGTCCACGGTCTGCCACGATCTATTCTATCCGACCGGGGGCGGCAGTTCATCTCGAACTTCTGGCAAAAGTTGATGGGCATCCTGAACGTCAAGATCAATCTAGCGTCGGCGAGACACCCGCAGACCAACGGACAAGCGGAGAGGGTCAACGCCATCATGCAGCAGTACCTGAGATGCTACGCCAATCAGCAGCCTAACACGTGGGTGGACTACCTGCCCCTCGCAGAGTTCGCTTACAACAATACGAAGCACGTGTCGACGGGGGTGACGCCGTTCTTCGCCAACAACGGGAGGCATCCCAGAACCTTCCCAGGTTTAGAGAGAGTGGGGGAGGGGGAGCCGCAGGCAGCGGAAGAATTAGCGTCAGAGTTGCAGGAAGTCCACGAACAGCTTAGGAGGCAGTTGGAACTGGCCAAGCACGCATACAAACTGCAGGCTGACAGACACAGGAGAGTAGGGGAAGACATACAGGTGGGAGACTGGGTTTGGTTAGCAGCGCAAGCAGTGCCGACCAGATCGTTGGCCAAGAAGAAGCTAGGGCATAAGCAGCTAGGGCCTTACCAAGTCCAGGCACAGGTCAATCCAGTGGCCTTCCGGTTAGCGCTTCCGGAGGGTTCCAGAATGCATCCGGTCTTCCATAGATCGGTACTCACGCCCTACAAAGCACCGCATAGATTTCACGAGCCAGGCACAGCACCAGATCCGCCCAGAGGAGAACCCAGGGAAGGGGGGTCGCCAAGAGGGGAGCGCATCAACGAAGCCACAGAGATTTTAGACTCGAGATGGGGGGAAGAGGGAGTAGAATACCTTCTTGCCAGAGAGGATACCCCGGCCAGCGCCAACAGTTGGGTGCCGGGCTATGCCTTGGACGAGCCTCTTCTCAAGGAAGAGTTCCATGCCATTTTCCCACACAGGCCCATGCCAGCCGAGTATTTCGATGACTGGCTCTTCACACCCACACTTTCAGGCAGCACGTTCCAGGGGTTCGACTCGGACGAGGAGACGGCACCACACATACGCTCTCCGGAAGGTTCACCCTCGGGTTCTGCCTCAGACCGCTCCTATTGGTGGGATAATCAACCAGAGGAGCAGTGGCGCAGGAAGTGGCTGGGGGGTCCCTGGCAGGCATCACCCTCAGAGGGGAACGGGGGAGAGATGGACATGGACGTGTTGGGGGAGGACGTGGGATTTGAACACGAAGGCAGGGAGATGGAAGCAGAGGAGATCGACGTCGACGAGCGCACGGAGGACGAGCCAGACCTGCCCGATGTGATGTACGACACGAGGGAAGAACTGTATCCGGCACTCACCCCTGCCACGACGGAGCACCCAGAACCCACACCGGAAGGAGGGGAGGGGGGAAGGGGGGGCTTCGAGGGGGGGATGGATGTCAGGGGTTCAGGAGCAGAGGGAACGGATGGCGAGGAATCGGAAGGAGAGGTTAGCGATGATAGCCGTCCGAGATCTCTAAGTCTGTCCAGCGAATCGGAGGATTCACAGAAAGGGGCTCCCGTGGGCAGAGCTGGGGGGTTACCAAGAGGGGCACCCCAGGAAGAAGGGACCAGAGGGGATTCAGAGAGCAGCAGCTGGAAATCCGGACCAGCTACTCCACCAGAGAGCAGCAGGGGGGAGGAGTTCCAGACACCAGCGACAGGCAGCTCTCCGGCAGCAGCCACGCCTGCGTCAGAGAGCGAGGAAACGGTAGAGAGGAGGGTCGGAGACAGCGCGCGCGCGCCAAGTTCAAATGTACCAGAGGGAGGCGCAATGAGCAGCCCGGAAAGGGAGCCAGGTCCTAAAGCCCGCCGAAGGGAGGGGGAGGAATCCGAAGGGTCCGCATCCGAGGCATCCAGGAAGGAAGGAACCCCGGGGGGTGGTAGGACCCAGAGGCGAAAGGAGAGACGCAAAAGGTGGAGCAAGGCTAGGGTCTTGAACTGGTGTACAGGAGGCGGAGATTCAGATGGGACTTCGCCGATCTAGGGAATAGACGTAGAGACGCACGCTAAGATGTGGAAATGGAAACTATACTTCAATAAAGACTTTATTCCGTTCTACCGGCTAGCGTTGGTCCTTTGTGAGCCGGGACCTAGAGGCAGTCTCTGACATTTGGGTATAAATATGACAGCTAAAAATGTGAATTTGTTTAAAGATAATTATGAAAAAACTTGGAGAGAAGTGAAAAAAGATTTGGAGATTTGGTCCAACTTAAAGCTTTCCTTGTTAGGCCGTATTGCAGCTATAAAGATGAATGTATTGCCAAGAATGTTGTTTTTGTTCCAAGCATTGCAAATAATTGATAAAATGGATTGTTTCAAGAGGTGGCAAAAAGACATATCTAAATTTGTCTGGCAGGGCAAAAAGCCCAGAATAAAATTTAAGATACTAACGGATTCAAAGGAAAGAGGGGGGTTTGCCCTGCCAGACTTTAAACTTTACTATGAAGCGGCAGCTTTCTGCTGGCTGAAAGAATGGCTACTTCTTGAAAACACAGACATTTTGGATTTGGAAGGTTTTAATAACATTTTTGGGTGGCATGCATATTTGTGGTATGACAAGGTTAAAGCACATAAAAGTTTTAAAAATCATATTGTCAGAAAAGCACTACTAAATGTCTGGGACAGATATAAAGACTTGCTGGAAAACAAGACTCCAAGGTGGCTGTCGCCAATGGAAGCTAAGGCAGTTAAAAAGTTAAATATGGAGTCCAAGTGGCCAAGATACTGGGAAATTTTGGAAAAGGAAGGGGACAAATTCAGATTGCAGAGTTTTGAGAAATTAAAAGGGAAGGTGAGAGACTGGTTCCACTACCATCAAATAAATGAAGCGTTTAAACTGGACAGTAAAATTGGCTTCCAGGTGGAAAAATCAAAATTGGAGACAGAACTGTTAGAACCCAGTACTAAGAATTTGTCCAAAATGTACAATTTGCTGCTGAAATGGAATACACAAGATGAAACGGTTAAATCGGTCATGATTAAATGGGCTCAGGACATTGGTCATAATATCTTGTTTGCTGATTGGGAAAAGTTGTGGACCACCGGGATAAAATTTACGGCATGTAATGCCTTAAGAGAAAACATTATGAAAATGATATATAGGTGGTACATAACCCCAGTCAAGCTTGCAAAGATTTACCATGTGCCTGATAACAAATGTTGGAAATGTAAAGAAACTGAAGGTACATTTTTTCATCTTTGGTGGACTTGCCCGAAGATTAAGGCATTCTGGGAAATGATCTATAATGAACTTAAAAAGGTATTCAAATATACTTTCCCCAAGAAACCAGAGGCCTTTCTCTTGGGTATTGTCGGCCAAGGGGTGTTAAAGACGGATATAACTTTCTTTATGTACGCTACAACAGCAGCTAGAATACTCATTGCGAAGTACTGGAAGACACAGGAACTACCCACACTGGAAGAATGGCAGATGAAGGTGATAGACTATATGGGCTTGGCAGAAATGACGAGCAGAATCCGAAACCAGGGAAGAGAAGCAGCGCAAGAAGAATGGAAAAAATTCAAGGACTATTTAAAGAAATATTACAAAGTTAATGAAAGTTAGAATGATGTTGGACTGGAAAGTAAATGGTTACTATTAGTAATGGTCAAGACAAGGAGAATAAGGAAGAATAGTCTAAATTTAAATTAAAATAAGGGAAGATTTGCTGAACAATCAATAAGAATCTGGAATACAGAAAGGGGAGGCATGAGGAAGTCGGGGAAGATGGGATATGAAATTAGGATATGAAATGATACATGTTTTTTGTTCTGTTTTCTGTTTTTTTGTATGTTTATGTTCGTTGTATTGTGTTTAAACGGAAAATAAAAATATTATATAAAAAAAAAAAAAAAAGAGAAAATCCGCAAATACGCACAGCTTGCAGCGCTGGTCACCAGGGATGCACACACCCCCGGTGGGCACCGTTCGCATCCCCCCCCCCAGCGGGCAGAGCTCACATCCCCAGCAGCCAGTGCCAGGCCTATTTGCGCGATTGGCGGGCAGTGCTGGCACCCCTGGGAGGATCGCCCTGGCCCCGGCTGCACATCATGGTTTTTCCCCAAAAAATTTTTTATTCATTTTATAACGAATATAAAGAACACAAACAGAAAAACTGTTTTAATACTGTTTTAAAATACCCTGTCTTCAACTTCTAACCCTACAGCCTCCATCAAAGCTAGTCTAAGATTTAAATATTTTTTCAAATATTCCTTAAACTTCTTCCAATCCAGTTTGCCGCTCTGGGTGCCTGAGCGGTTTCCTCCGTCACTGGGGACCCCCAATGTTCTGCCCCCCAACCTGGTCTGAGAAATCACCCCCCTACCTTGTTGATAGCAATGGTGAAGGCCGGCTCCTCCTGCGTCTCGACGTCTTTGGGGTGCCGGTAGCAGAGGAGGTTGGAGCCCCGCAGGAGGCAGAAGAGCCGCAGCCAGCCCTGCTGCTCCCCCTGCTGCACAAATATGGGGGGAGGAGAGTTGTGCTTAGCAGGAGGGAGACCCATCTGTCCACATTCATCCCTCCCCAGGACGGGCGCTGTCCTTCTTCCCTGCCTGCCCTCCAAATCCCTTTCAGCCATGCTCAGAAGCCCCTTCTGGGTGGGGGGGCCACAGCCCCATAGCAGAAACGCTCCCTGCCTCCCACTTCAGAATATTTTTTGTATAAAATAAAATAAAATAAAATAAAATAAAATAAAATAAAATAAAATAAAATAAAATAAAATAAAATAATAAAATAAAATAAAATAAAATAAAATAAAATAAAATTGTATACCACCATATACCCACAGGTAAAAAAAAATTGCTTGTGCCACACCAAATTTTTTACTGATAAGAAATATATTGGAAAACAGAAAGAAAGAACTCCTAGCAGTGTCTGATTTATAACATAGAACACAACTACGCATATTTTTCACTCTATAAGACACACCTGACCATAAGACGCACCTAGTTTTTAGAGGAAGAAAACAAGAAAAAAAATATTCTGAATGAAACAGTGGGTGTCTGATTTTTGTGGTTCATGCTGTGGCCACAGACATGTGATCTGATGGTGAATTTGGGGTGACCCAATGCAAAAATCCGGAGGATCCATGTGGATCCGTGCTTTGTAACCACATTTTTGCACCATTTCAGCCCCACGCAACAGTGGGTGTGTGGTTATTTTGGTGCAGGCTGAAGCTATGGACATGCTATGTGATCTGATGGTGAATTTGCGGTGACCCAGTGCAAAAATCCTGAGGATCCATGTGGATCCGTGCTTTGTAACCAGGTTTTTGCGTCATTGCGACCCCACGAAACAGTGGGTGCATTTTTTTTTTTGGTGCATGGACATGCTATGTGATCTGATGGTGAATTTGGGGTGACCCAGTGCAAAAATCCTGAGGATCCATGGACTTTTACCTCCCCCCTCCCAGGCAGCCTCTTTTATCGCTAGCGTCCCTTATTTCTATCCCCGATTGGCAAACGATCAGCCGCTTCCTTTCAACACCCCCTTCCCTCTTGTTTGCCTTAGTGTCTTTTCCTTAGCTGGAGCAATTTTTTGCTCCTCCTTTTCTTCTAATTTCTCTCCTAATTGATTTAGTCTTCCTGTTTCCCCCCCTTTGCAAGTTTGCTGTCTTTACCTCCCCCCTCCCAGGCAGCCTCCTTTATCTCTAGCGTCCTTTATTGTTTCAACACCCCCTTCCCTCTTTCTAAAATAAAAAAGCACCATCTGTTTTTCTCCCCTGGGCAATTCGGCTCCAGGGACCACGCATTTGCTCCATAAGACGCACAGACATTTCCCCTTACTTTTGAGGAAGAAAAAAGTGTGTCTTATGGAGTGAAAAATACGGTGCTTTACCATATGATCCTGGGAATCCAGAAAGCGTAAAACAAGGATATGAGTCATTCCCAAAAGATAATTACAAACAAGCCTCTTCCATATGTACCCCAAGTATGTTTATGATCTCAGTGAGAGACATGAGCTTCCTTTTGCTGGGTAATCTCATTTCTATTCGGTCTAATTTGAGACAAGCAAGCTCTCATCTCCCCATCGACACAAAGAAGCCTTTCTACCCATATACTGCAAATAAAAAAAATCATTTTGACACTAAACTATGCTGCCCTGAAATGCTCAAATGTTTCCTTGCATCTGTCTGCCACACCCTTGCCTTGCCACACTATAGTGAAGGACCGAAGATGAGACTGCAGGATGAGGCCAGAGGGGCCCATCGAGTCATCCAGCCAATGAGATGCCCCAAGGGGTAACCAGGACCCGAGAGCGAGAGCAGCCCTCTCCCCTCTCTGTGTCCTGGAAGAGGCTGCTGTGAACCAGCTCTACCTCTCTTTCAGATCAGAACCAGTGAAGGCGGTGAAGGTCCTGTGTGAGTGTCTGGAGGCGGTTGGAGGATGGATGGCGGCTAACAGATTGAGGTTGAATCTTGACAAGACAGAAGTACTGTTTTGGGGGGACAGAAGGCGGGCAGGTGTGGAGGAATCCCTGGTCCTGAATGGGGCAACTGTGCCCCTGAAGGACCAGGTGCGCAGCCTGGGAGTCATTTTGGACTCACAGCTGTCCATGGAGGCGCAGGTTAATTCTGTGTCCAGGGCAGCTGTTTACCAGCTCCATCTGGTACGCAGGCTGAGACCCTCCCTGCCTGCAGACTGTCTTGCCAGAGTGGTGCATGCTCTGGTTATCTCCCGCTTGGACTACTGCAATGCGCTCTACGTGGGGCTACGTTTGAAGGTGACCCAGAAACTCCAATTAATCCAGAATGCTGCAGCTAGACTGGTGACTGGGGGCGGCCGCCGAGACCACATAACACCGGTCTTGAAAGACCTACATTGGCTCCCAGTACGTTTCCAAGCACAATTCAAAGTGTTGGTGCTGTCCTTTAAAGCCCTAAACGGCCTCGTTCCAGTATACCTGAAGGAGCGTCTCCACCCCCATCGTTCAGCCCAGACGCTGAGGTCCAGCTCCGAGGGCCTTCTGGCGGTTCCCTCATTGCGAGAAGCAAAGCTACAGGGAACCAGGCAGAGGGCCTTCTCGGTAGTGGCGCCCGCCCTGTGGAACGCCCTTCCAGCAGATGTCAAAGCGATAAACAACTACCTGACATTCAGAAGACATCTGAAGGCAGCCCTGTTCAGGGAAGTGCCCCTGAAGGACCAGGTGCGCAGCCTGGGAGTCATTTTGGACTCACAGCTGTCCATGGAGGCACAGGTCAATTCTGTGTCCAAGGCAGCCATCTCCCAGCTCCATCTGATATGCAGGCTGAGACCCTCCCTGCCCGCAGACTGTCTCGCCAGAGTGGTGCATGCTCTGGTTATCTCCTGCTTGGACTACTGCAATGCGCTCTATGTGGGGCTACCTTTGAAGGTGACCCGGAAACTGCAATTAATCCAGAATGCGGCAGCAAGACTGGTGACTGGGAGCGGCCGCCAAGACCACATAACACTGGTCTTGAAATACCTACATTGGCTCCCAGGACGTTTCCGAGCACAATTCAAAGTGTTGGTGCTGACCTTTAAAGCCCTAAACGGCCTCGGTCCAGTATACCTGAAGGAGCGTCTTCACCCCCATCGTTCTGCCCGGACACTGAGGTCCAGCTCCGAGGGCCTTCTGGCGGTTCCCTCACTGCGAGAGGCCAAGTTACAGGAAACCAGGCAGAGGGCCTTCTCGGTGGTGGCACCTGCCCTGTGGAACGCCCTCTCACCAGATGTCAAAGAGAACAACAACTACCAGACTTTTAGAAGACATCTGAAGGCAGACCTGTTTAGGGAAGCTTTTAATGTTTGACGGACTATTGTATTTTAATATTTTGTTGGAAGCTGCCCAGAGTGGCAGGGTCCGCGGTCCGGATTTACAGGCCTGGTAGGCCACATCCAGCCCCCAGACCATAGATTGCCGACCTCTGAATTAGATCGTTATAACGAAAAAAATAAATCTATATAGAAAACTGTGTTTTAAAATTCCCTGCTCTCTTCCGCCATCTGGTGTGGCATGTTCATAGCACATCCAAATCGCTGCATCTTTCCTAATGTAGCTGAGTAGAGAGACGGAGCGAGAGAGAAGGGGTGGAGAGGATCAGCCCATCTCTTGAGCGCATGGCTCTCGATGCGCCTCTGCCCGGGGGTGTGGGTCCCAAAATGCGGGTCCCCTGCCTTCTCAGCCCCTTCCCTACCTGCAGCGCCCCCCCCCCAGCACTTACCTGCACCTTCAAGAAGCCGCACATGACCTGGTGGAGCATGCAGTTGGGCTGGGCTGCCAGGCGACAGCAGACACTGCCGTACAGGGGGAGCCAGAAGGAGCTCTCCTCTAGATGGGGGGGGGGAGAGAAGAGGAGGGGGTCAGGGGGAGGCAGGTCTGAGTCCCAAAAGAGGGACGAGGGGGCAGGGGGCTTCGTCCCTCCTGGAAAAGAGAGGCCACTTGCCCACCTACATTGGCGGAACAGGCTCAGCGGCAGCAGCTCCACAAAACGTCAGGAGACGTCGGAACTCCCCACCACTTGAGTCTGGACTCTTTTGGGGGCCTCCTGAAAACAGTCTTGGTGAGAGAAGCCTGCCCAGATGTTAGAAAGACGAAGGACGTTTCAGTCCATTTTTAGCCTATTGTCATTTTTAACTTCCAACTCTTTTTCGAAGGAAGGGGGAGAGACTTCCCCAGGCAAGGCCTTTTTCTACCTGCCTTGCTCCACCATCCGGCCTCTGTTTCTCAATTTGTGTTTTATTCTTTTATGCCGTTGTTTTATCAATTGCAGTTTAGAAATTATTTATTGTAATTGTTAAGAGTGCACTTCTGTATAATTTTCATATGCTGATATTATTATTATTCTATACTATTCTAACGATTGTTGAATGTTACTTTTTTGATGTGCGTTGCTTATTTTAAAGTTATGTTTTATTATCACATTTTTGTACTGCATTGATTTGTTATAAGATGTACATTCCTTGCTTCTTCAGCTTGTGAACCGCCTTGAGTACTGTAAGATAGAAAGACGGGACACAAATTAAAAGCGATGATGATGATTGTTGCTCGTTTTTGTCATTGCTAATTTTATGTTTTATAAACAGCTCTGATGTTTGTTTTACAAAAAAAACGGTGCATAAATCTCAGGCAAGGAATACGGTAAATAAAGTCTCCGAGAGGCTACGGTGCCCACCTAAGGGCCTTCTCAGTGGTGGCTCCCGCCCTGTGGAACGCCCTCCCATCAGATGTCAAGGAAATAAACAACTATCTGACTTTTAGAAGACATCTGAAGGCAGCCCTGTTTAGGGAAGTTTTTAATGTTTTATTGTATTGTTAATTTTCTGTCGGGAGCTGCTCAGAGTGGCTGGGGAAACCAAGCCAGATGGGTGGGGTAATTTATTATTATTATTATTATTATTATTATTATTATTATTATTATTATTATTATTATTGCAGGAGCTCACACAATGCCCACCCAGAGCCAAAGCACCCAAAGGCAACTCTTCTCCAAAGAGACCATTCCCCCGGGGCCTTTGAGGTGCGCCATGCTGGCATTTCATGTGCGTCTCACTTGCGCAATTCCAACCAGACGCAGTTGAAGGAGGAATGCTTGAAACTGCGAGTTCAATGCAAGGAAGGCGGAAAGAGATTCAATGCTTGGGGTGACCTTTTAAGCTCTCTGCCTTGCTTTCTGGGCAAGGCCGGCTCAGTGTGCGGGTTCTGGGGTGCGTGTGCGAAATCTGAGTCCCCACAAAATCTCACAAGGGCCTCCCTGGCCTCCCAGAGCCCATGCGCTCAGAAGGCCTTCCTGGCAAGCGAGGCGGAGAGCTGGGGCAGAAATTTATTATTTACTTAGTACATAAAATTCATACACTGCTTGAAAACAAACAAAGAAACCTCAAAGAGGTTTAGAAAAAGCTAAAACAGAAAAATCCAGGAAAGCACAATACTTTAAAATAGTGGTTCCCAATTAACTAAGTACTGGGGAACACTTGTTTTTCAAAAGTCAAGCCATGGACCCCCTACTTTTGAAATGTTGGTATCTCTATGGTAGTTTTTGCTATGTGAATGGTGCCCCCAGACCCCCTGGGCGGGTTATGAGTTTTAACACTCCAGAAACCCAGCCAGATGGGTGGGGTATAAATAAAATTATTATTATTATTATTATTATTATTATTATTATTATTATTTAGAGTTTGGACTTTCACTCCCCTTCAGGAGTCTCAAAGCGGCTAACCATCTCCTTTCCCTTCCTCCCCCACAACAAACACTCTGTCAGGTGTTTAGTATTACAGTAATATCGCACGAACATCCGCCCCGTCGACTGTCCATTTCGGCGAACGTCTGTGGCAAGCCTGGAAGGAGCAGAATGGGTTACTTCTGGGTTTGTCACTCGCGCCTGCGCATAAGTGCTAATCGCGCAGAAGCGCAGGCGCAGAAGCACAAACCACTCCACGCGCGTACAGAGCGGCGCTTTGTTGAGCGTCGCTTTCGTCAAGCTTCTGGGGGTCCGGAACAGATCCCGGACTCAAAACAAGATACCACTGTATTACTACTACTACTATTTTTATTTTTATTTTTATTTTTATTTTTATTTTTATCATCATCATCATCATCATCATCATCATCAAACCACCAGTTTTAAAACATACAAAAAGATGAAACACTAAAACAGATTAAAACCCGCATCAACTTTCCAAACATCTGGACAGACTTGTCTAATCAGGAATGTTTTCAGCAGGAGCCAAAACTAGGCAGGGAGTCCCGCAGTGGAGCAAAGAGCTTTTGAGCTCTCCCTGCCTTGCCCACATGGGGGACCCTCTGCCCCCCCACCCATCCACTAGCTGACTCCCCCAATTTGGGTCTCTGCACTTTCCGTGTCTGCACAAAACCCTCGCAGCCAAACTGGACTTCGGAACGTTCCTGCTCCCGCAAACCCAAACCCAACAACCCCCCCAAAAAACCCTGCTCCAAGTACCGTTCCCGGTGATGGCAAGGTCGTGGGTGCGAAAGGCGTCCTGGACGTGGGCCAGGCGCAGGGTGGTGCAGGCCAGCAGCTGGTACTTGGGGCCCCTGGAAGGAAGCAGAGCGGGTGAGCCCGGAGGGGGCGGGCAGCGGGTGCGAATTCTGAGGAAGACGGCCGGGCGTCGGGCCCAGGATACTCACGCCACGCTGGGGGCTGGCAGCTGGAGGGGGCTGCTTCCCCCGTTGCTGACGGGGCTCCCGGGCACCCCGTCCAGGGCGGCACGGACCCTCTTGCCGGACGAGCGCCCCAGGGAGCTGCTCAGGCGGCTGGCCAGCTTCTTGGGGGTGCTACCCAGGACAGAGTCCTCCTCCAGGCCGGCGCTGTACAGCTCCACCTTCAGCTCAAAGTCCGGACCGGCCTCCGTGCTGGGGGGAGACAAAGCGGGGGGCACAGGCGTGAAAGGGGGGCGCTCCCAGGCAGCCCAGAAGGTCACCTGAGAAGGGACTTGGAATATAAAATACAATTTACAGCACGGGAGAGGACATGGAACTGGAAGGTGACAGCATGTTACAGGTGAAACTCGGAAAATTAGAATATCGTGGAAAAGTTCATTTATTTCGGTAATTCAATTTAAAAGTTGAAACTAATATATGAAGCTAATTCATTATGCGAAAGGCTGGGCAGGATGAATCCCAAGCTGGAATTAAGATTGCTGGAAGAAATATCAACAACCTCAGATATGCAGATGACACAACCTTGATGGCAGAAAGTGAGGAGGAATTAAAGAACCTTTTAATGAGGGTGAAAGAGGAGAGCGCAAAATATGGTCTGAAGCTCAACATCAAAAAAACGAAAATCACAGCCACTGGTTCCATCACCTCCTGGCAAATAGAAGGGGAAGAAATGGAGGCAGTGAGAGATTTTACTTTCTTGGGCTCCATGATCACTGCAGGTGGTGACAGCAGCCACGAAATTAAAAGACACCTGCTCCTTGGGAGGAAAGCAATGACAAACCTAGACAGCATCTTAAAAAGCAGAGACATCACCTTGTCAACAAAGGTCCGTATAGTTAAAGCTCTGGTTTTCCCAGTAGTGATGTATGGAAGTGAGAGCTGGACCATCAAGAAGGCTGATCGCCGAAGAATGGAGGCTTTTGAATTCTGGTGCTGGAGGAGACTCTGGAGAGTCCCATGGACTGCAAGAAGATGCAACCTCTCCATTCTGAAGGAAATCAGCCCTGAGTGCTCACTGGAAGGACAGATCCTGAAGCTGAGGCTCCAAGACTTTGGCCACCTCAGGAGAAGAGAAGACTCCCTGGAAAAGACCCTGATGCTGGGAATGATGGAGGGCACAAGGAGAAGGGGACCACAGAGGACGAGATGGTTGGATAGTGTCTTCGAAGCTACCAGCATGAGGTTGACCAAACTGTGGGAGGCAGTGGAAGACAGGAGTGCCTGGCATGCTCTGGTCCAGGGGGTCACGAAGAGGCGGACACGACTAAACGACTAAACAACAACAAATATATGAGATAGACTCATGACATGCAAAGCGAGATATGTCAAGCCGTAGAGAATCTATGGGGCATTGCCAAGAGAAAGATGAGAGACATAAGACCGAGCAATGCAGAAGAGCTGAAGGCTGCTATTGAAGCTTCCTGGTCTTCCATAACACCTCAGCAGTGCCACAGGCTGATAGCATCCATGCCACGCCGCATTGAGGCAGTAATTGATGCAAAAGGGGCCCAAACCAAGCACTGAATACATAGGCATGCTTCTACTTCTCAGAGGTCCAATATTGGTCTATTTGCAGTCCTTGTTTTGCCGATTTCATTTAATATTCTAATTTTCTGAGATTGTTAATTTGGGGTTTTCATCAGCTGTACGCCATGATCATCACAATTATAATGAATAAAGGCTTGACATATCTCGCTTTGCATGTCATGAGTCTGAAATAAATGAACTTTTCCACAATATTCTAATTTTCCAAATTTCACCTGTACATTTGGAAAGAAAATTATTTGATAACTTCTCGGCCGACCAGGGATTCTTCAGCCGCGGTTGGGACTGCAATCTACTTTCAGAATTGAAAACTGGCAGTGATCTACTTCCGGTTTTGGGGGGTTCAGATTTTTTGGGAAGGAAAGCCCCATTTTTAAGGAGTTCAGCTCAGTGTTGTTGAGCCAGAGATCAACCATGATCTACCAAAACCTCATGGGGATCTACCAGTAGATCGCGACCAACCTGTTGGACATCCCTGGGCTAGAACATGGGTAGGCAAACTAAGACCCTGGGGCCAGATCCGGCCCAATCGCCTTCTCACTTCGGCCCGTGGATGGTCCAGGAATCAGCGTGTTTTTACATGAGTAGAATGTGTCCTTTTATTTAAAATGCATCTCTGGGTTATTTGTGGGGCATAGGAATTCGTTCATTTTTTTTCTTCAAAATATAGTCCTGCTCCCCACATGGTCTGAGGGACGGTGGTCCGGCCCCCGGCTGAAAAAGTTTGCTGACCCCTGGTCTAGATGGCCTCTGGAGGTCCCTTCCAACTCTGCAATCATTCTACGCATCACTTAAGTGCCTGTTTGAGCCAGCCAACCCCTCCTGCCCCCCAGGGTCCCTCGGCAGATCTCAGGCCCCCCAAAACACAAAAAAACCCTCTCTCTCCCCCCAAATGCCAAGAACCCAGAGCCCCCAAAATCCACTTTTAAAAAAGCCAACCCTTGTAACGTTGAAAGATTCCGGGGGAAAGGAGAAACACCGCTTTCTCTGCACGGATCCTTCTCCAAGACTTGCCACCTCCCGCACGGCCGTGGGGACCCCCAGGTTTCTGCCCAAAGGGGGCAGGCAGTGGGGCAGGGACTCACAAGAGGATGGTGCTCTCAAAGCAGATGTCCGTCAGGGTCCGATCCACCAGCACCATCTCCGTGTCGTAGATTTCCGGACCGATCTGAAGCAGGCAGAAGACGGCGCAGCGATGCAGCTCTGCCGAGGAACGAGGGGCATTTAGTTGGCACCGGCGCCTCCCGGACCCCCCAAGCCCCAGCCAGCCCCACACGGCCCAGGGAGGGAGAGGGGAAGAAGAAGAGTTGGCTTGGCGAGGAGGTGCCCAGCGGCTTCGGAAGTGGGTGCCCGGCTCAGATCGTGGGGCGTCCAAACACCACCAGAGGCGCCATGCGCAGGAAGCAAAGGCACCATGCGCCATCGGAGGGGCCACCACCAAGAAGGACTCACCGCCCTTGTTCTTGAAATATTCCGTGTCCTTCCACATCAGTGGGATCCGGAGGTCTGGAAAGAGGAGAAGATACAACATCACGTCTTATTCTGTGAAAAGCTTCCAATGATGTTGTATAAATATCTGGTACTTTTAATTGTTATTTTCTTTTTATTTTCTTGTTACTTTTAAACTTTTTGTACTTTCCCCCCACCCAAATCTTTTTATTGATTTTCCAAAAAAAATTTAAACAAACATAAATCCCAACTGTATTTAAACCAAACTTAGTAACATTGTTAAGTGACTTCCTCGTACCCCCCTGGTTGAATTTCAGTGTATATCATTATAATGATTTTCCAAATCCAATATTCTTATAAAATTAACTTAATCACTTAACATCTTTCCTTGACAGTTTTTTGTTTTTTAAAACTAATAAAGCGATTTTTACAAAAGGAAAAGGAAAAGGAAAAGTGGTTCGACGGAATCAAGCGCTTCCATTTTGTGGAATTAATTAAACTCAATAGCTGAAATTGGATTTTGGAGGCATGTGCAATTAATTGTCACCGTTTTGAATTTGTTGCCTTATGGCCACCCTTGGTGGATCGTGCAAGCTGCTATATTCTGAATAATGTTCTTATTTTGCTGGGAACCAAAGGGGTGGGACCCCCAAAATGTCTGGAAGCTGATCTAAAGCATGGATATGCCTTTGGTCTCCTCCAGAACATGCCTCAAGCATTCTTTACAAATCAGTAACAATTCTTGAAAGCCAATTATAGGGGCAATATAGAATCACAGAAGGGATCCCCTAGGTCATCTAGTCCAACCCCTGGCAATGTGGGAATTTGGGCAGAGGGAAGGCCATTTTTTCTCCCCGAAACAGCTCCCCTTTGGAACTGGGCTGCTCTGCCTGCCTCTCCCCCTGGGCTCTGGGCCTGGAAGGGGTCCGGCTGGGCTGCACCTACGGCCAGGTGGGTCACAGGATCCTTACCTGAGATGCAGACTCTGCCTCGGCAGGGCAGGCGGTCGTCCACGGGACCAGCGTCTGAGGGGCTGAGGGGGGGAGAAAGGGATGTCAGAGACACAGGGAGGACCCCCACCACCGCCTGCCCCCCAAAAGCCCCACTCCAGCATCACGGGAATGTTACACTCTTGATTGACAGCCCCAAGGATGTGGGGAAGCAGAACGACTGCATCAGCGGCATTCTTCATTTAAAAATTTATTTTAGAAGATTCATATGCTACTATTTATTTTTAGAAAGTATGCAGCATGCAAATAATAATAATAATAATAATAATTTATAATAATTTATACCCCGCCCATCTGGCTTGGTTTCTCCAGCCACTCTGGACAGCTCCATACAAAATATTAAAAATACAATAAAGACAATAAAACATATTTGAATATGTTTGATATTGTCAATTGCTTTTACTGCAATACTGTATTTCAGTTTGCATATCAAAACCAGCACAATCACAATCAAAGGCCTGGAAACGATGCCTTATGAGGAACGGCTAAGGGAGCTGGGCATGTTTAGCCTGGAGAAGAGGAGGTTAAGGGGTGATATGAT
This sequence comes from Podarcis filfolensis, assembly GCF_964270895.1. Taxonomy (NCBI): domain Eukaryota; kingdom Metazoa; phylum Chordata; class Lepidosauria; order Squamata; family Lacertidae; genus Podarcis; species Podarcis filfolensis. Next base: position 77,312,191 of record NC_139610.1, read on the forward strand.
AGCCATGTTCAAATATATAAAAGGATGTCACATAGAGGAGGGAGAAAGGTTGTTTTCTGCTGCTCCAGAGAAGCGGACACAGAGCAATGGATCCAAACTACAAGAAAGAAGATTCCACCTAAACATTAGGAAGAACTTCCTGACAGTAAGAGCTGTTCGACAGTGGAATTTGCTGCCAAGGAGTGTGGTGGAGTCTCCTTCTTTGGAGGTCTTTAAGCAGAGGCTTGACAACCATATGTCAGGAGTGCTCTGATGGTGTTTCCTGCTTGGCAGGGGGTTGGACTCGATGGCCCTTGTGGTCTCTTCCAACTCTATGATTCTATGATTCTATGATTCTATGACTTTTGTGATTTGTCCCAACAAAACACTTCATCACAGTTTCTTCCTATCTATTCAAAGGGCCTCTGCTGCACGATACCAAATGTAACAATTCATTGATCAATGTATCTCTGTACTGGCTCACTGGGAAAACTTCAGAAATTCATCTAGACATGTGAGCTCAGCCACTCAGCAGCCCCTCTGCCTGAGTGATAATTCCTGGCCTCCTGATACCTGAGTGCCAGACAGGTAGCCATTCCAGAAATAAACCCAGATGAAGACAAAAGGGTGTGATTCACTTGGCTGGGAAACAGGGAAATGGAAATATCTCTTTTGTGACACTTGGTGGGTGTTTGGTGGAGGGCAAGGAGAACCATGGGCCAGGGTCCAGGATGCTCAGATTACTGCCACCAGACCTCCCCTTTCATGATGCAACCATGATGTATGAGTGATGTAGTTTGGGGTGTGTAACATAGGGATTAAAGGTAAAGGGACCCCTGACCATTAGGTCCAGTCATGGCCGACTCTGGGGTTGCAGCACTCATCTCGCTTTAGTGGCCGAGGGAGCCAGCGTACAGCTTCCGGGTCATGTGGCCAGCAGGACTAAGCCGCTTCTGGAGAACCAGAGCAGCGCATGGAAACGCCGTTTACCTTCCTGCCGGAGCGGTGCCTATTTATCTACTTGCACTTGAAGTGTCTTCGAACTGCTAGGTGGGCAGGAGCAGGGACCGAGCAACAGGAGCTCACCCCGTCGCGGGGATTCGAACTGCCGACCTTCTGATTGGCAAGTCCTAGGCTCTGTGATTTAACCCACAGCGCCACCCGCGTCCCTAACATGGGGATTAGCAGCTAATAAAAGTTGGGGTTCTCTCTTGTTTGGGGCTTCCATCTTGTTTCACCTGGTGGCAGGTGGGAGTCCTGTCGCGACAGTCTTCCATCAAGACCAAGCCGACTGGCTGCTGTTTTGCTCTGGTCTTCCTGGCTGGTGTCCTTGTTTTTTGTCCAAGGGAGCCCTCAGATTTCTCCGCTAACACCCTCCAGAGCCAGACCTCAGCCCCAGAGCGTTCCTGAGCATGTGCAGAGCGCTGGCCCAGCCCTGAGGCTCTTCCTCCTCCCGGCTCTTCCTTCTCTTGGCCCAGGGCCGCACTGGCCCTCCTGCAGACATGCGCCGCGCACCTGCCGCCTCACTCACCGCCTGGCCATCCGCTGCATGACTTGCGCCTCCTTCATGCGCTGAAGCTCTGCCATATAGGCCAGGATGCGGCTGTTGCAGACCAGCAGGCTCTTGGTGACCTCCAGGGCCTGCTGGCGCTGGGTGCAAGCTGCCAGGAGTTTGCAGGCGCCTTCGCGCATGCGGATCTCATGGTCGATCTTCTTCTGGATGTCGGTGCCCTGCGAGGGGGGGAGAGATATGAAAGGGAGGGAGCATGTGAATGAAGCTGGGGGGGCTCCAATCCAAGAACCCCAGTCCACTCATTTAATAATAATAATAATAATAATAATAAATTTTATTTATACCCTGCTCTCCCCAGCCAAGACCAGGCTCAGGGCAGCTAACACCAAATCTAAAACAATTGATTGAAATACAGCTTAAAAAAACAAGATTAAAATACACCATAAAAACATTAAAATTCAGCCCATTAATAATAATAAATTTTATTTATACCCCGCCCTCCCCAGCCAAGACCGGGTTCAGGGCAGCTAACACCAAATTAAAAAACAAGCTTAAAGATTAAAATACAACATAAAACATTAAAATGCAGCCGCGTTTCAGTGGAAACTCAAATAAAAAACTTTTTGGGGATGAAAACATCAAGGCTAACTCTCCAGACTGGTCCTACCTACGTGGGCCAGAAAATTTATTATCACAGGCATATCCCACTTCTCCTCCTTGGAGCTCCAAGCTGCTTGACCCCCCCCCCTCCAGTTATGGTGCCTGAGACCATAACAAATGGCCTGGGACAGGATTGGGAAGTGGAGGTAGAGGGTGCCCCATAAACGAAGAAAGAATCGCCCCCCGGACTCAGCTTCAGCAACAGCTGTGTGTCTTTTGGGGGGGTGAGAGGAGAGAAGCAGCCCCCGTTCCCATTGGCCAGAGTGCTCTGAGTATGCGCAGAGCGCTCCCCACCTCTCACAGGCTTGAAATGTCGGGCCCTTTCCGTGGGGCAAGGGAAAGCTGAGCCTGCCCCACCGTACAGCCTCTGGGGAGCCAAGGCATTTTTGGGGGGGGGGAGGCGATACCTGGGGGTCTTCAGAATCAACCGCCTTCCTGACTGTCAATTTCCCAAAACGCCTTAATGCTGCTGTTAAATATTATTATTATTATTTATTAAATATTATTATTATTGTATATTAAAATATATCACGATAAAGGGAAACATTTTCCTGTGTTTGGTGCCCCCCCCAAAAAAAATACCAGGCTCCACGGTCTTCCCACCCGTCACCCCAGGAAGACCCCCGATCTTTGAGTGAGAATTGATGACCCCCAGAACCCACCGTCAGGGCGAGAGCTCGGCCTCAGAACATGCAAAGCCCCACCTCTGTAAACGGAGAGAAGCTCCTGAGCTTGTGCAGAGTGCCTCCCCCTCAAGATGCCCAGAGTCACAGTAGACCTATCGAATTCCAGGGACCCCCAGGGTCATTGGGTCCAAGGCAGGAACCCCAACTAATGCACCTGTGGCAGGCAGCCATCCGAGCTCTGCTGAAAAACCGGGGTTCAACAGGGAAAGCTCTGGGGGCAGAGACTCTTGCCCCCCCACCCCTTGCGCAATGGACATTATGTACCACGGACGGGGTGGAGAGATCTGAAAAGAGTGATACAATCTGGGGGGGGCAAATTCCTTCCTTCTCCCCTGCGTTGCCGGGGGCTGGACTAGATGTCCTTTGGGGGTCCCCTTCCAACTCTCCAATTCTCTGCAGCCTTTTGCCCAGGCCAGAGGAAATCCCATTAGCATCCATTTTTGCCTCGGAGGCTTTGGGTATAGGTGAGGGGGGGTCCTTTCGCGACTGACCCCTCCCACAATGCCCCTGCCGGATGCAGAGACCCCCCCTCTTGTCTCTACAGCTACGGACCCCCCCCCAAAAAACCAGCCTCAACCGCCTCCCTCCCCCAGCCTGAAGGGCCGTGAAGCAGCAAAAAAATCCAGCAGCTTCTGGGGGGGGGGAGAGGCCCCCCTGGCAAGAAATGCCCTCCATCATGCCAGCCGCAGAGATGGGCAGGGGGTCCCACCTCTTCCAGGCCTCTCAAAGGGGAAACCCCAGCCTCTTCCTGGGGGACTCCCCTCCTCACCCCCCCAAGCGTCCCCCCCCCAAGCCACTCACCTTGGCCAGCCTGCCGCTCTCCATGCCGGCACCCCCTAACTTAGCCGCCGGCCCCCCATGCGGCAAAGGCGGTCCTGGCAGTGGGGCGGGTGACAGCTGGAGGGGGGGGCAGAGTCGGCGCAGCAGCTGAGGAAACTCTGACATCACCAGCTGCCTATTTATAGCCGGGTTGGGGGGGGACAGCTGGGCTGGGGAGACCGCGGCCTCCTCTGCCCCCCCTCAAGAAAATGGGGAGGGGGAAAGCAGGGGTCTGGGGGGGAAGGGGAGGGTGGGGAGCTGCTTCTCAGCCCCCCCAAAAAGACCTACAGTGTTTGGGAGCCCCTTCCCCTCTATGGGGCAGCTGAGAAAAGGGAAGGGGTCCCATTAGAGAGGTTGCATTTGGGGGGCAGATTGGGGGGGCCATTTGCTCTTCATCCTTTGTGGGGCTGGAGGCACCCCAGAACTCTGGGATGGAGCAAGGGGGGGGCTCTCCTAGGCAAACTGATGGGGGGAGGATGGGGGGCAGGTTTTGGGAGGTGGGCAAAGGGTGGGGGGCAAAGGGTGGGGCTGGCATGAGGCTCAAAACTCTCCCCCCCCTCCACGGACCTCCAGCCTGGGCTAATCAGCTTGCGGCAGATTATGGCAGAGATGCTGAGGATTTAGAAGGCTGGGAGGAAAATCTGGAGTGGGGGGGGTGTCTGGCCAATGTGCCCCCCCCCCCCGCCAGGCAGTGGAGTCTGGCCAGCCGGGATTCTCTGCACAACCTCATTTCGGTGCCGAACACAAAATCAGGGTGGGAAGGGGTCCCACGAGTCATCTAGACCAACCCCCCCCCCACTGCAATGCAGGAATCACAGCTGATCTCGACAGAGTCCCTCTGAGCATGAGCAGAGTGCCGCTGCTTCAGCGCTCAACAACCGAAACCAGTCCAGGGAGCCACACAAAGCACCTTGGCCGAAATCATGAAAATTATTATTTACTGCTATTTATGAGCATATTGTTCTAGGACCAGTCAGACTGCTGCATTTTGGATCCGATTCAACTCAGAACATAACAATATCCATCCCACCTTTTTCACGTACAGAGTTCTCCAACTCCTCCTTTGACCCCCCCCCACAACAACCCTGCGAGGGAGGGGAGGCTGAGATGCGGTGACATGGCTGCGTGGGGATTCAAACCCTGACCTCTCCCCCGTCCCAGCCCAGTAGTCCAGCGCTCTAACCACTACGCCATGTTGCCTCACCTTGGCCCAGCCAGGGACAAGACCAGCCTGCACAAGGCAAAAGCCTTGGAGGTCCTTCCTCCTCAAAGGTCTGCGACTCTGGGCTACCTGGCTTGTTCCGGGGGGGGCAGCGGAATGGGGGGGCCGTCTGGGTCAAGGGCTTTTGGCAGGCCAGGGATGCCCAGAATGAGCCAAGGCAGGGGGACGGATCCTGCCTATCAAGTTGTTCATTAAGTAAGACATCAGAAGAGCCTGCTGTTTCAGGCCAATGGGACCCACGAAGCTCAGGGTAGCCTAACATAATAATAATAATAATAATAATAATAATAATAATAATAATAATAATAATAATTTATTTATACCCTGCCCATCTGGCTGAATTTTCCCAGCCACTCTGGGCAGCTCCCAACAGAATATTAAAAAGACAATAAAACATCAAACATTAAAAACTTCCCTAAACAGGGCTGCCTTCAGATGTCTTCTAAAAGTCAGATAGTTGTTTATTTCCTTGACATCTGACGGGAGGGCATTCCACAGGGCGGGTGCCACCACCGAGAAGGCCCTGTGCCTGGTTCCCTGTAACCTCACAGATGCCCCAATGGGAAACCTGCAAGCAGAATTCGAACACAGGAGCCCTCTCTCCTCCTGGGGATTTCAGCCACTGGTCTCCTGCAGAGGGGAGTTCCACAGGTTAATATGAAAAACAGCTTCCTTCCTTTTCTCTGTCCTCCGTTGGGCAAAGAAGCAGAGCTTGCCTGCCCTCACCTCCCAAAGGAGAGGGCCCAGTTGGAAAATGACTCGGGAAAGGGATCCGAGGGATCCAGGATCGACTGCCCTATGAGGAACAGCTGCAGCCGTGGGACTTGGAGAGAAGGAAAGGAAAAGGCGACATGATGGCCTGAGAGTCATTTTGGACTCCCAGCTGTCCAAGAGGCGCAGGTCAAATCCGTGTCCAGGGCAGCTGTTTACCAGCTCCATCTGGTACGTAGGCTGAGACTCTCCTTGCCCATGGACTGTCTCGCCAGAGTGGTGCATGCTCTGGTTATCTCCCGCTTGGACTACTGCAATGTGCTCTATGTGGGGCTACCTTTGAAGGTGACCCAGAAACTACAACTAATCCAGAATGCGGCAGCCAGACTGGGGACTGGGAGCGGCCGCCGAGACCACATAACACCGGTCTTGAAAGATCTAAATTGGCTCCCAGGATGTTTCCAAGCACAATTCAAAGTGTTGGTGCTGACCTTGAAAGCCCTAAATGGCCCCAAAGGCCAAGTATATCTGAAGGAGCGTCTCCACCCCCATTGTTCAACCTCGACACTGAGGTCCAGCTCCGAGGGCCTTCTGGCAGTTCCCTCCTTGCAAGAAGCCAAGTTACAGGGAACCAGGCAGAGGGCCTTCTGGGTGGTGGCACCCGCCCTGTGGAACGCCCTCCCAGCAGATGTCAAAGAGACAAACAAGTGCCTGACTTTTAGAAGACATCTGAAGGCAGCCCTGTCCAGGGAAGCTTTTAATATTTAATGCTGTATTGTTTTTAACACTCGACTGGAAGCCGCCCAGAGTGGCTAAGGAAACTCAGCCAGATGGGTGGGGTATAAATAATAAATTATTATTATATTATAAAACTATGCCTTGCCTGGGAAAAGTGGGGAGAGAGAGGATTCTCTGTCTCTCTCTCTCACAGAACTCTGGAAAATCCATGAAGCTGACAGAAGATCCAGGACAAATAAAAGACAGTCCTTCTTCATGCAGCGCAGAGTTAGACTGTGGAACTCCCTGCCACGGGGAGCATAGCTTCAAAAGAGGACAAATTCAGGAGGGCTGTCAGTGGCTCCTAGCCAGGACGCCTCAGCCTCCGCAGTCAGAATCTGCAATGCTCCTGAATCCCAGCGGCTGGAAACATCGGGGGGGGGGGGCTTCTTGAGCTCCAATCCTGCTCTGGGGCTTCCCTCTGGCCCCTGAGGGAACAGGAGTCTGGCCTGATCCAGCCCAGGGGCTCTTCTGAGTCTCCCTTTCCTGCTGGGCCCAGGCAGAAAGTCCCACTTTTCTGCCAATGGAGACAAACCCCAAAGGGCACCAGACCCCCCCCCAAAAAAACACCCCCGCCTGTGGAGCGAGGCCGGACTCTGGCCCAAGCCCAACACCAGCCTGGCCAGGCGGACTCCCAGCCGATGCCCCAGAAAGCACGGAAACACCACAAGGCGCACCTGTCTGGAAGCCAAGCCGAGGGAGACTGGGTGCCCCCCCCACCGGCGCTGGGAAGCTCCTGCCCCCCAAGACTGACGCAGCCACACAGGAAAGGGGCTCCGGAAGCAGCAGGTGGTCCCAGAGGGGCAACCTCAAAACTTGGCAGCGTCTCACTCACTGTAACCATCGGGAGAACAATGCCAGGGTAATGTCGTTGCATCGAGGTGGAGACACACAGCAAGCGAGTCGAGGGCACCCACTGCACTCCGAATCGGGTCCTGCATAGCTTCCTGCGCCCCCCACCCTTTTTCAAATGAAGGGGCCTGCCCCCTTCCCTATTCAGCTCGGAGACAAAGAGAAGACGGGTGCCAGTATTCAGGTTGAGGGGACGTCAGGCAAACATCCAGGAGACCCCAAGACAACCTGTTTGCTTCTACCCAGCTGAGCAAGGTGGGCGCCAGCTTCTGAGGTCCACAGCACTCCTCAACGGGCATCGCTAAGTGTGAAAAGCAAGTTCGGGGAAACTCCAAACTTTGCACTCTGAGGTTATCTTTTCTCGGCTGCCTTTGGAGACCAAAAGGACAATGCACTCCCTACTCACACAGGTCTCCGCATTCACACGGCCCACATCCCTTTGGAGGGAGCCCCCCTCCCTGAACAAAGCCCCTCCCCGTCGGGTCGCAAGGTCCTGCCCAGCTGCCCCCTTACCTCCAGGCTGAGGGCAATCTGTCGGATGTAGAGCATGTTGAGGTCCTCCAGGATGCGTAGTTTGTCCTGCATCTTGGCACAGCACCCTCTCCCCCACCGACGCCTCCTCTGTGGGGTGCGGGAAGTCTGGGGGCACCCCTACTGCCCCAGGGCGGCAGGGCCAGGGGCCCCTGGCAGGGCCCCCATCTGGGCACGGCTGGGGCCGCTTCAGAGGCCAGGAAACACCGTGCCGTCTGCACCCGGAGAGCTGGTGCGGAGGTCTCCAGCCTGCCTGTGGGGTGGGGCGGGGTGGGGCAGCGAGGCCCCCAGCTCCTGGCCTCTTGCTGCTGCTGGCGCTGCCCAGGCCTCCGTCAGCAGATTCTGCGCCCCCGGCCGAGCTGCGGAGAGAACAGGGCCGTCCTTTCATGCCAGCCGGGCGGCTCCAGACTCCCACCCGCAGAACAAGCGGCCTCTGTGCCTGAAAGGGCAGCAGCGCTGGCTGTGCCCCCCGTTTCACAAAGGAGGGGAGCCTGCCAGCCAGCCAGCTGGCACCCCCACAAGGAGGCGAGCCTGCAGGCAAGGAGCCCCTTGGCCTTGGGGGTCCTGTGCCCCATCTCTGCAGCAGCAGCACCACCTGCCTGGGTGTCACTCTGGGTGCCACCCATGCCCTGGCCTGCCTGCTGCTGCCCCCTGCTGCCCGCCTTCTTTCCCAAGCCTCGGGAGCGTGCCCACGTCGCCCCTCTGCTGCCCCTGGGCCCGGCTCTCACCTCCTGCCCCTCAGCGGGGCTCCTTCTCCCTCTCAGGCCCCCCATGCGCCTCAGGGAGCCCTTTGCTCCAGCTGCAAGCCTCTTCCCCCCATAGACAGGAAACCGCCTGGCCCCACGCCCGCCCCTCCAGCCCAGCATTCCTGGTTGGGCTCCTCTTACAAGAGCCGCCCCTGCAAGCTCCTCCGCCTGCTCCCTTGCGCCAGGGGCCGCCTCTTCCAAGCCCCGGCCCTCCCACCGGCCACCCACCCGAGAGGGAGGGAGCCCGGCTGCCAGCCCCTCACTCAGGCCTGGCGGGAAGGAGGGGAAAGCGGGGCCAGCACATTTCAAACTCACACAAAAGACAGGCACACTCCTGCGCCCACGTGGCAGGGAGCTGGCCAGCGTCCCCTGCGCTCCAGGCAGCCCAGGGCCACATGCCCAGCCAGACACACCCGGAGAAGCTTGGCACCAAGGCAGGCATCGCAGCCAGCCTCGCCAGGCAGCCCAGAAACGGCTCTCGAGGCCGCTCGGCCTGGACCCTCGACCAAAGCAGTCCAAGATTGGCACAGATGCCCCCGCCCCAAGCAAAATGCCACAGCAAAGTCTCCTCCTCGCAGGATGGGCTCAGAGACCGCGGGGTCTGCTTGGTGCCAAGCAGGAGAACGCCCCACTCTCTCCAAAGTCTCCAGGGCTCTCGTGCCAACCGGTTACGCACACAGCACCAGGGTTGCCCGCCTACTTTGGGAAGCTTCCAGGGGTCAGAGCTGGAAGGGACACCTGAGGGTCATCCAGTCCAACCCCCTGCCATGCAGGAACCTTTTGCCCAGTGTGGGGCTTGAACCCACGGCCCTGACATCCGGAGTCTCACGCTCGACCAACTGAGCATCTGGGCATGCCCATGGCGCAGCCAAGCCTGCCACCTTGGTGATGCAGCGCCACCTCTCTCCTGGCCCAGGACTGGGGGGCCCGGTGTAAAAAGGAGAGGGGGGCTCACACCTGCCTTGGCCCCTCTCTCCAACTCGGAAGCCCAGCAATGCCAGAAGTGGAGAGTTAGGAAGGGACCCCCAGAGGCATCTAGTCCACCCCTGCAATTCTATGAGTCTCTGAAATATCTGCCAAAGGGAAGCTGGAGCAAGCTTGCTTTCTGGTGCTTCTCCAGAGTGCAGGACCCAGTGGATTCAAACTACAAGGAAGCAGATTCCAACTCAACATCAGGGAGAATTTCCTTGGGGCAAGAGCTGTTTGGCAGAAGAACGGATTCCCTTGGAAGGTGTGATGGCCTGGGACTCAAACTCGGAACCGGAGGAGTCTCAGTCCGCACCGGATCCTCTGCCTCAGGCGGCCTGATCCTGAAGAGTCCCAGTCTGCACAGGTTCCCCTGCAACAAGCACCAGCTGGGCCGAGTCCGGGGCCTGAGCCTGCCCTGGCTCCAGATGCGGGGATGACCTCGTTGCTTCAGCTGGGCCATCACTTACAGCTGCTCCACTACTGGTTGGGTCAGGGGAGGCTGAGGCGGCCTCTGGGTCTAGTAACCCACCGACGTCTCCCGAGTTGCAGAGACTGAGGTCTGAGAGAAGGAGAGACCTGAGTACTTGCAGGAGGAGTGCTCACCTTCGGGCGAGACAGGGAGGTGAGTCGCTGGAGGATCAGGACCGGCCATTACCCTGACAAAGATAAAAGGCTGTCGGACTCTGCCCCAGGTTGCGGGAGCAACATTGCTGTATGCCAGAACCTGCCTGAGATCCTGTACCTGTCCTTGCCTGGTTTCCTGCCTTGGCCCCGTCGGACTGAACCCTTGGATTCGGGACCGGACCTGGACTGTGTTTTTCAGGTTACCCCCGGGGCCAGCACAGAAAGTGGGTGGATTTTCCTTCACTGGAGGTTTTGAAAGAGAGGTTGGGTGGCTCCCCTGTCAGCGGTTCTTCAGCACTGGAGGGGGGTGGACTAGATGGTTCTGGGGATCCCCTTCCAACTCTACAATTCTATGAGAAGGTGAGGGGACAAGCCAAAGTTGAACCATCACCCCGAGGTGCAAGGTTTGCTTTTGGGTGGGAGTTCATAGCTTGAAAGAGGTGTGCTTGCTTTGTTTTTAAACTGGGGAGTCTTTAAAATGGGACTTCCTCCCCTGCAGCCCAAAATGGTACAGTCCACTCTCCATTCTGCTGGGGGTCCAGCAAAAAAGGCCCCGCGTGGCACCTCTTCAGGGTGCAACTGCCCAGAACCTGCCAAGGCTCCCGAAAGACGATACCAGATGATTCCAATTGCTCCAGAGGGCACCTTCCTTCCCACCCCCAGAATATCTGTCAATCAAAAAGAGCTGGGCAGAACCCAGGAGTCCAGCCTGCCCCCGCCCCACAGCACCAGGAAGACCCACCAAAACACAGCCCTGGAACCTTTCAAGTAAGAGAACGCACAGAGTCTCTGGGCATGGGCAGAGTGCAACCTGAGGCTGCGCTCTGTGACCTAGACAAAGAAGAAGAGGATTTCTACGGGCGCCAAGGCAGCTGCCCTTCCATGGGCACTCACACCCCCCACCAGGAGGGTGGCAGCACCCACCGTCGTAAGATGCAGCACAAGTGCTTTCTGTTTTCCAGCAGGCCTCTTGTGCAGCCTTGGGGCTCCCGGCACCCTCAGGTGCTCCCCCCCCCCCCAGATTCTTTGTCCGTCTGCCAACTTTGGGCTCTGCCAAGCCTGCTAATACTTCCCTCTTGTGCGTGGGTGGCAATGGTGCCCTTTGGCTGCAGAAGCATCGCCACTCGCTCCTGAACATCAGAAATAGAGGGAATTAAGGTGAGCTGCGCGGCGGATTTCCTTTTGCCTGCCCTCGGTCTTTTGTCTGCCCTGTGTGGCTTCAGGTGAACCCAAGGCCTCGTAAATCAATTACGAGAAGGGCCAGGCATATTCCTGGCTGCCAGCCTCCAGAGTTTACCAAGCCGGTCGCAATTCTCAAGGGAACGACACAAGGCAGAACGCTGCAGCGCAATTGCTGGCGGGAGCAAGGAACACCTGCGCTCAGAGGTCTGCATAGGCTGACAATTTGCTACCGGACCCGAGTTCGAGGAGTTACCATGAGTTGATAAAGCCCTTAGCAACTTGGGACCTGCAAGATCGCCTGACCCCAAGGTGCCCACTCTGCCACTTTGATTGGCCCAGCTACAGGTACCACATAATACACCCAACTGGGTATCTGTAAGGACTTGACCATTTAAGGTGGCAGTGCCTACCCTTTGGAACTCCCTGCCAATTGATACCCAGCAGACGCCTTCACTGCATTCTTTTCTGCACCTGCTAAAAACATCCCTTTTTAGACAAGCCTCTGCAGATGCTGAGAAACTTGACACAAGTTTTAACTTGTTTGAAAATATTTTAAGTTTGTATGTTTTGAATTATCCCTGTAATTCAAATTTTGTTGATAATGTTTTACCTTTTTTGTAAACCACTTTGAGGTTTGTTTGTTTTTAAACAGTGCAAAAATTAAATAAATAAGTCTTAAACAGACATGCGGGGAAACGTCAGCCCTGCAGTGCTGTCATTCCAGGGAGCCGTTAGCTGAACCTAATCACCTAGAGGGAAGCATTCCACACAGCCAGGTTCCTTGTTCCAGGCTAAATGCAAATGCTCCCTCAGGACTTGTGTGGGGACTTCCCAGAACACCTTAAACGTCTGCTGTTGCCTCTGGGAAAGAAGGCTGCAGTGTCTGAGCAGAAAGGATCAGTGAGAGCTGCAACAAAATGTTGCAGCGTCAAGCGCTACTCCACCCCAAACACACCCCTGGCTCTCTCCAGTGAGCATGCTCAGTCCTCATAGAATCACAGAATGGTAAAATTGACATGGACCCCCAAAGCGTTGTCTAGCCCCCTGCAATGCAGGAATCACAGCAAGCTGATCACCGTTTTGGGGGAGACAGGGCCTGTGAGCTTCTGCCCTCAGATTTCCGGCACTTCTCCAAAGTGGCAGGGCCTCATCCAGCCTGCCGACACCTCTCCTGCCCTTTGGCGCACAGTATGTGACCCCCTTTTGGCTGCACAAGCAACAACACACACAGGCTGGGCGCCGGAAATAGAAGAAACGGTTATTTCAGGCGGGTTAAAAATAAAAGGAAGGACCGTGTCTAAATGCAGCGCGCCTTAATTCTGGACGGTACAGTGGTACCTCGGGTTACAGACACTTCAGGTTACAGACTCTGCTAACCCAGAAATAGTACCTCAGGTTAAGAACTTTGCTTCAGGATGAGAGCAGAAATTGTGCTCTGGTGGCACGGCGGCAGCAGGAGGCCCCATTAGCTAAAGTGGTGCTTCAGGTTAAGAACAGTTTCAGGTTAAGAACAGACCTCCAGAACAAATTAAGTACTTAACCCGAGGTACCACTGTACAATAATAAGTATCCAAACAAACCCCTGTGTTGCAAAAGAGAACGTCAGCGTTTTCAGTTCTGTCCAGAATTAACGTTCACAATGTTTAGGCAACACGATGACCATATGTAATAGACAATCTTTACAGAATTCCTTCAAACAATAACAAGTTCAAAATGAAATCTTGGACTCAAAGTCTCTGAAAGATTCTGGATATTGACTGCAGCATTTGACATTTTCATTCACATATATTCATGTAAAATAAGATGAGTTTATGAAACAATTCCATATTCTCCCACCACGCTGACGAAGAATTCTACAAATCAGTTGTCAATATCCGGAATCTCTGTTCAGGGTTGGACATTATATTTGCTGAATACACAAAGCTCCAAAGCTTATCTTTCATCGTACAAAGTTTGGCACCTCGCTTCATTTAAAGACTTTCAGAGACTTGGAGTCTGAGATTTCATTTTGAACTTGTTACTGTTTGAAAGAATTCTATAAAGATTGTCTATTACGTAGGTATATGGTCATCATGTTGCCTAAACATTGTTGGCGTTGATTTTGGACGGGACTGAAAACGCTGCCCGGTGGCTGCGTGCAAAAAATAATTGCGGCGGAAAACAGAGGATGCAAAGTCTTCAAGCCTCACTTTGGGAATTGGATAGAAGTCCAGGCTTCCTCTCTACCAAGCGTTGGCACCCAAAGGTGGTGGACCTGCTCCAAGGTGAAAGACTTCTGGGAGAAGATTTATAATGAATTGAAAAAAATGTTGAAATATACATTTATTAAGAAACCAGAGGCCTTTCTTCTTGGAATAACAGGTTTGGAACTGCCCAAGGAAAAATGTCAAATTGTTTTTGTATGCCACAACTGCAGCGAGAATTTTGTTAGCTTAGAATTGGAAATCACATGAAGTTCCAGCAGTGGAGGAATGGCAGATGAAGAGGATGGATTTTTCGGAGCTAGCCGACCTGACCGGAAGAGTCCGCGACCAGAAGGAGGAGGAGTACCAAGAGGAATGGAGGAAATTTAAAGACTACTTAGTTAAATATGTTGAGTTAAATTAATTGGAAAAGCTTGCAAATACCAGATAGGCTTAGGATTTAAATATGTAATGTGATGAATTAATATGTTTAATGCTGAATTGGAAAGAAAGAAAGATGTTAACTGATGAAGTTAATTTTATAAGAATATTGGTTTTGGGAAACCGTTAAAATGATATACAATGAAATTCAACCAGGGGGATACGAGGAAGTCGCTTAACAATGTTATTAAGTTTGGTTTAAATACGGTTGAGATTTATGTTTGTTTGTGTGTTCAAAAAATGTTCTGGAAAATTAATTATTTTTTTTTACTTTTTTAAAAAAGCATTGGCCCCCAAAGGCCCTGAGTGGGCCCGGGCCATGGGAAGCGTCTTAAGGACATAAGGAGAGGCTGCTGGATCCGGCCAAAAGGGAGCCCATCTAATTCAGCCGCCTGCTCTCCGGTGACCAACCAGCAGGGGCACTGACTTGGGCACCAGGTTATGGGTGCCCAATGGCGCTGGCAACGTAACATGACATCATGATGTCGCATTATGTCGTCTGCGGCACAGCGGCCCTTCCAAGGCCTCGCTCAGGTCCAGGGCCTGGCAAGACCTCCATCGCAACTCCCCGTTTAGACCAGAAGTCGTGTTGGGAGGCCTGGCACGGCCTCAAACGTCGCCAGGGAGGTCGAGTCGGAGCTCTGGTGCGAGTCAAAACTGGAAGTTGTGTCGGAGCCATGCAGTATGGGTGCTGAGCACCCACCACCCAAAAGAATTGTGAGTGCCCTGGCACCCAGAGCCCCTTAGAGTTGGCGCCTATGCCAACCACATGCCCCAAAGGGAAACCCACAAGCAGTATCCAAATTCAAGTGGGAGGGAGTTCCGTAGTTTAACTTTGCACCTTACTGTACAGAGTCATAATAAGCCCACCCAGCCTGCACGGACTGTCAGTGGCTCTTCGGGATCTCAGACGGAGGCAGGTTCCTGTGTTGCACGGGGTTGGGCTAGATGACCGCTGGGGTCCCTTCTCCAACTCCACGATTCTGTAGTAAGCCCTGGCAGAAGAAAGGAGGGCAGCCACCAGCGGGGGGTCAGTGGCCACCGCAGACAGCCCCAGATCCAGAGGTCAGGACCTGGGCGGGGAGTCCCATGTGGGGAAGGCTGGGCTCCGATCCAGGAAGTCTGGTCCTGGGGCGAGGAGGGCAGGTGCTGCTGAATCTCTTTCCTCATGCGCAGGGGGAAGTCCCTGGCAGGGGAGAGAATAGAGCCTTTGTTCCCCTTCGCTGGGGGGTGGGGAAGCTGGCCGTAACCCTTTCCCCGGCCACAGGGCAGGCCCCAAATCCCAGCCCCACACTTGCCACACCCCAGCAGAAGCAGGCAGCGGAGGGGCTGGAGGAGGGGGCAGCCCCCTCGGCCAAATGCTCTCAAGAGACAAGTTTCAACCCCTTGTGCGTGGCAGGGGGCACTTCCCCACACCTGACACCATGGGCAAGGCAGGGCAGGCGGGCACAGGGGCTCCTGGAGACCCCCCCTCCAAAAGTAACCCAGTCGTCTGGGTCAGGCTTGGCTAGGGAGGGTCTTTGGTGGTCCAGGGAGGGACAAAAATCCTCCAGAAGTTGTTGATAATAATAATAATAATAATAATAATAATAATAATAATAATAATAATAATAATTATTATTATTATTATTTATTATTTCTACCCTGCCCATCTGGTCAGGCCTCCCCAGCCACTCTGGGCAGCTCCCAACAGATTGAAAACAAAATAAAACATTGAACATTAACAGCTTCCCTAAAGAGGGCTGCCTTCAGATGTCTTTTGAAGGTCTGGTAGTTGTTCTTCTCTTTGACTTCTGCTGGGAGGGTGTTCCACAGGGCGGGTGCCACCACCGAGAAGGCCCTCTGCCTGGTTCCCTGTAACTTGGCTTCTCGCAGTGAGGGAACCACCAGAAGGCCCTCGGAGCTGGACCTCAGTGTCTGGGCAGAACGATGGGGGTGGAGATGCTCCTCCAGGTATACAGGACCGAGGCCATTTAGGGCTTTCAAGGTCAGCACCAACACTTTGAATTGTGCTCAGAAACGTACTGGGAGCCAATGCAGATCTCTCAGGGCCGGTGTTATGTGGTCCCAGCGCCCACTCCCAGTCACCAGTCTAGCTGCTGCATTCTGGATTAACTGTAGTTTCTGGGTCACCTTCAAAGGGAGCCCCACGTAGAGCGCATTGCAGTAGTCCAAGCAAGAGAGAACCAGAGCATGCACCACTCTAGCGAGGCAGTCCACAGGTGGGGAGGGAGGCTGAAGGCATGACCTTAGGTGCCCAGGGGTGTAGGAAGAGCAGCTGAAGACGCAGCATTGTCTGCACAGACTGGCAGCCCCTCTCCAGAATTTGGGTCTGGGGTCTCTCCCATCTGCACCTGGAGGTGCCAGCAGGGATTCTACCTGCGACCTTCTGCACACAAGTCAGCTGCTCTGCCGTGGAGCCACAGGGCCTGGTCTGTGGGGAAAAGAGGCCCTGGGCCACCCTGAGGTCCTCATGCCTTCAGGGACTCCAAGGCCTTGGTTCAGTCCCAGATTTAGGACAGGGGTGCGGGTTCCTCGCACAGGGGGCACAAAATAATAAGGATAATAATGTTAATAATACCTATATTTATACGGGTACCTCCTGAGAAGATCCCTAAAAAAAGCAACTGTACCAAAAAGGAATTATTGTGAAAATAAATTTTTTGGGGGGGATTCTTGTTCTTGCTCTGATTGCTCCCATTCCAGGAGGGGCTGGGGTTGAGGGAGGCCACTTGCTGTGAGAACTGCAAGTGGGGTGTCCCTAGTATGGGGGATGAGGAACATGGCAAGCGAGGCGACCTTTCCTAGGGGCCCTTTGCCTACAGCTCAGTCTGGGGCTCTGTGGGGCAAGGGCTTCTGGCACCTGAGACCTCAGTTGCCCCCTCTGCAAAATGGGAAGAAGTGGCCTCACAGAGCCACTGCAAGGAGGAACTTGGCTTTGCTTGAAAAGTGCAGCTCACTCGGCCGTACAAACCGCTGTGCAAATAAGTATAGATTTATTTCGTACCTGTTACTCCCAGCCATCCACTGGCTCTCGCCCAAAATGTTCCCCAAATCCCTGTCACCTTCTGAACATGAGCAAACCTCTCCCCCACTTCAGATTCAGCCCTCCCCCTGGACCCCCCCATCATAACCATCCTCCACCGTCACCAAGAAAGCCAGTGTGGCCGAGGGGTTAGAGTGTTGGACAAGGACCTGGGAGACCCGAGTTCAAATCCTACCCCCAACTTCGCCATGAAGCTCCCTGGGTGACCTTGGGCCAGTCACTGCCTCTTGGCCTCACGGGGTCCTTGTGGGTGTTAAATGAGGACCAGGCACCGGGAGACCCCTACTGGATTTGAATCCGCTTTATAAACTGGTTCTAACTTTAAAGCTGCTGTTACACCATTATTATTATTAATATTAATATTTGCATTCTGCCCTTCATTTGAAGATCACAGGGTGGCTTGTCCAACAAATGACAGACTAGATGATATTGTTGATGTTTACCGAATCTTAAATTACGTTTATTACTATTCAGTTTCCACTGAAACGAGGCTGCATTTTAATGTTTTAATGTTGTATTTCAATCTTGTTTTTTGAGCTGTATTTCAATCAATTGTTTTTATATTTGGTGTTAGCTGCCCTGAGCCCAGTCTTGGCTGAGGTATAAAGAAAATTTATTATTAATTATTATTAGTATTACATGTGACTAATAAATTTATTGATTTATTTAAAATGGCGACTAGGACTGGGAGACCAGGTTTCAAATTAGTCTGCTCAACCACGAAGCTCACTGGATGACTTGGGGGGCCAGCCCCTCTCGGCCCAACCTAGAGCCTCCCTCGCAGGGTTGGCGTCAGAATTAATCGAGGGCAGGTGGGGGGGGAGAACCATGTAAGTCACTTTGCGCTCCTTAGAGGGAAAAAAGAGGGATATAAACGCAGTGTGGAAAAAATCTCCCACGGTGGTGGTGGGTCCCACTCTCGTCTCCTGCCCCTCCCCGTCGAAAAGGGATCCCCAGGGCCATCTAGTCCAGCCCCCTGCAATGCAGGAATGTATCTTCCCTCCCCAGTCTGGACACGAAACCATTTCTCAGCTGCTCCGGCGTGGCGCCCCTTCCGCGCCAGGTGCTCGACGAACCGCGCCAGGAGCGCCTCGACGGGAGCGCGTCCCGCAAACCTCGCCCCCGCCCCCCCGCCACGGCCACGCGCAGCCTCGCCTCCGCCCGGGACTTTCCCACGCCACCCGCGTGGCCGTCCGCTCCCCCCCCGCGCCTACCTGGTCCGTGTCGCCGACGAGGCTAAGGCGGAACCGGCCCCGTCGGATCTCCATCTCCAGGGCTGAGCCCCGCGCCACCGTCACTCGGCTGCGGTGGTGGCGCTGGAACATGGTGGAGACGGAGCGGGGGCGATTCGTGCCGGGTCTGGTCTGGGCAGCGCACCGGGAACCGTCGGGGCAAGTCGGGTGGGCAGCCTCCTCAAGCGCCGCGGAAGGGACTTCGGCTCCGACGGCGGGCGGCCCCGGGCGCGAGTCCCACCTGGGCGGCCTTTAGCGGCGGGGGCGGCGCCGCAGCTGCTTCCGCCTCGCCCCGCCCCGTCGTGGGAGGCGAAGGCCGCCCGGCGAGCGCGGAGATGCGGCGGCGGGGCGCGGAGAGGAGGCGCAGGGGCGGGACGGGGCACGGAGTCCGCGGGGGTCCTGCAGCCCCGGCCGGGACGCGCGACCCTCGACGGCACCCGACGGCACCTTCCGCCCGACCCTCCTCGGCGCCCCCGGCCCAAGCGTGGCTCTCAAGAAATGCTGAACTTATCCATCAAAAAATTAGCAATAATTGAAGTTGAGAGGAAAATGAGCTCTTCGGATGGCAAGGGTTGTTCGACAGGGCAGCAGTCTCCCTCGGAAGGTGGAGGTGTTTCAGCAGAAGTTGGGGGCCGCCGGCCAGGAATTCTTTAGCCGCACTTCCTGAACTCAGGGGGTTGGGCTAGATGACCCCACAGAGTCCCTTCCAACTCTTCAGTTCTATGCAACCCGACAATTGTGTGCCTGGATAGGCTTGCCCAAACAGAGACATTTTAAATAAAAGAATTCCTTCCAGTAGCACCAACTAAGTTTGTTCTTGGTATGAACTTTCGTGTGCATGCACACTTCAGAAGGTTGGCGGTTCAAATCCCCGCGACGGGGTGAGCTCCCGTTGCTCGGTCTCTGCTCCTGCCCACCTAGCAGTTCAAAAGCACACCAAAAAGTGCAAGTAGATAAATAGGTACTGCTCTGGCGGGAAGGTAAACGGTGTTTCCGTGCGCTGCTCTGGTTCACCAAAAGCAGCCTAGTCCTGCTGGCCACATGACCCGGAAGCTGTACGCCAGCTCCCTCGGCCAATAAAGCGAGATGAGCACCGCAACCCCAGAGTCAGCCACGACTGGACCTAATGGTCAGGGGTCCCTTTTAAGTAATTGGTATGAGCTTTTGTGTGCATGCACACTTCTTCAGTTACACTGAAACAGGCTTCTGAAATAGACTTCTGTTTCAGTGTATCTGAAGAAGTGTGCATGCACACGAAAGCTCATACCAATGACAAACTTAGTTGGTCTCTAAGGTGCTACTGGAAGGAATTTTTTTATTTTGTTTCGACTACGGCAGACCAACACGGCTACCTACCTGAAACTAGAGGCATTTTAAGCAGGCATCGAAAAGAGTGCAGCGCAGGCTCTTGCCTGATGTCAACAGGCAGGGAGTTCCAAAGTGCTGTAATAAATGAAAATATTTCTTACAAACACGGAAAAGGATATTGTGTGGCCCCTGTCACAGGGCCGGTTCTGCAGATCGAAGCATCTGAGGGGCCACGTTCATGGAGAGCCTGGTGTGCCTGAGATTCCCTCGGGGTTCCTGCTCCCCCTTTATTTTTAGGGGGCCAGTTTCCTTTAATTTCTCCCCAGGGAGGCAGGATGCTGGGGGTCTCCTGGGGGCGCTTCTCTATTCGAAGTCCTGGGGGTGCCAATGCCTTACTTACACAGAAGCATTCAAGGTCCTCGAAGCTGTGGGGTGGAGGTCCTGCCAGGGCTGTCTGCCAAAAGGGCTGAGGAGGAGTCTCTGTGGCTCAAGGCTGCAGCTGGCGGGAAGGGGGGGCAGACAGATGCCAGGAGCCTCTGGGCAGAGACTGGCACCGAGGCAACGCACATGGGGGGGTGGCCTTCAGGCATGTGCCAGAGCTTCTGTGTTTGGGATCAGGGCCAAAAGCAAGCAAGACGAGGCTTAGTTTGGGCCTCTTCCTTTGGACTTGGGGTGGGGGTTATAGGAAGGAGGGGGCCCTTCAACTCTCCCCCCATGGAGGTTGGGTGGCCGTCTGTCAGGGATGCTTTAGCAGAATCATAGAATGGTTGAATTGGAAGGGATCTGTGGGTCATCTAGTCCAACCCCCTGACATGCAGGAATCTCAGCACCTCAGTACAGTGGGGGGGGGTTGGACTGCATAACCATTTGGAATCGCTTCCCAACGCCATATATTTATTTATTAGATTTCATTCAAGAATCACAAGATAGAAACACAAAAACACATAACATAACAGCAAACGAAAACAAGAACCCACCACACACAGGCACACACACACACAGTCTAAAAGGGCACGGATCGTTTGATTCGCCTAATTTAAATTAAATTAAAGTTAATTTAATTAGGAAAAGGCTGGGAGAAGATGAACATTTTTGTCTGGCTCTTAAAGACATATAATGAAGGCACCAGCCAAAGTTTGCTAAATGTCCCTGGGGGGAGAATTCCATAGACGGGGAGCCACCGCAGAAAAGGCCCTGTTCTCGTGTTGCCACCCTCCGGGCCTCTTGAGGAGGAGGCACATGAAGAAGGGCCTCAGAAGATGATCTCAGGGTCTGGGTAGGTTCATATGGAGAGAGACGGACCTTGACGTATTGCAGTCCTGAGACGTTTAAGGCTTTGGAGATCAAAACCAGCACTTTGAATTGGGCCTGGAAACTAATTGGTAGCCAGTGCAGTCGGATCAGGATCGGTGTGAGATGGTCAAACCTGGCCGCTGAATTCTGCACCAGCTGAAGTTTCCAAACCATCTTCAGAGGCAGCATTGCAGTAATCCACAGGTAGGCAAACTAAGGCCCGGGGGCCGGATCTGGCCCAATCGCCTTCTCAGTCCGGCCCACAGACGGTCCGGGAATCAGCGTGTTTTCACATGAGTAGAATGTGTCCTTTTATTTAAAATGCATCTCTGGGTTATTTGTGGGGCATAGGAATTCGTTCATTTTTTCCCTTCAAAATATAGTCCGGCCCCCCACAAGGTCTGAGGGACAGTGGACCAGCCCCTGCTGAAAAGTTTTCTGACCCCTGCGGTAATCTAACCTTGAGGTTACCAGAGCATAGACAACAGTAGTTCGGCTGTCCCTGTCCGGATAAGGGCTGAAGGTGATGGAAGGCAGATCATTTAGTGCGGCATCACCTACCCTCTGGAACTCCCTGCCTATTGATATCCAGCAAGCGCCTTCGCTGTATTCTTTCAGCACCTGCTAAATACATTTCTTGTTTAGACAAGCCTACTCAGACACTTAGAAGGTTGGTGCAAATTTTAGCCTGTTTTAGTATTTTAACTTTTTGTATGCTTTAAAGCAGGCATAGGCAACCTTCGGCCCTCCAGATGTTTTGGCCTACAACTCCCATGATCCCTAGCTAACAGGGCCAGTTGTCAAGGATGATGGGAATTGTAGTCCAAAACATCTGGAGGACTGAAAGTTGCCTATGCCTGCTTTAAACTGTTGTAATATTTTATTGATTGTTTGATCTTTTCGTAGACCACTTTGACGGTTGTGGTTTTTTAAAATAATAATAATAATAATCACTGTATAATTTTAATGAAATAAAGAGAGAGAGCGTGCGCACACAGTCTGTTCCTTCCAGATCAGTTTGGAGTGTGGATGGGGACCACCTGCCTTCTTGCCGCTTCCTCATCTTGGCTTCTTAGGGGTAGCCCTAGGGGGGCTGACTGCTTTCTTGGGCCTGAGAGGAGGGGGGGGTCCACAAATGGCAAGACTCTTCTTGTTGCATCCTTTTTAAAATTAATTTTCAATTTTACAATATACATTATAATTCAAACAATAATCATAATCTTATAGGATTCCCTGAAACCTCAGACTCCCCTCCCCCCTTCCATGGGTTTCATTGTCAGTCTTCTTCTACCCCATCATATAGTTTCTCCACCTTTCTTTAAAAATCCATTTTGATCTTAGTTTTTGTTACATTACAAGTGTTGTTATAATCCTGCCAAAGTTTTTAGTTGTTTACAGTGTTCTCTTAAGTAAATTACAAATTTTCCCCATTCCTTATTACAGTTTCTATCTTCCTGGTTTCTGATTTTCCCGGTCATTTCCGCCATTTCGGCGTAGTCCATCATCTTTATCAACCATTCATCTCTGGTCGGACTTTGTCTTCTTTCCACCTCTGGGCCAGTAATATCCTCGCTGCTGTCACTGCATACATGAATAGTCTTTTCTGCTCCTTTGGTATTTCTGCATCTAAAATCTTCTTGCTCCATCTTTTGTTGCTGTTGTTGAGTCGTTTGGTCGTGTCCGCCTCTTCGTGACCCCCTGGACCAGAGCAGGCCAGGCCCTCCTGTCTTCCACTGCCTCCCTCATGTTTGTAGCTTCGAGAACACTGTCCCACCATCTCGTCCTCTGTCGTCCCCTTCTCCTTGTGCCCTCCATCTTTCCCAACATCAGTCTTTTCCAGGGAGTCTTCTCTTCTCATGAGGAGGCCAAAGTCTTGGAGCCTCAGCTTCTTCGGCGATCAGCCTTCTTGATGGTCCAGCTCTCACTTCCATACATCACGACTGGGAAAACCAGAGCTTTAACTATACGGACCTTTGTCAGCAAGGTGATGTCTCTGCTTTTTAAAACAAAAAAATTTTTTTCCTTCCAGTAGCGCCTTAAAGACCAACTAAGTTAGTTCTTGGTATGAGCTTTCGTGTGCATTTTTCTTCAGCATTTTTAAGATGCTGTCTAGGTTTGTCATTTTTTTTCTCCCAAGAAGCAGGCGTCTTTTAATTTCATGGCTGCTGTCACCATCTGCAGTGATCATGGAGCCCAAGAAAGTAACATCTCTCACTGCCTCCATTTCTTCCCCTTCTATTTGCCAGGAGGTGATGGGACCAGTGGCCATGATCTTCGTTTTTTTGATGTTGAGATTCAGACCATATTTTGCGCTTTCCTTTTTCACCCTCATTAAAAGGTTCTTTAATTCCTCCTCACTTTCTGCCATCAAGGTTTTGTCATCTGCATATCTGAGGTTGTTGATATTTCTTCCAGCAATCTTAATTCCGGCCAGGGATTCATCCAGCCCAGCCTTTCGCATGATGAATTCTGCATATAAGTTAAATAAACAGGGAGACAAAATACAGCCTTGTCGTACTCCCCCAAAGTGCCACAGTCCAGCCACATTAGGCTTCTTCAGGGAGTGAATCGTAGCATTGGAAGGGATCCCAAGGGTCACCGCCTGCAATGCACTCTGCTTATGCTCTAGGGCACCCTTATTTTTGGGGATGTCATGTACACCCTGCTGGCGAAGATAAATCCGTAACGCCTTAAGGCCGAGGCCAGCCTTGCGCACCGTTCCCTGCCGCGGGCGCGCCTCCCTTCCGAGCGCACGGGGAGCCCCCTCCCGTCCGGCCCGCCCAGAAAAGCCAGACACGCAGAAGGCGGGCCGGGAAAACCCCGGCGGGGCAGCGGGGATGACTCAGCCGCTCCCAGGCTGCGCAAGAGCTCCCGCGGCTTGCGCAACCTTGCGCCGCTCTCCGCCCGCGGGCGCCCCGTCGGAGCCTGCTAGAGAGAAAGCCGTCGGCCCGGATCCGAAAGAGCGAGCCTCCTCCTCCTCCGCCCCGCCGGGTGGAAGGAGACGCGCAGCTACACCAGCCTCAGCGCGGCCACTTACTCACGAGTAAGCCCCGCTGGATGTATGGAAGTGAGAGCTGGACCATCAAGAAGGCTGATCGCCGAAGAATGGATGCTTTTGAATTCTGGTGCTGGAGGAGACTCTTGAGAGTCCCATGGACTGCAAGAAGATCAAACCTCTCCATTCGGAAGGAAACCAGCCCTGAGTGCTCACTAGAAGGACAGATCCTGAAGCTGAGGCTCAAGCATTTTGGCCACCTCATGAGAAGAGAAGACTCCCTGGAAAAGACCCTGATGTTGGGAAAGATGGAGGGCACAAGGAGAAGTGGACGACAGAGGACGGGATGGTTGGACAGTGTTCTCGAAGCTATGAACATGAGTCTGACCAAACTGCGGGAGGCAGTGGAAGACAGGAGGGCCTGGCGTGCTCTGGTCCAGGGGGTCACGAAGAGGCGGACACGACTAAACGACTAAACAACAACAACAAAGGGTCAAAATTGTAGAGTCGGAAGGGACTCCAAGGATCATCTAGTCCAGTGTTTCCCAAATTTGGGTCTCCAGCTGTTGTTGGACTACAACTCCCATCATCCCTGACCACTGGTCCTGCTAGCTAGGGATGATGGGAGTTGTGGTCCAAAAACAGCTGGAGACCCAGCCTTGGGAAACTGATCCAAGCCCCTGGAATGCAGGAATCTCAGCTCAAGCATCCATGTCAGATGGCCACCCATGCACTGCTTAAAATCCTCGGAGGAAGGAGAGGCCACAACCTCCGGAGGGAAACCATTCAGCTCTTAGTGTCAGAAAAGTTCTTTCTGCTGTTTAGTCTGAATCTCCTTTCATGTAACTTGAAGCCATGGGTTTGGATCCTGCCCCCTGGAGCAGGAGAAAACAAGCTTGTTTCCTCTTCCATGAGACTGCCCTCTAGCTATATCTCCTCTCAGTCTCCTTCTCTCTAGGCTAAACACACCCAGTTTCTTCACCCCTTCATCCTAAGGCTTGTTTTCCAGACCTTTGATCATCTTGGTCTCCCTCCTCTGGACACGTCTCAGCTTAGAATCATAGAATCATAGAGTTGGAAGAGACCACAAGGACCATCGAGTCCAACCCCCTGCCAACCTCCTTCTTAAATTGTGGTGCCCAGAACCGGACACAGGATTCCAGGCGTGGTCTGACCAAGGCAGGATAGAGACTTCCCTTGATCTGAACACTAGACTTTGGTTGGTGCAGCCTAGAATAGCATTCGCTATTTTTGCTGCAGCATCACACTGGGGGCTCGTGTTCAGCTTGTGGTCCACTAAGACACCCAGATCCTTTACACATGTACCACTGGCAAGCCACGTGTCTCCAATGTTTGAGATGTGTCAAGAGAGGTGCCAACAGATTATGACAGTTGCCTCCCCTGCTTCTCTTATAAGAAAGAACCCAGCCGATCAAATTACAGGAATTGGTGGAGATGGCTCAATTGTCTAGCAAACTCAGAGGAATCTCCAAGCAAAAATTTGCGGAAAAATGGGATGGTTATAGAAGATATGTTCAAAAATACAAGAATAGTTTTGACTCCGTGCTAGCATTCGAGTGACAAAGGAAGTAAAAGGAGGTGGATAACAATTAAGGATCTATTATGTTTTCTGAATGTATTGGAAAATTTATATAGAAAAGTCTATTGTTTTGTGTACATTTGACTGTAAGATAAAATGTATGCGAAGGGACTTGACAGGAAGTCAAAGTTGCAGAAAAGATTTTATAAGATAAAAGAGGAAAAAATATTTACTTTTATTATTATCATTTTTTTCTTTTTTTGGGTGTTTTGTATTAAATGTTTGGGAGGAAATCAGACGGCAAATAACAAATAAACTAAATATTGACGTATGTAATTTTATTTCTCAATTATATTTTGTGGTGGTATGGTTGAATGTTTTTTTTTTTGTAACATAAAATCATTCAATAAAAATTATTTTAAAAAGAAAGAAAGAAAGAAAGAAAGAAAGAAAGAAAGAAAGAAAGAAAGAACCCAGCCGGCTCAGCTTCCTTTCAGTTGTTCCAGGCCTGCAGGCTCCATCTTTTATTTGCACGCCTTTTTATTCACCAGCGCTTCAGTGCTTCGTGTTTTCCACAGTGCTGAGAACCAGCTCCCGGCTGAGCTTCTCTGCTGCGTTGAAGCCCTGGCCTCTCCTGCAGCTTTGCCCACCTGGGAAATGGGAACTTTCCCAAAGTGCCTCGGGAGCTCTTGGCGCGAGTTAACGTTCAACCTACCAGCATCGTGTCTGAGCATGTTTTCCCGCTTGCCTGCTTTTGGGCCCTGAAATTCCTGCCGGAGCTTTTCCCTTTTCAGTCATGACTGCGTTGCAAATAAACAAATCTGGGGGGAATAAGAGTGGATTGCAAAACTGGCCCTCCCTTTCACAGCTCTTTGCCACACCAAACTAGTTCATTCTGAAATTTCTCGTGAAACCTGCATGCCCGGTGCAGTTTAGAAGAATGCCAGCCCCCAATGGTGTGTCTACACCTCAGTGGGGGTGATTGTGGGGCCAAACTATCGAGTTCCTGCTTTCAGGACAGAGAGAAATGGGCCTGCTTTTTCCAGGTACCAGAATTTTGCTCCAGATCACTGCACCCTGGTTGCCACCCCCCACCCCCGGCTGTATGCTTGTGTGAAGGTGCATGAAGTGTAACTGATGGCAGAAAAACCTGCTGTTCTCCTTTTGATGTTAATAAAGATAAAGCAAAAGGAACTCTGTGTGTCTCCCTTCTCCACAAGATTCCGACTCTCTGGGCAGTGGTTTTCAACACCAGGGCTGCTTTAAGAGACAAACTTGGTAACACCATGGATTATCAAATGCCTACAATGTTTAGAATACATGTCCCTTTTTTACTGGTCTTAAAGGTAAAGGTAAAGGGACTCCTGACCGTTAGGTCCAGTCGCAGACGACTTTGGGGTTGTGGCGCTCATCTCACTTTACTGGCCGAGGGAGCTGGCGTTTGTCCGCAGACAGTTTTTCTGGGTCATGTGGCCAGCATGACTAAGCAGCTTCTGGTGAAACCAGAGCAGTGCATGGAAACGCTGTTTCCCTTCCCGCCGGAGCGGTACCTATTTATCTACTTGCACTTTGACGTGCTTTTGAACTGCTAGGTTGGCAGGAACAGGGACCGAGCAACGGGAGCTCACCCCGTCGGGGGTATTCGAACCGCCGACCTTCTGATCGGCAAGTCCTAGGCTCAGTGGTTTAGACCACAGTGCCACCCGCGTCCCTTACTGGTCTTACTACGTCTTTAAATGAGCTGCGATGTATTCCTCTGAACTCTGATGACAGAAAGAGAAAGGAGTATGGGGGTCAAAGACGTCCGGGGGTCCGGAGGACTTGTGAGCACAAGGAGCCCCTGGACTGAATCTCTCCGCTCTGGGTTTTGATTTCTGAACCAAGTGACAACCCAGTCTCACCAGTCCCTGGGTGTTGCAAACCTCCTCTGTAGGTTAACATTACGACCCAGAATTTCCCCTCGGAAATGAAAGCTCTTTGTCTCTTAGTCGTTGTCCGAAATGACTGGAATGAAGGTTCCATGAAGATTAATTTTGTGGAGGTTTGAGGGATGGGCTTTGCATCAGCATTTAGCTGACCCTTGAGAGAATTTCCCCTTCAAAATCAGATTAGCTGATGGAGGTACTGACCTCCCTTTGTAGTGTGACTTGGCTTAGTCACCTGGTGTCAACTGTCTGCTTTGCTTTGGAGACACTTGGTCTGCTTCTCACTGTCTGTCTGTCTGTCTGTCTGTCTGGTGTCCAGCCAGTGAACTGGCTGAGGCATTTATATCTCTGCCCCCCCCCCCACCCTGCTTCTCAGTCCTACCAAAAACGGCCCAAAGACTTCTTTCCTCTCCCTCCAGTCACAGAATCATAAAATAATAGATAACAAGATGAAAGATGAAAAATCTTTTTTTAATAATTCCAGTGGCACCTTTAGTAAAGGTAAAGGGTCGTCTGACCATTATGTCCAGTTGTGGACAACTCTGGGGTTGCGGCGCTCATTTCACTTTATTGGCCGAGGGGGCAAGCATACAGCTAATATAAGCTTTCAAGGTATGAGCTTTCGTGTGTAATACACACTACGTCAGACACCCTGAAGCAGAGGTCGCCTCAGCCTTATAAAATCATAACATGTTAGAGTTGGAAGGGAATCTTACAGGTTATGTAGTCCACTGCACCACCAGGAAAGAATCAGAGCTGGGTTTTGAATATCTCTTGCAAAAAGAACTCTACAGTACTTTACGGTCAAATATTTTCCAGTCATTTTTATAACCATGCGAAGAGCAACCTTTTAAGGGATTTGTAAGGGACTGCACTATATATATATATATATATATATATATATATATATATATATCTCGACTGTGTCAAACCAACACGGCTACCTACCTGAGTCTTGTAAATGTCTCATTCTTCTAGAGGCACCTCTTTGCCTCCTCACCAGCCGAACCCCTGTCTGCCGCACCTGAGCCCATTTAAATGAAGGGGTTAAGAAGGTGTGCCGAACTTGGCATCAGACCAGGCTATGAGGCAGCCGGATTGAGAGAGGAAGGTTCTCAGGATGGCCCAGAAGGGATGATAGGGATCCCTTCCTGGAAGAATCAGAGGGGCTGTTGGCTGAATGCGTTCTCCAAATGCAGAGGAAATAGACCTGGGATGGGAATTCCCATAGCTGTGCTTCCGGGTAGAAAACATGCTGAAATCATTGAGCCAGGCATCATTTGCATCCAGCACAAAAGAGCTCTTGTTGTTGTTGTTTAGTCGTTTAGTCATGTCCGCCTCTTCGTGACCCCCTGGACCAGAGCAGGCCAGGCCCTCCTGTCTTCCACTGCCTCCCGCAGTTTGGTCAAACTCATGCTGGCAGCTTCGAGGACACTGTCCCACCATCTCGTCCTCTGTCCTCCCCTTCTTGTGCCCTCCATCTTTCCCAACATCAGGGTCTTTTCCAGGGAGTCTTCTCTTCTCATGAGGTGGCCAAAGTCTTGGAGCCTCAGCTTCAGGATCTGTCCTTCCAGTGAGCACTCAGGGCTGATTTCCTTCAGAATGGAGAGGTTGGATCTTCTTGCAGTCCATGGGACTCTCCAGAGTCTCCTCCAGCACCAGAATTCAAAAGCATCCATTCTTCGGCGATCAGCCTTCTTTATGGTCCAGCCATCACTTCCACAAAAGAGCTCTAGGGGGCTGGACTAGATGAACCTTTGGGTCCCACCCAAATCAACAATCCTTAAGCTTAGGTCCAGGCTACCTGAAAGACCATCTGTCCTTATAGGAACCTGTTCAGCCTCTGAAATCCCACCCCCCTCACAGGACATGGGACAGGGCCTTCTTGGTGGTGGCTTCTCGCAGGCAACTTTGGAACTTCCTGCCTAGAGATGTCAGACTGGCTCCCTCCTTGCTGTCCTTCTGCCAGCCAGTGAAGACCTTTCCATTCCAACTCTTTTTGGGGAAAGGGCTGGTACTGTGATGTTTTATCTTTCCTGCCTGTGTTTTAAATGAATCTTATTATATTAATTTAATTCTATTAGTGTTTCTTCACACGTTAATGATTATATCTTAAATATTTTTGGCTTGTTTTATTTTATCTGTGTAAGCTGGCTTGCGTCCCAGACTGGGGGAAAGGTGGGAAATAAATAAATATGAAAACAATACAATTCTGTGATTATTATGTTCTGGGGCAGAGGGGGGCTCGTGTGGGGTGGCCTTTGTAGCCCTTTGGGTTCCTTCCAGGGGCTCTGGATCAAGAAGCAGATTCTGGAAGAATGCCTGTCCCTCGGGGACAACATCTGCAAAGCAACATCTGCAGTTTCAGAGCCAGCCTGAAACATTTTCCCGTTCCACAAGCAGCTCCACCACGCGAGGCGAGAAGGGAGCCCCAGGGATGTTTCCTTCTTTCTAGAGGATGCAGGATCAGACCAAGACGTGGGTGGTCTGAGCGGGGCGCATCCACAGCATCCTCTTGCATCATCGGAAGGGATCCTGGGATCATCCTGATGGTTGCCGCGTCGCATTTGGGTGGCAAGAGTGAGACGCTGCCAAGTTTTGCGGCTGCCGCTCTGAGACCACCTGCTGATTCCTGGGCCCCTTTCCTGTGTGGTTGCGTCAGTCCTGGGGGGCAGGAGCCTCCCAGCACCTGGGGGGGGGCACCCAGTCTCCCTCTGCTTGGCTTCCAGACAGTAGTAGTAGTAGCAGCAGTAATTTATTATTTGTACCCCGCCCATCTGGCTGGGCTTCCCCAGCCACCCAGGGCAGCTTCCAACAAAAGATTAAAAATACATTAAAACATCAGTCATTAAAACCTTCCCTAAACAGGGCTGCCTTCAGATGTCTTCTAAAAGTCAGATAGTTGTTTATTTCCTTGACAACTGATAGGAGGGCATTCCACACGGTGGGCGCCACCACCGAGAAGGCCCTGTGCCTGGTTCCCTGTAACGTGGCCTCTCGCAGGGAGGGAACCGCCAGAAGGCCCTCAGCGCTGGACCTCAGTGTCTGGGCTGAACGATGGGGGTGGAGACGCTCCTTCAGATATACTGGACCGAGGCCGTTTAGGGCTTTCAAGGTCAGCACCAACACTTTGAAATGTGCTCGGAAACGTCCTGGGAGACAGGTGTGCATTGTGGGGTTTCCGTTCATCTCTGTTTTCGGGGCTTCTGCTGGGAGTCCACCTGGCCAGGATGTTGTTGGGCTTGTGCCGGAGTCCGGCCTCGCTCCACAGGCGGGGTTTTTTTTGGGGGGGTCTGGTGGCCTTTGGGGTTTGCTCATCCGGTTTGGTGCAGCAGAATATTCCTTTGGCAGACAAGTGGGACTTCCTGCCTGGGCCCAGCAGGAAAGGGAGACTGAGAAGAGCCCTGGGCTGGATCAGGCCAGACTCCTGTTCCCCCAGGGGCCAGAGGGAAGCCCCAGAGCAGGATTGGAGCTCAAGAACACCCCCCCCTGACTTTTCCAGCCACTGGGATTCAGGAACATGTCAGATTCTGACTGCGGAGGCTGAGGCGTCCTGGCTAGGAGCCACTGACAGCCCTCCTGAATTTGTCCTCTTTTGAAGCTGATGGCTGCACAGGGGGATTTTCTGCCTGTGGGACTCCCTGCCTCATGGGGGACAGGGAATGGTTTAGGTTTGCTTTGATGAAACTCTGTCAAACGCCACACCCCTCAAGGATGCTGTGAAGAAGGACCAAGCCCTCCCTGAGTCTCAGGCAGGTGGGTGATGGCAAAGCAGCAACGGAAAAGAGTCTGTGCTGGTGTTTCTGATTCTAACAGGATCTTCTGAAGCACCAGCCAATCTGCCTTTTCCTTGCATCGCCCCCTGAAAGCGGGAGTGGGAAACCTCTGTCAGCCTGAGGGCTACTTTCCCTTGCAATAAACAAAATAAGGTTTTATATATATAATAAATGTTCATAAATGTGCCAACCAAGCACGGACATAGATGTGTGGACCACATGTCTGGAGCAGCACAGGAAGACCGTCCTGAAACCATTTTGACTCCCAAACTGACCAAATGTTTTCTCTGCAAGGAGGGAGCGGGTGAGGGAACCTTCCCATTGTCTCAGGAATTGGGAAATCACCATCTCAAAGGAATGGCCAGACTAGCAGGAAAGGGAATCAGATAAGGCATTATCTGATAACCTGGCAGACAGTAAAAACATCAACATTCACATTTCTGTTGTAGACCACCTTTTCTGTGATATAGGTGTGATGTATGGAGGGGTGTTCTGGAGCTCCAGGGCAGGGAATTAAAATGTCTATATAAGGGCAGGCACACCTTTGTTCTGGGTTCCTCCTCCTTTCCTGCGTGTGAGGGGAGCACCCTGTTGCAACAGATCAATAAAGATCAGGCTTACTAGCTGCTTTGCTTCTCAGTATTCTCTGGTTGGCCTCTGTTCTTTTCTCCGACAGATGGAGAACCTACAAAGGACTCTATAAGGGCTCTTGCATCCCCCATAAGGGAATGAGGGCAGATTTTGTTTATTACAGTTTATTTTGTATCTGTCTATGTTTTTCTTCTGCAAACTGCCCTGTAATTCTTGCACAAAGGGCACTATAGAAATTCAATATAGAACTAAAAACCAGAACTTCTCGGGAGGTGGGAGGCTCTCCTTCCTTGGCGGTTTCTCAGCACAGGCTGGATGGCCGCCTGCTATGTATGATCTAGCTGAGATTTCTGCATTGCAGGGGGTCAGACTAGATGATCCTGGGGGTCCCTTCCAACTCTCCCATTCATTGGGGTTTTTTCAGCAGAGGTTTCTGGGCCGCCTGTCAGGGCTTCTTCAGTTGGGCTTCCTGTATTGGACTAAATGGCCTCTGGGGATCCCATACACTTCTCCCCCGTGGCTGCTGCCAGTTGGGGCTGGAGAGACCAGCTGAAGGGAGGAGATGGAGGCCCCTGGAGGGGAACAGAGCAACGTGGCCGCCAGTGAAGGAATGGGTTTCCCAAACCCCAAAACCTGACTGTGCAGTCAGTCTGAAACGGGCCCCAAAATCCCCATTTTTCCTTCTCCAAGGGAGCATTTCTAAAACGCATTAACCTGAGCTCTTGAGCCAATGTATAAACAGAAACCCAGCTGTATAAAGAAGTGCTCAAAGCCCTCTCCTTCATCAGTCCGTGACGGCAATGGATGACCTTGTCAGTTCCGAGTGGAGCAGGGATGGCACATCTGGGTCTTATCTTACATCCTGACCACACTGACGCACAGACCTTGTCAGCCCGGGAACAGCGCCAGGAGTGCTCTTAGAGTTGGTGACCTTCTTACCCCAAGATAAGGAATACAGGAACAGGAACACCCTTTTATGGTCAAGAGTGCAGGAACAGGAATATCTGTTTATGCTCATGGATGTCAACTTACGTGTATGAGCTGACGTGGCTGGATTCCTGGGGAAGGGGGGAGAGGGTGCCTGGAGGATATATATACTGCATGAAATTTCTCATTTCTTTGGACTTGCTGTGGGCTGACCACGCAAGTGCCTTTCTGCTGCTCTGGAGAGGCGAAATAAAGAACTCTTTCTCTGAACCAAACCTCGGTGTCATTTGACTTCCTTCCTCCCATGCGGGAGCAACGCAGAGCCCACCAATCGGTAAAGTCTAATAAGGCTACACCGCCACTCCAGCTCTGGGTGTGGTGTCTGGTGACGGTCAGCTGGCAAGGCGCCGAGTGCAGATCCTGCGCCAGGGACTCGCTTGGCTGCTGGCTGGAGCCTCTGAGGCGCTGCACCCTTGCATGGAAGCAGGCTGGTTAAGAAGGGCAGAAAGAAGAGAAGGAGGAAGAAGCAGCCGCGTCAAAAGCAACAAACGCATTCCAGTGAGGAGGAGATGGTTTTGCTGTTTTGTCTGAATTATTCACTTGTGCTTGTATCTTGTATTTTATTCTGTGAAACCCCCCCGAGATCTTTGATTCATTATTATTACTATTTATTGAATTTATAGACCAACATAAAAACCACTATATAATCAAAATAAAAACAACAACCCAATAACACCCTCCCCCCCAAAAGAGCCATATTTTATTTTTATTTTTTAAAATAATTTTTATTAATTTCTTTTTATAAGACAGTATTTCCATCAGTACAATTTTTTGATTGTTGTTAGCCGCCCTGAGCCCAGCTTCGGCTGGGGAGGGCGGGATATAAATAAAATTTATTATTATTATTATTACAATAACAAACAAATATACTCTTTGCTCTGCCAAACTTGTGACTTCCCTCCATCCCTGCAACAAGTTTTTTGTTTCAAGTCTTTCTATTGCACTTTAAATCTTCAACTTCTGACTTTTATGTCCTTACAGTCAATTCTGCCTCTTTGGTCTAGAATTTGTTTAAAAAAAATATTGTTACAGGATTTATTTCAGTCCCGCTAATGAAAAAAAAGCCATATTTTAAAAGGCCATAGGGTGTGCGGTATATAAATTTAATAAATTAATAGCAAATTAATAATGGCACGGGGTTGGACTAGATGACCCTTGGGTCCCTTTCCCACTCTGCAGTTTATGAGTCTATATGATTTTAATCGTCAAACGAACCCGGAAGTTAGCGAGCCTGCGCGAGTCTAGTTTACTAAGTCTGTGACTGAGTCTGCCTATGGCGTGACGTCACTCTGGCCGCGCCGGCTGTGGAGCGGAAGTGCGTCAGCTGAGCGCGCGGGGCCTTGTCCGTCCGCAATTGCGTCCCCCCGGGAAGCCGCCGCGTCTTTGGCGGGCCGGCCCGATGAGTCAGTCGTGGCGGAGGGCGGAGGCCGGAGCCCGGATGGAAGGCGCCGCGCGGGGTGAGTAGCCGAGCGAGGCCGGGGCGGGAGGCGCTTCTCCCCGAGGCCTCCGGGTCGGCCTGGGCCTGGTCCCCTTTCCTCCCGGGAGACCCAAGGGCGGGCCTGGCTCTGGTCCTCACAACAGCCCGGCGAGGTAGGGCGGGCCCGCGTCATTTGAACCCCGGTCTCTCCCAGCTCCTAGGCCAGGCAGAGGCAAACTCCGGCCCTCCAGATGCTCGGGACTACACTTCCCATCATCCCTAGCTCACCGGACCAGTGGTCAGGGATGATGGGAATTGTAGTCCCATACATCTGGAAGGCCGGAGTTTGCCTCTGCCTGTTCTAGGCCGTTGTTGTGCTTTATTAAATTTATAAGTCACTTTTTCGCGACGGGAACTCAAAGCAACTTGCAAAATGATTTGGCAAACAAACAAGCGTGCATTATCACCATGAATTGAATTGAAATACTTTATTGTCACTTGTACAACTTGTATACAGTGGTACCTCGGGTTACAGACGCTTCAGGTTACAGACTCCGCTAACCCAGAAATAGTACCTCGGCTTAAGAACTTTGATTCAGGATGAGAACAGAAATCGTGCTCTGGCGGCGCAGCGGCAGCAGGGGGCCCCATTAGCTAAAGTGGTTTCTCAGGTTAAGAACAGTTTCAGGTTAAGAACGGACCTCCGGAACGAATTAAGTACTTAACCCAAGGTACCACTGTACTGTGAGATAACAGGAGCACCTCCCCACTCAGCTCTCTTAGTCTTAATTCCCCTCGTTTACTGACGCACACGCACCAAACCCGAAAGTCAGTTGCCCTGTTCTTATCTTTTCATTCAGCAGCCTAACAGCCCACGGATAGAAGCTGTTCTTTACCCTGTATTTATCCAAAATCATCATCATCCTTTTATTTGTATGCCGCCTTTCCATAGTTAAAACAGTGCTCAAGGCGGCTCACGACAGGACAAGATTTACACAATTACCAACGTAACAAAAATCATAAACAATAAATAAAACCCATCAAAAAGTACACAGCCAAATGGAAAACAATTTCCACATATATCATAATGCATGCAGACATGAAAACCAAGAAAGAGGGGGGAACACATTTCAACAGCCCACCCACTCTAAAAGGCTGCGGATAATTAAAAGCCAAAGGCTTGGTTAAAAAGGGAGGCTGTTGCACTGTGAAGCTGCTGAGCTGACTGCCGTGGTGTTCTGCTTGCTTTCTCTGCCCCCCCCCCCTCGCAGGAGATGAGGATGAATCCAGCAACCATGGATCCCACAAGAAGAAGCACAAGAAGCATAAGAAGAAGCACAAGAAGAGGCATCACCGCGAGGATGCGGGCATGGCGGCAGTGGAGCCTCTGGCTGCCCTGCCGAAGCCTCAGCTGAAGCTCAAGATCAAGCTTGGAGGACAGATCCTGGGCACTAAGAGGCATGGAGCAGATTCTCCAGAATGGGACAAGCAGAGGCGAGGGGGTGGGGGAAAGGGGGCAATGAACTCCTTTGTGTTTATTTCTTGGAGTTGTAGGCAAACCACTGGCATACGTGCA
Source organism: Podarcis filfolensis (assembly GCF_964270895.1). NCBI lineage: Eukaryota > Metazoa > Chordata > Lepidosauria > Squamata > Lacertidae > Podarcis > Podarcis filfolensis. Next base: position 77,347,772 of record NC_139610.1, read on the forward strand.
TGTCATATCTAACATATATGTAAAATCGAAGCCATTCAGATAACACGTATGACTCCAAGTGATGTTGAAACCACCTTTGCCACACAGCTTAAATGAGAGTACTTTGCACTGTTTCTAGAAAATGCTCAAACCTCTCAGAGGGAGGAGGGGTTTAGCTCAGTTCTGCCCTCCAGGTTTTTCTGATCCATAACTGCTTTGCTTGGAGACCCCCTCCCTACCAGCCATTCGCCCATCAGAGCTGGGATTGGCTAATCTCTGGGTCCTCCAGTTTACGGGGATGAATTCACTGGCTTCCTCTTGTCTTCCCAGTGTGCCAACCTTCACCGTCATTCCCGAGAGGCCGCGTTCCCCCTCCCCACTGATGGTTGTGGATGATGAGGATGAGCCGATGGAAGGGGTGCCCATTGAACAATATCGCGCATGGCTGGGTAAGTGAGTGGAAACCCATAGGCCACAGCTGGAGGGAGCTCCTGGAGTTCCTCTAGATTTGCTGGTGTATAGAAGTGTGGTTTCTTTCTCTACATTAGCTAGTTCAGCTGTAGGGCCGCTTATTTAGTAAGGTGACAAGGCTGTGCTGCAATATGGTTCCCAAAAGAGGACAGGAAGGTTAGCTGCCTGATCACGACGGGTTGGTCATGGCCATAAACACAGTTAGAGTATGAAACCACTTTAAACTTGCAAAACAGCAAGGCACTCAGTCATGGTATAATAATAATAATAATAATAATAATAATAATAATAATAATAATAATAATAATAAAATTATTTATACCCCGCCCATCTGGCTGAGTTTCCCCAGTCACTCTGGGTGGCTCCCAAGTTTCCTTCTGTTACTTTATGGCCCCAGTGTGTTTGTCACTTGCTTCCAAAATGAACTGAAACGTCATCTTGTGATTGCCTATAAGACTGCAGAGAATGTTCTACTCTCATTAACAGTAGCTTCATTCTTTAGGAGTATTTATACCCTGCTTACTAACCAAATTTCCCAAGGTGGCTTAAACTTTTATAACGAAAGAAAACAGGCAGTGACACAATAGTCACTAAAACAGGGCAAAGGTGCATAAAAAGCCCCCATCCCAACGTTCTCTGGTGTTGCAGCAAATCCCGTTCTTCAGCTGAATCCCCTGGCTGTTGAAGCAGCTGGCTGTCAGTCCCACAAAGGCTGGGCTGTCCTTCCTGGGCAGCTGCTACTGCTGTCCCTCGCAGCCCTGGCAGTAGATATGGGAGGTGCAGGTGGAGCAGTGATATAAGATGCCTCCGCCACCCCCAGTTCTCCAGTGTTGCAACTCAAAGTTAAGGCAAACTTTCCTTGCACACAAACGCAGATGAGGACAGTAATCTGGAGCCGTCTCCCCTGCCGGAACTCGATACTGAGGAGCAGCGCTGGCTGGATGCCCTGGAGCGCGGGGAGCTGGATGACAACGGGGAGCTCAAGAAGGAGGTGGACGAATCCCTGCTCACAGCCCGGCAGGTAAGGAGGAGGAAGCTGTTATGGCAGCCCTCGCTAGGGAGCACGGACGGGGCTCCGCGCTGGGGAAGCGGAGGAAGGCTTTGGTGCTCTGCTCCCAGAGTGAATGTGCTACGTGATGCCTGGGAGGCCCCGAAGGACACTGGGGCAGCTTAAACTGGTGGAATACTTGATCCAGAAGGAAAACGGAGCCAGATCAAATAGCAGTATCCATGACCTTGATCTGTCTTGAAAGTGAGAGTTGTTACGGTATTTCCTTTAGGAGTGAGAGTGTTCAGCCTCCAAATCAGGTTTGCTTCCACTGTGGCTCCCTGCCTGCGTGGGAGATGGGGCTTCTAATTTCAGTCTGTCAGGGACTGGTGCTTCTGCTTGGGGTGGGAGCAGGAATTTGTTCTTGCTCTCCCTCCTTACAGGAAGCCCCATCCCACCACTAGTGTCTAATAATAATAATAATAAAATAAATTTTATTTATACCCCGTCCTCGCCAGCCAAGACCGGGCTCAGGGCGGATAACACCAGGTAAAAACAATTGATAAAAATACAACTTAAAAACAAGATTAAGTACAACATTAAAATTCAGCAACATTAAATTTTAGTAGAAACCTGAATCAAAAACTTTTTGGGGATGAAAACGTCAAGTCTTCACCAAGGATAACTATCGAGAATGGTCCTACGTGGGCCAGAAAAAAGCCAGGGAAGTCTCCAAATAGGAGTTCCATCACAGAAGGAGAAAGGAAAAGGAAAGAGGGGAAGGGGATCAAGTTGATTCCAAGCCAAAGGCCAGGTGGAACAACTCTGTCTTACAGGCCCTGCGGAAATAAATCTGATCCCGCAGGGCCCTGGTCTCATGAGACACAGCGTTCCACCAGTCCGGGGCCAGTGCTGAAAAGGCCCTGCATCTGGTTGAGGCTAATCTGACTTCCTTAGGGCCTGGGACCCCTAGGGTGTTGCTATTTATGGACCTTAAGGTCCTCCGTGGGGCATACCGGGAGAGGCGGTCCGGTAAGCCCCTAAGAAAAGCCTGCAGGGTCAGGCCAGAGCCCATCTAGTCCAGCATCCTGTTCTCACAACGGTGATGCTCTACTTCCATGGTGGGAGGCAAGAAGACTTTCTGAATCCTGGCTGCCAGAAACCACAGGAGGGGAGAGATGCTCTTGGGCTCGGGTGCTACTTGTTGGTGTCCCACAAGAAACCCTTCAGCCATAATGATGATGATGGAGAAGATGGGCCCCCACTGGCCTGATCCAGCATGCTCTCTGTTTTGTAATAATAATAATAATAATAATAATAATAATAATAATAATAATTATTTATTATTTGTACCCCGCCCATCTGGCTGGGTTTCCCCAGCCACTCTGGGCGGCTTCCAACAAAGATGAAAAATGCATTAAAATGTCACACATTTAAAACTTCCCTGAACAGGTCTGCCTTCAAATGTCTTCTGAATGGCAGGTAGTTGTTTATCTCTTTGACATCTGGTGGGAGGGCGTTCCACAGGGTGGGTGCCACTACCGAGAAGGCCCTCTGCCTGGTTCCCTGTAGCTTTGCTTCTCGTAATGAGGGAACCGCCAGAAGGCCCTCGGCGCTGGACCTCAGTGTCCAGGCAGAATGATGGGAAACGCTCCTTCAGGTCTACTGGGCCGAGGCTGTTTAGGGTTTTCAAGGTCAGCACCAACACTTTGAATTCTGCTCGGAAACATCCTGGGAGCCAAATGCAGATCTCTCAGGACCGGTGTTATGCGGTCTCGGCAGCCGCCCCCAGTCACCAGTCTAGCTGCCGCGTTCTGGATTAGTTGTAGTTTCTGGGTCACCTTCCAAGGTAGCCCCACGGAGAGTGCATTGCAGTAGTCCAAGCGGGAGATAACTAGAGCATGCACCACTCTGGCCACACAGTCTGCAGGCAGGGAGGGTCTCAGCCTGCATACCAGATGGAGCTGATAAACAGCTGCCCTGGACACAGAATTGACCTGCACCTTCATGGACAGCTGTGAGTCCAAAATGACTCCCAGGCTGCGCCCCTGAAGGACCAGGGGCGCAGTTACCCCATTCAGGACCAGGGAGTCCTCTACACCAGCCCGCCCCCTGTCCCCCAAAAACAGTACTTCTGTCCTGTCAGGATTCAACCTCATCCATTGATGCAATAAAATCTACCATCAGAGTTGTATCTCCGTGACGCCTGATAGTTGCTGCTGGGCCTTGCTGGCTGCCAGCCTCTTCACTGGTCCTGCACGCTCTCTTTTTTTCTTTCTTTCCCTGCCTTCCAGAAAGCCCTCCTGCACAAGCAACAGAGCCAGCCGCTGCTGGAGCTTCCGATGGGCTACAAGGCCAAGGAGCTGACGGAGGAGATGCTGGTGAAGCGAGAGGAGCGCGCTCGCAAGCGGCGCCTCCAGGCGGCCAAGAAGGCGGAGGAGAACAAGAACCAGACCATTGAGCGCCTCACCAAGACCAGCAAGGCCAAGGTGAAGACTCTGCGGGAGCGCAAGGCCAAAGCAGCCGCCGCCCCGATGGTCTCCTACCGCAACGCTGCCGACGGGATCACGGTCTCCTTCCCTCTGGGGGTCTCTGCACCTCTGCTGCCCTCCCTGCCGCCTGCCGTGCCTCTGCCCACCCCCTGCGGAGTCGGGGGGTGTCCCAACCTCAAGCGGTACTCCTGCTCCCTCACTGGGGTGCCACTCTGCAGCCTGGCCTGCTACAAGAAGAACTTGCTGCTCCAGCAGGTGGCAGCTTAGCGCCACCATCCTTGCCAGGGGAGGACCACCTTGTGCGCCTGGAACTCCTCTAGGAATGCCATCTCTGTGATCCAAAGGAGGATGCGGAAGACCTTCACCGCCCCCCCCCCCCGATGTGGAGATGGCCTTGGGCAGGCTGGTTTGATGGTCCTGAACATGCTTGTCTCTCTGTAGTGGTCAGACATGGGTCTCGCGGCCTTTGCTGACTGGACTGGCAAAGTGACCGAGGGTGGCAAGGCAGCTGGCCCTGTGGCACCAAGAGACAAGGGCCTCTCTCATGTGGGACCCAGCGGAGACTGTACTCCTGGCAGCTGCTCTTAACAAAGATGACTGAGCATCACTCCTGCTGCAGCTACTGTGGTGGCACAAGAAGTTGACATGGGCAGGAGGCGACCTCAGTCTTGCCCTGGATCTGTGGGGAAGGAGAAAAAACCCCTTCCCAGTTGTAAAATGGAGCCTCTCCTTTCTTTTCACGCCTGTGTAAGACAGGAAGGAACCAGGTGTTTGATCTTGGGTTCCTTGCCCAGTTCTACTTTGCCCTAGAGAAACATGGTTCCACTGGTGATTTATTTATTTGTAATAAAAGACAGAGTGAAGATAAGAGATACCCAGAATAAGACTGGTCTCATCATTTGCTTGTTTTTTCATCCCTTCGACAGTGAGCTCTAGAGATGCTAGTGGTGGGGGTGGCCAGACCAGGTGTGTGTGGGGGGGGGAGACACTGCTGTGGTTTTCACAAACCATTTTAGAAAGGACTGCTGCAGGGATGCCATGTCTCTTGCCTCCCCTTCCCATGTTAGGTCATGTAACTAACTGCACAGTCTATTTAGAGTCAAGCACGGAGGTCCAGGCGGCAAATCTGGGAAAAAGCAGTGAAATCTGTGTCTCAGGAATCTGGTTGGCTGCTGTGAGAAGAAAATACTGTACTCAACAAGCCCTTGGCCTGATCCAGCTGCAAGGTTCTTATATTCCAAAGGACTGTGTATACATTTAATAATAATAATAATAATAATAATAATAATAATAATAATAATAGCAGCAGCGGGGCAAAATGGAAAGAGATGTGGGAGCTACTGTGTTAGAAGCCAACCAAATTTCAAACTACCAGTCTTGGGACGCGCTCATTTGTATCTTTCTAGCACAACAACTAACACACATTACAGACCTACACAACTGGTGGCAGAGACACATACCTTGAGTGTGCAGTTTGCACAACCTAAGCCTTTAGTGTCCCTCAATGACCCCACTCCAAAATTTGTTTAGATTTTAAGCACCACTGTGAGAGTGTGAAGTAGATAGGTAATACTTTAAAATGCCCTCCTTAAACCACCATAAACTAACCAGTCTGCCCGGCAGCATGAACTAATTACCACGTGTCACGTGAATTGGGTAATAGCACATTTTAATAAAAATTGTTAATACGTTTAATTTTGTGTTTGCAAAATAAATGATTCCGTCCTTCAGTTTTCAAGACACGCTGCTCTTTGTTGTTGTCTATCCTTAACATATACTTCAAGGCTTCAAAGCACACACATTTCAGTAATCCGTGTGACAGCCCTTGTAAGGCAGACCAGTATTACAGAGATTGTTAATACTGATGTTATTGTTTTTGCATTGTGTTTTCCGCTGTGTAATGACCAAGCTATGCTTCAAAAGTGGCCTATACAAAATGTTCCTGATAATTAAATACCCAAGGCCATGTTTACGCTTCTGTGGCATGGTGACCCATGCTCTTTGCCAAGAAAAGCTGAATTTGAAACTGCTTTGGCAGTCACAGGAATTACACAGAATGATGTCACCCCGAGTGACGCTTGAAGGCCGAACGGCTTAAACCTTCGCTGTAACAAAATGAGCCCACTGCTTTTGTTTCTTGGGATTGCTGACACTGTTTGTCGTCACTGTCTAAGTTGGCAGGGCAATTTCTGCAGATATGCTTTGTAGATCCACAAGGGAAACGCTTCCAAACCGCACAGGCTGCCTCCTTGCCAGCTGTATTCCTGCTGAGATGCTTTCTGACCTGCCTGAGGGGTCGCATCCCAAGTGAGGACGAGGAGGTCCCGGGTAGGAGGCAAAGAACTTAAAACGATGCAGACTTCCTGTATCATCAACTTTAATGATTTCCTTTGACATGACTGGCAGCCTCTGCAAAGGAGCCAACATGCTCTGTCTGTCCTTCTTTCGGGGTAGTTCTGTGGAGATGCCATGCTGCTGCAATGGAGCCCCAGGCGGTTTTGGGCACGGGAGCAGCTCAGCCCCCCACACTGGCCTGGTGGTGCTCAGCCCCAGTGCTGGATTTACACATAAGCTAAATGAGCTATAGCTTAGGGCCCCACTCTCTTGGGGGCCCCCAAAAAATTCTTATTTGTGTTTCACTATTAATATACTTCTTAATTGTATTTCAGCTCAACAATTACCGTATTTTTCGCTCTATAACACGCACCAGACCATAACACGCACAGAGTTTTTAGAGGAGGAAAACAAGAAAAAAAATTCTAAACGAAATAGTGGATATATGATTTTTGTGGTTCATGCTGTGGCCACAGACATGTGATCTGACAGTGAGTTTGGAGTAGCCCAATGCAAAAATCCTGAGGATCCATGTGGATCCATGCTTTGTAACCACGGAGGAGGGAAGGAAGGGGAACCATGGATCCTCTGCTCACAACTGCAGCAGATCCCCCCCCCCCCGCCACCCGCAGGCATTCGCTCCATAACACGCACAGACATTTCCCCTTACTTTCTAGGAGGAAAAAAGTGAGTGTTGTGGTGCAAAAAATACGGTACTTTGATAAAATACATATTTTGTTATGTGTGAATGGCTTTAGATACCTATTAGGTCCATAAATTACCATATAGCACTCTTCAACACAAAAAACAGCGACAATTTGTTGGCAAAAGACAGCTGGACATATAAAGGGCCCCATTACCTACAGTAGCTGAGGGCCTCATCAAACCTAAACCTGGCCCTGCTCAGACCCCCAGACATGGGCTGGCGGAAGGAAACCAGACAGAGGGCCTTCTCAGTGGTGGCACCTGCCCTGTGGAACACCCTCCCACCAGATGTCAAAGAAATAAACTCTCTGACTTTTTAAGAAGACATCTGAAAGCAGTTTTTAATGTTTGATGCTGTATTGTGTTTTTAATATTTGGTTGGAAGCTGCCCAGAGTGGCTGGGGAAACAGGGCGGGGTAGAAATAATAAATTATGATGATGATGATGAGACAGGGAGAAATACTTTTCTCTCTCCACCTTCTCCATGCATCATTTTATAGTTCTGTCATGTCACCACTTGCCTTTTCTCCCAGGGAGCCGGGAAGCTTTTAATATTTGATGAATTATTGTATTTTAATATTTTGCTGGAAGCCGCCCAGAGCGGCTGGGGAAACCCAGCTAGATGGGTGGGGTATAAATACTATTATTAATAATGAACGGTGGAAGAATGGCAGATGAAGATGATGGATTTTTTGGAGCTGGCCGACCTGCCTGGAAGAGTCCGTGACCAGAAGGAGGAGGAGTATCAGGAAGAGTGGATTAAATTTAATGAAAACTTAGTTAATTTAAATGAAAACTGCTTGCAGATACTTAATTGGCTTAGGATTTTATTTATGTTAAGTGATGAATTAATATGTTTAATTTCATAATGTGAAGATCGAAGGATGTTAATGTTTCAGTTAAATTTTATAAGAACTGCGATTTGGAAAACCGTTAAAAGGACATGCAATGAAATTAAACCAAGGGGAAGCAAGGACGTCACTTGACAATGTTAATACGAGTAACTGTCAATAAGGCTATGATTTATGTTTGTTTGTCTTATGTGTTTGTTTGTTTATAATCAAAACAAAAAAAAAATTTTCCTTCCAGTAGCACCTTAAAGACCAACTAAGTTAGTTCTTGGTATGAGCTTTCGTGTGCATGCACACTTCTTCAGATACACTGAAACAGAAGTTGCCAGATCCTTCTATATAGTGAGAAGGTGGGGAGGGGTATTACTCAGAAGGGTGGTGGGAATGGGTGATTGGCAGATAGCTGTGATGAGCCTGTTGACGACTCTTAACGACTGCAATAGGTCTTACAGGAAAAAGCAAGGGGTGAGAAGGTGAAAAATGGCTTTGTCATGTATAATGAGATAAGAATCCCATGTCTTTGTTCAGACCAGGTCTCTCCATGGTTTTAAGTTTGGTAATGAGTTGCAATTCAGCAGCTTCTCTTTCCAGTCTATTTCTGAAATTCCTTTGTAGTAATACAGCTACTTTGAGATCTTGTATAGAATGTCCTGGGAGATTGAAGTGTTCTCCTACTGGTTTCTCTGTCTTGTGATTCTTGATGTCCGATTTATGTCCGTTTATTCTTTGGCGTAAGGTTTGGCCTGTTTGTCCAATATAGAGAGCTGAAGGACACTGTTGGCATTTGATGGCATATACAATGTTAGACGATGAGCAATTAAATAGTCCCGAGATGGTGTGTGTGATGTTGTTGGGGCCAGTGATGGTGTTGTCCGGGTGTTTATAATGTTGTGAAAACCAATAATTTTTTTGATAATAATAATAATAATAATAATAATAATAATAATATTAATAATACTTCTCATCCTCAGGCCTGCTCTGCTCCTCCTCCAGGGCGGAGCCTAGGAGCGGCTGACTGACAGGCCTCTCCCGCTTCTCTTCCTGCTTGGAGGCCCCGGAAGGCCCAGTTCCCCCTTCAGCCTCCGCAGGAAGCTCCACGACAGCCGAGCCCCCTTCCCCGGAAGCCGCTTCCCGCCTCCCTGGCCGCCCCTCTGCCCCCCACTCCGCCCGGCTCCGGCTCCCTCTCAGCCGCCGGCCTCAAGCCAACCTCCCCGCGACCATTCCTTCTACTCGAATGAGGCTCCACTTCCGGCTCCAGGCCCAGCTCATCCTCTCGCGCGACTTCTCAGACGAGAGCACAGCTGCCCCCCCCTCTCTCTCTCTGCGCAGGCGCTGAAACGCTCCTTTCGTAGCTTCACGCGCTCCCCCGGGAGGCGAGAGTCGCCGCTTCCCATTGGCCGGCTCCCTCAACACGCGCCTCCCCCTCCGCATCGCATTGGCCGAGAGCGCCCCGGGGGAGGGCCCGGCGATTGGTTGTTTCCGCAAAGCTCCGCCGCCCCTTGGACGGCGCGGCTGTCCATCGGAGCGTCGGACGGCCCCTCGCGCTGCCTTTGGCCAGCCCCGCTGCCTGTTACGAAGGCGGTCTCCGCTGGTTGGCTGGAGGCCCCTTCCGTCGCCGCGGAGGGCGGGCCCCTGGCCTCTTTGTCTGCTGTTGTTATGGGAGAAGCCGGCCGCCGATTGGTCCCCGCCGGACGGAGGCGCGGGCGCCGGTTGGCCGCCAGCCCCGCGGAGGGCTCCGATTGGAGGGCCGGGCGCGGCGGGGCGGGAGCCGCGGCGCCGAGTGATGGCGGCGGCGGCGGGGCCGGCGGCCTGGGCTGAGGCGGCGGAGCCGGAGCCCCGGGCGGCCTGGGCGGCCTTGGCGGAGGCGGCGGCGGCAATGAGGGCCGGAGGCGCCGCGGGGCAGCGGGCGGCGGCGACGGCGGCCGGGCCCCAGGAAGCCGAGGCGGCCGTGGCGGCGGCGTCTGGGCGCCCGCGGAGGCTGTAGGGGCTGAGGCGGCTGAGGCGGCGTCATGGAGCGGAGGAGGCCTCCGGCCGGGAGGGAAGCCCAGGCCGGCTGGGCCGCCTTGCTGGGCCGGGAGCGGCAGGTAGGGGGCCGGGACAGGTAGACTGCCTCTGGCCCGGGAGGCTCCACCGGGAGGGATCCCTTCTTTGGCGGGACAGTCCCTTAGCCCAGCGCCGCGTCCCGATGACGTCCCATAAATAAGCTCCTGGAGGGAACGGGGCCCTTTCTATGTCCAGCTGTCCTTTGTCCGCAACAAATTGTGGCTGTTTTTTGTGTTGAATAGATGCTATACGGTAATTGATGGACCTCATAGGTATCTCAAACCATTTGCACGCAACAAAATATGTATTTTATCAAAGTAATTGTTGATCCCTTATTTTGGCTGCTGGTCCCTTATTTTCAAATCTGTAAGTTGACAGCTATGGAGGGATCTGTTGACTGGGGCGCGAGGGACTTCGGGCAAAGCAGCCTCTTCCCAAGGGCGGCCAAACAGGTCCTCCTCTTTCTCATCATCTTCGGTGCCCCCTCCCCCCATAATTTCCAAAACAATCATCTTCATCCTTTTATTTGTATGCCGCCTTTCCATAGTTGAAACAGTGCTGGAGGCGGCTCACGACGTGACAAGATTTACAGAATCACCAGCATAGCAAAGGTCATGAGCAATAAATAGAGCACATCAAAAGGTGCACAACCAAATGGAAAACCAATTTCCGCATCAATCATAAAATGTAAAACTAAAAATCCAGCATTATTATCAATCGCAATTTAAAATGACATTGATAAAAACAATATTTAAGAAGGAGCCCTCTCTGTTGAGCAGCAGCAGCAGGTGCCCCTCACTGGGAATCCAGGAGCAGCGCCCTCCTGAGATTTTCAGAAGCTGGGATGCAGAAGCCTGGCTCCCTCCAGCTGTGGGGTGCAGAGCAGAGGCATCACAGCTGTTGGATTTGTGGACAGACCTCTCCTCCTTCCAGAATTTGCCTAGCCTCCATTTGAAGCCAGGTCAATGGCGGTCGCTGCCTCCTCTGGCAGTGAGTTCCATAGACTATGTGGTGCATGAAGGAGGACCGAATTGACAGATAAAGGGCAGCATGCAATTTTTTTTTGGGGGGGGGTGTGTGCAGAAACAGCTTCACAGGATGTCAATTGGAGTTCCAATATCATTATTATTATTTCATCATTAATTAAATGTCTATGCCACCCTTCATCCAAAGATCACAGGGCTGTTTACAATATAGAAGCGCATAAATACATACTATAGTAACAAACAAAAACCAATAACCCCCCCCCCCCCGGTTTAAAAGCCCATACTTTGCTTAGATAGCCAAAGGCCTGGGAGAAGAGGAATGTTTTCGACTGCGGCCTAAAGATATGTAACAAAGGCGCCAGGCAGGGCTTCCCTAGGGAGAGACTTCCACAAGCAGGGAGCCACCACAGAAAAGGCACGTTCTTGTGTTGCCCCCCCTCCAGACCTCTCATGGAGGAGGCACACAAAGAAGGACCTCAGATGATGTTTGCAGGTTCCAGGTCAGTTCAGGTGGGGAGAGGCAGACCATGGGGTATGGCGGTCCTGAGCCATTTAAGGTGTTACAGGTTAAAACCAGCACAGAAACTTATTGGCATAAAGGTTCTCATGTTAACTGCAATTAATCCAGAATGCGGCAGCCAGACTGGTGACTGGGAGCGGCCGCCGAGACCACATAACACCAGTCCTGAAAGACCTGCATTGGGTCCCGGTACATTTCTGGGCACAATTCAAAGTGTTGGTACTGACCTTTAAAGCCCTAAACAGCCTTGGTCGAGTAGACCGGAAGGAGCATCTCCACCCTCATCGTTCAGCCTGGACACTGAGATCCAGCTCCGAGGGCCTTCTGGCGGTTCCCTCCCTGCGAGAAGCCAAGTTACAGGGAACCAGGCAGAGGACCTTCTTGGTGGTGGCACCTGCCCTGTGGAACGCCCTTCTATCAGATGTCCAAGAAATAAGCAACTATCTGACTTTTAGAAGACATCTGAAAGCAGTTTTTAATGATTAATGCTGTATTGTGTTTTTAATATTCGGTTGGAAGCTGCCCAGAGTGGCTGGGGAAACCCAGCCAGATGGGTGGGGTATAAATAATAAATTATGATGATGATGATGAGACAGGGAGAAATACTTTTCTCTCTCCGCCTTCCCCATCCATCATTTTATACAGTTCTGCCATGTCACCTCTTGCCTTTTCTCCCCTTGGGCGTTTTCGGTGCCCTTTTCCTGAACCTTTCCCTGCTTTGTCCCCTTCTCTCTGGTCCAGGCGCGCGAGTTCTGCCCCGGGGTGAACGACCAGCCGTACGTGTGCGAGACGGGTCACTGCTGCGGGGAGACCGGCTGCTGCATCTACTACTACGAGCTCTGGTGTGAGTAGCAGGGAAGGAGGAAGAGGCCTCTGTGTCACAGCAGCATGGGAAGCTGCCTTGCATTGAGTCGGATCCATTGACCCATCTAGCTCAGGAAATCCAACACTGATTGGCAGCAACGCCCAAGATTTCAGGCTGGGAGGCTGTCCCGGTCTGACATTGGGAAGTGAGCATAGGGCCCTCTTGCTTGGAAAACCAGATGCTCAGCCACTGAACTGTGGTTTTCCTCAAAGCAAATTCTAGACCTCATGATTCCATTTAAAGGCTGTATTTAACAGAAACCTTGGAAAGTGCCTTATGCCAAGTGAGACCCGTTGCGCAGCTCAGTATTGCTTGTGTACTATTTCTTTAGCCTCTCTGCCTTGACGTCCCTGTGGGCCTCCCCAAGGTGCTCTTCAGGCAAACAAGCTCCCCAAGGGGCCCACATACAATCCGAACAAGGCAGCCTCTACCCCCACAGGCTTACTGTCTTTCTTTTAAATAAACAGACACAGGAAAGGAGCCAGGGAGGAAACAAGAATCAAAACTCAGCAAATCAACAGCTTTCTATGCTGTCTATGCTGACTGGCAGCTGTGGCTCGTAACCTTAAAATAAAGCAGGGTTCTAGTCCCCATGATTCTGAACGGGCTGTATTGAACTTCTCCTGAGAGAGAGAGCCTTGGTCCGTGTCGCTCAGAATTGTCTACACACTGACAGGCGGCAGCAGCAGCTGTCTCTCCCCAAACTACCTAGGAGAGGAGGGCTAGAGCTGGCCTGTTTCCTTCATAGCTGACCTTCCTCCTTTTCGCTCCTTCCCTGGCAGGGTTCTGGCTCCTGTGGACTGTCCTGATCCTCTTCAGCTGCTGCTGCGCCTACAGGCACCGCCGCGCCAAACTGCGCCTTCAGCAGCAGCAGCGGCAGCGGGAGATCAACCTCATTGCCTACCACGGTGCCTGCAACTATCCCCCGTCCATGATGGATCTCAGTGAGTGCCTTTTCTCTTGCCCCAGTATGTGGGGAGCAGCGGGTGAGGCAGTGCCACGGGGCTGGGAGGGAAGGAGGGAGGGGAGCAAAAACTGAGGGCAGCAGGGACCATTGGCACCTTGAGCCAATATCCCCAGAGATCTCAGGTCCTGCAGCCAGAGCCTGTTTCTCAAACGAGACTCTGGGACCGGTTGGCAGGCCTCTGGGCCACCTCTTTGCCTGCTGATTAAAGGTACTTGGGAGACAGAGTAGTTCAGGGGAGGGAAGGCCCCCTCTCTGAGGAAAAAGGGGTTTAAGGATAGCCAGTAACAATAATAAATATTAAGAGTGATAAATAGGGAATAGACAGGAATGGGATAAGAGAGGAAGGTTGTTACAGGAGCAGAAAAACAAATACAGTGGTACCTCGGGTTACATACGCTTCAGGTTACAGACTCCGCTAACCCAGAAGTAGTACCTCGGGTTAAGAACTTGGCTTCGGGATGAGAACAGAAATTGTGCTCCGGCGGCAGCAGGAGGCCCCATTAGCTAAATTGGTGCTTCAGGTTAAGAACAGTTTTAGGTTAAGAACAGACCTCCAGAACGAATTAAGTACTTAACCCGAGGTACCACTGTATGAAAGGACAAAGGGTGAAAGAAACTATCAGGGATTTGTGAGGGGCAGAGGTACAAGCTGAATGCAGAAGGAGAAGCGGAGAATAAATTACAGAAAATACTTTGTGAGGCATGTGGGGTGGGAAAGGAAAAATATACAAGAAGACGGCTTCTCCACTTGGATTAACAAATTGTGGAGGCTGTCATTAAAACTCCAGAGAAAATGCCCTTAGTTTGAGGAAACGTGAACTGTAGACTTCCTTCCTACAAGGAAAACACGTGGCAAAGAATTCTCCAAAGATGGATTAGGTATTGATAGAAAGCAGGGTCAGTAATTGGCCACTGATGGTGCCAAATACTGCCTCACCTTTTGGAACCGGTTCTGGCCCTTCCTGTCCTGTTGTGGCTGGTGGGCCTCAGACATTTAAAGCCGGCAGCTAAGGCTTGTGAACTAGGGGATTGGAGGGGATTGGGTAACTAGGCCAGAACATCTAGTTCTGGATGTTTTTTGCTTAAATCATATCCAGCCGATGCTGTTTTAAGGAGAAGCTTTGAGGGACACCTCCAGAGCCAGCAGTTGAGCCCCATGTTGGTGCCACTCCATTTATGTGAAGGCGGCAACTTTTTTGTCAGTTTCAGAACTTGGCACACACCCCTTAGACTGCAGAACTTTTACTGAACTACAACTCCCATCATCCCTGACTATTGGCCGTGCTGGCTGGGGCTGATGGGGGTTGGAGGCCAGCAACGTTCAGTGGCCTACAGGCCTGCGATCCCTGAACTACGCTCGCTGGCAGGGCCTCTCCAGGTCTTCTACAACCCAGCGGTGCCAGTGATCAAGCCCAGAAGCTGTGGCACGCAGAGCAGTTTGCTTTGCCACATAATAATAATTTATTATTTGTATCCTGCCCTTCTGGCTGGGTTTCCCCAGCCACTCTGGGCGACTCCCAACAGGTTGAAAACAGAATAAAACATTGAACATTAAAAACTTCCCTGAACAGGGCTGCCTTCAGATGTCTTCTAAATGTCAGGTAGTTGTTTATCTCTTTGACATCTGGTGGGAGGGCGTTCCACAGGGCAGGTGCCACTACCGAGAAGGCCCTCTGCCTGGTTCCCTGTAGCTTTGCTTCTCACAGTGAGGGAACCGCCAGAAGGCCCTCGGAGTTGGACCGAGGCCACTTAGGGCTTTAAAGGTCAACACCAACACTTTGAATTATGCTCAGAAACGTACTGGTAGCTAATGTAGGTCTTTCAAGAGTGGTGTTATGTGGTCTCAGCGGCCACTCCCAGTCACCAGTCTAGCTGCCACATCCTGGATTAGTTGCAGTTTCTGGGTCACCTTCAAAGGTAGCCCCACGTAGAGTGCATTGCAGTATTCCAAGCGGGAGTTAACTAGAGCATGCACCACTCTGGCCAGACAGTCTACGGGCAGGGAGGGTCTCAGCCTGCGTACCAGATGGCGCTGGGAGACAGCTGCCCTGGAAACAGAATTGACCTGCGCCTCCATGAACAGCTGTGAGTCCAAAATGACTCCCAGGCTGCGTCACCCCTTCCTGCTGGTCCAGCTCTCAGAAGTCCGTCTGCTTCTGTGGTCCTGGGTGGTGCTGAGCCGCTCTCTCTGCCCTCTTCCCCGCCTTCTCCTTCTGCAGGGATGCTGGCTTCCTTCAAGCTGCCTGCCTACGAAGAGGTGGCCCATCGCCCGACCACCCCGCCACCCCCCTACAGTGCCATCCTGGGAGGCTCGGCCAGCCGCCTGGGCTCCAGCACGCTGACTCTGACGGGCAGCTCGGAGAACTATACCAGCTGCTCTTGTGAGTCCAGCTGCCTGGCGTCGCCCAGCAGCACCTCTCTGTCGGCCACGGAGGCCAGCACCCCCAGTGAGGGCGAGGCGGATGCCGAAGGGGCCGGCGGGGGCAGCAGCAGCCCAGGGGGCAGCTGGGAGCTGGCGGGCAAGCTGGCACCCTGCCCCGCGCCCCCCAAGCACGCCCTCTTCTCCTCCAGCGTGGAGCTCTTCGAAGGCGACTCCCGGCGAGTCTCGGACAGCGACGAAGGGCCTGACGACGAGGGCGAGCACTTCCGCCACCGCCGGCTGACGGGCGACTCGGGGATCGAGGTGGGGCGCGGGCAGGACGAGGAAGAGGCCGCTGGCGAGGACAGCGAGGAGGAGGCGGCCCACCTGCTGGCCAAAGGGGTCCCCTGCTCTCCCCCGGGCAGCGAGGCCCAGAGCCTGTGTGCGGGGCAGGCGGAAGGCGACCCTGAAGAACTGGCCGCCTCCTCGCCTACGTTGCCTGTCTGAAGGGCGCCCGCCCTGCTTGGCTGACTTCCCCTCCCTGCTTTACGGGGACGGCCCTTTCCTGACCCCCGGGACTCCGCCGCTGCCGCCCTCCTGGTGCCCGGCAGCAGGAGGCGGGCAGGAAGGGCTTCTGCGCCCTGCAGTTCACTGTGGAGAATTACCGCCTTAGCACCAACACTGCCCTCTGCCCATAGCCAGATCTCACGCTCTGTTTCTTGTTTCCCTGCCTAGGCAGTCCGTAGTGCGCCCCTCAAGCTCTCTTCCAGCTTTGTGACCAAAGGTCTGCTCCCCCTCTTGCCCTCTGGGTTGGGTGCTTCCGTAGGAGCCTTCTGTGGACTTGTACAGTGCCCTGTCTCTTGGGGGGTGGGCCTGGACTACCTGCCGGACCCCGACTACCGTAGCAGTTGTGTGTGTGCGTGTGTGTGTCTCCCGCTGCGCTCCGTAACCTTTGGCGACAAGGTGCAGCTCTTCCTCTGGGTGGGGGCTGCCTCCTTCCTTCCCTCCCCCTGGGGGTTTGCACTGGGTTTGGGGTTTGCTGGTTGCATGGATGAAACGGTTCTTGCCGACACCTGCTCCTTGCTCTGACCAAGCTGGGCTGGGAGTGGGGAGCTGGCCTTCCCTGGGCAGGCTGCTCGAAGCAGCTTGTTGGGTCCTTGCCATACCAGTGCCTGGTAGCCTTGGGAGTGGAGGTGCTTCTCCCCGTGTGCTGGGGGGGGGGCAGCAGTGCGTGCTTATTATTAAAGAGATGTGGACACCCCTGGCTCAGAGGCTCTTGTTTGGAGTGTGTGTTGCGGGGCAGTCTGTGTAGCAGCTCTCCTTCTTGCGTGCTGCGGCAGCTGCATCTTATAAGTTTGGCCCCCTTTTAGAGTTACAAGTGTGGGCTGGGATGAGCAATTCCCCCCCCCCCCACTCCATAGGTCAGGAGATGCATAACTGGGGCAGGGAAGGGGGACTTGGCTCATTGTGGCCCATCCTCCTGTCTCAGCAAAAGTGCCCTGTAACCTGAATCCAGTGACTTTTTCCTTTTTTTAGTCTCGGATGAAGGCACACATTCTTTCTGAATTTACCTCCCTGGCATTTGATAAGTTAATTGGGGTTTTGTTCTTAGGAGGAGTGCCGTAGTGGTTCCCATTTTTTTAACTGCCATCCTTGTATTTGGATGAGAACAGCCAGCACAAATGCCACAGGGTCTGCTCCCCCCCCCCCCCGGTCTAATCTAAACACAGCCCCCTTAAGATTTGCAGCATTCCTGTATCCTGACTTATCCACCTCTGTCTGAGCAGGACTGGACCTGTCACTCCCGGCTGAGATCTGAGCGTGTCTTGGAAGCAAACTTAACTGCTTGCTACACAGCTGCAGCCCTGTACTTGATTTCTCCCACTGAAGCGCACATGCTTAGCTTATACCTCCATTTCTTCTGTAAGAATCACACTAGCGTGCTCAAAACATCAGGCACAGCTCTTGCAACAGCTCCTTGAGGCTGGATAGCTCAGCTGGCTAGAGCATGCTTCTGCAAACAGGTTCAATCCCTATATGGGACAGCTGCATAGTCCTGCCTTTTGGGGGTTGGACTAGATGATCCTTAGGGTCTCTTCCAATTTTCATGCTTCTGTGAAGTAGTTCTCTTCTGTCTGTTGCCCTCCATGTTCTGCTGGCCCCCAGCTCCCATCATCCCAAACTTTTAAATCATTCATTCATTTGTGTAGCCTGTCTTTCAGCTAAGGAATTCACGGAGAGTGTGACTGAGAATCTACAAGTTGTTACTCTTGCAAAACTCCTTTTGAGCTAGAGCTGATTTTTTTATTTTAAAAATCCAAATCTTGCGTTTGGGGGCAGAGTTTGCAGCTGGACTTCAGCCCTTGGCTTGTGGGTCGTAAAAAATAATAATAAATAAATAGTGGGAGCAGTACAAGTGCGCAAATAACTTGTTCCAGAAAGCAGTGGGAATCCTTAGCATGATTTCTTGCCCAGTGAGGAAGTCATGCAATGTCCAGGCTACATCGTGAAGCAAGGCAAATGTGGTTAGAGAATCAGCAGACAGTAAAATGAATGGTGGGGTGCATTTATGTATCGCTCCCTAACTATGGCAGGGGCCACTCATTGGGTGGGGGGTTACAATGGAGATGGCGCAAACTTTCACGATACCAGTTTGTCCACAAATCCATGTGGCCAAACAGGGAGGCCCACCTCATATGGCAGCCTGTGGACTCAAAACCCAGCGGTCTAAGAGCTGAGGAATGTGCTTGAACACCAAGTCCACACATGCAGCGGAGCCACACTTGTCTCCTGTGAATGGGGGGGACTCTTTGGGAATCTGGCCGGGACGGGGAATGGTCAGCTGTAGCACCCTGTGCCAAAACAATTTTCTTGCAAGTGGCAACCCAGATTTCCACGCAGCTGCTAACGGAGGGCAGCACTTTCTGTAAGGAGACAAGAGGAGCTCTGCTGAATCGGTGCCACAGCCCATAACAGCCCCCTGTTCTCACAGTGGCCAACCAGGGGGGAGCCAGGATCCAAGCACAAGAGCCCGCTCCCCCCAGCTGTCCCTGCTGAAGGGGCCTATTTTAAGTATTTTGGGTGCCTTGAGATGGCCTGGCGAGAGATCCTGTGGTCCAGGGGCAGAGCAGCCTCCTCGGAGGCAGGACGTTCAAGCTCCATGGAAAAAACTCTGGTAGCAGATGATGTTGGGGGGGGGGATTTCCGCCTCTGGAGTTTTCCATATCTCCCAGCAACCAGTCAGGCAAGATCCTGTGGCGCTCAGCTCTGTCCCCTGGGGTTGGGATTTGGAGGCTTTTCCCTCCCTCCTGTGGGCAGATGGTGCCATTTTGCCCACCTAAGTATTGGCACGGATGGCATTCAGGTGAGGCTGATGGCCTGTGTGGCTACATTTACAGGCATGCATATATCTCTATGTTTGCCTGGCCGCAACAGCTCAGTTGCTTAGAGCCTGGTCCTGCTGATGCCAAGGTTGCAGGTTCGATCCCTGGTTGGGACAGCTGCATATTCCTGCATTGCAGAGGGGTTGGGCTAGATGATCCTCAAGGTCCTTTCTACAACTCTTCTGTTCTCTGAGTGTGGGGAAACATGCTGTGACCCTGAAGCAGCTAATCCCAGTTCATATCAGTTTATTGCACCATAAACCCATTAATCCCCAGGGCTTCAAAAAGTTGTTAACTTGCAGCACATTTGTAGCTGCACTCCCCAAATCGTAAGCAGCAGGGGACCAGTCAAAACCCTCCCTCCCAGGAGCTAAAAAGATGTAAAGGCTTTCAGGGTTTTTCAAAACAATAAAGTGGCATATAACTTTTGCAAAATAACAATAAATAAAATCCCAAGTGCAGATTCACCAGCAGCCCCTGGGAGCCGCTCTGAGCGCACAAACCCCTTTCATGTTGCCTTCAATTATGACCCAAGGCATCTCCCCTCCCCGCCCCGAACTCCAGAGGCGGCAGCGCATGGGAATGCCCAAGCAGCCCAAAGAGGCTTCTTCCCCCAGCCCAGCTCCTTTCCCGCAAGAGGCCACTGGCACGTCCAGCTTCACAGCTTTATTTCGCTAGAAAATCAGAAGTCAGATCCTGGAGGGAGAGCAGTCGAGGCCAGCTGCCCAGGAGTCAAAACACCTGAGGGGAGGAGGCGGGCACCGCGCCCGCCAAGAGCATGGCAGAGGCAACCTGGCACTTTTGGAAGCTCAGTACTCCTCGGCCATCATGAGCACCACCAGGGCCGACCAGCCAGTGAAGGGGTAGCAGCCTTGGCCTTTGCCCGTGCCGTCGTGGTACTGCTCCCACACGTAGCCGCTCTCCAGGTACTGCCGGTAGACGTTGCCCACGACGTTGGCGCGCAGCTCCCGGTACAGGGCGGCCGCCTGCTCCCGGAAGGGCCCCTCCAGCCGGCTGTAGTGCTTTAGAGCCCGCACGGCCAGGAAGTTGATGTTGACCCACACCGGGCCCCTCCAGTACGGGGGGTCGTGCTCCGTGTTGTGCTTGAGGTAGAAGGGGCTGGAGCGCGACAGCGAGCGCAGCCCAAAGGGCGTCCACAGCTTCCTCTCGCTGCGCAGGTCGGTCAGCAGGCTGCCCAGCCGCGGCGAGTCGGGGCGCAGCAGCTGCAGCAGCAGCGGGAAGAGGCTCACGTAGCCAAAAGTGCCCCCCACAAACTGCAGCCGGGGTGGCTTCCGCACCACCCGCAGCAGGCGCGGCGTGGGCATCGGCTGCCCCGGAGGAGGCGGGCGCAGCTTCTCACGCTCCAGGGACGCCGCCTGCGTGTGGTTGCCGTAGTCGGCAAAGGTGCCCAGCGCCTCGGCCCAGTGGTGCTGGTCCAGCAGCTGCCCATCCGACAGCGCCTCCGCCATGCGCCGGTACTCCTCGGCCGGCTCCCCCAGCCGTGTGGCCACCTCCGCCATGACGGCCGAGGCCACGGCCATCCAGCAGCGCAGGTCCAGGTGGCGCTCGTCCTCCGAGGGGTGCGAGGCCCTCGGGTAGTCGTCCAGGCCGGAGGTGAGCGTCTTGGGGTTCAGGAACGCCTGGGTGTCCTGGTCGCGGCCGCGCCAGCGGAAGGTGAAGGGCAGGGGCCCGGCCTGCGTGCTGTTGTACCAGTCGTACCAGCTCTGTAGCCGCGGGTAGAGGCGCCGCAGGTAGTCCGTCTCCAGAGCTTCCTGCGCAAGCAGCTGCCGCAGCGCCAGGAAGAGCGTCGGGGGGTTTCCGGCACTGCTGTGCTGCACGACGAACTCCGCGGGCACCTTGGCACGGGCCTCGGAGCCTAGGATCTGCTCCCGCGGGATCCAGCCTTCGGCGTTCATGAGGTCCAGCCAGTGCGCCAGCACATCTCGGCTGAGGGCTGCGTCCCAGCGGGCCAGCAGCAGCTGGTGGAAGCCCTCGTCCCACAGGAAGCCCCGTGGGAAGAAGGAGCGCGAGGGCACGGCCGTGAAGAGCGGCGCCTCCGGGTAGGGCTGGGGGAGCTCGGCGTGGGGCGACTGCACCAGCGAGCGCCCGTGAAAGTAGCCCATGCCGCCCAGCATGTTGCTGAGGGCGGCCCGCGCAAAGCTCTGCTCCGGCGGGGAGAAGCCCTTGCGCGCCAGGCCAAAGGCCTCCTCAAAGCGCCGCTCAAAGGCCACCGTGTGCCGGCCCAACTCCTGCGACAGAGCCTCGCCTGCCAGACGCCCGGCACGGTCGCCCGCGCTGCCCGATTCAAAGAGCACCTCCAGGCGGCAGGGCAGGGACACCGTCACCTGGTGCACCAGCAGCTGGCTGTGAGGGGGCGCCCGCTCCCCGGCCGGGGAGTGAGAGGCATCCACCCCAAAGTAGCGGCGCTTGGGGGCTCCTGGGGGGGCGAAGGTGAAGCGAGGCGTCAGGCTGGCTTTCACCACGTCGCTCAGGCGGTCCAGACCTTCGGCCTTCGCCTGCAGGTGGTTGTAACTGGAGAGGGAGAAAGGGAGCGAGAATCAGCGCCAAGGACTACGGCTCTTCCTCCATGGCCAGAGGCATCTATCTATCTGTCCATCCATCCATCCATCCATCTATCCATCATCTATCTATCATCTATCTATCTATCTATCTATCTAACCATCATCTATCTATCTATCTATCTATCTATCTATCATCTTTCTATCTATCCATCTATCTATCCATCCATCATCTATCTTTCTATCCATCCATCATCTATCTATCTATCTATCTATCTATCTATCTATCTATCTATCCATCATCTATCTATCTATCTATATCTATCTATCTATCTTTCTTTCTATCTATCTATCTATCATCTATCATCTTTCTATCTATCTATCTATCTATCTATCTATCTATCTATCTATCTATATCTATCTATCTATCTATCTATCTATCTATCATCTATCTATCTATCTATCTATCTATCTATCTATCTAACCATCTAACCATCATCTATCTATCTATCTATCTATCTATCTATCTATCTATATCTATCATCTATCTATCTATCTATCTATCTATCTATCTATCTATCATCTTTCTATCTATCTATCTATCCATCCATCGATCCATCCATCCATCCATCCATCATCTATCTTTCTTTCTATCTATATCTATCTATCTATCTATCTATCTATCTATCATCTATCATCTATCATCTTTCTATCTATCCATCTATCTATCTATCCATCCATCTATCATCTATCTATCTTTCTATCTATCATTTATCTATCATCTATCTATTTCATTTATATAGTGCCCCTTCACCCGCAGATCTCAGGGCGGTTCACAAGATAAAAATGAAGGATAGTAGCACAAAATATATACCGTATTTCCCCCCCCCCCCATGTTTAAGACGCCCCTATTTTTGGGGACTCCAGGTTAAGAAAATGGGGGGGAGATGGCCCCGTGTATAAGACGCCCCCTAATTTTTGACATTATTTTTTAGGGGAAAAGCCTAGTCTTTTACACGGAAAAACGCGGTAATTAAAGCAAAAGCGAAACTAAACATAACCCTCCTTCCCACAAACAGAGCTAAAAGGCTGTAGAATATGATTCATTAATTTTAATATTAATTTTAGAACTGCATTGATCATAAATTGGTACCGTAATGACTGAACAGTATGCAAGTTAAATTGGCCAACTGGAATGTATACAATACCCGTACCCAATGTCTTGTGAACTGCCCCGAGATCTTTTGCCGACGGGTGGTATATAAATCAGATAATTAATCAATCAGCCAAAGGTCTAGTTGAAGAGCAGCGTTTAGCCTGGCACTAAAGATATACAGTGAAGGCCCCAGGTGAGCCTCCCTGGGGACAGCATCCCACAAACGGGGAGCCACTGCAGAAAAGGCTCCGTTCTCGTGTTGCCACCCTCGGGACCTCTTGACCGCAGCAATGCTTCCGAATGCCAGCTGCCGGAAACCGCAAGAGGGCAGAGTTGATTTTGTGCCCAGATCCTGCCTGTGTATTTCCTGCTGGGCCATGGGCCTGATCCATCCGCCTCGGCTTGGGTTCTTACTTAAGGGAGAGACAATCACATCCCCACCCCCTAGGATTGAAAATTGTGGCACTTCTGCCCTGCAGGGTACCTGGCATAGAGAGGTGCTGTGCCAGCCTCATTGGTGGGCGGCTGGAAGGTGATGGTGAAGTGGCCCAGCTCCTCTGTGGTGCCCGTCAGGGATGCCAAGCGGCCGGTCTTCTGCTCCACCACAGGCTGCAGAGACCCCTGCCCATCCGTCGCCACGTAGAAGAGCAGAGAGATGAAGGGGGCCGGAGGCCCAGTTCTCTGAGGACAAGAAAGCACCGTCAGTAAGCCGCAAGACTCGTCTCCCTGGCTTGTGGCTTAGGGCCCTTGTATTTACAGACCTCCTCTCCTGGTCTGCCCCGCAGAGGACCTTAAGGTCCATGAATAACCATAGTTTAGAGGTCCCGGGCCCTAAGGAAGTCAGACTATCCTCCACCAGGGCCAGGGCCTTTTCAGTGGTGGCTCCAACCTGGTGGAATGCTCTGTCCCAGAAGACTAGGGCCCTTTACTAGGGACCTACACTGGCTTCCATATGTTTCTGAGCACAATTCAAAGTGTTGGTGTTGACCTTGAAAGCCCTAAACGGTCTCGGTCCAGTATACCTGAAGGAGCGTCTACACCTCCATCGTTCTGCCCAGACACTGAAGTCCAGCTCCGAGGACCTTCTGGCAGTTCCCTCATTGCAAGAAGCAAAGCTATAGGGAACCAGGCAGAGGGCCTTCTCAGTGGTGACACCTGCCCTGTGAAACGCCCTCCCACCAGATGTCAAAGAGAAAAACAACTACCAGACTTTTAGAAGACATCTGAAGGCAGCCCTGTTCAGGGAAGCTTTTAATGTTTAATAGGTTACTGTATTTTAGTGTTTTGTTGGAAGCCGCCCAGAGTGGCTGGGGAAACCCAGCCAGGTGGGCGGGGTATAAATAATAAATTATTATTATTATTACTACTACTTCAGGATTTAACCTCCTTCCATAGGGCCTGTAAGACAGAGCTATTCCGGCTGGCCTTTAATTTGAATTCAGCCTGATCTTTATTTCCCTTCTCTTCCCTCCCCCTCCCCTTTTATGAAGATCACCCACTCTGAGACCCCACAACTAATTCTCCCCTGGTCGCCTCGCTGGCCCAACTAGGACCAATTCAGCCAGCTAGCCCTGGGGATTATCTAATGCTTATTAGATGGATTTCCCCTAAATCAATTTCTGAACTTTGAATTTTATTGTTATTCATGTTTATATGCTGTATTTTATGCTGCTTTTACAATTAAGTGTTTTCAATTGGTTGTTAGCCACCCTGAGCCCGGTTTTTGAACCGGGAAGGGAGGGGTATAGATAAAAAATTATTATTATTATTATTTATTGAGTGTGAGGGTGAGCTCTGTCATGGATGCACTGCAGGGGGGTTGGACTAGAGGACCTTTGGCACCCCTTGCAAGTCTACCACTCTAGGATTCTGTCTGCCTGGGCGCCTGTCTGCTTCTAAGTCTGGGAGCCCCGCTTTGGGTGAGACTTGTGGGTCGAAGCCTTGGGAACCTGACCTGAGACAGGCCTTTGCATCCTGGCTGAGCATCTTAACTGTACTTAATCCAATCTTCATAACATTGTTAGCTGACTTCCTCTAATCCCTCTGGCTGAGTTTCAGTATATATCTTTTTGCAAAACCAAATTTCTCAAAAAATTAATCACTTAACATCGTTCTTTCTTTTTATTTTAACGTTAAACATTTTATTCTCTAACATAACATATTTAAATCCTAAGCCTATCTGATATTTGCAAATTTTTCCAACTAAGTCATCTTAACATATTTAACTAAATAGTCTTTGAATTTCATCCATTCCTTCTGGAACTCCTCCGCCTTCTGGTGGCGGACTCTTCCAGTCTGGTTGGCTAGCTCCGAAAAGTCCATCATCTTCATAGCCCCATGCATTCTAAACTTGGGAGAAACTTGGCTCCCTTCCGCCCCTCGGACAGAGTTTGGGGCCTCAGCCGCCGTCTCGAGGTCACGGGATAAGATAAGAGGCAGAAGGAGAACTATGCGGTGGATTATCTTCATGTCCTCAAGGACTGTGCGTGTTTTGGAACAAACAAGGCAAGGAAACCAGACGCTTCCTTGTGCTTAAAATTAAATTACGCTGCGTGGCCCCCCCTGCTGAGGTCTGCCGTCTGAAGGCCTGCGAAGGAGCCAGCAGCCCAAGCCACGGAGCAGAGGGCTAGCAGTGGCGATGAGCCACAACGGCTGCATTCTGCTTCCATGGTCGGAGGCAGCAAAGCTCACCTCTTTGGCTCAGATCCTGCTTGCGAGTTTCCCGCAGGCCACTGGCCTGATCCTGCAGGCTCTTCTTAGGTGCAAGCACACCTGGGCCTAGTAACAGCTAGACAGGAATCCCCCTGCACCTCCCTCCAGCTCCACGAAGGGTGCATACCTACGGGACCGCCTCTCCTGGTATGCCCCGCAGAGGACCTTAAGGTCCACAAATGGCAACACTTTGGAGGTCACAAGGAGGTTAGACTGGTCTCAACCAGAGGCAGGGCCTTTTCAGTACTGGCCCCGACTTGGTGGGGCGCTCTGTCACAGGAGACCAGGGCCCTGCGGGACTTGACATCTTTCCACAGGACCTGCAAGACAGAGCTGTTCCGTCCGGCCTTTGGTTTGGACTCAGTCTGACCCTTATGTTTCCCTCCCCTTATGGTCTTGATCTATGGGCTACTATTAAAATGAGGCTGAATTTTAAATTGCATTTTAACCTGTATTTTAAATTGGGTTTTTCCCCCCTATTATGTTTTTACTGTAATTTTACTGGTGTTAGCCGCTCTGAACCTGGTTCTGGCCGGGGAGGGCGGGGTATAAATAAAATTTATTATTATTATTATTATTATTATTCCTTAAGAGATGCCCGTCTCTCCCGCTGGCCCTTCCCCACTCACCTCGGGCCGCACTGTGACCCTCCAGCTCCAGTCTCCCCCGTGCTGACCCCCAGGTCGCTTCACAAACTCCGTCTGCAGGCTGAGGCCCACGTCCTGGATCTCCTGCACCCCAAAATTGACGCCGTCGTGGAGCAGCCAGCCGTAGCGCGGCAGGCCGTCGCTTTGCTCGCAGGTGTGGCGCAGCCGGACGTCCCCCTCCAGCTGGTGCATCCACATGAGGCCTGCAGGAAGAGCCGCAGAATGGCAGTCAGAAGGGCCCTCCAGAGTCATCTAGTCCAACCCCCTGCAATGCGGAGAGCGAGGGAAAGAGCTACTCTGCCGGGGACAGCAAAGGCACAGACCCCTCGTCTCTTGGCCACGCTCCACGAGGACAGAGGCCGGGATGGCAGCCTCGCAAGCCCAATTTGTGCCCAACTTGAGAAGGAAGGTTCACAACAGGAAGACTTAAAGGAACTATTGGAAACTCAAGGCAGCAGAGATATGAGATGATCAGAGCCCCCCCCGAACTTGAAGCATGGGAAGTCCCAAAAAAAATTATAATTTGACAGAATATTTGGACTATATGATATGTATTTGTATAATCTGGAATATTTAATGTGATTTGATTGGATTGTTAAAATGGAAAATTTAATAAAAAATTATTTTAAAAAATAAATAAATCTGTGCCTGACTTGCAGAACTCACTGGCTCCCGTCTTTCGTCTTGGAGCACAGATGATGCCCAGATTTTGGGAGAGGGTTGGGCAATTGCAGAGCTGGGAGGAACCCTTACACGAAGATCAGAACGATTGGGCCACAGATTCCAAAACCATAGCTGTCAACTTTTCCCTTTTCTTGCGAGGAATCCTATTCGGAATAAGGGAACTTCCCTTAAAAAAAAGGAAACGTTGACAGCTGTGTCCAAAGCAGCTGCCAAGGAACAGCTGTTGGGACAAAGAACCTCCCCGGTCCTAGCAGCCTGTGACATGTGCCAGCTCCTCACGAGTCGCATCATGCCAGTGCTCTCTCCTTTGCTGCGTGAGTGGGGGGCAATGGGGAGGTGTCTTTCCAGCAGCAGCTGCCTGGGGTCTGTTTTGCGCTGGATGTGGGCCCCAGGCTGAAAGCGCACCTTCCCTGCAGGCTCTGACACCTGTCCAAATCGGACTTTGCCCCAACGCTTCCATCTTGAGACAAATGGATGCCAACAGGAGCTTCCTGAAGGCTCCAGACTCTGTGCCACCTGCCTTGTGCCATCTGCCACGTAGACCTGGGCCAAGGGTGCCGGTGGCACCGGGTGCTTGGGCAAGGCCCTGCCCTCTTGCCTAGCTGTCAACCTCTCCCTTGTCTTGCGAGGAATCCTATTCGGAATAAGGGGATTTCCCTTTTGAAAAGGGAAAGGTTGACAGCTCTGCCCTCTGGGCATCCCAAGCGCCGAGTTGGACGGGGCCCCCGGGGGTCATCTTCTCCCCCTCTCACCTGCGACGGGCGAGCGGGGGCTGCGCGCCTTCATCCCGAAGTAGACCTGCGGCCGGTAGGAGCCCCAGAAGCGGCCGGGCTCGGTCTCGGGGCCGCTGCTGTTGGCGTCGAGGATGCGCGGCGCCGGGTGCAGGGAGACCACGCGCGCCGCCCGCCAGCGCCGCGCCCCGACGCCGTAGCCCACGGCCGCCAAGCCCAGCGCCAGCGAGCCCAGCGCCAGCACGGCCGCCAGCCGGGAGCCGGAGCCCCCGGGCTGCCCCGGAGCCCCGACGGCACCGCGCCCCTTCCTCGTCCCCATCGCCGTCCCCGGCGCCGCCCTCGGGGGTCCCTTCTCCGCCGGGCGCCGCCCCGCCTCGGGTCCTGGTCGCCGCCGCTCGCGGGCCATCCTCCGCCGCACCTGCAGCCCCGACGGGGCGGGAGAAGGGAAAGAGACGCTGGGCTTGGTCGGGCGGGAGATCGGGGGCCGAGCGGGGACTCCTCCGGCCCCCGACGGGCAGGATCCTGCCCGGGACCCCCCTCCCCAAAAGCGCCGTCGGGGGGCTGCAGCGCCGCCTCGCTCACCCTTCCGGATCGACTCCACGCGCTCCCCGACGCGGGCAGAACTACCTTTCCCGGCAGGCCCCGCGGCTCCCCAACCCCGGTGCACTCTGGGAGATGTAGTCCCTGCCCTTTCCCCGCCTTCCACCACGCTTGGCCCCCCGGAAGTGCTCGGGGTCCCCCCCGTCGGGGTGGCAAAGGGTGCCGTGGCGCCTGGCGAGAGGTTGGCACCCCGCGCATGCGCCTCCGCGGCAGGGATTCTGCAAAGGGGGGGGGGGGCGGCGTTGCCATCGAGCAGGGAGGGAGCATCTGCAATGGGGCGCCGCCTCCATCCAGCGCCGGATTTACGCATAAGCTCAACGAGCTCTAGTTTAGGGCCCCCCTTTATTTTTTTGGGACCCCCCCCAAAATCAAAGGAAAAACCACTGGATGCACATTTCCAAAATATAAGATAAAAAACAGCTAAAATAAAACCTACATGTAGTTAGACCTTAACAATTTCACTATTAATCTACTTGTATTTTGTATTAATGTACAAAATAATATTGTATTTCACTATTAATGTACTTCTTCATTGGATTTCAGTTCACAATGAGTTTGATAAAATACATATTTTTGTGATTGCAAATGGCTTGCGATACCTATTGGGTCCATCAATGACCATCTAGCATCTATTCAACACAAAAAAACAGGGAGCATTTGATGTTGACAAAGGACAGCTGTATATGTCAAGGGCCCCATTACCTTCAGTATCTGAGGGCTGCATCAAACCTAAATCCGGCCCTGGCTCCATTTAGGGTATTTATATCCCCATATAAGGGCTGAGCCCCTTCATGGATCACTGCCTTGCCGTGGCGAAGGGGCTTGAAGAACTCAGAGAAGCTATGAACTATGCCGAGCAGGGCACCCAAGATGAACAGGTCATAGTGGAGAGTTTTGACCAAACGTGATCCACCTGGAGGAGGAACCGGCAAGCCACTCCAGTATCCCTGCCAAGAAGACTCCATGGACAAAGACAACAGGCATATAAAAGTTATGACGCTGGAAGATGAGCCCCTCAGGTCGGAAGGCGTCCAACATGCTACTGAGGAAGAGCGGAGGACAAGTACAGTACAAGTAGATCCAGAGCTGATGAAGCGGCTGGGCTAAAGCCGAAAGGATGCTCAGTTGCGGATATGCCTGGAAGCGAAAGGAAAGTCCAATGCTGTAAAGAAAAATATTGCATAGGAACCTGGAATGTAAGAACCATGAACCTGGGTAAGTTGGATGTGGTCAAAAATGAGATGGCAAGAATAAATATTGACATCCTGGGCATCAGTGAACTAAAATGGACGGGAATGGGTGAATTCAGTTCGGATGACCATCATATCTACTACTGTGGGCAAGAAACCCGCAAAAGAAATGGAGTGGCCCTCATAGTCAACAAAAGAGTGGCGAAAACAGTACTGGGATGCAATCTCAAAAATGATAGAATGATCTCGATACGAATCCAAGGCAGACCTTTTAACATAACAGTAATCCAAGTTTATGCACCAACTACTGGTGCTGAAGAAACTGAAATTGACCAATTCTATGAAGACTTACAACACCTTATAGAAGTGACACCAAAGAAGGATGTTCTTCTCATTATAGGGGATTGGAATGCTAAAGTAGGGAATCAAGAGATAAAAGGAACAACTGGCAAGTTTGGCCTTGGAGATCAAAACGAAGCAGGGCAAAGGCTAATAGAGTTCTGTCAAGAGAACAAGCTGGTCATCACAAACACGCTTTTCCAAGAACACAAGAGACGACTCTACACATGGACATCACCAGATGGGCAGCATCGAAATCAGATTGATTATATTCTCTGCAGCCAAAGATGGAGAAGCTCAATACAGTCAGCAAAAACAAGACCTGGAGCTGACTGTGGCTCAGATCATCAGCTTCTTATAGCAAAATTGAAGCTTAAACTGAAGAAAGTAGGAAAAACCACTGGGCCGGTAAGATACAATCTAAATCAAATCCCTTATGAATACACAGTGGAAGTGAGGAACAGGTTTAAGGATTTAGATTTGCTGGACAGAGTGCCTGAAGAACTATGGATGGAGGCTCGCAACATTATACAGGAGGCAGCAACTAAAACCATCCCAATGAAAAAGAATTGCAAGAAAGCAAAGTGGCTGTCCAACGAGGCCTTACAAATAGCTGGGGAGAGAAGGCAAGCAAAATGCAAGGGAGATAGTGAAAGATACAGGAAATTGAATGCAGATTTCCGAAGAATAGCAAGGAGAGACAAGAAGGCCTTCTTAAACGAGCAATGCAAAGAATTAGAGGAAAACAACAGAATGGGAAGAACCAGAGATCTGTTCAAGAAAATTGGAGATATGAAAGGAACATTTCGTTCAAAGATTGCCATAATAAAGGACAAAAGTGGTAAGGACCTAACAGAAGCAGAAGACATCAAGAAGAGGTGGCAAGAATACACAGAGGAATTATACCAGAAAGAAATGGATGTCTCGTATACCCCAGGTAATGGGGTTGCTGACCTTGAGCCAGACATCCTGGAGAGTGAAGTCAAATGGGCCTTAGAAAGCCCTGCAAATAACAAGGCCAGTGGAAGTGATGGTATTCCAGCTGAACTATTTAAAATTTTAAAAGATGATGCTGTTAAGGTGCTACACTCAATATGCCAGCAAGTTTGGAAAACTCAGCAGTGGCCAGAGGATTGGAGAAGATCAGTCTACATCCCAATCCCAAAGAAGGGCAGTGCCAAATAATGCTCCAACTACCGCACAATTGCACTCATTTCACACGCTAGCAAGGTTATGCTTAAAATTCTACAAGGAAGGCTCAAGCAGTATGTGGACCGAGAACTCCCAGAAGTGCAAGCTGGATTTAGAAGAGGCAGAGGAACCAGAGACCAAATTGCAAACATGCGCTGGATTATGGAGAAAGCTAGAGAGTTCCAGAAAGACATCTACTTCTGCTTCATTGACTATGCAAAAGCCTTTGACTGTGTCGACCACAGCAAACTATGGCAAGTTCTTAAAGAAATGGGAGTGCCTGATCACCTCATCTGTCTCCTGATAAATCTCTATGTGGGACAAGAAGCTACAGTTAGAACTGGATATGGAACAACTGATTGGTTCAAAATTGGGAAAGGAGTACGACAAGGCTGTATATTGTCTCCCTGGTTATTTAACTTATATGCAGAATTCATCATGCGAAAGGCTGGGCTGGATGAATCCCTAGCCGGAATTAAGATTGCTGGAAGAAATATCAACAACCTCAGATATGCAGATGACACAACCTTGATGGCAGAAAGTGAGGAGGAATTAAAGAACCTTTTATTGAGGGTAAAAGAGGAGAGCGCAAAATATGGTCTGAAGCTCAGCATCAAAAAAACGAAGATCATGGCCACTGGGCCCATCACCTCCTGGCAAATGGAAGGGGAAGAAATGGAGGCAGTGAGAGATTTTACTTTCTTGGGCTCCATGATCACTGCAGATGGTGACAGGAGCCACGAAATTAAGAGACGCCTGCTTCTTGGGAGAAAAGCAATGACAAACCTAGACAGCATCTTAAAAAGCAGAGACATCACCTTGCCAACAAAGGTCCGTATAGTTAAAGCTATGGTTTTCCCAGTAGTGATGTATGGAAGTGAGAGCTGGACCATAAAGAAGGCTGATCGCCGAAGAATTGATGCTTTTGAATTATGGTGCTGGAGGAGACTCTTGAGAGTCCCATGGACTGCAAGAAGATCCAACCTCTCCATTCTGAAGGAAATCAGCCCTGAGTGCTCACTGGAAGGACAGATCCTGAAGCTGAGGCTCCAAGACTTTGGCCACCTCATGAGAAGAGAAGACACCCTGGAAAAGACCCTGATGTTGGGGAAAATGGAGGGCCCAAGGAGAAGGGGACGAAGGAGGACGAGATGGTGGGACAGTGTTCTCGAAGCTACCAGCATGAGGGAGGCAGTGGAAGACAGGAGTGCCTGGCATGCTCTGGTCCAGGGGGTCACCAAGAGTCAGACACGACTAAACAACAACAACAAATAAGGGCTGAGAGGCAGGGGCTGGTCACCCACCCAGGGAGCTTGACAGGAGCAGAAATGCTGGAGTATGACCTGGCAGAGACCTGGGTTCAAATCCCACCACTCCTGCCTCTCAGCCTAGCCTCCCTCACAGGCTGTTGTAAGGATCAAATGAGCAGGGGGGGGCGGAAAACCAGGCAAGCCATCTTGAGCTCCTTGGAGGAAAAAAAACGTGAGCTACACACGCCATCCATCCATCCATCCATCCATCCATCGCCCTCCAGCTGATCTGAGGGCCTTCTTGGTCAAAGAAATAAACTATTTGACATTTAGAAGACATCTGAAGGCAGCCCTGTTTAGGGAAGTTTTTAATGACTGGTGTTTTAATGTATTTTTAATCTCCTTTTGGAAGCCGCCCAGAGTGGCTGGGGTATAAATATTATTGGATGGAATGGGGTATAAATATTATTATTATTATTAATGACCAAAGGGTGATTTGTACCCTGGGGTTGTTGCTGTTTAGTCGTGTCCGCCACTTCGTGACCCCCTGGACCAGAGCAGGCCAGGCCCTCCTGTCTTCTGCCTCCTGCAGTTGGGTCAAACTCATGCTGGTAGCTTCGAGGACACACCCTGGGGTTAACTGGACACTAACCACTGCACCACACTGTCCCTGGGGGGCAACAGGAAGCTGGCCTGGAAGAGTCCCTCCTCGGACCTGATCCAGCTGCAGCAGGACACCAAGGAAACAGCCACCCTAGCGGAGCCAAGAGAGCAGGGCCTGTCACATGGGGAGGACCCCTCAAATACTGCCCCCCCAAGAGACAGGGGTCCCTCTTCTGCGTCACCACCTGTCCCACTTCAAACCCCCCCCCATCAGAAGAGGGACCTGGAAAAGGCCGAGAGCCACCACAGGGGTTTCAAGGCTGGCAAAACGGGTCCCTCAGCCCTGGTCCCGGTGAGCCCCCGCAAATGTGTGGGGCAGCCCCTCCATGCCTCCCAAAGTCCACAGGCGTCATTAAAAAGCCAGGGTTGCCTAGTGGGTAGAGCGTCACCCCTAGAGAGAGCAGGCTTCAAATCCCAGCCAGGCTGTCAATTTTCAATTTCTTGCATTTATATCTCACTTTTCCCCCAAGGAGCTCCACGTGGCAAACAGTTCTCCCCATTTTTTTGTCCCAACGACCCTGTGAGGCAGGCCGGGCTGAGTGTGAGTGACTGGCGCAAGGGTTTCATGGGGAGCTTTGTGGCTGCTGGGGATTTGAACCCGTGTCTCCCTCAGGTCCCAGGCCGACCCTCTGACCCAGGGGGCAGCAAACTTTTTCAGCAGGGGGCCGGTCCACCATCCCTCAGACCTTGTGGGGGGCCAGACAATATTTTTTTTGGGGGGGGGGAATGAACGAATTCCTATGCCCCACAAATAACCCAGAGATGCATTTTAAATAAAAGGACACATTTTACTCATGTAAAAACATGCTGGTTCCCTGACCATCTGCAGGCCAGATTTAGTTTGCCTACCCATGCTCTGACCACTATACCCCACTGCCTCCCATGAAGCCTTTCAGCCTTGCCTGCCTCACAGGGTTGTTGTGCGGATTAAAGGAGGAAAGGAGAAGAAACACACGCACCACCCTCGGCTCCTTAGAGGGAAAACAAAAGGTGGGATATAATGCAACATAAAGGAAATTCTCCAGCTGATCTGAGGAATGGGTCCCTCAGCTTCTCTGAACCTTTTGCCACCTGACACAGGACCACGCGAGAAGCAAGTCGCCCTTCTTGGTTCTCTGCAGATGCTGAAGCTCAGCTCTCCATGTGGCTGAGACCCTCCCTGCCTGTGGACTGTCTGGCCAGAGTGGTGCATGCTCTAGTTATCCCTTGCTTGGACTACAGCCATGCGCTCTCCGTGGGGCTCCCTTTGAAGGTGACCCGGAAACTGCAATTAATCCAGAATGTGGCAACTACACTGGGGACTGGGAGCAGCCGCCAAGACCACATAACACCGGTCCTGAAAGACCTACACTGGCTCCCAGGACATTTCCAAGCACAATTCAAAGTGTTGGTGCTGACCTTGAAAGCCCTAAACAGCATCAGTCCTGTATACCTGAAGGAGCGTCTCCACCCCCATCGTTCTGCCCGGATCCCAGGGTCCAGCTCCGAGGGCCTTCTGGCGGTTCCCTCCCTGCAAGAAGTGAGGCTACAGGGAACCAGGCAGAGGGCCTTCTTGGTGGTGGCACCCACCCTGTGGAACGCCCTCCCAGCAGATGTCAAGGCAATAAACAACTCTCAGACTTTTAGAAGACACCTGAACACAGCCCTGTTTGGGGAAGTTTTTAATGTTTGATGTTTTATCGTGTTTTTAATATTTTGCTGGAAGCTGCCCAGAGTGGCTGGAGAAACTCAGCTGGACGGGCAGGGTATAAATAATAAATCATTAATAAAAAAAACTGTCCAGTAGCGCCTTATAGACCAACTAAGTATGTTCTGGTATAAGCTTTTGTGACTGTGTCAGACCAACATGGCTACCTATTTTTATTAATAATAATAATAACAACAATAATAATATATATTATTATTATGTGCTTTTATGTGTTCTGGGGGGGTTCACACCTTTTGCAAATTGTGTGAGGGTGACGCCCGTGCCCCTGCCAGGGCCATTTTGCCCCCCCGGGCCTTTTGTCCCTGCCCCCAACCAGTCGCAGGAAGAGACGGGCACAGCCAGCTCCTTTGGATACGTTTTTATTTTTAGATTTTCCACGTGCCACCCGTTCCCCCCACCGTGCAAGGACATCAGGCCCCTCCCCGTCTCCACCCCCCACCTTATCTTCCAGCCGTGCTCACAAGATGCTGTTTTGTCTCTGCCCTCCCCAATACCCGAGAGAGCTGCTTCCCCAGACCTTGAGATTTTCCTTCCCCCCCCCACGCAGAAATTAGGGGACTGCGGAGGGGGCTTTGGGGGAGGAATTTGTGCCCTTTTGGGACGCAGCAAGGGGCTAGACCTGTTGGAGGAAGCCTGGGTCCCTAGGGAGCCCTATAGGGCCAGGAATGCCAAGGTGGCCGCCATCCCCGCTGGACCAGGGCCCCAGGCTCCCCTCTGCTTCCTGAGATGCGTTTGTGGGGGGCTGGAGAAGGGGGGCAAGACCCGGATGGGGTGCCCTGCGGGAGCGCAAGCTCCCTCGTTTGACCCCCTTGCCAGGCTGACCCGGATGTGGCGGCTGAAGCTCCCTTTCCTTCCCAGGCTGGTTCTGGTGGGGGGGCGAGGGGTGTCTGGCGCAGCCTCCTGGCCTCTCCCTTGAAGCTGGCAGGCCCTGCTGGGCTGGGGGGGCATCGCAGGGGGCAGAGGCCAGGGCTGGAATAGTCAAGCTAGGGCTTGATCTGGCCGCCGTCCCCCTCGCTGACAAAGCGCTTCCGGCCCCTAAGGAAAGAAGGAGAGAGTGAGTTGGGGGGGAGAGAGAGTGACAACACAACACACACACACACACACACACACAACCACACACAAAGCCTTTTCATCTTCGCTGCCCCAGTCCCAGGCCCCCCACCCCAAAACCCACTTGGCCACAACCATCCTGCCACACACACAGAAAGAGAAACTAGCTAGCTGCGATTCCGGGGGTTGGACTAGAGGACCTTTGGGGACCCCCCAACACCACGATTCTCTTCTTCTGACCCTCGAAAGAAGGGCAAAGAGACAAGCAGGCTTTGGGACTGGAGAGACCTAGCAAATTGCTCCGTCTCCGGTTCAGACAAACAAAGGACCCTCTCGGAAATTGGGGTGGAACGGAGGGGGCTCCAGCGCCCGTCAGACGCAAGGAGCGCATCAGGAAAGCCGGACGGATCAGGCCAGCGGCCCACCCAGTCCAGGCCGCTACTCCCACTGGTGCACATTTGCCTGTGGGAAAGCGGTCCGCAGGATCCGAGCCCCTGAGGGCTGTTTTGAGAGAGAGGCCGCCAGACCAGCAAGCGTGGCGCTCTGGACCTCTGCTCTCTCCCCGCCTGAACCCCCGAGGGCAAGAAGGGCGGAGCCTGGCCTACCGCGCAGGGCAGGCGTCTCTCAGCTGCTTGGTGATGACGCCCTCCTCAAAGCAGAGGTCCACCAGCCGCTCCAGGATGCTGTGCGCCAGCGGGACGTCCAGGCTGATGTCTCCCAGCTCATCGTACACCCGCTGGAAGCCCTGGGGGGGGGGAGGAAGCAGGAGGGGTCAGCGCGGGGGGGGGGCCTGAGGGTGGACCCCCCCCAGAGCAGCACGGCTGCCTCCCTGCCAGACTGCATTAGCATTACACCTTACCAGTCTATACGCACTTCATTTTTATTATTCTTTTTGGTCAATTATCAGGAGAAATTTTGACTTTCTCATTTCCTTAAACTTCAAGATTCAACCCAAATCTGTCAGGAGATCTGTGTTCTTACCGTACATTTAAAGATATCCTTTGAACGTTAGCCAATCTTTACTCAATTTCTAGTTAGAATTTCTTCTTCCTCTTTATTATTACAGTCATACCTCATGTTACGTTTGCTTCAGGTTGCGAGGTTTCAGGTTGCGTCCCGCAGCGACCCAGAAGTACCAGAAAGGGTTACTTCCGGGTTTCGCTGTTTCCGCAAAATGATGTCCCGCGCATGCGCAGAAGCGTGACCTGCGCACACACAGAGATGCGGATTGCGTTCTGCTCATGTTGCGAAGGGGCCTCCAGAATGGATCCCGTTCGCAACCAGAGGTACTTTATTATTTTTTTCCAATTGGTACAGCCCCCAATACCCGCAGATCTCCGGGCGCTGCACAACATAAAACCCCCATTCTCTGGCCCCTCTGGGCCTGCCTTGCGGAACTCTGGGCGGCAGCCACGCTGCGCCCCTCCCAGGGGGCGGCCCTCACCCGGTTCATCTGGTCCAGCGTCACCAGGCCCGTCTCCCACAGCACCTTCAGCAGCCGCACCATCATGGCCACGGCCGTGTCTCCCGTGGACTCCAGCACCATCAGCACCGCCTGGGGAGGAAGGCCAGGAAAGGGCTCAGAGGGAGCGGGCGAGGCCCAGCCCGGAAGCCGTGCCCAGCGGCCAAGAGGCGGGCACTGCCCGTCCCCACGCAGCACCCAAGGGCCCCGAAGGATGCCCTGCGCTACCTCGTAGACGAGTTCGTGGTGGAAGTGAGGCACCTCCAGCTGGCGAAGGCAGCGCTCGGCCTCAGAGACTTCGCCCGAAAGGAGGTATTCGCGGAGCAACAGGTTCATCTGGAAGAGCGGAGAGGGCGGTGAGAGACCAGCGAATGAAGCATGGTAAACACACATAAAGACTTGAAAAAAAGATGGGGAATCTTTTAGGATGTGTATACAGAAGCAATGCACTGAAATGAACTCACTGGCAGGATTTGAGTAATACACTTGCAATGGACAAATATTAAGAAGAGATTAAGAAGACAATGTTAATTTTAGCATATAAGGGATATAAAATTATAAGCAGAACAACAAATATGTTACAAACCAGAAAAGGAAGTTGGGGGTTAACTGAAATTGTAAAATGTAATTTGAATTTTTGAATTTGTTAAAATTTGTTGGAAAATCTCAATGAAATAATAATAATAATAATAATAATAATAATAATAATAATAATAGCAGCAGCAGCAGCAGAGAGGGAGCACTGAGCCCCACAACAGCTCAGGACAGCCCCCCCCAGCCAAGCCTAGAAACAAAGGCTGCTATTGTGGGGCATTGACACCCCCCAGGTTTTGCAAGGAATTCTGCCGCCCCCCAAGAAGGAAACGCCTTGACGTTTTAATTTGGGTCCAGGCAGGACGCAGCACCTCTCCAGACCTTCACCAAGGCAAAATTCCAGCCCCCTATCTGCCCCCCCCCCAGCCGTGCACAACAGCAGCTGCTGTGTCTCCCCAGACAGTGTCTGGCAGAACTGGGGAGAGTTCAAGGCCAGGAGACGAAAGCTTCCTTTGCAAGCGTCGCTGCTCAGTGGGGCCGGTCCCGGAAAGGGCAGCCATGCAAAGTGGGGCCTACGGAAGGTGAGACTCTGCTCCGCAACTGGGGGGCTCAGAGGGGATGCATTCTGCCCTGAAATGGAGGCTTGACCCCAAGGCTGCTCCACCTTTGAGCCCCTGGAAGACTTGCGCAGTGGCTCCTTGGTTTGCATGCGCCTTGGACTACAAAAACGCCAAACCCAGAAGTGCATGTCCCGGTTTGCAACCTTTTTTTGGCTGACAACCCACTGGGGTGGGGGGACTATGAACAAATCATCTTCTGGAGGCCCCATTGGCGAAAGCGCGCCTTGGGTCACAACCTGTTTTGGTTTACAAATGGACCCCCGGAACGGATTATGGTTGTAAACCAGGCACCCCCCACCTTCGGCCCTCCAGATGTTTTGGACTACAATTCCCATCATCCCTGACCACCGGTCCTGTTAGCTGGGGATCATGGGAGTTGTAGGCCAAAACATCTGGAGGGCCGAAGATTGCCTATGCCCGTTATAGACCAACTAAGTTTGTTCTGGTATGAGCTTTCGTCTGTTTCGCTTATTGTTACCCTTTCTCTTATCCCTGCGTCGTTCTTATTCTGCGTATCAATATTTCTATTCTGAAAGAATGTTTCTTTATATATTCTCTTACACAACTCCATTCTCTGTTTTTTGGTTTGATTTTCCTCTTATTGCAGTTAATTTTGCCATATTTAGGAATTCACAAAATTTGAGGGTACATATTCCCCTTTCCAATTTTTTGCAATCCATGCCCTGGCAGCTGCCGTTGCGTATAAGAATATATTTATCCTATTCTTGGGGATGGTCTTCTGGTTTCTTCTTAACTGATGTTCCAAATATCTTCTTTAATTCTTCGCATATATTGTTCCAAAGCTGTTTTATGTTTTCACACCCCCACCAAATACGGTGCATTTGAGCATTTTTCTCAAGCTCCCCGCAAACCATTTCTCCGCCTCACCTCCTTGATGAGATGCTTGACGGGCCTCTGTCCGCCCCCCACGCCCCAGACGTTGTCCAGGCGGTTGACGTCCCGCTTGATGCGCAAGAGGACGGCCGCGCGGTCCAGAGCAGCCCTAGAAACGGAGAACGGTTTTGTGGGGTTGGGAGGACACCCGGGAGTAACGTGGCCCCACGCGCTGCGGAGAAGGTGGCAGCCAGACATCAGGGAAGAGTGGGCAGCGGGGAGGGCGAGGGGATCCAGGGGCGTCTTACCTATAGAGGCTGGTGGTGTGGGGCGCCAGGGTGCCAGGTTTTGGGAAGAATGGACAAAATTTAACGATTATTTAGCTAAATTTGTTAAGTTAAACTAATTGGAAATAGCTTGCAGGCAACAGATTGGCTTAGGAATTAATATAAGTTAAGTGATGTTTAACATGTACAATTTTGAATTGAAAAGATATAAGGATGTTAATGGACTAAGTTAAGTTTATAAGAATCAGGATTTGGAAAGCCATTATAAGGATATGCATGGAAATTCAACCAAGGGGAAGCGAGGAAGTCACTTAACAATGTTAATAAGTGTAATTCTAAGAAGGTTATGATTTATGTTTGTTTGTTTATAACTTTGTGAAAATTAATTTGAAAAATTTGAAAAAAAAGTTTTGGAGGGTGTCAGGTGTAGGAGTGCAAATATCCAGAGTGTGGGGGTCAGGCGGGATTACTATGAGGAATTATAAAAGATGCATCAAGCCATTGTGTCCGCGATGAAAGCATGGCGTTGACTGGGTTTGACTCATTGACAATAATTTCTGATCAAATCCCGCAAGCCTCTGATTTCTGGCCATGTTCTCTACTGTTCATTTTCTACGCCTGACAGGCACGTATCAGCATTCTCAACACAGCTCAGTTCCTGCATCAGGCATCCTGGGTCATAAAGATGATAGTTAGCTTTGATGTAGCTATTGTTAGTTTTCTTAATCTTAAGGGCTAGGAAGAGAGTTCATAAGGAGATGGTAAATCCTGCCTCTCCTGTATATGACCTCCGGAGTTTCCTAAAAGCATTTCTCTTCACTTCCTCTTTGATTCACTCTGAATTACATATGCATGCTCAAGTAGGAAATTAGCTCCTTGTAGTTTTAACTTTTAACTTTGTCCCACGTTGGGGTTTTGAAATGCTCAGAGGAAATCTGATTGGTTCTTGCGTACACTGTGTAAAAAGTTCTTTTGTGAATAAAACGACCTGGGCCAAGGGGTGGAGAGGAATCATTATTATACACACTCCTCCCAGAGTCTTGCTGGTCCAGCCTCTGTGTGTATTCTTATTCATCAGAGTCCAATCCTTCCTTTGCTTTGGGAACGCCTCACCAGGGAAGAGGTGGAGGCTGGACCCGGCACCTCCTGGCATCAGCTCGCTGCCCTCACCTGCCTCCGCATGCCTCGCCAAAGCACCGCCGCGCCCAGAGCCTCTGTCTGCCGTGGCAACCATGGCACGAAGCCGCCAGCTGAGCCAGGAGGCGCAGCATCCAGCCTCCACCTCTTCCCCGCTGAAGGAGCCACCCTCCAGCCGCTGCCAGCCTCCTCCAGCCCCACAGGCAGCGTCGCCCTCCCTAAAAAACTCTGGGAAACGGGGGGGGGGTGCCGGAGGGAGTTTTGCACCACAGCGCCGGATATGCTTAAGACGGCCCTGAG
Organism: Podarcis filfolensis; assembly: GCF_964270895.1. Taxonomy (NCBI): domain Eukaryota; kingdom Metazoa; phylum Chordata; class Lepidosauria; order Squamata; family Lacertidae; genus Podarcis; species Podarcis filfolensis. The sequence goes on from NC_139610.1 coordinate 77,388,329, forward strand.
TGTTGAGAATTCCGTTCCACCTTAAGGAAGAGACACGGGACTGTTGCGTGTCGCATGTCTGTAACACGCACCAGCATTGCACGCTGGGAACTTCCGTTTGTGTTTAGTTTTCTGTTTTGCTTTGGACGCGAAGCAGATCAGACGTGTTTCCTTTTGTCCTGATCTACACTGAATAGAAGCTGCTTGTAAATATGCTCCCACAGCCTCTCTGTTTGCGCACCATTTTCTCTGCTGAATAGTGCGCTCCGTCGTCTAAAGCCTGGGCCACGGATTTATGCTGCACCAAGGACCGGAGTTTGCCTGGCACACCAGCCTGCCAACTGCCCCTGTTTCCTTGGGTGCATGCCAACCCTGAGCGGGTCACACCTGGGGGCGGGCGAGGGCCCCCATCCGCCCTCCCCCCGTGAGCCTGGCCCCCTCACCGAGCGTGCTCGCAGTCCACGCGCCCCTTGTAGCGCTCAAGGAAGTCCAGCGGCAGCGCATGGTCCGCCACGGCCCGCGCGATGAACTGGCCCAGCATCTGCAAAGACGGACACAGGGGGCGGAGGGGTCACACGTCCGTCTGCCCCCCGTTCCCCCCAACCCAGCCCCCCCTCAGGGCTCGGCCTGCCCCCCACCTGCGGGGCCTCGGGGGTGTCCAGGATGAGGTCGGGGAGGTCGCTCAGCGTCCGGTCAAAGGCAGCCGCGATGTCCTCGGGGCTCATCACCTTCCCCACCAGGTCCGAGAGCAGGCGGGAGGTCAGCTCCCGGTGGCTGGCCTTGCCCTCCAGAGACAGCGCCACGGCCAGGGAGGGCACAGCCGCCTTGTGCCCACCCAGGTTCAGCTCGCGGAGCAGCTCCTGCAATAAGAAGAACAATAACTTTATTATTTGCACCCCACCCATTTCACAGGAGTGCCCTGGCAGCTCTGAGCGAGACGGGCAAGGAAGTTTTGAGGAGGCAGGATCAGTCCGCAGCCACACGGCCCTGGGGGCAGGAAATACGGCTGCATTTAAAATTGCATTTTAACCTCTTGTTTAAATTTGTTTTTTTCTTTTCTTCCCTCCCCCTCTCTTTCCCCCCTTTTATGTTTTTACTGTGATTTTATTGGTGTTAGCCGCCCTGAGCCCGGCTCTGGCGGGGGAATAAATAAAATTTATCATTATCATTATTATTATTATTATGAGAGCCTGCTGGATCAGGCCAATGGCCCCCAGCCTGGCATCCTTCTCTCCCAGTAGCCAACCAGATGCCCATTATGGGAACCCCACAAGCAGGATCTGAGCGCAAGAACAACCTCTGCCCTCCTGCCGTCTCTGGCAAGTGATATCCGGAAGCACGACTGCCTCCGTCCAGAGCAGAGCCATCCTGGCTAGCAGCCACCAGGACTTGCTAGTCCTTGCTAGTTCATGGTGGAGGCCCCATGGAGACGCCCTTGCTGCTCTTCCAGTGGGGCAGACTTGAATGCGTGTCTCCACCCCCATCACTCAGCCCAGACACTGAGATCCATCGCCGAGGGTCTTCTGGTGGTTCCCTCATTGTGAGAAGTGAGGTTACAGGGTACCACGCAGAGGGCCTTCTCGGTGGTGGCGCCCGCCCTGTGGAACGCCCTCCCACCAGATATCAAGGCAATAAACAACTATCTGATGTTCCAAAGACATCTGAAGTAAGCCCTGTTTAGGGAAGTTTTTAATGACTGAAGTTTTAATGTATTTTTAATCTCTTGTTGGAAGCTGACCAGAGTGGCTGGGGAACCCAGCCAGATGGGTGGGCTAGAAATAATAACTTATTATTATATTATTCAGTGGGGCATTCAGGGGGGCAGGATAGGCTGGTGGCCTCCATTGCAAATGAGACTCCCTTCTGCCCAGCACAGACAGGAACTTGCCAAGCTGCTCTTCTCACCCCAATAGAATCACAGAACTGTAGAGTTGGAAGAGACCACAAGGGCCATCGAGTCCAACCCCCTGCCAAGCAGGAAACACCATCAGAGCACTCCTGACATATGGTTGTCAAGCCTCTGCTTAAAGACCTCCAAAGAAGGAGACTCCACCACACTCCTTGGCAGCAAATTCCACTGTCGAACAGCTCTTACTGTCAGGAAGTTCTTCCTCATGTTTAGGTGGAATCTTCTTTCTTGTAGTTTGGATCCATTGCTCCGTGTCCGCTTCTCTGGAGCAGCAGAAAACAACCTTTCTCCCTCCTCTGTGTGACATCCTTTTATATATTTGAACATGGCTATCATATCACCCCTTAACCTCCTCTTCTCCAGGCTAAACATGCCCAGCTCCCTTAGCCGTTCCTCATAAGGCATCGTTCCAGGCCTTTGACCATTTTGGTTGCCCTCCTCTGGACACGTTCCAGTTTGTCAGTGTCCTTCTTGAACTGTGGTGCCCAGAACTGGACACAGTACTCCAGGTGAGGTCTGACCAGAGCAGAATACAGTGGCACTATTACTTCCCTTGATCTAGATGCTATACTCCTATTGATGCAGCCCAGAATTGCATTGGCTTTTTTAGCTGCCGCGTCACACTGTTGGCTCATGTCAAGTTTGTGGTCAACCAAGACTCCTAGATCCTTTTCACATGTACTGCTCTCAAGCCAGGTGTCACCCATCTTGTATTTGTGCCTCTCATTTTTTTTGCCCAAGTGCAATACTTTACATTTCTCCCTGTTAAAATTCATCTTGTTTGTTTTGGCCCAGTTCTCTAATCGGTCAAGGTCGTTTTGAAGTGTGATCCTTGGAAGGGAAAACTTCCACCCTCTCTGAAATATGCTGACACCTGAGCTTCAGGGTGAGGCGGAAGAGGGAACCCAGCTTCTTAAGGACCAAAGGGGACCTGGGATTCGCTGACCTTCGATATTGCAATTCTCATTACGGCCGGCGGATTCCTCAAGGCCACCTGCCCACTCCGGAGGGTCTCATCACTCTCTTTATTTCAAGAACCGACTGGCCCAGGAGAAGGGGAGCAGAGCCCCCGCCCTGGCCAGACTTCCCCAGCTGCTGTTCCTAATAATAATAATAATAATATTAATAATAATAATAATATTTATTTATACCCCGCCCTTCCCGGCCAGGGCTCAGGGCGGCTAACACCAATAAAATCACAGTAAAAACATAAAACACAATTTAAAATGCAGCCTCATTTTAAAATAGCCAATAAATCAAACAAAGGCCCCCTTGGCCTCACAAATGCCCCCCTCCCTCCCCAGTCAAAGCTCAGATCCAGCGTCCGATTCTGAACGAGGAAGAAGCGACCCTGTCCCTGGATCCGCTCTTTTGCCTTGGAGGGAATGGCCTCTCCTTCGCAGGAGGTTTTTAAGCAGAGGTCAGAGGGCTGCCAGCCTGGGATTCTTTAGCTGCGACGCCTGCACTGCAAGGGGTGGGGCTGGATGAGTCCTGGAGGTCCCTGCCCAACTCTACAATTCTGGGATGCCTCTTCCATGACATCCCTTCCTGCCCTCCCTCCCTCCCTTCCCCCAGAGAGCCCACTCTGGCTTGCAGCAGAATTCCCCAGTGGCCCAGGGGGCAAACATCTGAGGGGGCCCCAATCCCGGCTGCCCCCCAGAATCCTGCTTCCGGCCCCAGAATACGCACCACCACCTCCAGAGTGTCTCCGTGCTCAAAGTATTCCTTCATCATGGGCTGCACGGCCTTCTCCAGCTCCTCCTCTTCCAGCTCGGGCACCACCGTGGCGTAGACCGTGTCCCCCTGGGGAGAGGCCAGGCGGCACAGAGGGAGGGGTCAGGCTTGCACAACCCCTCGCCAAGGAGGACCCTGCCCCTTTCTCCAGAAGGGTCCTGCCAGGCACCCAGAGAAGACCCCCGGAAAGGGGGCAGAGAGCCCAGCCGGAGCAACGTCAAGCCTTCTGGAACCGGCGGCCCATGAACCCCACGGGGCATCGTCTCCAGAAGGTGTGGGCTGCCCCATTGCTGTGAGAATCATGCCGGGAGACACCCCCCCAAAGGGGCAGGGGGCCCCTCCAGTTAAAGGACCCTCGTTTCAGGTTTTCCCCGCCAGGGGCTCAAGAGGCTGGAGGAAATTGGCGGCTGGCTTGCCCTCTCCTCCTCCCCCCGGCTCGGATCCCAGGCCTGCACTGAAGGGAGGGCGCCTGTGCCCCCACCCAGGCCTGGGTGCTGCTGTCTTGCCTGCAGCACCCAGAAAACCCCCTGCCAATCGGCACCCCCTTCCCAGACCCCTTCCAAGACCCACTGCAACAGCCAGGCCTGGAGATCCCAGCGGGAACTGAACCCAGGACCCTTGGCCCTCTCCGTGCCCGCTGCCTGGCAATGGGGCTGGGGTCCTTCACCATGCGTTTGACGATTCAAGTTCTATGCTGCCAAGGGGTCTCTATGCCCCCCTGCAGGCTGTGGGGCAGGAGGGACAAGGTCTCCCATGGCAATGGGGCACGTGGCCTCGGGGTGGGGAGAAAGGACAGCTGCCTGGGAAGAACCCCCAGGCCCCCCTCCTCCGGCCCAGGGTACCTGTGCCACTTCGTCGTAGTTGGGGTCCCGGGCGTCCGGCTCCTGGTAGCTGTAGACCACCCCGGGGGCCCCCCACACGCCCTTGCCCCCTGCGCCACCTAGACAGAGAGAGAGAGAGGTGGGCTGAGCGCTGTCACCCAAACACCACCCCCCAAGAGGGCTGCAGCCATTCCGGCCGTTGGCAGAGCCTGCAGCGGGCACAAGGAGGCCGGGGTTGTGGGGTGGGCGTGGCTACCTTTCTTGGGCAGCCCCCGGCCTTTGCCCATGCGGGATTTGCGGTCGTGGCTTTTGCCCTTGGGGCTGCTGGGGTCGGGGAGGGGCTCCCCGCCTTCGGAGAGGGACTCGCGGTTGGAGTCGCGGGAGGACGTCCGGCGCAGGCGGCGCTTGGCTTTGGCCTTCAGCCGCGCCTCGTGCAGAGCCTTCTCCTGCAGGGTCCACGCCCGGGGCTCCTCCTCGCCCCCGTCCATCAGCTCCCCCGCCAGGTCCTCGTCCTCATAGTCCGCCTGGTCTGCCCCCTGCAGGCGGGGGGGGGGGGGGGAGAAGGCAGGCTGAGAACCACAGGGGAGCCATGCCGCGGCAGGATCAGGCCCAAGGGGGCCCAGCCTCCTGGTACCCGGCCAGGTGCCCTAGAGGCAAGGAGCCCCCCCAAGAATGCCCAAAGGGGATTTGAGTCTGTGCCAAAAGCTCCTCCCCTGACCCACGCTGCCCCCCAAGTCCAGGCGCTCCTGCAGCCACTGCTCAAAGCCACATCCGGCAGTTGCAACACCCCCTGCCCAGAGATATGTGCTGGCATTGAAACTACGTTCCTGGGGCTGAGCCTGGTTTCAAGGGGTCCTGGGCCCCCCACATCCCTCCAAAAGCCCCAGGGCAGGGCGTCTGTTTGCACCCCAGCCATGCCCAGGGCTGCCTCCTGCTCAGAAGTGAATGCATTTCAATTAATTGATTGTGATTTTATCTAAACTGTGTTACTTTTGTTGTTAGCCGCTCTGAGCCCGGCTTCGGCTGGGATATAAATAAAAAATTATTATTATTATTATTAGAGGGCCCCGACTGTCCAAAGAGAGGGAGCAGCCAGAGATGGGGAGGGGGGCACACGCATGGCGCCTCCGCCAGACTTTGCAGCACCAGCTCAGCCCACCTCAGGGCGCCCAGCTCTGAATTACTCAGCTTTTTTGCTCCCCTGCTCCAACTTTTGTTTATTATCTTTGCTGTTCTTCTTCCTAATTGCATTGCTATCCCGCCTTCCCCCCCCCCCCGGAGCCCAAGGGGGCCTCGTGCTTCTCCCTTTCCCCTCCCCACAACCCGGCTGGCACCCAGCGAGCTTCCTGTCCCGGAGGGGGGATTGGGGCCCAGCTCTTTCCAGTAAAGTCCGCCTTGACGCCCTTCCCCAGGCGCCGATCCCCCCCCTGGGCCCCGACGGGCGGACGCGGGTCTCGCCCCCCTCGGCCCGGGGAACCGTGCCAGGGCGAAGGCAGGGCGAACCCGGGCAGAGAAGCCTCCCGAGGCCGCGAGGGGCGGGGCAGCTGGCACCCCGACGGGCAGCGGCGAGGCCAGCCTGGCCCCCGACGGCTGTCCAGGGTCACGGAGCGCCCCCCCCCCGGCGCCGGGTGGGGGGCACCAGGGCACCGGGGGTCCTTTGGGGTCGCAGGAGGGGGCGCCCCGTCGACACATGTCTCGCCCCCCCCCCGGCGCAGGGACCCTCCGGAGCGGCGTCGGGTGCTTGGGTGCCAGGGGTCCTTTGGGCTCGCAGGAGGGGGCGCCCCGTCGACACGTGTCCCGCCCCCAACACATCTCGCCCCCCGACACGTGTCTGGGCCCCCAGCTGGCGCAGGGACCCTCCGGAGCGGCGTCGGGGGGGCGTCTGGGCACCTGGGATCCTTTGGGCTTGCAGGAGGGTGCGCCCCATCGACACGCGTCCCGTCCCCCCGACCCGTGTCCGCCCCCCCCCCCTGGCGCGGGGACCCTCCGGAGCGGCGTCGGCGTCGGGGGGGGCGCGCTACTTGCCCGCAGGGAGGGGGCGCGGTCGGGCCGCAGGAGCTGTGCCGAGCCGGCGGCGAGGGCCGAGGCGGCGGCGGACATGGGGGCGAGCGAGGCGCGGCGGCGGCGGCGGAGGAAGGAGGCGGCAGCCGGCCCGGAGTGCGGCCCCGTCGAGCAGCCCGTCGGCGCGGCGTGGCGTTGCGGGGCTCCTGGCTGGCTGGCTCGGCGCGGCGGCGGAGGAGGAAGTGCGCGGGCGGGCGGGACGGGCCTGATGGGACTCGTAGTCCCGCTCGCCCCGCCCCGGAGGCTGGCAAGGAAGGGAGCCGCCCCGTCGGCTGCGGGAAGGCGGGGAGAGCCGGGGCTCCGACGACCGAGAAGGCGAGCTTGGCAGGGGACTCTCTCAACGGGGCGCGAAAGGGAGCCTCCAGGCTTAGAGGCAGCGGACCTTTCAATGTCAGGGGCAGCAGGAAAAGGCTGCCATCATCATCATCATCATCATCATCATCATCATAATAATACCCCAGGCATCTCGGCAGCTTCCAACAAAATATTAAAATACAGTAATGCATCAAACATTGAAAGCTTCCTTAAACAGGGCTGCCTTCAGATGTCTTCTAAAAGTCTGGTAGTTGTTTTTCTCTTTGACATCTGGTGGGAGGGCGTTCCACAGGGCAGGTGCCACCACCGAGAAGGCCCTCTGCCTGGTTCCCTGTAACTTGGCTTCTTGCAAGGAGGGAACTGCCAGAAGGCCCTCGGCACTGGACCTCAGCGTCCGGGCAGAACGATGGGGGTGGAGACGCTCCTTCAGATATACTGGACCGAGGCCGTTTAGGGCTTCAAAGGTCAGCGCCCACACTTTGAATTGTGCTTGGAAATGTACTGGCAGCCAGTGTAGGTTTTTCAAGACCGGTGTTATGTGGTCTCAGCAGCCTTTCCCAGTCACTAGTGTAGCTGCCACATTCTGGATTAATTGTAGTTTCTGGGTCACCTTCAAAGGTAGCCCCACGTAGAGCACATTGCAGTAGTCTAAGCGAGAGATAACCAGAGCATGCACCACTCTGGCAAGACAGTCTGCGGGCAGGGAGGGTCTCATCCTGCGTTCCAGATGGAGCTGGTAAACAGCTGCCCTGGACACAGAATTGACCTGCGCCTCTATGGATGGCTGGGAGACCAAAATGACCCCCAGGCTGCGCACCTGGTCCTTCAGGGGCACAGTTACCCCATTCAGGACCAGGGAGTCCCCCATACCCACCTGCCTCCGGCCCCCGCAAAACAGTACTTCTGTCTTGTCAGGATTCAGCTGGCCCTGATCCCATTTGGGGTCACTCTAGAGGCAGCTGCACAGCCACTAACGGAGGGCAGGATGCTGGTGGCACCGGCGGACTTTGGGCTCTCCAATTCCAGCAGCGCCAGTGCCGTCATGCCATCCTAAAACTGCCTCCCATGCCGGATTGCACAGGGGGCCTCATCCTGCAGCCAGCTCTTCCCTGCTTTCTTCCTCGTCTTTTCAGTTGGATCGAGAGCAGCAGTGAATGCACTTTTCAGGTTTCCTTGAAAATGCCTTGGGCCCCCCTCGCCCAGCATCCCAGTCCCCCCACGTCCAACCAGAAGCCTGTCCCCAGTGCGGCTGCACAACAGGCATTCAGGGGCAGCCCTCCTGGCTGGTAGCTGTCGGCAGCCGTGCCCCCCTTGGACTTGCCTGATCCTCTGGGGACAATCTTCCTTTGCCCCGGCTGCAACGAAACATGCCTCTCCCCTATCGGTCTCTACAGCCACAGCAGGCGCTGCAACCTTCCTAGCGTTGGACTTCACACCCCCCCCCAGACCCCCCTCTTCCATTGTCTCCAGAAACTGACAGATGCCAGCCAGTTGGTGGCCATCCCGGCATGCTGTGGCAGGGAGTTCCACAGTTTAACTATGCTGAATCTCACCCATGCTGAATCTCCCAATGGCCCATTTGTCTTCTGAAATGCACTACTAAATAGGCAGCCCCCCCCTCCTCCTTTCCGGTACTACTGGCCCCCTTCATCACCCTCCTGAGACCTCTTTCCACATTGCCCCCCCCACTCCAGGTGAGGCCTGGCTAGAGGGAGGGAGCCACACGGCCGCTGGGCCACTTTCAACTTGGCAGGGGAGCGAGGGGTGGGGCCTGGCTGCGCTCAGCTTTCGTTGCCCTGCAGGTGTTGTCAGAATGCACAGATGTTGTGACTTGCCAGGATTCGCTCTCACAATGCAGGCGGGCAGGAAAGCAGCGAGCTGCTCTCTGGGACAGGATTTTACTCCCAGGGAACTCAGGGTTCTCCTGCTCGCTCCTCGGCCCGACTTCTGCAAAGCCAGGGACTTTGCGGCCAAACATCAGGATGCCAAGAAGGCGAAGAAGCTGCTGGGTTGACCGCTGGTCCATCTGAGCTCAGCTCTGCCTGCACTGACTGGCAGCGGCTGCCCAGGGATTCAGGCAGGGGGTCTTTCCGAGCCCCCCCCCCCCCCGCCCCCGTGCAGATGCCGTTGGGGGCTGAGCCTGGGGCCGGCTAGAGCCTAGCCCTTCCCCCCCAGGGGGAGGCGCCTGGAGACAGAGGAAAGTGGGTCACGCAGATTCTTACGGATTTATTCCTGAATCAACAGAAGCGCTGAGTGGCTGCAATGTCAGGAGTCTTTAATGTGGAAAACAGGTGATTTGAGAGATTGCGTGTGCTTCTCCAGTTTCATTGTGACCCTGAGCACAACGAGGCGGCCTGGGAGCGCTGGAGCGCCTTTTGGGATTTCAGGCCCTGCCGCCCAAAAAGCTGCTTTCTCTTCCTCCAGCAGGAGCTTCTCCCATGAGCCAAAATGTCTAGGGCCAGAGAGTTCCTGCAGGGAAGCAGGCAAGGCCTGGCGGGAGGCAATCGAGGCTGCTTTCCCCCCCCCCCCTCCAGGGAGCTCCCTCGTGCACCAGCCCCCCTGGGGAGAGTGTCACAGCACGGCTGCCGCTGCGCTGGGCCGAGGGGCGCGAGGCACGTGCGGCAGAAGCCCCAAGGAGTTCATGGTGCGAGTGGCGGCTCGTCCTGCCCAGGCCGGAGCTGCCCCCCCCCCTCTGGCCCAGTCAAGGCTCAGAGGTCCTGTTCATGCAGGGCAGGGCGGGGACTTTCCAGCGGCGGCCCCCGTGCAGCCGCAGCGCCAGCCACTCCTGCTGCATGGGGCTGAGGTAGGTCTCGGGGCTGCAGCCGCCCCCTTGCATGCGGCTCAGCAGGTCGCCCGCCTGGCTCTCCAGCACGGCCCTGGCCTGCGTGGGCAGCCCTTCCAGGCTCTCCAGGCTGTTCAGGCTGCCTGGGCCGCCGTCCTGCGTGCGAATCCCGTCGTGGGAGCCTGGGGGGAGGAAGAAGAGCGGCTGAGGAAGGAGACGGGGCCTGCCAGAGACAGCTCCACCTCGGGACCCTCCTTCCCGTCCCACTGAGATATGGCCCTTCTCTGCTGAAGCGTCCCAATCCGTGGCTGCTCCGTGGCAAGGAAAAGGCCCCTCTGCGGGCTCAGGGGCACTCTTTCCTTCGGAACCTCTCCGTACGCTCCAGGACCGAGTCTCTGCAGCAGTTTAGGACAGAACCCCCTTCCCATCCGGATCTCTTCCCAAGTCCGCCAGTCCTCTGTGGAGGAGATCTGGTCAGAGAGCCACTCTGCAAAGGCCTGGCGGGATCGGAGTGAGCAGAGTCCACTTCTGACAGCAGCCAACGCAAGGCCCAGTCAGCGCAGGGCACAGAGGGGGCGGCAGTGGCTTCTGCTGCAGCACGGATGTCGCCCTTTTGGAGCGCTCAAAAGTGCCTCGCTTGCGTTCCCCAAACGACCCTCTCAAACAAGCCAGTCTCCTGTGGGGGCAGCCGAGGTGCCATTTGGCTTCCTGGGTCTCCCTCGGACTCTACAGACGCACCAGTTCTGCTGGCGGCTCAGAGGTAGACTGCCACTGAGCGCAGAGGCTCCATTTCCAGCTTTCATGACCCTGGTCTTGAGGGGCAGAGGTTTCCCCCAGCCGTGGACAGGAGAGGGATGCACCTTCCTCGCCCACAGACCCACTGGGTTGTTGGAAGGGACCCCCAAGAGCCATCTAGAGCAACCCCCTGCGATGCAGGACTCGCAGAGCCCTCCAGAGCGCCCCCACAGGCCCACTCACAGCACTTGTGGAAGGCATCCCAGGTGTGTGAGGGCAAGGAGGTCTTGGGGGGCTGCTGCAGGAGGCAGGCGATGGCATTGTCCACTTGCTGGAAGACGCGGAGGGAGAGCACCAGCTGCTTGATCTCTGGAGACAGACCATAATCCTCCGACTGCAGCAGCTCACGCACCAAGTCAAAGTCCTGCTTCAGCTGGAGGGCGCCCTGGAGGCTGGGGGGGGGGGGCAGAAGGCAAGGCTGGCTGTCAGAGGGAATAAAGGGCAGCCCAGCCTGCCACCCTCCTTGGGCAGCAGGGCCAGACCCCTCTCCCTCCCGGACGAAGGCTCACCTGAACTTGATCTTCTGAGCCAGGATGTGGTCCATCCAGGCTTCCAAGAAGGCCGTCGTCACCTGGCTGAGCGCTGGTCCCTGGGCATCTTGAGGCAGGAGCTGGATGCCCAGCAAGACCTGGCCCAAGACGCTCTGGGCAGCAGCAGAGGCGTATTCGCTGGGGGAGGGCGGCAGCTCTGCGAGGGCAACAGGAAGACTTAAGGGGGGAAGCCCAGCAGGATCAGACCCAAGCAAGGCCTGCTGACTAGGCCAGGAGCTGCTGGGCCCCACAGGGCCAACCACATGCCCCAGTGGGGAGCCCACAAGCGGAACAAGGGCAGCAGGAGCAGAGCTATGAAGGACTGGTAGCCAGGAGGGCTCCACTCTGTGCCCTGCAGGCCTACCTGTTCGGAGGGTGAGGCGCCAGTGCTTGCCCAGGGGCATGGTTTGGCTAAAGATCTCCGCCGACATGCGCTTGCAGTCCAAGGAAAACAGCGTCAGCACTTGGTTCGCAAACAGCTGTGCAACAGAGGAGGAAAGGGCCCATGGGGTGGGGTGGGAAACAAAGCACCCCATTGCCCCCTGTGCAAGCCCCACTGGAGAGGTTGGAGGGCTGCCAGGGGGCAAGCAGAGGGCCTCTCTAGGGAGCTGGGAAAGGCCCAGCCTGCTGTGTTCCAGGCACCAGAGCTCAAAGCCAGTGTCAAGGTCAGCCAGGATCCTGGAGGCTGCTGGGAGGAGAGTGGGGCAAGGCAGGCTGGGACCCCCGACACTTACTTGGACACTTGAAGCTGTGGAGTGGATCTGCTGGCTCAGCTCCTGCTCCTGGCCAGAGAGGAGGGGGCTCTGCTGCTTCCTGCCCTCAGGAAAAGCCGTGCTCACCAGTGCGGACATCCTGGTGGCCTCTGCCTTCAGCAGCTGTAGGAAGGAGGCCGGAGGCCTTAGAGGAGCTTGTTCTGGTGCAATCCTCTCTCTGCACTGGCCAGGACTTTTCCCTCTTTCTCTGGCCAAGAGAGACACACGCAATGCCCACAGCTGGACTGTGGGCCAAGCGGACAGCTTTGGGGATGGATCCTTGGCTATTTGCTCCCCTCCCCACCCACCACTCACGGTTCTACTTGCCTGCAAGTCCCCCTGGGTCACGAGGAGGAACTGGTTGAGGGACCAGGAAGCCAAGTACTGGTAGGCCTTGCTCATGACCCAGTAGCAGGAGGAGTGAGCGGTGGCCAGCGAGAGGGACAGCAGCCGCAGGTGGAGGCCGGATGGGACAAGGCTGCCGGCTGCAAGGGGGAAAGGGCGTCAGTGGAGGAGGGAGTCGGGGCCCAGCTGCTGGCCAGGGCAAAGGGACTCCAACCTGCCCCACAGAGTGCAGCCCCCACTCACCTGTGCTCTCCGTGGGCTGGGAGTCCAGGCACTGCAGGCTGAAGGCCAGGGGCAGGTAGAGGCTCTGCAAGAGCTGAGCCGTCTGGCTGCAGGTCACCTCTGTGCTCTGGGCAGGCTTGGCCAAGCATTTGTCGGTGAGGCTGGAGCCCAGAGCCTGGCAGAAACCTGGGACAGAAAGGGAACGAGGTCAGATGGGGTCACAGGGCAGGCACTCCACAGGGACACGACTGAGGAGCTGCCTCCCAGCTGCCTGCCGTTTCCCTTGCACCCATCACAACGGAAACTGATGTAATAACTGGCTAGACTCACCCGTGGCTCCTCTAACTCTACTATTTAGTAGGTTACAGAAATTGTACTAACAGATGATATGGAATCAATGCAACATCTCTTAAGTACTGCCAGAGTGATTATTTGTCAGAATTGAAGGGGGCGGGGATGAGAGCACCACCTGAGAGAGAATGGAAAACTAAAATCTGGGCACGGTACATATGATGGAGCTTACGAAGACGGTGAGAACCAGAGAGGGCAGGCAACCCAATGTCTTCATTGAGAGACGGAGCCTTTTCATAACATACGGGAGGAATAAGGTACTGGAGAATGCAAACCCATTTCTGTTACTTGAAACTTTATGATATTATGATGTTCAACTTTGTTACGGAAATCAGTTGCTATCTGTTGGGATCTAGATATCCCCCTTCTACTCTACTCTTATTTCAATTTATTTGATATTTTATAATTTTTTAATTTTTGTTGCAAAAAACAAAACAAAAAACAAAAAAACCATCTCTTCTACGATGAAACAGACTTCATCAGAAGGTGGTGAGCTCTCCTTCCTGGGGGGCTTTCATACAGAAGTTGGGTGGCCATCAGTCACCGATGCTTTAATTCAGATTCCTGCATTGCAGGGGGCTGGACTAAATGACCCTCGGGAGCCCCTCCCAACTCTCTATCTCATGCCCAAAGGCCGGCCCTTCACTCAGCCCTTGCCCCACAGCCCCCACCCCTGCCAACAGTGACTGCCCTACCTTGGTCCCAGTATTGGAGGACATCCCGTGTAAGCAGGTGGAACGCCAAGGCCTTCAGTTCCTCCGCGCTCTCCTGAGGCACACAGGCTGCAGAGACCCAGAGGGAGCGAGAGAGCATGAGCCCCACGGGGACCAGACTGCCTGTTCCCCCCCCCCCAGAGTGGCAGGCAGGGACCCCTAGCCCAATTCCAGGGGGCTGTGGATCCTGAGAGGGAATGGGAGTCTCCCAGAGGCCATACCAAGGTGTTTAGGGGCTGAGAAAAGAAAATCCAAGCGGCCCCTCGCAGGGCATATTCCACCAGACACAGGAAGGAACTGGTCAGGGAAATTTCCCCTTGGGCTGCAGGTGCCCATTTCTCCTTTGACCTCCCAAACTGCAGCCCCAGGTGGGTGTGGGCCTTGCCTGTCCTTTCGGGGCTCAGAGGGCACCAGCACCCCGGAAGCAGAAGTGCAGGAGCCCCGCCTGGTCCTCTGCCTCCCCTGCCCAACTGGCAGGGCAGCCCTTTTTGTGGGACTGGGAGATTGCTGGCAAGTCAGACCAGACACGGGCAAGACTCAAGCAGTCCGCAAGGGGCACCATCAAGGCCTGGGGAAAGTGATGGGAAATGGGTTGTAGGGAAGGCAAAGACCCCTTGGAGGCAGGAAGGAAGGCAGGGGGCTGGAACGCCATCCCGGCAGGTTTCCGTGGCATTGTCTCAACCCCACCATCAGCCAAGAACCTTAGCCTGCACTTAAGAATCTCAGAAGAGCCTTCTGGATGTGGCCAAGGAGGGTCCTATCTAGCCCACTATCCTGCCCCCTCCAGTGGCCAGCCAGATACCCACAACAGGAGCTGAGTGGCAAGAGTCCTCTCCCCTCCTGTGGTTTTCAGAAACTGCTATTCAAAACGCTGCTGCCTCCGACTGTGGAGGCACAACACAACCATCTTGGCAAGTAGCCATTGAGAGCCCTCTCCTCCTTCTAAAGACATCCAAGTCGGCGGCCCTCCCTGCCTGCTGTGGCAGGGAGTTCCGCAGTTTGACTTACCCTGTGCCAGACCATGGCTCAGCCTCCGGGCCAAAGCAGCCGCTGCCCCCGGCTGGAAGTGCGCCAGAGGCGGGTGGAGCTCCAGCTGGTGGGCCAAGGAAGAGGCAGCCGCTCTCCACATCAGCGGGCAGTACTGGGCATAGAGTGCTGCAGCCGCCTCGGTGAAGGAGGTGTCCAGCCAACGCACAGACTTCCAGCTGGGCAGCGAGGCAGAGTCCAGCCCCTGAGGCAGGTCAGCCGGCTCCAAGCGTTCGAGGGGCTTCTCCTGCTTGGGCCGGTTCAGAACGTGATGCCACAGGCTGTCCGTGGAAGCCACCAGCTCCCCCAGGACAACAAGGAGGCCCTCTTCCTCCTCGTGGCACAAGGCCTGCAGCTCCACCGAGAGGCTGGGAAGACCCTCGCCTGCCGGAGAGGCCTGGGAGACCCTTTCCAGGAGCCCAGGCTTGGCGTCCCCACCCCAAGGCGCAGGCTCCAGGCCCCCCCCTCGGAGGAGCAGTGGGTGCAGCCTCTGGGCGGCCCGCTTGCCCCTCTCTGCTGCCAGGATGCCCAAGACCCTCTCCAGGGGGAAGGCTGGGGAACCGCTCGCCGTTCTCTTCAGGCCAGGCTTCCTGGTCTGCTGCTCCAGGAAGGCCTGCTGCAGCGCCTGGTCGTTCACCACCTGGTTGTAGATCTCCAGCCCCTGGAACAGGTCAGACAGCGGGGCAGCGGGCACAGGAAGGGCGTGAGCCAAGCTGCGCAGCAAGGCCTCAATGTGGCGCTCCAGGAGGCAGACGGCGTGCAGGGCCAGCAAGCAGAGGGCCCGCCTCATGTGCTGGACCACCTCGTGGCGCTGCAGCAGCATGTGCCGCAGCCAGGGGTCGCTGCGGATGCGCCGCTGCAGCCCCTCCCAGTGCGTGGCATGGGTGCGCATCTCCTCGCACAGCCCCCGCAGCTGGCGGCCCCAGGTGGCGTCCGGCTGGCCGGCCAGCGGCAGCAGGGGCAGCAGGCAGCGCTCGGTGGCCATCAGGTGCTGCACGAAGGCCGAAGCCGCCTTGAGGCGGCGGCTGAAGTGGCGGGAGAGGCGGAGGTGGTGGCGGTGCTGCAGCAGAGCGTGGAGAGTGGCGCAGTGGCGAGCCACGCTGCTCCGGGCCGCGTGGTAAGTGAAGGCGCCCCGGGCCGTGTCCGGGAGGGCTGGGCGCACGTGGGCCTGGAAGGTCTCCGTGCGGGGGTTCTCCATCACGCACAGGCAGCGGCTGAGCCCCAGGAAGCTGCGCTCCACCTGGGCCAGGCGGGCCAGGCCTCCGGGAGAGTCCTCCTCCTCGCTGTCGTAAGCGCTCTCGCTGGGGCGCGGGGGCAGCAGGCGCCACAGGCTGGGGTTGACGCAGTGGCGCAGGAGAGCCTCTGCCTTCTGGAAGGACTTGGCCAGAGGCGTCAGCGATCTGGAGCCTGCAAAGAGACAGAAGTCTGATGCCAACCCTTTGCAGTGGGGCTGCTTCAGCAGGCTGGCATCACCCGGGCAGCCACAGCCATGCCCTTCCCCTCCGTCCTGCCAAGGTCTGCCAGGAGGTCAGTCACCTCTGCTGCCCCTGTTGGGACCTGGTCTGCCTGCAGCAGGCTGCTAATTCCGAGGATTAAGTTGGCCTGCCTGGAGCAGCCGAGCAGCAGGAAGAAAGGGCAAATGCAATTAAGGGATCTCCCAGAAGCAGGAGGGGGGCAGCGCAGGAGGGAGGCAGCTGGTTCCTCCCCACCCCACCCACCCCCCGCTTTCCAGAAGTGCTTCTGTGACAAGGACATTCCA
This sequence comes from Podarcis filfolensis, assembly GCF_964270895.1. Lineage (NCBI taxonomy): Eukaryota > Metazoa > Chordata > Lepidosauria > Squamata > Lacertidae > Podarcis > Podarcis filfolensis. The sequence continues at coordinate 77,404,423 of NC_139610.1, forward strand.
GTGGAAAACCACCCGTCACTTTCCTTACAGTCAAGCGAGGGGTGGGACACACGACTGGGAGCGCTCCAGTCCTCCTGAACGGAGCTTACTTTGGGCACCATCTCTGCTGTGTGCAGTGGGCAGAGCAAGAAACAAACGGAAGCCTCTGGCACGAACCAGAGGTCCCTACCCACCTGTGTCGGCTGCCTCCAGGTGTTCCCCTCCATCAGCTGGCAACACCCTCCTGGGCCCCACCAGGGAGCTGAGCGGTGGCAAGAAGCCCCCCGAGGCCTGCGATACACGGGACATGAGGAGCAGGAAGATGGCGTTCAAGCCCACAGCCTCGGCCTCAATCACCTGTGGAAAGACAGAAGGGTCAGCACTGAAACTGCACCCACCCCTGCCTCTTCAGAGAGGCAGCCTCACTGCACCCTGACCCCCCCCCCAACTTTGGGCAATGTCTCTGGAAACCTTGCATGCTTCCTAGGACCAGAATCCGGAGGGGCCTTTTCAGAACAGAGGAGGTTCAGTGGCTGCCATTTGCTTCCAGGCTTTGGCTCTGGGAATCTTCCAGAGTGTGTGCAGACCTGAAGAGCTCAGCCAGAGGATCAGGCCAAAGGGTGCCCATCTCGTGCAGCAAGCTGCTCTCAAAGTGGCAAGACGGAGGCTCCTTCCTGCCAGTCCCAGCAACGGGGGTTCAGAGGTGATGAGATGCTGGATGCTATGATCCTAATACACGACTGTGGCCTGATGGGAAGTCTTGCTCTCACGCTTCGCTCCTGCACATAATGCTGCACAAACCGTCCCAATACTAAGACATTCCCTCACCACCCCAGAATGTTCAGTTCACATTGAGTTCATGAAACACTGTACCCTGACCTGTCCTTAATGCATAGTTGACCACATCTATTGGAACGTAATTGTTTAAGTCTTGCATTATCAATCATTAGTTATATTTTAATTAGGAGGTTTTCATGCCTGTCTAGTTCTGTGCTCCCTTTCCCAGCCCTTAATCTATCGGTGATTAATGCCTATATGCAACCTTTTGCTTTGTACTTGTGTTAACCAATCAGCAATAAGCACATGTGTGGCAATGCTGTAATATTCAATAAAAAGGACTCCCCGAGACTTGCTTGAGAGATGCCTCCCAGATGACACTCGCTACCTGTCTGTCGTTATTTCAACCCAACACAGAGGCACCCTGCCTCCCACAGCGTAGGCGGAGCCTGGCCGTTGCGGCTGGTGGCCACTGACAGCTTTATCCTCGGCTACCAAAATGGGTGGCTAGCACTAAATCTTGCTGTAGCAAGTGGTCCTTGCTGGTCCTTAAGAGTCGTTTGGAAGCAATTCCGCTTAATGGGCTCTTGAAGAGCTTGAGTGTTCATTTTGCACCTTGGTTTCCTTCCTTGAAGCCTGCATTGAGGTATAATCTTGATAGCCACCGTCACTTGCCTACAAGCACTCCAACTGAAGAACAGCCTTGACCAAAGGTGTCACGGGCTTTGAAGACACTCGAACTCAGGATGAAAGGGAGAAACGAGCCAAGAGGAAGGCACGTTTGGCAAATCCACACCATGATCAACTCCCGCCCAGAAACCAATGTCCCCACTGTGGAAGGACGTGTGGATCCAGAATTGGCCTCCACAGTCACTTACGGACTCACTGTTAAGACCCTGTTCATGGAAGACAATCTTACTGGGCTAGGAGGGATCGCCAAAGAAGAAGAAGAAGAGTTTTAACTCTGGACAGTGTGGAGAAGTCTGTCTTGAACCTTCCAACATCCAGTTTCTTTGGCTGGCCCTCCTTTCTAGTATGATGAAAGAGAAACTTCTCCTATCTGCTTTCTCCAAAGTGTGCATAATCTTATACACCTTTATCATGTATTTGTTTGCAAAATGCCACAACCTTTATTCACAGTGAAATCGCTCCACCCCCTTGATCATTTTGGTTGCCTTTTTCTGAAACTTTCCCAGCTCGAGAACAGCCTTTTGGAGGTGAGGCGACCAGAACAGTACACAGGTTGCACAACTGATTTGTATAAATGACATTACAGTATTGGCAGCTTTATTTGCAATCCCTTTCCTAATGATGCCTGGCATGGAATTTGCCCTTTGCACGGTTGCCACACGCTGGCTCAACATCTTCCCTGAGCTGCCCGCTGTAACCTCAAGGTCCCGGCCAGTCACCACCACTTCAGACCCCACAAGCACATCTGTGAAACTGGGATGTTAAAGCCTCACTGGATTAGTGACCTGGCCATAGTCCTTGCTATTTTATCATTCACTCTGTTCCTATACAGTGGTACCTTGGTTCTCAAACTTAATCCGTTCCAGAGGTCTTTTCCAAAACCAAAGCGTTTCAAAACCAAGGCGCGCTTTCCCATAGAAAGTAACGCAAAATGGATTAATCCGCTCTAGACTTTTAAAAACAACCCCTAAAGCAGCAATTTAACATGAATTTTACTCTCTAACGAGACCATTGATCCATAAAATGAAGGCAATAATCAATGTACTGTACTATAAAATGAATAAGACAGTATTGCAGATGATAAAAATGAAATTATTTTCTTTTCGTACTTGCACTGATGATAGTCATTGTTTGGATGTGGGCTTTTATCCTTTCCGCAGTCACACAATCAATCAATCAATCAGTAGCTGAACTGGGTTCCACACAGTCACAAAAACAAATTAACCAAAAAAGCCTCAAAAACAAAAATGCAAAATGAATAGCAAAGACAAAAGCGCCAAATACAGTGGTACCTTAGTTCTCAAACTTAATCAGTTCCAAAAGTCTGTTTGACTTCCGAAATGATTGGAAACCAAGGCACGGCTTCTGATTAGTGCTGGCACCCGGAAACAGTAGCCGACAGCTGCATCGGACGTTCGGCTTCCGAAAAACGTTCGAAAACCAGAACACTTACTTCCGGGTTTTCGGCGTTTGGGAACCAAGACGTTTGAGAACCAAGGTACCACTGTAGCTGTCTCAGTCTGCCTGTGAAATATATATAAAAAATAAAAAAATAGTCCAGTAGCACCTTAGAGACCAACAAAGTTTGTTCTTGGTATAAGCTTTCGTGTACACATGTACACTTCTTCAGATACACGGAAACTGAAGTGAAACAGCCTGTGAAATTTACATTGCTGGTTTGTTGTACGCTACTTTCATTTCTTTAAGCAGTCTACTTGAACTTGAAATAGATTACAAAACAGGCATATTTTTTAAAACACCTTGATGCTGAGCCTCCTGGAACAGTGGCCTTGGGGGTGGGTAGAAATCCCCGCCAGTGGTGTAGCGTGGGCCGGCCGCACCGGGCGCAACATCTGGGGGTTAGGGGGCGCAAATCCACGGGTTAGGGGGCGCAAATTTCTTGCCTTGCCCCGGGTGCTGACAACCCACGCTACGCCACTGATCCCCGCTTTGTCCCCAAGACTGCCTGCTTGGGCCCCCGCAAGTGGCTGCCCAGGCTTCCCTCTGCTCCATACCCAGCAGAGAAGAACCTCAGAAAAGCCTGCAGGATGAGGCCAAAGGGGTACAGCCTCCTGTTCTGGGTTCCAGGTGCCCCTTTGGGGAAACCCGCACGCAGGATCCGAGCCCAAGAAAGAGCAGCCCCATCCCCTCCTGTGCCTCCCTGCCACAGGGATCCAGACGCCTCGCTGCCTCCACTGTCCTTGTCCTGTCCTCTTTCTGTTTCTCCTTAATTTTTACATTAATTTTCCTCGACTAAAATCCAACAAAATCCACATTTTGTCAATCTCTAATTACAATTCACATTGCAATATGTTGTTGTTGTTTAGTCGTTTAGTCATGTCCACCTCTTTGTGACCCCCTGGACCAGAGCACGCCAGGCCCTCCTGTCTTCCACTGCCTCCCGCGGTTTGGTCAAACTCACATTGGTTGCTACGAGAACACTGTCCAACCATCTCGTCCTCTGTTGTCCCTTTCTCCTTGGGCCCTCCATCTTTCCCAACATCAGGGTCTTTTCCAGGGAGCCTTCTCTTCTCATGAGGTGGCCAAAGTCTTGGAGCCTCAGCTTCAGGATCTGTCCTTCCAGTGAGCACTCAGGGCTGATTTCCTTCAGAATGGAGAGGTTGGATCTTCTTGCAGTCCATGGGACTCTCCAGAGTCTCCTCCAGCACCAGAATTCAAAAACATCCATTCTTTGGCGATCAGCCTTCTTTATGGTCCAGCTCTCACTTCCATACATCACTACTGGGAAAACCAGAGCTTTAACTATATTGACCTTTGTTGGCAAGGTGACGTCTCTACTTCTCAAGATGCTGTCTAGGTTTGTCATTGCTTTTCTCCCAAGGAGCAGACGTCTCTTAATTTCATGGCTGCTGTCACCATCTGCAGTGATCATGGAGCCCAAGAAAGTAAAATCTCTCACTGCCTCCATTTCTTCTCCTTCTATTTGCCAGGAGGTGATGGGACCAGTGGCCATGATCTTCGTTTTTTTGATGTTGAGATTCAGACCATATTTTGCCCTCTCCTCTTTTACCCTCATTTAACTTATATGCAGAATTCATCATGCGAAAGGCTGGACTGGATGAATCCCTAGCCGGAATTAAGATTGCCAGAAGAAATATCAACAACCTCAGATATGCAGATGACACAACCTTGATGGCAGAAAGTGAGGAGGAATTAAAGAACCTTTTAATGAGGGGGGAAAAGGAAAGCGCAAAATATGGTCTGAAGCTCAACATCAACCTCTTTCCAAGCCATCTCGCTTGGCGGCTCTTGCTGCCTCCTGTGGCGGGGAGTTCCGCAGGTTAACTCCGCGCTGCCCTGATGCCGCCGCCCCCCTCGCGCCCGCTTCTCTCCTCCAGAGGAGGCTCCGCCCCGCGCGAGGCCCCCGAAGGCCCAGAGGAGCGTGCGACCCGTGACACGCAAGTTTGTCTGCGTTCACACGTGCACAGCCAGCTCAACGGGCGGAGCCGACTCTCGTCGTCGCCACGGCCCCCGGAGCGGCCCCCTGCCCGCCCCCACGGCCCTCTCCGCTCCCTACCGGCCTGCCTCCCTGCGAGAAGCCGCCTCGCTCGCCGCCGCCCTTGGAGCCGCTGCCTCGGCGCCGGGCAACCGAGCGGCCCTGAGGGAACCGAGCGGCGGGCCAATGGGAGCGCGCCCAGGAGTCACGTGGAAGGGGAACCGTTCGCCTCCGAGGCCTGCCGTTCTCCAAGGCGCCTGCAGGGGGCGCAGCGCGAAAGGGAGGCCTGGTCCACCCAGGCAGCAGGAGGGGGGGCGAGAAGGAAGGGACTGTACCATGGCGGGCAGGGGGGGCACAGGGATGCCCAGAAGATGCTGCGAGTCCTAAGAAGATACTTATTTTTTCCCATGCTTTTCCGGGGGGGGGGGGAGCATGTAGAGGCAGCAGAGTGTGGAGCAGCAGCGAAGAGGCCCGGGTTCAAAAAACCCTGAGCCTCCCTAAGGCTTGCCTACCTCACAGGGCTGTTGTGAGCAGGGCCGGATTTAGGCATAGCTGTCAACTTTTCCCTTTTCTCGCAAGGAATCCTATTCGGAATAAAGGAATTTCCCTTTAAAAAAGGGAAACTTGACAGCTGTGGACAGCTCCTGAAGGTAACAGGGCCCTTTCTATGTCCAGGTGTCCTTCATCAACAACAAATTGTTGCTGTTTTTTGTGTTGAATAGATGCTCTATGTCAAAACAAAAAAAAATTTTTTTTCCTTCCAGTAGCACCTTAAAGACCAACTAAGTTAGTTCTTGGTATGAGCTTTCGTGTGCATGCACACTTCTTCAGATACACTGAAACAGAAGTTGCCAGATCCTTCTATATATGAGCCGCATGAAATGGAAGTCCATCAACCTTCATACCAAGAACTAACTTAGTTGGTCTTTAAGGTGCTACTGGAAGGAAAAAAAAAATTTTTTTTGTTTTGACTATGGCAGACCAACACGGCTACCTATCTGTAACTAGATGCTCTATGGTAATTGATGGACCTAAGAGGTATCTCAAGCCATTTGGACATGTTGCCCTGCAAACAGTCCAGGCAGAATGTTGTTATCATTTAGTCATGTCCGCCTCTTTGTGACCCCGTGGACCAGAGCACGCCAGGCACTCCCGTCTTCCACTGCCTCCCTCATGCTGGTAGCTTCGAGAACACTGTCCCACCATCTTGTCCTCTGTCGTCCCCTTCTCCTTGTGCCCTCCATCTCTCCCAACATCAGGGTCTTTTCCAGGAAATCTTCTCTTCTCATGAGGTGGCCAAAGTACTGGAGCCTCAGCTTCAGGATCTGTCCTTCCAGTGAGCACTCAGGGCTGATTTCCTTGAGAATGGATAGGTTTGATCTTCTTGCAGTCCATGGGACTCTCAAGAGTCTCCTCCAGCACCATAATTCAAAAGCATCTATTCTTCGGCGATCAGTCTTCTTTATGGTCCAGCTCTCACTTCCATACATCACTACTGGGAAAACCAGAGCTTGAACTATATGGACCTTATGCAGAATGTCGGCACCCTATATATAGAAAGGAGCAAGCCGGTGATATTTTAGGGAGCAGGCTAGCAGGTGGGGCCCATGACTTACATCACAGGAGCCCCAAGAGAGTGGAGCTCTGAGCTATAGCTTGTTTAGCTTATATGTAATTCCGGTACATATAACGGCAGACCAGGACTGGGCCCAAGGAGAGTGGCCAGGAAGGGCACAGCTAGGGCTTTGGGACCTGGACGCTGATCCTGACACCCTCACTATAGAGAGCCATAGTGCTGCTTGCCTTCTCAATCCAGCCCGCAGACAGTCTGTTTTTACATGAGTAGAATGTGTGCTTTTATTTAAAATGCATCTCTGAATTATTTGTGGGGCATAGGAATTCATTCTTTTTTTTCTTTTTCTTTTTCCTTCAAAATATAGTCTGGCCTTGTAAATCAAGAAAATCTTTAAGAAAAATACATTTTTTTAAAAAAAATATAGTCTGGCCCACCACATGATCTGAGGGACGGTGGACTGGCCCATGGCTGAAAAAGGTTGCTGACCCCTGTCTTAAGGGGTATCTGTGCGAGCCTGTGACCTGGATTCAGGAACTGAGTATTTACCATCACAAAGGAATTGCCAGGCTGCCCAAATAATGTAATCAGTGATCATTCTCAGGTAACCTGCCAGGCAGGTTTTCTGCTGTAGACTGCCTCTTCTGTGATGTATGTATGATGTATGGGGGGGGGTGTCTTGGGCTGCAGGGTGGCAATTTAAAAAGTCTATATAAGGCCTTGCACACCATTGTTCTGGGTCCCTCCTGTGTGTGGCTGTGAGGACCCTGTTGCAACAGTTTAATAAAGATCAGGCTTGCTAGCTGTTTTGCTTTTCAACATTCTCTGGTTGAAGAAGAAGAAGAGTTTGGATTTGATATCCCGCGTTTCACTCCCTTTAAGGAGTCTCAAAGCGGCTCACAATCTCCTTTCCCTTCCTCTCCCACAACAAGCACTCTGTGAGGTGAGTGGGGCTGAGAGACTTCAGAGAAGTGTGACTGGCCCAAGGTCACCCAGCAGTTTCATGTGGAGGAGCGGAGACGCGAACCCGGTTCCCCAGATTACGAGACTACCGCTCTTAACCACTACACCACACTGGCTCCCCAGGTTGGTCTCTGTTATTTTCTCCTGCTGATAGAGAACCTACAAAAGGACTCTATATGGGCTCTTGGGTACCCCATAAGTAAAAAGGAGCAGTTTTATCTTATAACAGGGTTAAGTCAGGACCCGACCTGCCCTGCCCGCCTTGCGTGTCTCTGCTTCTAACCCTCTAGTTTTACGCCTCTTTCCTTCACGAAGTGCATAATCCTCATTAACCACCAAATCCCCCGAAAGGCAGGCCCCAGCCGTGACTGAAGCACAGTGCTCCAACCGGGGACGTGAGCTCCCACAGAAAAGCCCAGGGTTCCCCCAAAACCGGCCAGTTACTTCCAACCAGCCTTGGCACCCTTTGGGCCCGGAGGGGCTCCGCCACCCCCCTTGCTTTGCTGGGGGTCCGTGATTCTGCACTTGGGGTGCAAATCCTAGCAAGAGCAGCACCAGCACCCCACCTTTCATAATGCTTAAAGGTACAAGAGAGCCCCTGCAGAGCCTGATTCCCCCCCCCACACCCTGTGCCTCTCTAGCTCACCTGCCTCTGCCAGCCTTTCCCTCTGTCCTTAGAACCATAGTGCTGGAAGATACCCAAAGGCTCATCTAGACCAACCCCCTGCAACCAGGAACCGCAGCCCATCCATAATAATAATCATAATAATAATTTTATTATTGACACCCTGCCCATCTGACTGGGTTGCCCCAGCTGCTCTGTGCAGCTTCCAACATGGTAAAAACACAGCAAACGTCAAATGTTAAAAACTTCCCTACGCAGGGCTGCCGTCAAATGTCTTTGGAAAGTTGTGCGGTTCTTTTATCCGTTTGACATCTGAGCTGCATGTGTTGCTGGGGTTTCCGTTTATGCGCAGCCCAGATTGCCATCACTCGGCACAGAGGCTAGGCTTGGGACCTGATCCTGCCCTTCTCTTTACCGCAACACGTTCCCTTCCATCTGTGCGATCACACAGGAGTCGCAGAGTCCGACTCCTCCCGGTCTGCCAGCCACACCTTTCTCACCTGGGACCGCCACCCTGAAGGGAGAGATTCCCTCCTGAACTCTGCATCCCTCACCTCCAGCTTCCCAGGGACCACTGCAGGCCTTACCTCCATGGCGGGCTCCTTGCGGCTCCTGGCCAAGGCATCCTCTTCCTCATCCTCCATGGTGGCCGGGACAAGTGTGACAAGAAGGAAATGAGCTTATGGACTTCCCGGCTGGTGGTGGCCTTAATCCAGGATGGACAACACTCATTGGCTTAGGGATTTCAGTCCACTCCTGGAGGAAGGGGGGAGAGGAGGTCCACCGCCCGGCCCTTTCCCAGGACAGCCGCCCTGGAATGCCACTTAGAACCACAGAATGGGAGAATTGCAAGGGACCCAATGATTCACCTAGTCCAACCCCCTGCAGCGGAGGAAACCTAGCCCCACGGTTTAATGGATTGTGGTTTTCGATTTGCATTTCTGTTCTGGTTAACTGCAAGGCTTTCTTTTTGACTCTTCCCAAAGCAGGTTTCAGAGCCTGGCTGCTGCTGGATCAAGCCAAAGGGGGCTCATCTAGTCCAGCACCCTTTTCTCAAACAGATGCCCCCAAGGGAGCCCACAAACAGGACCTGGGTGCAGCAGCGACTCTCCCCACAGTAACTGGTGTTCAGAGGCATCGTGTGGCAGATCCCAGTGCCTGAACTGCCTTTGAACAACTGAGGCAGAGAGCACTGATAAGAGGTGAAGCTCAAGGACTCCTAGACAAAATAAAAACTGGCAAATCGCCAGGTCTGGATGGAATCCACCGTAGAGCTCCCAAACATTTTGAAGGTGAAATTGCTGATCTTCTAATGAAAGGACTGGAAAGTAGCCAATGTAACACCAGTTTTTAAAATGGGATGAAGGGGGGGGGGAACCTGGGAACATTGCAGGCTGCTTAGCTTAATTTCAGTCTTGGAAAAACAGGCAGAAAGTATTGTTGAAGATAAAATAAGCAAGCATATAGAAGAACAAGCCCTACTGTGATGCAGAGCTAGCATGGCTTCTGCAAAGGCAAGTCCTGTCTCATGAACCTTCCATTGAGAGTGTCAGAAAGCAGAGAGATAGAGGTGATCTGGTTAACATGGTGTGTACTTTAGACTTCCAAAAAATTTTGACCAGAGTTTCCCCCCTCCGTCCTGCTGAACTTGCAAGGGCCAGGAGGCCAACTTGGACACCTGAGAATACAAAAAGGCAAACAAAACAAACTGCATTTTTACCATCATTTTTGGACCTTCCTGCTGAGTGAAAAGCATAGAACACTATTGAGAAAATGTTTCTCCCAAAGTGCTAGAGTCCACAAGTAATTTCATAAGAGGATGCAACATGTGTTATTCTTATGTGATAGCCTATGTCCAGCTATGTGCACAGCTACACTTGTGAATAGCCTTAAAAGGCCTAACATGCAAGTCTCTTCAAAGAGGCGGAATCGGCAGGGCCCTTAAGGGCATCTGGACCGCTGTAGGACTCACTTGACTAGAAGTCCCCGGGGTTTCTTCGGGTTTTTCTATAGGGTTTTCTGCAGGACTACGGTGTTCTGGGATGTGGTTTTTCTTTGTTCTGGCTTGTAATCGTGTAAGTCTCTGATTCTTGCCCCCCCCCCCCCCGTGCCCCTTCCTCCCCTGTTTCCTCGTCGCTATCTGAGTTGTCGCTAGGGGCGGGTGGTGTCGGTTCTCTATAGTAAAAGGGGATCAGGGCTTGTTCCATAGAATCACCTGCGAGGTGTCCCTCGTAAGGGGGGGGGGCATAGACTGCCTTCCGGGATTTAATATGGGCAGCTGATAAGATGGGGCTCCCTTCGAGGCTTGGAGTAGTCCTTTGACCGTCTCAAAGGTGGCCAAATACTCTAACTGACGGAGTTTTTCTTCCATCAGATATTTCCTTAGGTGTTTCAGGCGATCTTCACTAAACGAGCCTCCTGTTGGCCAACGTAGTTCTGGCTTGGCGGAGGCGGTACTGGCGGGCCAGGTTTCTGTGCAGAGGTCCTCTAGTTTTTGTTTCGACAACAATTTATGGCCAGGAATTGACTTCCAATAGGTGATAACAAATTCAAGAGGGGAGTCAGGGTCCCTCTGGGACTGGGATGGCTTTCTAGAAGCCTTCCTCCCAGAGTGAGCCCGCTCGTGCTTGGAAGCCTGGGTACCCATTTTATGATTCACACGTGTCTGGATAGAGAGAAGGGAAAGAGAGGGGTCGGTAAGGATTTATATAACTCGTACAGGGGCTTATTTTAAGGGGGGGGGGTCTCTTGTTGCTTGGCAACTTCCTAACGGTTTAACGAGCTCCAACTATCCAGTTTCCTTTTCTATTCCTTTCCTTATTTCCTATTCAATAACCTGGAGTTCCTTTCCACTCTGCCGATCCCGCCCAATTCCTCATGGGCTATCCCTCCTGGCAACCTCCTACCTATCGTCACAATCTCAGGAAAAGGGGCCCTACTGAACGCCCGCGCCATGCAGTGCCAGATCGGGTGATCCCTGGATAGAGTTTGAATCGAAAATCCCCCTTGCTTTCGGAAGCGGGCTCACGCACGATACACATGTTACGTGGCACCGACCGGTGAGGCTGGGATTGATGATAGAAAGCCAGACCCCTTCCTGCCCCCTTGCCGGGCGCTAGGGAAATTCGGAAAGAGAGCTCCAACCCTTTGCTTTCAACTGAGATGCCCGTTGCGGAGAGTCGGCTGTCTTTCAAGTCGGCTCTCTCCGTCTTACTTTCGGACTCCCAATTGGTGCGGCTGGCTGGAGGGTTTTTTAAGAGAAAGAGATAGAGCTCAGAACCCCGCTTTCGGGTCGAGCGGCGGTCCACGGTCTCTCTCACTAACTGGACCAAGAGAAAGGTAAGAAGGAGCGATAGAGAGGAGGGCAGAGAATTCAGTTGCCAGGAGACTTCCACCCCCTTCCCACCAGTGCACTGGATTTTATTTTCCTTATACTCACGCGTCTTCTACGATGATCCCGGGATTGATGAATAAGCCGGCTGGATCCCTTTTTGCTCCCCGGCTGAACCCTTGGAGCGTTCGATTACTGCCCGGAAGATGGCCAGAGGTCCAAAAGGATCTTCCCAGGCAAGATGGCCCGGAGCCGGCTGAAGATTTCGGGGCCCCCGGTCAGCAACACAGGAGAACCGCCTGCCCCATGTTGGGCGCCAACTGTTACGGTAAAATCTGGGTGCGAGGCTGCTCTGCCACCCAGCTCGTCGGACTAAGTCCGCGAGTCCCTGCGGAGGAAAATGAGCTCAGCCGGAGACAGGAGCAAGCTGCAGAAGATCCAAGTTTATTGCGCAACAGGTTCAAGGCGAGATTGAACAGCGGGAAAGGGGTGACATGAGCTTTTACAACTTCCCTCCATGTCCCATAATACAGTGCAAAATACATCATAGTTACATCATGAATACATTAGAGGGAGGTTGGGTTACACAGATGACATCATGAATACATTAAAGAGAGGTTGGGTTACACCGGATTAACATACAGAGGAGGGAGGGGGAATATGCAGAGCTGGAGATATGCACAGATAAACATTTCCTGAGTACCGGTGATGAGCAGACAATAGTTCAAATATGTAAAGTCTGCCACCTGGCACTGCCCGGAGGAAAGGCTGGGCAGAGCGATTTGACCGGATTAGGGTCTTCCTGAGTACGTGACACCTCGCTTGAGGGATTATGGAGGCAGGGGAGGTGTCATGGAGTCCTGAAGAGACTGAGTCGATCGGCACCAAAAACAAGGAAATTGGAGTTACGGTTGATTTTATACGAATTTTTAAGGATTTTTAGTCCGTTTCAGTCCATTTTATATCAGTGATTGAAGTCGGAAACAAAATACATTGTTGCAAGATTTTACACTTTTATGAGTTCACAAGTTTCGGTTCTATTGTTCTCCCAGCGGGGAGCCGTCAGCAGCTTGTCAAGAGGTTAAATGAGGCGTGCAGGAGCTCGCTGAGCTAGCTCTGCAAAGCGAATGCATGGTTCTGATTAGATAGAACGCAGCCATTGAAACAAATGGGGATATAGCTTTGTACGGTCTACCCACAGTAAAGATAGAGCGAGAGGAGGCTTAAGAGTTTGGGCTTATTTCGCCCGTATAGGAAAGGGAAAGGCACTTTATTTATGGGGCTTGGGGTAGAGTGTAGTGCTTGTGTAATGGTGTGGGGGCTGAGGGGTCGGTGTAGGGCTGGGTGCCCTTGAGGTCATCGCCTCGGACCCTCTGGTGACCGGCGGAAGGGTGAAGGGAGGCATGCCCCCCCTTCTCCGTATCACCTTTAAGGCATTATCATGTATCCTGGCAGACAGGAGAGAAGCAACACACTCAAATTTCTGCTGGGGACCACCTCTTTCTCTGATGTATGTATGTTGTTTTGGGGGGTGGTCTTGAGCTACAGGGTGTAGCCTTATGAGGCTTTGCCCTCGGGTGGGAAAAAGTATTGCACCCGGGAAAGGGAAAATGGGAGTCAACAGACACTCAAGGAATAGTTTCGGAGAAAAAGCTTTATTTCTACCATCCATGAACTGGTAGAAGGAGCAAGTGTGATAGTTCACAAACAAGCACGAGTTCACAGTCATTTGCACAGAATATATATTCCCCTTCCAGTTCCCTCCCCTTTCTCCTCCTCTTCAGGAGTCCTGCCCCATGTGTTTCCTCTGAGCATGAACAGAAAGCTCCTGTCTTGGGATTTTTCCCAGGAAAGGGGGCGGGGTGAGAAGCCAAGGGATGTCAGAGTGTTCAAGATATGTTTCTTTCTCTTGCTCTATTGGCACAGTTCCCGGAAAGAAAAGTTGCAATCTGATTAACAAGGCCAACTAGCCTGAGAAATGAAAAAAAGCATTGTTCTATTCAGCTACCTTTGTTACAGCAGAGCAGATGCTTAGCTAATGCTTTTTAGCTGAGAAAATGATTTTGAAAGGCTTTGAGAAGCTTTGAGCCTGCTTTGGGGGGTGTGACTTCAGGCCTAGGTGGGGTCACCTGTCCTCACCTCCTTCAAGGGGAGGCAATTTCAAAAGTATGCATGGCCCAGAACTGTTGCAACAGTCCCCCCCCCCAGAACATTGGTGTGCAAGCTCTTATATAGACTTTTGAAATTGCCACCCTATAGCTCAAGACCAATGGGACATGGGTGGTGCTGTGGTCTAAACCACTGAGCCTTGGGCTTGCCCATCAGAAAGTTGGTGGTTCGAATCCCTCCGTGAGCTCCTGCTGCTCTGTCCCAGCTCTTGCCTGTGGACAAACGCTGGCTCCCTTGGCCAGTAAAGTGAGATGAGTGCCGCAACCCAGAGTCGTCCAGTCGTCCGTGACTGGACTGAACTGTCATGGGTCCTTTACCTTTTACCTTTTTTTTTTAGTTCAAGACCACCCCCAAAAACATCATACATGCATCATAGAAGGAGGTGGTCCCCAGCAGAAATACATCACAGCTACATCATTGCTACATCACTGACATGTCACAAAGGGGAGGGGTCGACAGGGGTTACACTAGTTCAACCTGTTACGAAAAAGGAGCAATGCTGCTGAGTGCTCCAGATGGCTGGAAAGCCAAACAGGATGTTGATGTTATGGGACTGTACCGTGGGAACAAGGGACAGTCTATTATGTGCACTGAGCACCGGATGTTAGCTCAGAGTGTCACATGACCCTGTACTGGAAGTACATGGGTGGAGTTTTTTTTCCCTCTCTGGCTGTGGCTGTAAAGAGGGTGCAGACATGATTTCTCTGCACTACTGGAAGGACAGAAATAAAGGCATGTAAATACATTTCTGTCTGTCTCTCTCCCCTCCCTGGGAGTGAGGGAGGAGGGATGGTTGTGTTCTTCTCACGTTGAGGAGAATCGGCCGATAGAGACCTCGCCTTGTCTTGCCGGGAGTCGCCAACGGGGAGGTCAACATGGAATCAAAGCCGGGCACCTGGAGAGTGCCAAATTCCTCTGACAAGGCTTGAGATTCAACATATGGTAGCAGAGGATGGTTATCTGATCCATGGGAATCAGCATGAGAGGTGAGAGGTTGATGGATCATGTGCCATCCTCTGCACCAAGGAAAGAAGATAACGTCTGCATTGCAGCCAGAAGCTGAACGGCTGGACACCAAGAGGGGGTGTTTTTCCAAGCATCGGAGCCCCAAAAAGGTATGCTGAATATCGGGCTAAAAGTGTGAATGCAGATTGATTTATTCTCTGGTTCACGAGAGCTGCGTTTGGAAAAACAGCTCTGAGAGTAAAGGCTTGCATACCACAGATTTTTGTGGTGAGATAACAAAGAGAAGTATGCACAGTTGCTAAGCAACGACAGTCAGGACAGTGGAAAACTACTGACACCTGGGGCTGGCTCAGTCAGAGCCGGGAAAGCGAAAGTTGTTTTGACTGTGAGACAGCTTGGAGATTGCCTGCCTGAGAGAGGCTGTAAACAGCTCAAAAGAGCTTTTGGGATTTTACTAGCTCGAGGGTGAAGAGCTGAGACTTGGATTCAAAATGGATCCCAAGAAGGGGGGAGCCTTGCCTTACCCGCCTCCCCTGACTAATGACAATTATTCATCTTGGTCTGTAAAGATGAAGGCCCTGCTGCAGAATCAGAGGATTTTTGGGGTAATTGAGAACCCCATCCCTCAAGCACCAACCCGAGGTTGGGAATCACAGAATGTGAAGGCCAGGACGGCTATAATTCTGTGTGTCTCGGATGATCAACTTGTGCATATTCAGGATTTGGAATATGCGCGTGAGATTTGGGAAACGCTGCGTAGAACACACCAGAGAGATGCTGGCTCTTCAGCGTTGTTGTATTTTGAGAAGCTGACCAATCTGAGGCTTGCGCCTGATGGAGATGTTCAAGCGCACCTGACGGAAATGAAATATCTGCGCCAACAGATGGTGGAACGCAATTTCCGTCTGCAGGAGGAAGTGTTTTGCTTCATGATGATAAACAGCTTAAATCGGACTTACAAAACGGTTGCCAGTCAGCTGGGTTCCCTTCCGGCGAACGATTTGACCGTGGAGAGGGTGACTGCCGTTGTTTTGAATGAACACGACAGGCTTGCTGCACTGGAGGCCAAGGACCGGCGGAGGGAAGAACGGAGTTCTAATTCCCCCACTGATGTTGCTACTGGAGAGGATGCTGTAGCTTTGAACGCTGTCCGATGTTACAATTGCGGACAGGCTGGGCATCTTCAGCGGAACTGCAAGAAGCCACGCCAGCCGAAAGGAGCGAAGGGCCGCTCAGCAAAGCCTGAGGCAGCAGGCAAAGGTCATACCAAGTCTTCGGTGAAACCTGCAAAGGCCCTGATGGCGAAAGGAACCACGCCAGATGTTGGACACTCTTTTGTAATCGATACGGGCTGTAATTTTCTTATGTCCCCGCACAGAGGACTCTTTTCGACGTTTAAGAAGCAAAGCTTCGCTGTGGAACAAGCCAACGGTCAGAAGCTGGAAGCGACCGGGGTTGGAACTGTGCATCTTAAGAGTCTGAACCTGACTATACACAATGTTTACTTGGTTCCTGAATTGAAGTTCAATCTGCTGAGTGTTTCGCAGATTGCAAAGAAAGGACTGAAACTGTCCTATGATGATAAGAGCTGCAAGATCTTCAAAGATGGAGAGTTATATCTTTCTGCCAGACAGAAAGGTGGACTGTATTTGTTGGACTTTGAGCAAAGTGATTACATGGAATGTAATTCTGAGTCTAACTTGATTTCTCTTGCAGGTGTGACCAAAACAAGCGCCAAGAAGGTGGCCAGGGTCGACAGAGCGTTTCAGCGGGTGTATGCTGATGTGATTGGTCCTCTAGAACCATCTAGAGGCAAAGCAAGATTTTATCTTGTGTGTGTGGATCATTTCTCTAACTTTGTCTGGGTTTATGTGTTAAAGAAACCACAGGAAGCCTTGGAAAGGTTTCAGGAGTTTTGTGACAAGGTTAAAGACATGCATGATGCTAACATTGATTGTCTTTTGACAGATGAGAAGCAGATTTTTCTTTTACAGGATTTCCAGAGGTTCCTGCACAAGAAAGGGATAAGACACAAGGTTGCTGTTTCAGCGGAAGCGTGGAACAGGGGTGTCTGTGTACGGGTGAACAAAGAATTGCAAAAGGGGATGAATGCGCAATTGCTTAGTTCACATCTGCCACATGAGTTCTGGGCGGAGTCACTCATGTCGTTTTGTCATGCATGGGTGAGAAAGGTTTCAAAAGAGTTGGGAAGTTCTCCTTTTGAGAAACTGTTCCAGAGAAAACCTTCTGTTGCCCATTTCAAGGTTTTTGGGTCTCATGTGAGGACAGAAGCTCCAGGTGGAGTAAAGAATGCCAGAGGCATTTTTGTGGGGTATGAAAAGGGTCTCTACAGAGTAATTTTGTCTGAATCTGGTCAGGTGATTCTCACAAAATTTCTAGAGAGTGCTCCCAAACAGGAGAGAGTGATAGTACACACATTTCCCACAGAGGACGATTCAGATGATGATGATGATTTCACAGAGTACAGTGGTACTGAGAGCGACAGTGATAGCTCAGAGAGCTCTGTTGTCACAGTCATTGAGAGGAAATCTCACACAATGGATAGACCTTCACAGGTGAAGGATGAACCACTGTTTACTGTTGGAACTGGTTCTTTTAAGAGTCCTGAGACAGAACCAGTGAGCAGAGAGGATCAGCACCTCATACGCAGGTCTGAGTCACAAAGGGTGAACCACCCAAAAGGTACTCAGAAGAGTATGCTAATTTAGCTGTTGCATGTGTTGCTGTTGTACACAACCGAGGACAGGTTGGAGCTGTGTCTAAGTCAGAGACAAAGACACAACAGAGAGTTGCTAGCCAAGGTAATGCAGATGCACTCATTCCTTGGAAGCCAGACAACCAGAGAGGTACACTGGGGAAACCAGTGGCGGGTAGTTCCAAGGATGGAACTGAAACAACAGGGGAGTGTTATGTGTATAACAACTGTTTGTTTTCTTCTCTGGATCACGCTTTGCTTGCCGCAACATGCATTGATTCTTTTGGGGGAGGTTGTTACGAAAAAGGAGCAATGCTGCTGAGTGCTCCAGATGGCTGGAAAGCCAAACAGGATGTTGATGTTATGGGACTGTACCGTGGGAACAAGGGACAGTCTATTATGTGCACTGAGCACCGGATGTTAGCTCAGAGTGTCACATGACCCTGTACTGGAAGTACATGGGTGGAGTTTTTTTTCCCTCTCTGGCTGTGGCTGTAAAGAGGGTGCAGACAGATTTCTCTGCACTACTGGAAGGACAGAAATAAAGGCATGTAAATACATTTCTGTCTGTCTCTCTCCCCTCCCTGGGAGTGAGGGAGGAGGGATGGTTGTGTTCTTCTCACGTTGAGGAGAATCGGCCGATAGAGACCTCGCCTTGTCTTGCCGGGAGTCGCCGACGGGGAGGTCAACATGGAATCAAAGCCGGGCACCTGGAGAGTGCCAAATTCCTCTGACAAGGCTTGAGATTCAACACAACCTTGGCAAACATGTCCAGACAAGTCCTTGGTACCAGATTAGCATAAGCAGACATGGCAGGGCAAGACTCAGGTATAAGATGAGCATAGACAAATATGTCTTAAGTACCCACCACCCAAAAGTACAATAGAAGTTCCTTTGCCTGTCTGGAGCCTGAGGCGAGCCAGATGGGAGTTGGCTTCCTTTGGCTAACAATGAGCCCAGCAATTGTCACCTCTGAGAACTTCCTGGAGTCCCTTTTCAAGGGGAAAATAGCTTTGGAATGGGGGGAACTGGGAAAGGAGATGATTTTATATTATTTTAAAGCTAGGGGAAAGCAGACAGCATATCTGCTAAATAAGTCTTCAGGGAAAATAACTTTGTCAGTGGCTAAATTCCTTTTCCTGGCACTCAAGTGTCGGAAACGTATAACTGAATGCTTTGATGTGGGTTATCTGTGAGAGGTCTAGTACCCTAACCCTACCTTATTTATGTACCCCTATGATGTTATAGTTTATAATTATTGTGTAATGTTTTATTTCTGACTATCGGTCGAATAAAGGAAATTGATTGATTGGTTTTAAAGCTAGGTGACTTCCCTGAGCTGATACATTCAGGCATAATCTTTGTAATATTTAACTTTAAAGATGTGCCCCTCCCGTAACCTCCGTAACAATTTATATAGAATTGCCGTAGAGCATTTCTCTAGCAGAGCCTCTCGCTTTCCTTTCCGCTTCCGCCTCCGGGCAAGGAAAAGAGCCGGGCGAGCTTGCCCTCAGCCAAGATGGCGCCCGGGGTGACTTTCCCTCGACCAAGATGGCGTCCGCATCTCCGCTTCCGGAAGAAAGGCGTCACTTCCTACGGGCGCGCCTTCCGTTTCCGGGAGGAAGTGGGCGGTGGGCGGGCGGGCGGGAGGTGCGGCGAGATGCCTCAGGCGCGTCCGGAAGAGGCTCTGGGCTGCGCGAGGGAGGCTGGTAGGAGGCGAGGGGGGGGGCCGCGCGGGGGGGGGCGGGCCGGGCTCTGACTTCCCCCTTCCCCGCAGGCCCGGCTCCGGGAGACGCCCGGGACCCCTTCGAGCCGGGCTGGCAGGTGCCTGGGCGGGAGGGGGGGTCGGGGAGGGGGAGGGAGGGAGAGGAGCCCCCCCGCCCCGCTCACGCCCCCTTCTCCCCCCAGCACGTGATGGCGCAGCGGGTGGCGGATCCCATGCCCTTCATCCTCCACGAAGCCAACGCGGAGGCGGGACTGATTTGCGCAGGTGAGGCGGGCGGGGGGGAGATGCACTGGGCCTGCTGGGACGGGGGGGGGGCGCACGTGCAAACGTGTAGCAGCATTTCATTTGTATGCTGCCTTCCCATAGTTGAATACAGTGGTACCTCGGGTTGAGTGCTTAATTCGTACTATTAAGCACTATTTCTGGGTTAGCAGAGTCTGTAACCTGAAGCGTATGTAACCCGAGGTACCAGTGTAATTCTTATTATTAGTAGTATTATTAGTTACAGACGCTTCAGGTTACAGACTCCACTAACCCGGAAATAGTACCTTGGGTTAAGAACTTTGCTTCAGGATGAGAGCAGAAATAGTGCTCTGGCGGCGCAGCAGCAGACCACATTAGCTAAAGTGGTGCTTCAGGTTAAGAACAGTTTCAGGTTAAGAATGGACCTCTGGAACGAATTAAGTGCTTAACCCGAGGTACCACTGTAGTACTTACACGCTGTGGTCTAAACCACTGAGCCTCTTGGGCTTGCCAAAGTTGGCAGTTTGAATCCCCACGACGGGGTGAGCTCCCGTTGCTCGGTCCCTGCTCCTGCCAACCTAGCAGTTTGAAAGCACGCCAAAAAAAGTGCAAGTAGATAAATAGGTACCGCTCAGGCGGGAAGGTAAACGGCGTTTCCGTGCGCTGCTCTGGTTCACCAGAAGCAGCTTAGTCATGCTGGCCACATGACCTGGAAGCTGTACGCCGGCTCCCTCGGCCAGTAAAGCGAGATGAGCGCCGCAACCCCAGAGTCGTCCACAACTGGTCCTAACAGTCAGGGGTACCTTTATCTTTACTTATACCCTGCCCTTCTGCCTGGGTTTCCCCAGCCACTCTGGGCGGCTTCCAAAAAGAGATTAAAAATACATTAAAACACCAGTGATTAAAACCTCCCTAAACAGGGCTGCCTTCAGATGTCTTCTAAATGTCAGGTAGTTGTCTTTGACATCTAATGGGAGGGCATTCCACAGGGAGGGCACCACCACCGAGAAGGCCTTCTGCCTGGTTCCCTGTAACCTCACTTCTCGCAATGAGGGAACCACCAGAAGGCCCCTGGAGCTGGACCTCTGAGCATTGGCAAGGTTTACACAATCACAAACATAACAAAAGTCACAAAGGATAAATAAAACACATCGAAAAGTACACGATTAAATGGAAACAGTCTCCACATATATCATAAGATCTGAAACCAAAGATGCAACAATAAGAGCAATAACCTCTCCCAACCCCCTGTAAACAATACTCCCTAGATACAGGAGTTCCTGCACTGTAGCTGGGTTGGGCTGGATGACCCCTGGGAATCGCTTCCAACTCTATAGTTCTCGGATTCTAGGATATACACACAGGTATTGCACGGAGGCGATGGAGAGGGAAATGGTGTGAGTTGCTGAGTCCTGAAGGCACTGTCAAGGGAGCGCATCAAAGCAAATGACAAATGCCCCTTGCAAACCATGGGAGCTCTCTTGACGGCTCATAGAGTGGGTTTAAATGAACGGAGGGGGCACAGGGTTGCCCATGGAAGCTCTATGCCCCTGAGCACCAGTTTCTGGGAATCACAAGCGTTGCGCTCAGGCTCCTGCTGGTGTGCTCCCCCTTGGGGCATCTGGTTGGCCCCCCTGAGAGCCCATTGGTCTGACCCCACAGGCTTCGCTTCTGTTGTTATATGTTTCCGCATCAGGATGGCTCTGCTCTGCTGAGACAGGTGCTTGGGGACTGCCCCACAGCTGCCACATTTTGTCCCAGAAGCTCACCAGAGGCCAAGGCGAAGCCTATTTCAGAAGTCCTGGCTTCAGACCCGGCCATAACAGCAGAGACCAAGTCAGGGCTAGCTCTTGCCGCTCTAGGCTGGACAAGGGCCCAAGAGGGCATGTCTTTGTGTGCCTGCCCTGCCCGCTTCTTTCTCGGCAACGGTGCCCCTTTTCTTTCTCTGCTGGGTATTTCCCCCAGGCCACGGCCAGGGTGCATCAGCCGGGTTACTGTTCCCCCCTGCCTGCTCTCCAAAAGAGCTCACGCTCACTGTGCGGTCTCTCTTCAGATGTGGACAACAGGCCTTGCTGGTTTTGCGCCAATGATGACTACAGTGACGATGACTGGGGGAGCGACGAGGAGGAACTGGAGGAGGAGAGGGCCCAGAATGCCAGCCCAGCCACATTCTGTGGCTTTAAGAAATCCTTCCTTTGCAAGCCTTCTGCCTTTGCCCTGCCAGCAAGCAGCAAGAAAGACAGCCCTCTGCTGGGCATTTCTCTGCCCCAGAAGCAGCAGCTCACAGCTGAGGTGAGGCATGCGCCAGGGCCTGGTCACTCTCCTCCAGCCTTGCCTGCTTCGGAGCAGCTGGTTCTTCCCTTGACTTCCTGCAACCCCGTGGCTCTTGCCTCATTCTCTGGATTTCACCCTTAGCTGCCGACTTACTTCTCTGAAAGGAATTGGGGGGGGGGTTTCCATCCCCTTTCCTTTGCTGTCCTTTCCATCTTTGTTGCCTGCCAGACCAGACAGCGCTTCCTGAAAATAATAATAATATAATAATAATTATTATTATTTATACCCTGCCCATCTGGCTGGGTTTCCCCAGCCACTGTGGGTGGCTCCCAACTGAATATTAAAACACAATACGGTATTGAACATTAAAAACTTCCCTAAACAGGGCTGCTTCCGTGAAGCCCGTGCTTGAATTCTGTCCTGCCTTTTGGGGGGGGGAGCCTCCGCATGCTGGGACAGGTAAGGACGGCGTTGTGTGTCTGTGCACACCTGCTTGACTGCTGAAAGGTCTCTCTGTCCTGATCTTTCTCAGGAAGCGGCGAGGAATGCAGCAGAGTTGGTTGCCGAAGAGGAGCGCATCAAGAAGAGGGCTGAGAAGAAGAGGATGAAGAAGAAGGTGATTGCCTCTGTGCGATCCGCATGGTGGGGGGGCCTCCCCTGGGGGAGAGGCTGTCCTTGTGCCTCGATGTCCGTCTGTTGGCCCCATTGCGTGTGCTGCTTTCTCTTTCCAGAGGCAGAAGGACCGGAAGAAGCAGGAGAAGCGAGACCAGGAGCTGATGGCCAAGAGCATAGCTGAGGCAGTGAGTGGCCACTGGGGAAGTCTGCACGTTTGCCCATCTGCCACAGGGGATGTACAGCCTTTTCAGAGCGCTGTTGTGTTGCTTGCCGGCAGGTGCAGGTTGCTCAGTTAAAGTGGATTTGCAGCATCGCACAACCGCCCTGCAGGCAAACTGCAATGAGGGCTCAGGAGGAAACCCTTCTCCTCACCTTGAACCTTTGTGCTGCTTCCAGGCTGGCAAAATGGGCCACAGTTAGCGAAGCTCATTGGCAAGCGAGGGCCTTGTATTTAGCATAGAGCTCCAAAGTCCAAAGGGTTGGCCTTGGCAGAGGTGGGTTGCACTGAGCCCCCAGCTCTCCTGCAGGAAGGGCCTGCTGCAGAAAACCCCTTGGTTTTGCCCCAGAGGCAGGTGGCTCCTTGCTGCCCTCACAGGCTGTGTCTCCTTGTGCAGGATGAGTATTTGAACAGCAGCAGCGGTGTGCAAGGTTCTGGCTGCCTGGCTGCCTTTCGGAGTGCCTTGGGACCAACCCTTCCCGATTCAGAGGAGAGCTCCACCCAGGACCTCAGTGAGAACATGGCTTCCCCGGGCAGGAGTCCCAGCAGGAGCACAGAGGAGGAAACGGAGGCAAGTGGGACCCATACACTCCTCTGTGAGGGAGACAGGCTCAGCAAGGGGGGCGAAGGGGAAGAGGGAGCCTGTGGGTCTGGGAGAACAACCCAGCCCCTCAAGTTGGGCAGGCAACCTGGTGCCGCCCCTGAAGTTCTCTTCAGCACAGCTGGGGCTTGTCTGCGCTTGTTGTTAGTTGCGCACCAGGACAGGCAATTTAGGCGGAAATTCCCTGTGAGAAAGAAGTGTGTATTGTGGGGGTGGAATAATATTTCTTCCCTCGTGTGCAGTGGTCCCAATACGGCCCAGCCTCTAACAGCAGCTATTTTCTTTCTACGTTCTTTGGAAAGAAGAAGCCGGGCAAAACTTGTCTTCTCATAACAACAACAACAATTTTATTATTTATACGCCGCCCATCTGACTGGGCTGCTCTGGCCACTCTGAGTGGCTCCCAACAAAATAATTAAAACACAATAAAACACCAAATGTTAAAATACATGGCTGCCTTCAGATGTCTTCTAGAAGTCAAAGAGTTCTGTATTTCCTTGACATCTGATGGGAAGGCGTTCTGCCCGATTCCCTGTCACCTCCCTGTTCTGCGTCTTGGCTTGACGCAGGCTGCGTATGGAGGGTCAGGAGGCAGAGAGAGGCTGCTTTCATTTGTGGCTTTGCCTATCCCTGCCCCATGGAACAGGAAGCAGCCTTTCCATGTGGGTCCTGTTTGGTGCGGGGAGGAGGCATTTGTGACCTGGCTTCTCTTTGGGGAAGTGCTCTTTTTTAGGGAAGGTGTTTGAGAGATTCAGGACGTGGCCAAGAGTTGCTCTTTCCTGTTCCTTGACTGCAGGAGGAGCTTGACCTGACCAGCACTTTCGTATCGAAAGCTCGTCTCAAGGTGGGCTCCAAGCCCCCCCCACTGCCGCTACCGAGAAAGGAGAAGGCAGCCCAGCCTGACAGAAGGGAGCCAGAGGTGAAAGAGCAGGAGCAGGTGAGGACGGGTTTAAGAGTGGTTGTTTTTCATAGAATCCTAGACTTGGAAGGGATCCCCAAGGGTCATCTAGCCCAACCCCCGCAGTGCCAGGAACTCAACTAAAGAATCCCTGACAGGTGGCCATCTAACTGTAGTTTGAAAACCTCCAGCAAAAGAGAGTCGTCCACCTTCTAGTCCAAACCCCTCCAATGCAGTTATTTCCAACATTTGGTTGGGGTCTCCTTTATTGTCCTTTGAATCCATTGGTTTGGGTCCCGCCCTCTGAAGCAGCAGAAAGCAAGCTTGCTTCATTGAAGCTAATGGACTTGACTTACTTGGGTTGGGTTGATTAAATGCACTGGCTCCTGGAAGAGTATAGGGTCAGGTTCAAGGTGCTGGTCTTGACCTTTAAAACCCTTTGTGGCTTAGGGCCCTCGTATTTACGGGACCGCCTCACCTGGTCTGCCCCACAGAGGACCTTAAGGTCCATGAATAACCATATTTTAGAGGTCCCGGGCCCCAAGGAAGCCAGAGTATCCTCCGCCAGGGCCAGGGTCTTTTCAGTGATGGCTCCGACTTGGTGGAATGCTCTGTCCCAGGAGACTAGAGCCCTTCAGGATTTAACCTCCTTCCGTCGGGCCTGTAAGACAGAGCTATTCTGCCTGGCCTTTAATTTGAATTCAGCCTGATCTTTTATTTCCCTTCTCTTCCCTCCCCCTCCCCTTTTATGAAGATCACCCGCTCTGAGACCCCACAGCTAATCTCCCCTGGCCGCCTCGCTGGCCCAAGTAGGACTAATTCAGCCAGCTAGCCCTGGGGATTATCTAATGCTTATTAGATGGATTTCCCCTAAATTGATTTCTGAACTTTGAATTTTATTGCTATTCATGTTTTTATACTGTATTTTATGCTGCTTTTACAACTAAGTGTTTTAAATTGGTTGTTAGCTGCCCTGAGCCCGGTTTTTAAACCAGGAAGGGTGGGGTATAATTAAAAAATTATTATTATTATTTATTATTAGATCTGCTCTAACTTAAGTTGAACACGGCCCATTGCTCTCTGTCCCCTAAGTTGTGCAAATTAGGAATCCTCGTCACTCGTGGGCACTTCTGATTAGAATTCTGGTTCTGTAGAAGATTGGGCAGGTGGGGGAATCATGGCCTTGGTTTTTTGGCCCCTGATCACAGTCTTCCTCTCGAGGAGAATTACAGGAGCCCCTGACCCCATTTCTGCTTCTTCCAGGTTCCGAAGTCTGGGCTCCAGATGACTCCTGTGGAGCAGAGCATGGTGCTGGCAGGTGTGTGTTTGCCCGGGAGTGCTGTCAGTCTGTCCCCTGCCTCCCTTTTCAGAGGTGCTGAGCGGGAGCGCTTAGCCTTCAGAGGGCAAAGCCTTGGACCCGGGTCCTCAGCAAGCTCCCTTCCATTCCGGTGATGGCCTTTTCTTCTTGCTTCTTGCATGACCCTAAAAGATTGCGGCAACGAGACTGCAAAGCAGGGGGGCTACCAGGAGGCCGTGCTCCTGTTCACAGAAGCCGTCAAGCTCAACCCACGGGAATACAGGTGAGCCCTGGGGCAGGTGAGGTCCCTCCCCTGAGCATGGCTGGAGGATCTGTGCCAGAGTCATCTGCCCTTCTGTACAGCCGGAGGGGGGTGTCTGGGGGAGCCTCTGGGGATCTGGCAGGATCTGGAGAACCACTTCCCTGGAGTCTCCCCAGGACCATTAAGCTGGCTGAGTAGAAAGCTGCCCCCGAGCCCTGGGACCGCCCACTACGTGACTCCAGGTAAGGCTGTAGCTCCGTGGTAGGACAGGTGTTCTGTGTGCAGAAGGTTCCGGGTTCAAACTGCGGTGGCTCAAAGCAAGGCTTGCGGAAGGCCCTTCCTGGAAGCAGGATTCACACCCAAGAGCAACTCTTCCTTCCTTCGGTTTCCAGCAGCTGATTTTCAGCGGCATTGCAGCCTCCGTCTGCGGAGGAGGAGCCTAGCTGTCGTTGCCACTGGCCCTCGATCGTTCTCCTCCAACCTTTTGTCTTGTTAAAGCAACCCAAGTTGGTGGCTTTCCCTGCCTCCTGCGGGAGCCAGTTCCGTAGTTTCTGCGCTGCTTAAAGGAGAACTTCCTTTTCTCCAGCGTTCGGCTTCTTTAGATGCCCACAAATTCACCCTCTCCCTCTCCCTTCCGCCAGGTTCTTTGGGAATCGCTCCTTCTGCTACGAGAGGCTGCGGTGCTACACGGAGGCTCTGCAGGACGCCCAGGTGGCCCTCAGCCTGCACCCCGGCTGGCCCAAAGGCCTCTTCCGCAAGGGCAAGGCCCTCATGGGCCTCAAGGTAGGGGTGAAACGGGTGGGGCAAGGCTGGGCGGGTGGCCTCCCTGGTGAGACTGGATAGCGACCGTTCTTCTTCCCTCCCACCAGCGTTATGCAGAAGCCGTGAAGACCTTTGAGGAGCTCCTGCACTTTGATGGCTTCCGTGGAGACGCCGCTGTCCAGCTGGAGAAGTGCCGGGTTCAGCTTCTGCTGGTGAGCTGAGCTGGAGGCCAAGGCCTCCGTGCCCTTAAGGAGAGGGCCTACAGAGCTGCAGCCTGGCTTGGGGCCGCCAGGATCCAGGAGGGCAGCTCGGCAGGGATAGTTTGCATGGGTCAGGGCATCTGTGGGGATCGGGCGAAGGAAGCCACCTGAGAAAGAAGGGGGTCTCAGTGGGGTGGAGAGCAGCGCTAGGCATGTTCTGCTACTGGCGTGGGCCCCGTTGCGACACTGGAGATTTCTGGGCATCAGGAAGAACTTTCTGAGGGTAAGAGCTGTTTGACAGTGGAAGGGTGTCCCTTGGAAGTTGTGGACTCCCCTTTCTTGGAGGAATCTCAGCTAGAGATTGGAGAGGATTGAATGAGATGACTCAGGGTCCCTTAGCTCTGCCAATGCTATGATTTTATCTACATGGTGCCTAGGGAACAACTTGCACCATAATATCAGCAAGACAAAGGAGATGGTGTTGGACTTTCGGAGGAAAAAAGGAGAACTAGCCCCACTGTACATCGGGGAGGGCTGTGTGGAGAGAGTCTCTTCCTTTGAATTCCTAGGAGTTTCATCTCAGTGAAGACCTTACTGGGAAAATCAATGCAACCCAGGTAGTTAAGAAAGCCCAACAGAGACTCCATCTCCTCAGAGTATTGGGGAAGAATGATGTCAATCAACATTTGATGCTCTCCTTCTACCTGTCCACAATAGAAAGTGTCATTTCACACTGCCTCACGGTGTGGGACGCTGGTTTGACATCAACTGATAGGAAGTGCCTACAGAGGGTGGTGAATCCAGCACAAGGTATTATGGGCTGTCCCATGAATCCACTGGATGAAATAGCGGAAGAACGTTGCCTCAGGAGAGTGAGGAAAATTCTCAGGGATGATTCACACCCTGGCCGGCACTTTCTGGATCTCCTGCCCTCGGGCAGAAGATATAGAAGCCTGATTAGTCGCACCAACAGGGTAAAGAACGGCTTCTATCCTGGGCTGTTAGGCTGCTGAATGAAAAGATAACAACAGGGCAACTGACTTTGGGGTTTGGTGGGTGTGCGTCAGTAAACGAGGGGAATTAAGACTAAAAGAGCTGAGTGGGGGTGCTCGTGTAATCTCACTGTATACCAGTTGTACAAGTGACAATAAAGTATTTCAATTTTGTTAATCATCAAAATAGTAAAACATGGTAGGTAGCGTGTGTGACGCTGATGCCTCACAACAAATGAAACCGATCTGTAGAAAATACAACTTGAAAAAAAGAGACAACAAATGCATTTTTGTAAACTAAGAAATCTTTAGTAAAACAACCACATTTTTAAAAAACAAACACTGTAGCTTACAAATAAAGCAAACAATATTTTTCTTTGGGCAGGAAAACGGTTTTGGCCAGTACCCTCCCGAGTGGAACGTCCGTGCCAGAGAATCCTCCTTGCCCCCGACTGGTAAGAGGGCTCTCAGTGGGGCAGCTCCTTCAGTCCACACATGATAGAAACCCGGCAGCGATTGTGGGGAGCCGCCAGGGGCAGGGATCGCAAGCAGCCCATGGGCTGGCAGCACCCGGCGCGTGAGGGGTGGGGCGTTGAGCCTGCTGGTCCTAATGCATTGCTCCCTCCTCCTCCTCCTCCTCCTCTTCCTCCTCCCTCCTCTCCTCCCGCTTCCTTCTTGGCAAGGTGAGCAGCCAGGTGGGCATCCCGTCAGAAGCATCTCCCAGGCCAGAGGGCATCTGGCACCTCTCACCATCACCAGCTCTCAGGGCAAAGGGCTGCTGCCATTAGCTGTGCAGGCCCCAGTCAGGTAAGGCCACAGGGGTGGGGTGGGGGGGAGGTCTCCGGGCTGTGCCTGTGGGGAGAGGCTGGGCTTTCACCGAACCCGAGGGCGCACTGCTTTCCCCAGAACATTTGTATCCTGTTGGGTTACTGCCGGGGAGACGGGGGCATCAGGCAGTCCCCCAGCTGGCTCCGGACGATCACCAGTCTCCCGTGGAACAGCATCAGTCAGTTAGCGACACGAGCCTCAGATACGTTTAGAGACCTGTCAGCAGAGTGTGTCAATCACCTCACAGCAGAAGAGGCGGGCAGAGAGATGTGCAAGCAAAATGAACAGCGTTTTATTCAGCATAGCTCAGGAACAAAGGAAAACACGTCTGCTTGCCTTTGTGTCCAGCAAAACAGCAGTATAGCAAAAGCAACATACAACGGAAGTTCCCAGCAGACAGTGCTGGAAGTAAACAGGCATGTGAGACCCAACAGTCATGCCTCACCCTTTTAAGGTGGAATGGAACTATATCCTAACATACCCCACCTTCCTTCCTCCAAGGAGGTGTTGGTTCTCGTTCCCATTTTATCCTCCCCACAGCCCTTTGAGGTAGGTGTCAGAGCTACCCTAGGTCCCAGCTCACAAAGGACCAACGCTGCTTCGTTGTTAAGTATAAAAGTCTTTATTGAAGTTCAGTTTCACTTCCAGAGCCGCAGCGCGCAGCCCCACGTCTAAAGTGTCAGACCACTGATGCTCCGTCTGAGTCTCCTCCCCCTTGACACCAATTTAAGATTCTAGCCTTGCTCCACCTTCTCCGCTGCTCCTTCCTCCTCTGGGTCCGCCTGCCCGCCGGGGTCTCGCCCTTCCTAGCCTCTTCTCCCGCTGATTCCCCTGAGCCTTCTCCCTCCCTCCGGCGGGCTTTAGGAGCTGGTTCCCCATCCGGGTCTCCTGCTGTTCCGCGCGCCTGCACATTTGAACTTGGCGCGCGCGCCCAGCCAGCAGCTTTCCTCCTGACCGTTCCACTGCTGCTGTCACTGCTTCCCCCTTCGGGGGGGCTAGCTGCAACTGACCTCCCCTCCGTTGGAGGCGTGGTCAGCCCTGACTCCCTCTCTGGAGGAGACACTGCCCCTGACACATGTGACTCTTCCCCCCCACTACGCTCTGGTGGGGAAACTGGTCCCGATCCTCCAGTGCTGCTTTGGGGTTCCCCTCTGGCTCCTTGTTTCTGGTGCGTCCCCCCTGGGACCCCCCTTGCCCTGACCATCGGCGCCCCCTTCTGGGAATCTTCTGATTCGCTGGAGAAGCTCATGGAATCTCTCGGGCCACTGTCATACTCCCCTACGCTGCCCTCGGATTCTTCCCCTTCGCTCTCCCAATCCTCTCTCCCCAGTGCTCCTGCTCCTGATTCCCTGACAGTAGGTGAGGCTGAGAGTGAATGTCTGGCCCAGGGAGCTCAATGGCTGAGTGGGGATTTGAACCCTGCTCTCTCCCTGGTCCCAGTCCAGCACTGACCACATGGACACTGTGAGCCCAGGCTCCTTTGATGCCTCTCCTGCATTCCAGGCCCTTTCGTGACTGCAGCATCCAGGCAGTTTCTGAGAGCGGGGGCTGAGCGCATACAAAATCAGCCTAGTGTGCAGAGGTTAAAAACTAGATGTTTTTGTATGCATTATAAAATGAAATCTAAAGAACTTTACCCAAAAAAGTCTTTGGCCCTCTGCTCATCTTTGCCTCTGGCCCCATCCACAACCAGCTTGTGGCCCTCAGAAGGTTGCCTCGGAAGCAGTGTGGCCCTGTCGTGGTTTTGCAGAGCAAGTCACAGTACTTAGTTAGCAGAGTAAACAAAGCTTAAGCTCAATGCAGCTTCGACCCAATATTCCTGAAGGAGCATCTCCACCCCCATCGTTCAGCCCGGACACTGAGGTCCAGCTCCGAGGGCCCTTGGGCGGTTCCCTCCCTGCTAGAAGCGAGGTTGCAGGAAACCAGGCAGAGGGCCTTCTCGGTGGTGGCTCCCGCCCTGTGGAACGCCCTCCCATCAGATGCCAAGGAAATAAACAACTATCTGACTTTTAGAAGACATCTGAAGGCAGCCCTGTTTAGGGAAGCTTTTAATGTCTGATGTTTTATCGCTTTGTTATTATTATTATCATTAATTCTGTTGAGAGCCACCCAGAGTGGCTGGGGAAACCCAGCCAGATGGGCGGGGTATAAATTATTATTATTACTGTTATTAATGCAGGGTTCCCAAAATAGACCAGACTCAGTCAGCTTCATCCAGTATTGTTTGCTAAAGGCAAATGAGCATAACAGCTCACGAATCCAACTCTTCTGGGTTGGGATAGTTGCAGCAAAAACCTTAACTTAAACTTACAGCAAGATTAAAAACTTAGCACTTAAACATGCTGTATTCTGAACAGATCACCACACAGGAAACAAAGTAAAGAGAACCAAGAAGGAAAGTGAAACCCAGGCTCCTACTGGGCTGCTATTCTAGGAAGTGTGACCTTGGAAGAAAGAGATAAGCTTAACTCTGCTTCTCTGAAGGCCTAACCCCAAACACCAGCAACCTTCTGCTTGTTTCCAGGCAGAATGGAAACTTCCAGCTTGTATCACACAGAGAAAGTTCCAGAACCTTCTTGAATCAAATAGAATAGAAAAGACCTTGACACTTTAAACCAGTACTTTCTGTCCTTCAAAAATGCCAACCCTGACATGAGCTGCAAGGAGTTCCCCTCCCGCTCCAGCCTTGGCCACTTGCTCAGGCTGCCCAAGAAGGGGGCAGGGGCTGGGTCCCGGCTGCCTCCTGCCTGGGCGGCGTTTGGCCTTGCCTACTCTTGGCTGCCATGTCCGTTGCAACAGGGGCCGGTGAGCAGGTGGGGAGCAGCCTGGGACCTCCGAAGGGAGTTGCCCCCGATGGGCTTGGGTGGGGCAGAAGCCTTGGATTTGTGAGGTCCAAGCGAGCTGTGGGTCGGGATGGAGGGAGCTGGGGGGGAGTCACAGGTAAGCTGAGCGTCCCCTGGCCCCCCTGGCGGCTGTGGGTGATGGGTGTGCTCTTCTCCCAGGGAGAGGTTTCCCGTGTGGGTGGGGAACCTGACGCCCGCCATCACCCAGGAGGTCCTGCTGTGCTACTTCCAGCCGTGAGTATGCCCCTCCTTCCGCCCTCCCCTGGCTCCTCGGGGCCTCAGCTGACCCAAACCGGGAAGGCAGCCTTGCTTCCGAAAGCTCCAAATCCTCCATCGCTTGGAGTCCGGCCGGCTTGGCTGACACCGACTCTCCTTGGGCCGCAGGTTTGGGCCCATTGACTCCGTCCGCTGCCTCCCGCGAAGGTTCTGCGCCTTCGTCAACTACACCTGCCGGAAAGCGGCCGAAGAAGCCTATGTGGCCTTGCAGGTGAGGAGGCTCCCCCCTTCCTTAAGGGGGGGGCAGCATTGCTTTCTCCTGCCCCCCAGCTGTGGCCACAAAGGGGCTTTTGTGTTTCCCTCCCAGGGCGTGGAAGTCAGAGGCTGCCACCTCGTCCTGCAGCTGAAGCACCCGGTGCACGCCACTCCTCCCCTTGCCAAGGCACCCGGAAGCACCTGGCAGCAGCAGCAGGCGGCACCTCCGAAGCGGTAGGCAGCAGGTGGGCAGGTGCCTGTTGCAGGGCGGGAAGAGCGGCCGGCTGTTTCAGGCTGCTGTAAGGGAGACGGGTGGATGTTGAGGCCTTCCTGCTGCCTCTCCCCCAGGGCCCCTCTCCCTCTGCGGGGCTTTGGGCACGGAAGGAGGGGTGCAGAAAGGGAGCTGGCAACATGGGCAGGATGCCCTGCCGTCCCCTGATGGATGGAGGGGCTGCAGGAGAGGGGTGGGTGGGCCGGAGGGGCAGGTCTGGGGCTTGCGAGTTTGAAGAGGGGTGCTAGTGGGAGCAGCTTTTCCGATGGACTCCCAGGAAGCAGCAACCCCTCTCCCGGCTCCTCTTCCTCCAGGGAGACTCCTCTGGGACCCCCCGCCTTCCTGAGCTCCTCCTGCCTCCGCCGCCTCGGCCACCTCCCTCAGTGAAACACCTTGGCGGAGAAGTTGCTGTGCTTGCAAGCCGACGTCCCGGCTGGGCCCCTTGCGGCTGAAGATGCTGAAGATGTGGGGACAGGCCTGTCGGATGCACCCTTCCTGCGGGTCGGGGGGGGGGGCTGGTGGTGGTGGACACAAGCGCAGTTGCCTGTGGGAGCCCCCCAGGCACGTGGGACTGCTGGGTGGGCTGTGGCCTCCGCCTTCTCCAAGGCTGCCACTGGCCACTTGATCTCCCTCTGTCCTCCCTCTGGCTTCTGATGAGACCAGATGCAGATCAGGGAAACTGAGGCCGAGGACTGGGGCGGTTGGGGCGGGGGCTCTGCCCTCCTGTTGCTCCTGGGAACCCTCCCTTCTCCAAAGCAGGTATCTGCCCCCACCGTGTGTGGAATGATGCACCTGCAGTAGGGCAGGCAGCTGCCTCTTCAGCCCCCCCCCAAACTCTACTGCCTCTGTGGGGCTTAAGTCCTCTTCTGCCACGGTTCCTTTTAGCCGTGCCCCTCCCTGAACCCTGTGCACTAGGTCCTGGTGAGAATGGGGAGGGCAGGAAGTTGTCTGTTTGTGGGTCCCCCTGCCTGAGGGTGGGGGCTGGTGTTGCGGGTGGGTGGCCTTGGGGTGCCCCCTCGTTTGTGGGGCCCAGAAGGCAGGAGCGTTCTCCCCCTGACCTTTTGGTTCTGCTCAGTGTGTTCAGGGATTTGTGCCTGCCACGTGGTTTTTACACTATTCACAATAAACTCATTAAAAGCCAACCGGTTCCTTTCGTAAGAGGCGCACTTGTGAGAGAGGGCTGCTCATTCTGCCAGAATCTGAGCCAGATGAGTTCAGGGCTTTGCCGCAAAGGGAGCACGAGCGGCTGGGGGTGTGAGGCCAACCCTGCCCCCCTTGGCACACCTTTCCTCTCTCTCTGGGCTGCTCCCCATCAGTGGAGCCCCACTCACGCCCTCGTCTCCATGGTCTCCTGGAGAGACCATAGCTATCAACCTTCCCTTTTTTTGTGGGAAATTCCCTTATTCCAGCGCCCTGCTATCTCAGATTGTTAGATATCCCGTAGTCTGTTCCCAGGACAGGTGAGGCTGCTGATCCCTTATTTCTGAAGCTGCTGATCCCTTATTTTCAAATCTGAAAGTTGACAGCTATGGGAGAGACCATGGCCGGGTTTCCGTATGCTTAGGCAAGCCTCCCTCCTCAACTCCCTTCTCCCCACATGCTGAACATGGTCTGGGGCTCTCCTTGCCGCTTCCCCCAAGATCTCTCTCTGCTGCCCCAATCCTGGCCTCTCCTCTGGTCCCCACACTGACCCTCCTCCTCCTGCTTTGACCCCATCAGCTTCAAGGGTCTTGTGCTTGGAGCTCTCTCTGGTCTGAAGTTCTGCCCTTCCTTTAATCTCCCCCCCTCGCTACTTCCTCTCCCGGATCTTCCTCCCCCTCTGCCAATGGAGCCTCTCCTTTCCCTTGCCTCTAAGGTTGGCTTCCAACGTATAATATCCCACCATGTAGTCCAAGGAGCTCAAGGTGCCACATGCGGCCCCCATTTTGCTCTCACAACCCCCCTGCAAGGTAGGGCAGCTCATGGTGAGCAGCTTCAAGGCCAAAGGCAGCGGGGGGAATGGAACCCATGTTTCCCATGTCCCCCTCCATTGCCCCAACTCCTGTGCCACGGGGCAAGGACCACAGGTTGCTGATTCATCCCTTGGCATCTCCAGGTAGACTTGGCAGAGACTCCTTGCCCGAAACCCTGGAAGTCTTCTGCCACTCAAACAAGACGACTTGGATGATGGACTCAAGGGCATCCTGATCAAATTTGCAGATGACACCAAACTGGGAGGGGTGGCTAACACCCCAGAGGACAGGATCATACTTCAAAACGACCTTGACAGATTAGAGAACTGGGCCAAAACAAACAAGATGAATTTTAACAGGGAGAAATGTAAAGTATTGCACTTGGGCAAAAAAAATGAGAGGCACAAATACAAGATGGGTGACACCTGGCTTGAGAGCAGTACATGTGAAAAGGATCTAGGAGTCTTGGTTGACCACAAACTTGACATGAGCCAACAGTGTGACGCGGCAGCTAAAAAAGCCAATGCAATTCTGGGCTGCATCAATAGGAGTATAGCATCTAGATCAAGGGAAGTAATAGTGCCACTGTATTCTGCTCTGGTCAGACCTCACCTGGAGTACTGTGTCCAGTTCTGGGCACCACAGTTCAAGAAGGACACTGACAAACTGGAACGTGTCCAGAGGAGGGCAACCAAAATTGTCAAAGGCCTGGAAATGATGCCTTATGAGGAACGGCTAAGGGAGCTGGGCATGTTTAGCCTGGAGAAGAGGAGATTAAGGGGTGATATGATAGCCATGTTCAAATATATAAAAGGATGTCATATAGAGGAGGGAGAAAGGTTGTTTTCTGCTGCTCCAGAGAAGCGGACACGGAGCAATGGATCCAAACTACAAGAAAGAAGATTCCACCTAAACATTAGGAAGAACTTCCTGACAGTAAGAGCTGTTTGACAGTGGAATTTGCTGCCAAGGAGTGTGGTGGAGTCTCCTTCTTTGGAGGTCTTTAAGCAGAGGCTTGACAACCATGTGTCAGGAGTGCTCTGATGGTGTTTCCTGCTTGGCAGGGGGTTGGACTCGATGGCCCTGGTGGTCTCTTCCAACTCTATGATTCTATGATTCTAAGACCAAGTGAGATGCTCAGATTTTGCCTACGTCAGCTTCCTGGCTCACTTGCAGCACCTGCCACGCAGCTGGGTCCTGAGGAGGGTGCTGGGTCCCTTGCTCTCCCTCCCTTGTGGGTCATCTTTAGTAGAAGTATTTTGCTTGGGGGCAACTGCCCCCGGCTGAAGGGTCCCCACCCTGTTCTGCTGCCACTGGTTTGCTTTGGACCCCTCTGGCTCGACAGACACTGCTCCCCCTTTGGGACCCATAACTGTGAGTCTTGCCAGCCTTGCGCTGAAAGAGCAGCCGACGCAGCTGCCCCGTTTTAGGGAGCCGCTTGCTGCCCCCCAGCTGGGCACTGCCACAGTTGGGAGTTCTCTCTCCTTGAGTCTGGCAGCTGCGGCCACTTCCGCCTCTTCCTGCTTTTCCCACCCCAATTTCATGGGGCTCCGTTTCAGGTGCTTGTGGGTTTCCGTTCCCAGGGCAGGAATCCCCGGCAGCTGCAGAAATATGAACAGCCCAGCGCCCTTTGAAGCCTCTCTTCCCCCCCTTGGAGCGTCTGGATTCCTGGCATGCTTTGGAGAGGCTGGCACAGCTGGTGGCGCAGGGCGGCCTCCTGGCTAGCCCCAAGGGGCAGGCGGAGAGGGTGCCTGAGGCGTTGCCCTGTGCCCAGGGGCATGGCAACAGAGGGGCAACTGGGGAGCATGTTTGCTCCTGGGTAGGGCAGTGATCCTGGCTCACACATCAGTCACGGAACTGCCCAAGAGGGCAGGAGCTCACAGGAACTATTGGGTGCTCTCAGGGAACAGACTTCTCCCTGCTTCCATCAGCTGCTGTCTTGGGGAGCGAATGCAGCTCACCTTAATTTTTAAATTATTATTCCATGAAATTTATGTGCTGCATAAATTGGGGTGGTTTTTTTTTTGAAAAACACAGCACTTTACAAAAAGGGTAAAATTATCAAAAAGAAAAATTGGCAAGTCATTTAAAGCTTTCAAAAAATTAAAATAGGCTGAAAACATTCAAACACTTTGGTAGGCTTGTCTGAACACTAAGAATGAAGCAGGAGCGGGAAAGAGGCCTGCCTGTTTCAAGAGGCAGGGAGTTCCAAAGTGCAGGTTCTTGCAAAGGTAGAACAGCTGTTCTGTGTCACCTGGGGCAGCGCTGGTTCCTTTAATGGAAGCGGTCGAGGGGGTGTCTTCTAGGGGGGGCGGAGTGAGCTGATTTTGCCGGCAGAATTTCGACAGCCCTCCATTCCTCGAAGGGCAAGCTGCGCCGCTGAGCTGCCTCCGCCGTCGTTCTTCTTCCTCCTCGACTTCCCCAGATCGGTGCCTTCCAGCTATTTGGAGCTACCTCCGCCGCCTTAAGCTCCTCGGAGGAATAGGGGGGATACAAATGCCATCCATCCATCAATCAGACGACATCTCCCATCAGCCTCGGCCAACTGGGCTCCGCGCGCTGGGAAGGTGGCGCTTCCTCCCTCGGGCAGCCGAGGGCGCGCTCCTCTCGGGCCAGTCGCCCTGCGGAGCGCGCTTTCTTCCCACGGGACGCGCACTCTGCATGCGCTCAGAGGCCCCGCAGCGCAAGCCTCTGGGAATGCGCGCCTTGCCTCTATTCCTCCTGGAGGCGCCGGGCGGGGGAAGCGAAGGAAGGGCTCCCGCCCCGTCGAAGTCGGCCTCGTACGCCCCTCGGGACCCGCTCCCGGTTCCAACGGCGGCTCCCCCGAGGGGGCGGCCCGGAGTCTCGGGGCGAGAAGACCAAATTCCCGGCAAGGGTTGCAGCCGGGCGACCGAGGAGATGCATTTCGCCCGGCTCTCCGTGCTCCCCGTCGGGTTGCCCTGCAAAGAGCGAGGGGAGCCTCTTCGCTGCTCCTCCTCCAGGGGCTCAGTTTCGGGGGGGGTCCCCTCAAATCCATAGCTTTGGACTCAGCACAGAAGGAGCCCCAAACTCTGTCCTCCTCCTCGGGGTGGTTCTTGTTTTTCTTCCGCCAGGTTCCTCCCCGACGGCAGTCGTCCGTCCCGGTCCCGGAGAATGGCGCTTGGACGGGGGTGAGAAGGGGCCGCCTTTGCCTCCTGCTAACCGCCCCCCCCCTCCTCGCCTGTCAGGCCATCAAAGGCAGATTTGATTAATATGCAAATGCTTGGTGGCAGGAGGGGAGGAGATGGACGCGGGAGAGGAAGAGTAATTAATCACTACTTAAAGGAAATTAAGACCAACAGCGGCGAGTGTCAGGAAACAGGCGCGGAGCTAATCAAGCGGCAAATTGGACAAGGGAAGGGGGGGGGTCGTGGACGGGGCGGGTCGCCCTCCGCCGCCGGCTCCCCGTCACAAAGAGAGGGGCCTGTCGGGGGGGGGGGACTCTGCCAAAGGCGACTAGATGACCTTTGGGTTCCCTTCCAGCTCTGCGGTTCTAGGATTCCTTGATCAGCTTCTCCTCATCTTCCTCCTCTGCAACCTGGAAGGATAGGAACCCGGAGATCATGGCCCGGTCGTGGTTCCTCTTTCCTGCCTGGTGGCGATGTGGCTCTCTGCACACACCCAGAGGCACTCTTTTCATCGCATGCGCTACTGGCGATTGGTTGGTTTCCACAAGGTGCGCTTGCATTTAGGGAAGGAGGAGAGCGGTGTGGGCACTGGCTCCGGAAGGGAGCAGGAGGAGCTGCCCCACGGAGGCAGCAGCGTCGCCCCCTGCTCATCCACGGGCTCTGCTCTGGGGCCAGCCAGATTTATACGCCAGCCTTCGTCATGAGAGCCGTCTCCGGGCTGTTCACAAAGTAAAATACAGGATAAAAACACAAAAACAGCTAAAACTAAGCAGCAAAACACAAAGACCCACTCCTTCGCATAGACACATTTAAAAGGATGTAGAATATATATATAATATTAAAATATATTATGAGGGCACAGAGCAAACAACTAATACGAAACATCAAAACACAAACACACGCTCCTTCCCAGAGACACATTTAAAAGTATGTAGAATATATAGGTAAAGGGTAAAGGGACCCCTGACCATTAGGTCCAGTCGTGACCGGCTCTGGGGTTGCAGCACTCATCTTGCTTTACTGGCCGAGGGAGCCGGCGTATAGCTTCTGGGTCATGTGGCCAGCAGGACTAAGCCACTTCTGGTGAACCAGAGCAGCGCACGGAAATGCCTTTTACCTTCCCACCAGAGCGGTACCTATTTATCTACTTGCACTTTGACGTGCTTTCAAACTGCTAGGTTGGCAGGAGCAGGGACCGAGCAACGGGAGCTCACCCTGTCGCGGGGATTCGAACCCCCGACCTTCTGATCGGCAAGTCCTAGGCTCTGTGGTTTAACCCACAGCGCCACCTGCGTCCCTTCGTAGAATATATATAATATTAAAATATATAATGAGGGCACAGAGCAAACAACTAAAACAAAACATCAAAACACGAACACACGCTTCTTCCCAGAGACACATTTAAAAGGATGTTGAATATATATAATATTAAAATATATAATGAGGGCGCAGGGCAAACCTCCCTGGGGAGAGCATTCCACAAGCAGGGGGCCATTGCAGAAAAGGCCCTGTTCTCGTGGGGCCACCCTCTGGACCTCATGTGGAAGATGCACACGAAGAAGGGCCTCAGAGGATGATCTCTGGGTAGGTTCATATGGGAAAAGGCGGGCCTTGAGGTATTGTGGTCATGGGCCGCTTTAGGCTATGGAGATTATGGCCTTGATTATGGAGAAGCAGCCAACAGCTGGTCCCTCTGCTGACCCCATCCTAGGCCACGGACCCTGCATAACAGTCTTTGAGGGCAGACGGGCGCTCCCCGTCCGGTTAGCTGCCTAAGGCCCCACCTGCCCTACGCATTTAACACAGTATTGAAATGGCGCTTGGAGCCTGCAGAGGTGTAGTTTGCTCAAGGTGCTGAGAGTTGTTTGTTCTCCTCAATTCCCAAGAGCAGTGAAACAATCCATTTCCAGCAAACTCTGGGAATTGTAATTATGTAAGTGGAAGAGAGCTGGACCATAAAGAAGGCTGATCGCTGAAGAATGGATGCTTTTGAATTCTGGTGCTGGAGGAGACTCTTGAGAGTCCCCTGGACTGCAAGAAGATCAAACCTATCCATTCTGAAGGAAATCAGCCCTGAGTGCTCACTGGAAGGACAGATCCTGAAGCTGAGGCTCCAAGACTTTGGCCACCTCATGAGAAGAGAAGACTCCCTGGAAAAGACCCTGATGTTGGGAAAGATGGAGGGCACAAGGAGAAGGGGACGACAGAGGACGGGATGGTGGGACAGTGTTCTCGAAGCTACCAGCATGAGTCTGACCAAACTGCGGGAGGCAGTGGAAGACAGGAGGGCCTGGCGTGCTTTGTGACCATGGGGTCACGAAGAGGCGGACATGACTCAACGACTAAATAACAAACTACAGTTCCCAGGATTCTTGGGTGAGGGAGTCGTGACTGTTAAATGTCACATGAGACTGCCTTGCATGTAATCATGCGGATGGGGCGTGCAAATATTCCCAGGTTGGTGGTTTGAGCCTCCCCAGGAATGACTGTGGTCAGGATTCCTGCATTCCAGGGGGTGGGCCCCCTTCTACAATTCCACGATTCTATGGACTGCAGGTGGGGCTATCTCAACAGAAACCCAAAGCGCTGGAGGAGCTGGCTTTTCGCCCCAAGGGGGCATCCCAGCAAAGCCCAGCTGCAGCGAGGCCTGGTTATTGGGGTGTGTGTGTGCAGGAGTGGAGAGAGCTGTGCTTGGGAAGGGATTCCGGAGTCCACACACAGAAAAACACACCAACACACACACCGCTGCGCTGTTACTTTTGGTCCCACCGCGTGCTTGCCTGGCCCGATGCCCACCTGGCACTGCCTCTGAGGCTGCCAACCAGACGCTGACCAGGGCTTTGGCCCTCTTCCAACGGCTGATTAGGAACTTCCGGGGGCCGCAGCAGAAAAGATCAGAGGAAAGCGGAGGAAGAGCCGAGTTACACCGAGTAGCAAACCTCCTGGGAGGCCTCCTTCCCTAGAGCTGGAAAGGGACCCAGGCATCCGACTCGGCGGAGGTGCTGTCCATCTCCATGCGGCCCCTTCCAGCTGTTGCCTTGCATTAGCCGGACAGAAACAAGGTGGCAGATGTGAGGCTGCGGGGGTGGCTTCTGCCTGACTCCGATTAGGAAGGAGGAAGGGGGGGCACGCGTTGCCAGGTCAGGACAAGGAGGGGGGAGAAATGTTCCCTGTTTCACATGACCTGGGTCTCTCGCCCAGGGCCGTCTTAATCATGTCAAGGAAAATTCTGGGTTGAGGGACTACTCAACAGCCCAGCTCGTTGGGGTACCAGTCCCCCGTGGGTCCGTGCAGTCAGTAAAAGAAGGAAATTCCAGCCAAGCAATTTGGAGCAAAACAGCAGTCAGTAGACTTAGATCCTTTATTGCTGTGCAACAGGTTCAACAACAGCGAGTGATCCCAGAGTATGGGGTGACATTGACTTTTAAAACTTCCCACCACATCCCAGAATACAGTACGTACAGCATCATTGATACATCATCTTTACATCACTGATATGTCACAAAAGGAGAGGAGTAGACAGGGAATACACTAGTTTAACCTTGGCAAACATGTCCAGACAAGTCCTTGGTACAAGATTAACAACATGTCCGGCAACTCCCAGGTACCAACCATCAAAGGACAATAGAGCTCCCTTTGCACATCCATAGCCTGGGGCAAGTCCAGTGACAGGCTTTTTGTCACCCCTGGGCCCTTACGTGGGTGGGGTGTGTGCAGTGGCGTAGCGTGGGGGGTGCAGGGGGGGCGGGCCGCACCGGGCGCAACATCTGGGGTTAGGGCAAATCCATGGGTTAGGGGGCGCAAATTACTTGCCTTGCCCCGGGTGCTGACAACCGACGCTACGCCACTGGGTGTGTGTGTGTCCTCACGCTTGAGGGATTATGGCGGGAGGTGGAAGGGAAGAAAGTCCTTTCCTGAAGGGCAAAAATGGCGTTGGAATGAAGGAATTGGTCAAACTACTGATTTTATATGAATTTATAAAACTAGGTATTTTCCCTGAGCTGTCAAGTCAAAAGGATACTTTCAGGCATAATATTTGTAACATTGCAATAACCTTAAGGATGTGGCCCCATTCCTAATTTTTGTAACAAGCATATGCATATGTAACAAACATACAATGTCAATCAACATTTGATGATCTCCTTCTACTGGTCCACAATAGAAAGTGTCTGTTATGTACTGAGTTGAATAGGATCCAAAATGCAGCAGTCTGATTGGTCCTAGAACAATAGGATCCAAAATGCAGCAGTCTGATTGGTCCTAGAACAATAGGATCCAAAATGCAGCAGTCTGATTGGTCCTAGAACAATAGGATCCAAAATGCAGCAGTCTGATTGGTCCTAGAACAATAGGATCCAAAATGCAGCAGTCTGATTGGTCCTAGAACAATGCAGCAATATGATTGGTCTGCAGGAGCCACCCATTCTGGCTCCAGATGGAAGTGAATCCACAACCTGATTGGCCTACAGGAGAATTCCGGAATTAGCCAATCACGCGCAGCCCATTGTGTAAATAATGTATATAAAGCAGATACTTTGAGGGGACATTCATTCCCTCCTCACCACTATGAGCTGAATAAAGAGCATGAAATCCACTCTCGACTCTGAGTATATTTCAGTGTCCTTTCATACTGCCTCACGGTGTGGTACGTTGGTTTGACATCACCTGATAGGAAGTGCCTACAGAGGGTGGTGAATCCAGCACAAGATATTATGGGCTGTCCCGTGAATCCGCTGGATGAAATAGCGGAAGAACGTTGCCTCAGGAGCGTGAGGAAAATTCTCAGGGATGATTCACACCCTGGCCGGCACTTTCTTGATCTCCTGCCCTCGGGCAGAAGATATCGAAGCAGGATTAGTCGCACCAACAGGGTAAAGAACAGCTTCTATCCATGGGCTGTTAGGCTGCTGAATGAAAAGATAACAACAGGGCAACGGACTTTCAGGTTTGGTGGGTGTGTAAACGAGGGCAATTAAGACTAAGAGAGTTGAGGGGGGGTGCTCTTGTAATCTCACTGTATACAAGTTGTACGAGTGACAATAAAGTATTTCAATACACAGTGGTACCTTGGGTTAAGAACTTAATTCGTTCCGGAGGTCCGTTCTTAACCTGAAACTGTTCTTACCCTGAAGCACCACTTTAGCTAATGGGGCCTCCCGCTGCCGCTGCACAATTTCTGTTCTCACCCTGAAGCTAAGTTCTTAACCCGAGGTTCTATTTCTGGGTTAGCGGAGTCTGTAACCTGAAGCATCTGTAACCTGAAGCATCTGTAACCCGAGGTACCACTGTATTTCAATATGCAGCACCGGGGTGAAAAGATCTGCCCAGCGCCCCTAGGTTGCCCAGAGTTGTCAACCTTTTCTTAGGGAGCTGACACCACGCTTAAATATTATCTCTGCTTGGGAAAAGAAAGCTGCAAACATAATGCTCGTTTATTAACAATGCACATCTTCATAAGTAAAATTATTATTATTTTTAAAAAGTGCATCAACCATTTTCTCAATTGGAGCCAAGGTTAGTTTGCTTTCGTCTCATTAACACATACTATATGCTTCAGATACCAGTTAAGAGATTTTGCATACTATTGGTTGGATAAAGTTGTTAACATCAGTAGAATTCACACCACCAAAAAATCCTTGCCCCTGGCACATTTCACAACTTCAGCTGCTGCAGACTGTCACTGAAAACAAGGCACTGGTCAGTCTGAACCGTGTCAAGTAAACTATGGAAGTTGCATATCCACAACACAAATAATAATAAATATAAACTTTTATTTGTATCCCGCCCTCCCCGGCCAAGACTGGGCTCAGGGCGGCTAACATCAAATATATAACATTGGTATAAAATTAAACAATAATTAAATTACCTCCTAAAAACTTTCTTTTCAAGTCTAATTCCAGAATGGGTACAATCAGAGGGAGCCACTACTCCCAGCCTGTGAAAAGCTGTGGAACTTGGCTATAAGACATTTGGGAAATATGATTGTTTACAGTCTTGCAACCCAGCGTCAGGTTCTAGGCAGAGAGCAGGAAAATCCTTGATAAGGTTGTCAGTATCGATTGCTACTTCCTTTTCAATGCTGATCATGTCTAGGTTGGTCAATCTTTCTGGAGTCATAGTTGACCTTAAATAATTTTTTATTAATTTTAATTTCGAAAAGGATCTTTCACCTTCGGCTACCGTCACCGGTAACGTTAAATATATACATAGCAATACGGACAAGTTTGGAAATACGGACGTCAAATTATTTGAATATATATATATATATATATATATATATAATTGAAAACATCCAGCGGAGTTGTGTCTCTATGGGAAACAATAGGTAATAGTTCTAGCTCGTGAAATAAATCTTCTCCGTCTAGATCAGCCCCCCTTTCAGAAGTCAATTTCTGTTGCAAATTTAAACACTGTGCTCTTTTCTGGCCCGTCTCTAATTTTCTCCATTTGTCTATATCTTGTAGAAATGAAAAATTGTCATTGTGTTCACTTAACAGTTCAAATCTTTCATTTAATTCTGCGAATGCCACATCAAACAAATTAAAAAAAAATTCTTTAAAGTTGTTCTGTGGATCTGTGATTTGCTCATCGGTATGCTCAGAACTGAAAAATCTTTTTCTGGCACGTGGGCGTGCAGCACTTGTAAATTCGGTTTCGCATTCTATTTCCTCAGCAATTGATTTAGCTTCTAACAGCATTTTGTCAAATGTGGAGTCTGTACGATTTGTAGCTGAGTCATTTTTGACCTGCTCTATCATTTTAACTGCTTCCGGAAGAACGACACCAGACTTTTGTTAACGTTTTACTAGCAGTATTAATTTCCACTAATATGCTATACCACATCACTAAAGAACAAATGAATTTGAAAGACTTCAGTTTCAACATCAGCGAACTTGCTGTGCTCCTTGAGTCTCTCTCTCTGTCTGAAAAAATGGAATATAAGGCGTCGTAAACCTTTTCCATATTAAAACAAAGTGCTTTCAACGCCTCCGCTCTGCTTTCCCATCACATGTTTGATAATGGTTTTAAGGTTAACAGGTTTGGAATTGCCCAAGAAAGATGTTAAATTATTTTTGTATGCCACAACTGCTGCTTGTATTTTGTTAGCTAAAAAGTGGAAAACCCAAGAATTACCAACAATAGAAGAATGGCAGATGAAGATGATGGATTTTTCAGAGCTAGCCAACCTAACCGGAAGAGTCCGCGACCAGAAGGAGGAGGAGTATCAGGAAGAGTGGAATAAATTTAATGATTATCTAGTTAAATTGGCGTAGGATTTTATATGTTAAGTGATGAATTAATATGTTTAATTCCATAAGGTGAAGATTTAAGGATGTTAATGTTTAAGTTAAATTTCATAAGAATTGGGATTTGGAAAACCATTAGAAGGACATGCAATGAAATTCAACCAAGGAGAAGTGAGGAAGTCACTTAACAAAGTTAGTAAGTGTAATTTTCAA
Source organism: Podarcis filfolensis (assembly GCF_964270895.1). Taxonomy (NCBI): domain Eukaryota; kingdom Metazoa; phylum Chordata; class Lepidosauria; order Squamata; family Lacertidae; genus Podarcis; species Podarcis filfolensis. Next base: position 77,448,727 of record NC_139610.1, read on the forward strand.
TAAGGCTATGATTTATGTTTGTCTGTCTTGTGTGTGTGTGTGTGTGTGTGTGTGTTTATAATATTGTGAAAAGCAATATTTTTTGGGGGGGGGAATGGTTTTAAGGTTAAAGTGGGCCCCTGGTTCATGAGAATCGACCCAGAAAAGAATACATATATTTCTGGAACAACAGAAAAAAAGTTACTCACTTCCAGTGAGCTTTTAGCAGCATCAGTCACTACTAAATTGAGGCTGTGAGCTGCACAAGGAAAGTAAAAAGCACATGGATTTATATCCAAGATTTTTTGGGGGAGGCCTATATTTTTGCTCTCATATTTGTGCCGTTATATCCTTGACCTCGCATGTCGTCTAGTTCAATATTTGAATATTTTAAAAAATCCAACAAAAATGTTGGTAGTGCTTGTCCAGTAGTGACAGTCACTGGGGGAAAACCTAAAAAATGCTCTCTAACCTCAGCATTTTTTGTTAATGGGTTAAGGTGTACAAACCTAACAGCAAGTTGTTCCTTGTGTGAAACATCAGGAGTGCCATCCAAAATAGTATTTGGATTGCTTCCCCTTACCTTTCTCGCCCTGACCTCACCACAGTGATCCATGAGACGGCCATCTCCAGACTTGATTATTGCAACTCGCTCTACGCGGGGCTGCCCTTGAAGCTGACCCAGAAACTCCAGTGGGTGCAGAATGCCGTGGTGAGACTCCTTATGGGGTCCTTGCCACGGGATCACATTCATCCAGTGCTTTACCAGCTGCACTGGCTCCTGGTGGAGCACAGGGTCAGGTTGAAGGTGCTGGTTTTGACCTTCAAAGCCCTATACGGCCTAGGACCCTCGTACCTACGGGACTGCCTCTCCTGGTATGTTCCACGGAGGACCTTAAGGTCCACAAATGACAACATTTTTGAGGTCCCAGGTCACAAGGTGGTTAGATTGGTCTCAACTAGGACCCGCACTCTTTTCATGTGTTTCTATATTTCCAGATAAATGCCTCGTCTTTGAAACCTGTCTCACCACTAAAAGCAGTGACATTATTGTTGAAAAGTTGACAATAAAAGCAGAATGCGGTATTACTAGATCTGGAGTACAAAAGCCAGTCTCTATTAACGGTTTCGTTGTTCTTTAACTTTTTTGTGTAACAAGTGTCTGAAAATGCCCTATTATTACCATCTGTAGGATGAGCTGCCTTTTTTTCCTGAACTGGCCCTTGATCTATTAAAAACAATCTTAACTTCTCCGGGACTATTTGAGGCCACAAAGAAGGATCATCCATTGCATGTTCATGAAACGTCGCTTCCGGGGGAATATCAGACATCGAGGGAGATTTAGTTGCAAGTGCAGGTGTGCTGTGAGTCGAGGCTTCTGCAATAGGTGCAGTAAGTTCTAAATCTCTGGAAGGTATTTCTTCTACGTCCCGGGTTGCAGAAGATGTACCTGTTAAAACAGAAATAACATAGGTTAATAGACATAATTTACAATAGTGGCTCTTGGAGCAGTAGGCCTCACAAGTCCTTTGTAGGTACAAAGCCAAACTGGGGAGAAACAATAATTTAAGGTCGGCTGTTGTGCCATGTATGTCACACAGCAATTGCTCTAAATGGGCTGCAGTGCCAATATCTGCCTAAAATCCATCCATAAAAGCAATCTTGAAACTTGCCATTTAATACTTACACCTATTTATTTTTGAGATTTGCATAAATCCTCTCAGTTGGTCAAAATATAAACACTTAATAATAAACATGCGCAAATAAGATACGTGGAGAAAGTAAGTAGCTCACTTACTAGGTTGAAAAAAGTTCCAATTGGAGTCAACTTCTTTATATTTTCTTCTTTCTCAAGTTTTCTCTTTCTGTTTTCTTTTTACCACCAGCCATCTGCAAAAATTCAGTAAAAAAGAAGCAGATAAACACGAAGTTGGTGCGTGAATAAATAAATATTGGCCAAGGTTCGTGTCTTGCTTACGTCCCCATTTGGACAGACTCTGCTCGGCTCCTCCCCGTCCGCACTGTCAACTCTCGGTCCTGGACTCGGGTGTGCAGAACCCGGCACAGCAGCAGAGCCCACGGCAGCGGCGGCTGAGCGAGGCCGCAAGCCTGGGGGGGGGGGGGCAGCACACACTGGCCGGGCCGTTGAGGCACGCAGGGCAGATAAAGAGGTTTCACTGGAAATTCACCTCCATCAGAGCTGCCAGAACAATAAACCTTCTGCTCTGGAAAGAAGTCCTGGAGCTGTGGTCCCCTGCGGTCTCTCTTCTTACTGCACTGCAAATAATCAATGGATCTCTCTCAGTGACTACTCAGAAACACTGAACAGTAAAGAGTTCAAGGTGGAATCTTGCTAGAGTCCATGCAATAATTGCAACGCAGCAGAGTGGCAGCCACCCAATAATACTCAATCACCAATTTCAAATTTCCAATTTCCAATTTCCATGTCTGATTCTGATTTTTTTTTATGTTTTACTGTTCAATATCACATCTTTACAACACCAGCTTATCTTCAAATCAAAAACATCACAAAACACATAAAGAATATAACAACTTCCAAACAGTAAGTTTCTTCATGAACAATAGACTTCCCATCCCTTTCATATCTTTTCCTTATTAATAAACTCAATACTGATTTATTATTAATGGAAAATTAGTGTTTCTATATATTTTCCCTTAACATATATTATCTACAGAAATTACTCATTTCTTACCTGCCCCCTCACTCGGTGTGTGTGTGTGTGTGTGTGCGTGTGTGCGCTAGCTAGTAGGCACTGTCATGGGCCAGGGAGTCTCGTAAATGAGAACGGTGGCACCACGTGCCTTGTCAAGTGGGCAGTGCGCTCTGGGCAGGCCATTGAGCCGCGCAGGCAGGGCAGAGCTGGCCGTCTGCCTCAGCGCCTCATTCAGCTCTGGACTCGGGCGCGCAGAGGCAGAGCCCTGCGAGACAGAGGAGCCCGAGGCGTCGGTGGCTGAGAAAGGCCAGGTCTGGAACCTGGGGGTGGGCAGCACACAACCAAGGCAAGCAGAGCCCAGTGCAACAAAGGCATCAGCAACTGAGTGAAGCCGGGCACCTCGTGGCGTGAGCAGCGTGTGCTGGGCGGCCTCTCCATGGCCCTATGCCAGTCCCAGGCACGCATGAGGGTGGAGCCGGCTGGCCAGCCACCTCAGTGCCTCACTCAACCCTGAACTCGCACAGAGCCGTCCGCAGCAGAAGAACCCACGGCGCTCCGATGGGCTCTGCTCGGCTCTTCCCTGGACTCCAACTTTTGGCCCAATGCCACTGAGAGCCTGGCGCTCGGGTGGCCTGCACCCCTGGCATCCCAGGTTAAGTCAGCCCTGCTATCGCCTCCAGCATCCCCAGACGCACCCCTCACTCCTCGCTGTGGCCTTGGGGTGCTCAGCGCTGGCATGTCCCGTCGAGTCTTTCTTCGGGACCCCTCCCTAGAAGCAAAGCTGGGGCCACTGCCTGCCCAGAGGCGTCTGCTCCCTCCAAAGGGGCGACCAGAATGAGGACATCGGTGGTGGCGGCCCAGGGGCCCTTTCGCAAGTGCCGTGACCCCTCCTCTCCGACAGGAGGGCAGCTGCCGTCTCGGGGGCCATAGCTGAGAGCTGGGTCCGGGCTGAGAACCAGCTCCTACCTTCTCTGAGCTACGCCAATCTTGTAGTGGAGGCTGGGGGTCGGAGGGTGAAGGTGTGCAGCTGCCCTGTACCCCCGATGGGATGACTCCTGGGGTTTCTTCCAATGCTACAATTCTCTGCTTCTGATTGCCTCTCACCCCAACACACCCACACCTGAGTCAGGGTGCAAAGGACCCAAGGCCGAAGTTTCAGGTCCCAGACTGGGCGCTTTCTCTGCCAGGGCTCCAAACCAGCCCCCAAGAGGTGACACTCTTCTCCCTGACTAAACACGGAAAAACTTCATGACAGCAAGAGCTGTTAGACAGTGGAACAGACTCCCAAGAGAGGCGGTGGACTCTCCTTCCTTGGAGGTTTTGAAGCAGAGGATGGGTGGTCGTCTGTCACGGATGCTCTAGCTGAGATTCCTGCATTGCAGGGGGTTGGACTAGATGACCTTTGGTTCCCTTCCCACTCTAAAGATTCTATTATTCTAAGTTCTTGTGCAGAGAGAGAGAGGGATCGTTCCAGGACATCCCTTGGGGCAGACTGGTGGCGTGGGGCCGCTTTTCACGCTAGGCTTCCTCCCTTCCCCCCTCAACTGCCTGCTGCATGTGTCTCATAACTGTCAAATTAAAAGCTATTCCCTGCAGAGACTCAAAGGCACCTTCAGGGATAAATTTCATTTCTGCTGATGCCCTCCTCCCCGCTGTGCTGCAGAACAAAGGAGAGAGAGGAAAGAGAAAGTGACAATCACTGTTCAGCCCCCGCCCCCTGCACCTCACAGGCCTGGACTTCCACCCTTCTCCTCTCCTTGCTCCTATTTTGGCCCAAGTCATCTCTCTCTCTCTCTCTCTCTCTCTCTCTCTCTCTCTCTCTCTCTCTCTCGTTGTGGGTCTCTCCTTCCTACAGAGGAAGGCTGACCTTGCTCAGCCCGTCCTCTGACAGGGGAGGCAGAGGGGGTTGATTGGGGAGGGGGTTGCCCCAGCGCTTGGCAGCACAGCCGGGGCATAGCATGGGTTGCCAGCACCCATGGCAAAGCAAGTATTGCACCCCCTAACCCGTGGACTGTTAACACTCTCCACGTCCCTTCCACCAGTCCATCATTGAACCCATTAACCCCCCCCAAGCACATGCACTGTATTTAAAGAACACGCTGATGAAATTAAAAATGCATTTAATGATAGCATACTCAACTTTATTTAAAATAGCCTGGTGTTGATTTGTGCACATTTTTCAGTAACAGTATCAAAATTTACACTGAAATCTCTCAATTGACAGTATTGCTAGGTTACTCGTTGGCTCTTGGCTCACTGTAGATCTCTGATACGTTTCAATTAATTTAAGTTTTGAGAAACTTCTTTCACAACTGGCAGCTGAAACAGCAATAGTTAAAAAGATCCTTAACGCCACAAAAAAGTTGGTCAAAATCTCTTGCAGCTTTCACTTATTCGCCCACCGGAGCAAATCTAAAGCCTTTTGCAAATTCTGAAGTATTGGAACAGCAGTTTCACCTTTCTTTGTCTGAAACACTGTCCTGCATGACAGACACAGCTTCGCCCATTTCTTCTTGTTCAATACACTTTAGAATCCCTTCTAAATGTCACCACCACTGAATGAAATTATTCTGCATAAGCTTGCATAATTGGGGGCTTTCCTCAACAACAGCATTCTTGCTATCCATTTTAAAATAAAAAATGCTCAAAAAAATACAAACGGGAAAATAACTGGAAATTCAAAAAATCTGACATCAGGAATCACAAGACAGAGAAATCTATAGGAGAACACTTCCATCTCCCAGGAGATTCAATACAGGATCTTAAAGAAGCTGTCTTATTACAAAAGAATTTCAGAAATAGACCTAAAAGAGAAGTGGCTGAATTAAAACTTATTACTAAACTGAAAACTATGGAGAGACCTGGTCTGAACAGAGATATTGGATTCTTGTCTCATTACACATGCGAAAGGTATTTTTGGTTATCTGCATACTCTCCCTTGCTTTTTCCTGTAGGACTAATTGCAGTCGTTAACAGACAGGTTGACCACACCCACCCTCCCTCTATTATCAGGGCCTGGGGACTTCTATTTCCCTGTGTCTGAAGAAATGTGCATGCACACAAAAGCTGAGGCCCAGAACAAACTGAGTCGGTCTCTAAGGTGCTGTTGTTGAGTCGTTTAGTCGTGTCCTCCTCTTCGTGACCCCCTGGACCAGAGCACGCCAGGCCCTCCTGTCTTCCACTGCCTCCCTCATGCTGGTAGCTTCGAGAACACTGTCCCACCATCTCGTCCTCTGTCAGCCCCTTCTCCTTGTGCCCTCCATCTTTCCCAACATCAGGGTCTTTTCCAGGGAGTCTTCTCTTCTCATGAGGTGGCCAAAGTACTGGAGCCTCAGCTTCAGGATCTGTCCTTCCAGTGAGCACTCAGGGCTGATTTCCTTCAGAATGGATAGGTTGGATCTTCTTGCAGTCCATGGGACTCTCAAGAGTCTCCTCCAGCACCAGAATTCAAAAGCATCCATTCTTCGGCGCTACTGGACCATTTAAAAAAAATAAAAATTCAATTTATTTGGACTACTCAGAGCAACACAGCTACCCACCTGAATCGGGAAATTCAAAAGGACGACCTTGAATCTCAAAAGCAAACTCCCGAGTGCCAGGAGGAAAGACTCCCAGACGAAAAGCCTCTCGTCTCTTCGCTGCCTCGCAAAAAAGAGCCAGAACAGAAACACCCGCCGCTCTGCGCGACAGAATAATAATAATAATAATAATAATAATAATAATAATAATAATAATATTATAATAAGAATAATAGACACTGAACGAGGAGGGAAGAGCCGCTCCGGGAAAGCCAGAGCCGGGCAGCCTCTCTCGCCCCGGAGCCGAGGGAGGAAGTCCAACAACGTCACTTCCTCCCTTCCCGAAGGCGTGGCGTGAACACGCCCTCTCTAGCCACGGACAACTCGGAGGGCCTTAACCCCTTCTTGTCCGGCCGCAAAAGCGCCTCCCGATCCCGCGCGAGGCAAGCAGCCGCCCGTCAGACGGAGGAGCTGCGCTGCTTCTCCCGACGGCGGCGGCCGCATCACGGGTGCGCGGGTCCAGACGTGACGCTTTCCTGCCGGAGCGCTCTCTCTGTCTCTGTGCACCGCCTGCCCCACGGAAGGGGGCGCGGTCTCCCCAAGGGTCTGCTTCTGCCCCCTCCCGGGGACGGGGACCTCGAGGGCTCCCCCTTCGCCCCTCGCCCAACCCCCCCAAGCCAACCTGCCCTTTGGATCGGGGCTTCCCTCCGTCTTCGCAGCTGGCCTCGCACTTTGCAGACGGCGACCTTGTTCGACGGCACTCTCTCGCCTCCCAAAAAAGCCAAGGCGCCCTTCCGTGGAGAAGGACCCTCCGCATCTGCAGAGCAACTGGACACGTGTAGGGAGAAGGGGGAGGGGTCTGCCCCGACGGGGCGGGGCTTCCTCCCGCCGCCTCCCCCTCCCCCGCCCCCTCCCGCGGTGGCCGAGGCACGTCTCGCTCTTAAAAGGCGCTGTCTGCGGCGCTAGGGAAGGAGGGGGCGGCTGGGCCGGGGTCTCCCCTCGACGCCCTTCCCTCCCCCCTCCGGAACGAATCCCCCGGCCTTGAAGTGCGACCCATTCCTCTCCAAAAGGCCGGGAGCCAGCCGGGGGTGGGGGGTTCATCATCGCTAACCCCCCCAACCCCCCGTTAATCAATTGCTCTGCTTGCCTGGCCTCCCCTCGACAGGCGGGGGCTCCAATCCATCAGCAGGGCGAATTCACAAACCAGATGGCAGGGCCGGCTCCCAGCGCCTAATTGAATCGTACGGGGCGCAGACACGGCGTGGAGGAGAGGGGGGGGCGGTGGGGGGGCGGGAGATGGATGGCCAGCCCGGCCGCTGCTCAGAAAGCGGCCCTCCCTCTGCCGTCGGTTTTTTGTTTTATTAAAGATTTTGTTGATTTACAAAAGTGTGCAATCTCTCTCTCTCTCGTGTGTCCCCCCCCCCATGTAACATTTTTACAAATCAATTTCATTTGTTGAGACATTAGGAAGAAAAGGGGGAAGGTGGTGGGGGGGGAAGATGGGTGCGGGTGGGGCTCTGCCCTCGGTTGACGCTTGGAAGGGATGCCGGATTTTTCTGGAAGGAGCGGAGGGGGGGACCGCTCTCTGCACATGGGCAGGCGCGCTTGGCGACGGCGCATATAAGCCTTCCGTTCGGCGCAGGCCGATCCAGCGGTCTTCTTTTTAGTTCGGAACATTTTGTGCCGCCTTTCTGCCCCCCCCCGCCCCGCCCCGTCCCACACAAGTTATTCCCCGTTGAAAACATCCCTGACCCAGAAGCAACGGGGAACTGCGAGCCCCAAGATCAGTGGGAAAAGGTGGCGGACTCTCCTCGGTTGGACGGCCGTCTGTCAGGGATGCTATAGCTGCTGTTTCTGCGTTGCGGGGGGGGGGGGTTTGGACTGGATGACCCTGTGGAACCCCTCCCAAATTGACAATTAAAGGTCTGAGGCCAGGGTGTAACCACCACCCCAGCTGTTCCAACCAAAACCAAATAAACCCCAAAGCCCCTGGATTTAGCGGGGGCCCCGTCCCCAGCCCCTTTTCCTGTGCTTGAGACAGACTTCTGGGGGGTGGTCTCTGTGGCGACCCCCTCCACTCGTGGGAGCGTCTTCTCCGCAGGAGATCCGTCGAGGGTTGATGGTGAGGGGAGACGCTCCCGTTTTCTCCTGCGACGCCGCCCTCGCCCACCTTCCGGCCGCGCCGCTTCCTGGCTCCGGGACTGCCCGGTTCCTCAATCGGCCTTTCCCTTGAAAGTTTGTGTCTCAGGCTCCCGGATCCCCCCAGTGCCCCCCCACCTGCCCCAGTTCTTCTTAAACTGGAACCTGGCAGCGTCATCTGGTGTGTCCTTTTATTCAAAATATATACACGCACACACGACCGAGAGAACCGGAGAACTGAGGGTGGGGTGGGGGTGCGCGAAAGGCTGGGGGAGCTGCCCCACCCCAAATTGGGAGGGAAGGCAGCCCCCCTTCCCTAGAGGGGTGGTTCCTCGCGGAGTCGCCAGAGCTCCAGGCCCAGCCGTCGGGGGCCCCTTTTGGAATGTGCTAAATGCGGCCTTCCCATAAGACACCCCCCCACTACCACAGTCCCGTTTCCTCCGGGTGGGTGTCCCAGTCTGGACTCATAGAGGAAAGGCAAACAGCAAGGACACGGGGACGGGGCGGGGCGGGGGGAGGAATCGAGATCACAGCAGGGACCAAACCACGATTGAAAAATAATGATAATAATAAAATTAATTGATTTTTTTAGAAAAAGAAATTGCACCAAATCTTCCACGCCAGTGACCGAAGAAGGAGGACGGGGTGGGGTCAGCTGGGGCCAGAATAACGGGGGGGGGTCTGAGGTGCAGGCAGGGATGTGTCGGGCAACGCCTGGACGACATGCAGGGCGGGGACGGGGCAAGGGGTGAATGGACGGGGAGGGCGGATAAAGATGGAGGGAAAGCGGGGTGAATGGAGTCCTGGGGGGTCAGGGCATTGGGGTGCAGGACGTCGGAAGTGGGGCCTCTCTGTTCTTGGGCTGGGGCGCCGTCTCAAGCCCCTTTGCTGGCGGTGAGGCGGGAGAAAGAGAGGGAGGTACCGGGTCCAACGGTTCAACCCCCGTCCCTTGGTTCGATGCTGGGGGAGCGGGCTGGCCCCGCGCGAGGCTCTCAGTCCCCCACGTCGATCTCCTCGTCCTCGCCCTCGTCCTCGTCGTCGTCGTCGTCGTCCTCGCCGTCGGAGAAGGGGTCCGTGGCGCGGAGCGAGGCGCCGGGCGAAGACGGGGGCGAGGCGCGGGGCAGGCTGCCGCCGCGGGCCCGGGCAGGCTGGGGCTGGGGCTCCAGCTCGGGCATGCTGGCCAGCTTCTCCAGGGCGGCCGGGGGCAGCTTCTTGAGCGACTCGACGTCGGCCTTCATCTCCTCCAAGTCCCGCTTCAGCTTGGCGCGCCGGTTCTGGAACCAGGTGATGACCTGCGCGTTGCTGAGGCCCAGCTGCGCCGCGATGTGGTCCCGGTCGGCGGGCGACAGGTACTTCTGGTAGAGGAAGCGCTTCTCCAGCTCGTAGATCTGGTGGTTGGTGAAGGCCGTGCGCGACTTCCGACGCTTCTTCGACTGCTGCCGCGGCCCGAAGGCGCCCAGCGGGTCCCGGCCTGCAGAGGGAGGCAGATGAGAAGGATCCGCGGTCAGCCGCCCCCGCCGGGCATAAGGGCCAGCGCCCCCCATCCCGCACCTGCCCTGCCCGGTCTGGAGTCGCCAAAGAACCTGCAGCCGTCGGGGGGACTCCAGAGCTACCCCACCAGGGCTGGAAGGGCCGCTTCCTCTGCCTGGAGGCCTGGCAAGGCCTCTCGCTATCCCTTCTGCTGGGGTCGGGAGAGACCTCTTCCCCTTGGGCGCAGGAAAGCGTGATACTGGCCGCAGGACAAAGACCCGACGGTAACCGAAACCCAGCGAGTGCAGTGGGGGCGCCCGGAGAACGACCGGCGACTTCTAGCTTAACCTCCCCGCCCGGAGGCTGAAGCGCCGAGCGGGAAGCCCAGGGTGCTAGCGGGACGCGGAGCATCTTGGAAAACCGACGGCCTCCCCTCTCTCCCCATTCAGTCAGGCGGACCCAGTTCTCGTGGGGATGGAAGGGCGAGTGGCCGAGCACAAAGAGGGACTGTGCTGGGCGGCCGCCCTTGTTCAAAGGCGTTGATAACATTTTGTTGAAAACCAGACTCTGGGAAGCCCCGGCCATTTGCTCGCACAACGAAGTAAAAAGGCGGTCAAGGCGCCGACCTTTGTCCCAAAGAACTGGGCTGGCGGGGGGGGGGGCAGAGAGAGAGAGAGAGAGAGAGAGAGATTTATGCTTGGCACCAACTAAAATTTGGAACAAAATTCCAGATCAAGGAATAATTGCTACACTTTTATCCTGAAGTGAGGGTGGGGATAATAATAACAATATAATAATGATAATAATAATAATAATAATAATAATAATAATAATAATAATAATAATAAATAATAATAACAACGACCACCGCATAGCAGTGATTCTTTCTTCGTCCTGACTGTGTGATGGGAAAGGAGAGCGAAAGTCTCCTGCTTCTGTTTTCCTCTTTCTCCTTTCCACCTCTGAGAAAGGCGCGCAAGAGGCAGTAATGCAACCAAATGGCTGTTCTGAAGTGCGGGACCCTTGACCTCGGCTGCTGGCGGGGCAACCCTCTGGCCCCCCCCTGACCGCCGCCGAAGGACAAGAGGTCTTCTCTGGTCCCGGACGAGGACCTTAAGGCCGGGGGAGTGACGAGACCCGGGACCTGCCCGAGACCAGGCTGCGGTTGAGCCCCGCGAGGGCCTCGTCTAGAATTAAAAGGATTCGGCCCACAGCAGAGAAGCCGGACCCCTCCAGGAAGCCCTATTACCTCTCGCAGAATTAATCCGTTTGGGTGAATCCACAGGATCAGGCCCTTCTCTTCAGGATGGGCTCATCCAAACTAATGTCCCCTTTGCACTAATTGCGCGCTCAAATCCTGCTTTCCTCTGTCGGCTATTTTCGCAAAGGCTGCTCAATTTTCCCTTTCCCAGGTCTGAAATCCGAATTTGTACACGTGAACTGTTTGAGCGCCCTGCGAATACCTTAGAAAAGCGTCACTTGTGAATGGTGGGGTGGAAAGTGGGACAGAAAGAGAAAGTAAACCCATTTCCATGCGCCGGAATTTAATTTCAATTTAATTTATTGAGATTCTGTTCCGACGCATGATTTGCACTTCATCTGGGGAAAATGCAAAAATGTATTAAACTGAAAGTTTGAAAACGCCCTGAAAAAAAGAGCAACAAGCCTGGATTTGAAATGGGTTTAAATTCTCTTTCTGTCCCATTTTCCACCCCACCATTCACAAATGACGCTTTCCTAAGCTCTGTTGTTTCACGATTAGAAGAAAAACACCCGCCGCCTCCCTCGCCCTTGGCTAGTCGGAATTTTGCCCGAAGGGCGCCGAACGGGACCTGGTGAGGGCCGGCTAATTTCACAACGCAGGAAAAAAAGAGAGTTTTCCGGGTTCCTTGGGAAAAAAGGAACTCAAATGTTACCCATTTTGGCGCGGGGAGAGAGGCGTCCCAAACATGCTCCCTCACATTTATATTAAGTTGAAATATGGTTTTGGGGAATTGCAAGCAATTTAAGCTGGAAGACTGGCGAGGAACATCCACCCAAGAAATACGGGAAATTGTAAAATATAAAGAATATGATTTAATATAATTAATTTGAACTAATTACGTAATGTCCGATTGTGACTCTCCACGTGGCTCTTTGGGTACCTTTGAGAAGCGTTGAGAAGGAGAGTCCGGGGCCTTCGCTCGCTTTTTGCCCAGGGCGCAATTGGGGGGCTGACTATTGCGAAGTGTGGCTCAGCCAGGAACAACCTTCCCGAATTCGGGGTTCTGGCGGAAAATTGTTTGCTCGGCCTGAAAGGTTTTTAGCCGCGGCGACAACTGAAAGGTCCAGCTCCCCGGAAAAGTGGAGGCGAAATGTTGTCTCTCACTCTCAGCAACATTTTTTTAAAAAGAGGGGTGGTGGAATTCTTTGAGGAACCGGATGTTAAATGGCGGGGTTTTTTGTGGGATGGGGGTCCGGGCAGGGCTGTGCCCTCTTCGATTATCCGGCCGTTCTCCAACCGGCTCGACTCCCGGATTTCTCTCCTGGACATCGGAGCAAACGGCCCCGAACAAACTAGCGCGTTTCCCTTTGTGGTTTAACGCGATTCGGGGCCGTTTTTCGGCGTTCACCCTTCGGCTAATTTGAACCGAGAGTGTCTCTCGGTGTGTTGCAGGGGCGGGAAGGGGGGGGTCACTTTACAGAAGCAGAAGGCAGAATTAAATCGCAGTCCTGTGAAACCCAGCAAGGAGAAATTATCGCGCGCGGTAAACGAACCCAGCCGCCGCCACGAACTTTAGCACCCGCCAGAAACGAATTCGCGCCGTTTAGGCCGGTGGCATTTTTCTTTCTCGTCGGGCGGGACCGAAAGAGAGAAAACGGTCTAGTTTTGAAAGACCCAACGCGGCAGCCATTTGCTGTCCTCGGAGCGCAGGCGGTTTGAGTGTCGGTTCGCGGTCTGGACTGACTCTGCCCGTCAAGTGGAGCCAGCGGGACAGATAAACAAATCCAGGCCGCTGACATAATATTGACTTAACCGGCTGCGGATTCTTGCGGGGCAGGAAAAAAATGATTAGAAAGGCCAAAGGGGAGGAAGCGGCGTTGGCGTTGGGGGGACCCTGTGGAAAGAGGGCTGGGCGGACCAGCCCTTCGCCTCCGACGCCGCTAGACCTCCGCATCAGGATTTCCGAAGGAAAGCGGCGGATGAGTCTCTTCCTCGCCTCCGGGAGCTCCGCGCTTTTCTCGGGGAAGCGGCGGCTCCTTGGGACACCCGCCAGCCCCGGAGGCGGCTCCTGGACTTCCCAAACCGCGGAGGAGGGTCCGAGCCTCGCCCTTCGCTTTGCCCGAGAAATCTCCGGACAGGGGAAGGGCCACCCCTTCCTTCGCTTCGCAGCAGCGTTTGTGGGAAGGTGGCCCCGGGGGCCGCCTCGTTACCGAGCCTGCCCAAGCCCCGTGGCCGAGAGCCCCCGAGGAGGTCACCCCTCGGAGCGGAAGAGGCAAGCGCGGCCCTCCGCCGCCCCGCCACCGCCTCTCCTCTCCCGCTCGCCCCGACCCCTTACCTTCGGCCGCCTGAAGCACGTTCACCTCGAGCCCCTTGAAGGTCTTGCTGGCCAGCTCCTCGAGGGCGCAGAGCGGAGAGGCGGGCGCGGGCACGCCGTTGCGGGGAGGTCCGGCCGAGCCGGCGACCTTGTCCAGCAGGCGGGCGGCGGGGGCTTTGCGCGCCGAGGGCTTGCTGAGGATGTCCTCGATGCTGAAGGGGGTCAGCGGCTTGTTGGAGTTGGCGGGCGGCGGCAGCTGGTCCAGCGGGCTCCGGCGCCGCTCCTCGGTGGCCGGCTGAGGCAGCGCGGGGGCCGCCTTCCCTTCCTTAGCGGAGGTCATGGCCCGCGGGAGGGAGGCGGGAGGGAGGGGGAGGGAGCCCCCCAGCTTCTCCTGGAGCAGGGATGGGGCTCAGCACCCCCTTGGGGTCATGGTGCTGCTGCTGCTGCTGCAGATCCCCCGGCGTTGTTATCTCTGCGCGCCAGCCGCTCTGAGCCGCCCCCTCCAGCTTTGAGCGCGGAAGCTCCTCTTCTCTCCCCCCCCCCGCCCCGCTGCCCGCTGGATCCGGGCCTAAGAGTAGAGCGGCGCCGCACAAGGGCCCCCCCGGCCCATCCCCCTGCCTGGCCTCGCCCGGCGCGGCTTGGGGAGGGGGCGTCCCGTCGGGTCTTCCTTGCCTCTGGCCGCCGGTGAGCCCGTTCAGTCCTAGCCAAGTCCGCCCGGGCGCTCCAGCCTTAAAGACGCACAGGCAGGGCCATCAATTGGGCACCCGGGTAGGAGGAGCCAGCGCGGAAGTGTTAGCAAAGTTTCAGAGGGGGGAGCGAGTGGGGGGGACGCGGGGAGGGGAGGGGGTCCCCGCTTCTCCGGCCGCCTTGCAGAAGCGGCCACCGCCCGGCGGCTCTGCCTTTGCTCGCAGGCCTGCCTGGGGGCTCCCTCGGCTCCACCGCTGAGCTGGCGGCCCCGATCCCGGGAGCAAAGAGGCGTCGCGGGAGCGGCTAGGCCTCCGCCAGGGCCCTGACCCGACAGCTTCTCCGGCTCCCCAAGCCGAGGACAGCTTCGGCTGTGAAGCAGCGCCTTCCGGGCTGGCCCCTTCTCGGCTTATCACACTGGGCCTCGCCTCTCCAGCTCCCGGTATGTGTGCTCCGCGGTGGTCCCCCGCTCCTTCCAGACCCTTCCACCGCCCCCTGCCAAACTGGCTGTAGATACAAGAAGGGCAGCTGGGGTGGGCGATAGAGGACCCTGCCTCCCCCTGCGGGGCTCATCTCTGGCAATTGTCTTAAGCTGCCGCAAGTGTCTCTGCTCAAGGAGCCCCCTGAGTTTTGGCATTGTCTCTTCCCGCGCCCCCCCGCCTCTCTCCAGGAGCTTTATGGAGCCGCCTGGATCGGGTCTGCTTTGGAGGAGGGGAGCCTTCCTTGACCAGCATCTGGGGCGCCCTTTGCGGCCTTCCCCTCTGGAGAGATAGTCACCCTCCCTCGAGTGCAGTTCCTAATCGCCAGTCGCCCTTCTGCGGCGAGGATTCTTCCGAGCAGGAGAAGCGCCGGGTTCTTGCGGGGCCCTCCGGCTGCTTCTCTTTCGGGCGGCGGCGACCCTCCAGCTAAATGCCCCTCGGGGGTTTGTGGCAGCCTCGCTTATTGTTCTCGGGACTCTGGTTTTACCTCGCCGCGCAATTACGCGCAACTGCTGCGCCTTCACCAGCTTGGCGGCCCCGAAATAACCCCGCGGGGACTTCGGGGAGAGGTTTCTCTTCCTCCAGAGCCGAGAGAGCCGCGGAGGGGTTTCCTCCGCTTGGTGTAAGGGAAAGGAAGAAAGAGAAAGGCAGGCTTCGCACCCCGCGAGAGCCACTCCACGCTCTCCTTCGGGAAGCACGGAATGTTCTTGCTGCTGCTGTTGTTGAAGATGTGCTTTGTTATCACTATGACTATTGTTGTTACTGTTGTTACTCTTGGTAGTAGTACTATCAGTAGTACACTTCGTAGTAGTACTATTATTCGTGCTATTACTGCTGTTATTCTCTTGCGCACCCTCAGGTTCCCCTCTGGCTCAGCGCCGGCTCCGGCTTGTTCAGCGGGCGCCCTTGACGCGCGTGGCCCGTAGGATCCGAGACTGGCGAGACGCTGCCTTCGCTCCAGGTTTGCCCCTCGCGCCTCCCTGTGTGCCCTCCGGGCCCCCCATTCCCACCCATCGAGGCCAGCTTAGGGTCTTCTTCCCCCTTTCCAGCCCTCCACCCTCCGGTTCTTTCCCTGCGTTCTTGGGAGCGAGCCGACTCGCTGCCCCGCCCGAGGTGCAGGGCGGCTTCGGCGGCGTCCCAGGGTCTCTGGTGGATCGGGCCCTCCGGCTGCTTGCCTCGCCGCCTGCGGCCCAGCTGGGCGCTCCGCTAGGCCCCTTCGCCACCCCCGCCGCTAATGCAAGGCAGACGTGCAACATCCCCGTAAAGGGAGCCATAAAAAGCGGCTCCCCCCCCCCAAGCGCTGTAAAGAGCATTTCAAAGCCCCCCGCGGGCCGCCTGCTGGGGAGGGGAGTCTGTAGACAGGCTGGGCGGCCCCGACCTCCCCCCGACGGCTAGCCCGGCCTCTCCGGAGAGAGGGGCCTCCATGGGGTTCCCCACTCCCCTCCAGGATGCACCCCGACTATTCTAACCCCCCCTCGACTGCCTGGAGTTTTATAGCCTCCCCAGTTCTAAATGGCCCATAAAAGCGCCGCGTCTGGGAGTGATTAAGGCCCGCAGCGCGGGGCTTTGGGCAGGTTTTGAGTTTCACTGCCCGGACCGGCCGTAAAAGCCTCATACAAATAGCTCCATGATCCCGCACGCTTGTAAACCCCCACTCCTTCCCTCCCTCCCAGCCTGTTCCCCTCCACAGCCAGCTGCTGAGAGGCCAGGCCCGTCCTGTCCAAACCTCGGGTTCGTCTGCGCGCAAAGGGCTCCCGGTGGACGCGCACCGAGGGCCCCCTGTAGCCGGTCGGACTCGGCCGGAAGGAGACACAAGACCCCCGGGAAAGCCCACGGCGCAAGCAGCAGAAAAAGAGGGAATGGGGGCGGTATCTCTGAAGGTTACGGGGTGGGGGAGGGCAGGCAAATCCCTTCCCTCCCATCTACACCCCAAATGTAGGTGCACAATCATATAATTGGAGAGTTGGAAGGGACCTCCGTGGGCCATCTAGTCTAACCCCTTGCAATCCAGGAATCCTGGACAGATGGCCACCCAACCTCTGCCCGGAGGACTTCGCCAGTGGGCGGAAGAGAAACGGAACATGGACATCAATATATCCCAGAGCCATCTCACACCTCCGGAGGAAGCGAGGAAGGCCCAGGAGAAGCTGGCAGCGCTCGCCAAGGGCCGTCCGCATTCCGCTCGCCTTCCGCACCCGCCCTGCGACCGACTTCCACCACCTTCTTCGCCCCAATCCAATCCATAGCATCTTCTTCGGTGTGGGCGCGCGATTTCTGGGAAAGTCCTAAGAGAGTCGTTCGTCCTACAAGCCGTAGCCTCTGCCCACAGAAGAGGCCGGAGGAAAGAAGGGGGAAAGGGCGGGTGCGTTCACACGAGACACGGCAAAGCACTTGGGGGGGGCTCTCTGGCTGTGTGAACGTGGCCATTTCCCCCCCGGCAGCCCCCTTGCCTGCTCCTCCAATCACCCCGAAATCGACCATAAGACGCCTCTTAGCCAGAAACCCCGCAAGATTCAGAAGTCTCCTTTTGTTTCCCACTCCCTTCACAACATTCATGAGGATAAAAGTGGCTCCGGGTTTGTAACAGGAAGGTACAACCTCCGCGGGGCAGAATTCGCATGATAATCGCCGCCCCGCAAGAACACCGTCTAGACTCTAGGGTCTCCAGACGTTCAGCTTACAGGCCTGGGGCAGAGGGTCTCTGAGCCTCCCTGCTCGCCGGCGGAGGCACTGAAGGCCCGGCCTCCTCGCGTGTCGGGCGGCGGAGCTGCGGGCCTGATCTGTGAACGAGGTTCGCGCGCCCTGTTTCCCAGTCCCGCGGACCCCGCTGCGCGACCCCGCATCCTGACGGCCGGGTGGAACAGCAGGTGTGAGGCGCAGGCGGCGACTTGCCCTGGCCTGGGAAAAGCGCTGGCGGCCGGGTCGTGGCTGCTCAGGACCAACCCAGGAGAGCCCCAAGCCGGGCCAGCCCCTTCCCGGTTGGAAAGGGGTCGGATGGAGCCGCCATGCAGCCTTCTATCGTCTCTTGGTCCCTTATGTAATCTTTTGCTTGTTTTAGGTTAACGCAGAACAAAGGAAACCTATAGAAGATTAATATTTGGAAGGTTAGAAGGAATCTGCCAGGTAAGAGGAGGCGACATGCTCTTTCTAGAGCTGTAAGGGTTCGGAAAACCTTTTTTTAAAAAATTAAAGAAATAAAATTGTCAGCTCCAACCCGAATAAAGCAGGACATCCCCCCTCCGTTTTTCCGGCTGCATTTTCTTCTCGGCCCAGCGGCAGCCTTCAAAGGGGAATCGGCCCCGATCCTACCCGGGCTGTCGGAACGCCTAGATGGTCTGTGGCTGAGGTTCCGCTCCTTTTGCCCGAACCCGGTCGGTCTGCTACTCCCCATTTACCCCCAAGAAACCTGGAGGCGGGCTCCAGGCTTGGCCAGGCCCCAAACCCCCCTTCGGCGCCATTTCACGTCGGAGAAAGGTCTCTCGGAGATCATTGTAACCGTCGCGCGCAAAGCCACGTACCCAAAAAACCCCAGAATGAAAGCAAGAGCTCCCCGCGTAGAATCACCTCGGTATTGGGGGGCGCAATGCAGTGTGGTGGGGGGGCTCCTCTGCCCACAGATCCCCATGGTTCGGATCAGGCCCAGCGCTTACAGCAGGTGAGGAAGCTCCTCCCGCGGACCCCAAGGCTTCCACCCGGAATAAATTCGCTTCTTGCGTTAGAGCCCCCCCCTCTATAATCCCCCCACCCTGTTAAAAGTTTTGCCCCACCCCGGAGCCGAAATGGTTAAGCGCAGCTGTCACTCAGCGCCTGGCGGGCTGCGCGCCCCTCCGCTCGGGGGCCTTTAATCCCCGCTCGCCGTGATAGATGGGCCGTTTACACGAGCGATTAGGAGCGGATGGAGCCCGCCATGGCCACAGCCGCGCGGGCGGGCGGAGCGGGGGGCGGCGGATCGGGAGAGCGCTCCGCCAGATGGTGACTTTCATGTCGGGACAATCCCCAGCGCGTCGCCTCATCTGCTTCTGCTGAGGGAGGGGAGCCTGGAAATTGAAATTTGGGAGGGTGGGGAATGAAAATCGTTAGGATCGGAACCGGGGAGGGGCTGACTTTGGTGTGAAGGCACCGCAAGAGTAAGCGGGAGGACGGGGCATTGTCTCCCGGGCGGGGCGCTCCAGGTTCCGGCCTCCGTCCATTCCGGAGTCGATCCCAAAGGAACTCGCCTTCTTTTCCCAACCGGCGAAACTCCCTTATGGTTCTGGACAACAGGGGCGGGAGGCTCCTTTGGAAAGAAAGGACCCCCCCCCCAATCTCTCACGCCAGGAGAGCCTCCCTCGCCGCCCCTCGCGGGTTCCTTCCAAGCGGGTCTGCCTCACCGGCTCCGCTTTGCTCCCGAATTTCAGCGAAGCCGCGCCGGAGTCTGGCAAGCGCCGCCGGCTGGGCTTTCTCCCTTTCGTCCTTTCTTAATTGCTTTCCCTTTCCATAGTTCACCCCTCTCTCAAGACCCGCGCTAAGCCGCGGGAGTGAAAAAGCGCCGGGCCTTCCCTCGCCTGCTCCTTCCTCCTGCCTTCCGAGAGTCCCTGAGCGAGACCGGCGGCAGCTCGAAGGCGCATCGTTCCTGGCCGCCAAAGGCTCCGATCCCAAGACTTCTCCGAGCGGGTGGGTGACGGTCAGAATACAGTCAAAATGCTTCTTCAGCCAGAAGCGCACTGGATGCAGAAGAAACAGCAAAGCCCCATCAAGCGGCTAACACAACGCGGAAGGCGAGGCGGCTCCTGGCGTAGAGATGCGCAGCATCAGTTCTGAAAGGCAAACGCTATTTTTATTTGCATCTGTTGCCGCAGAAGTAGGTTCTTGGAGATCCTGATGCGGAGCGAGGAGAGTGGAAGGCCGCTGAACCGAGACTGGGGAAGAGAGGCGCTCCATATGGCGAGGAAGGGAGGTGCGAAAGGCCCGCGGGCGGCGGAGTTTTGACGCGGAGCCAGGAAGTAGGGAGCCCGCAGCCGGGGCTACAGATCCGCCGCGGCCTCAGGAGACCGCGCAGGAGAACCCCCGCTGCCTCTTGTCCTCTCTGAAGGTGGAGGGGGCAGGGAAAAGCAGGCGCACCCCAAAATCTAGTCCAAGGTAAAGCCACCCAAAGCGCGAAGTCTACAAGTCGGCCTTGCTCCCGCTTCCCCTCGCCAGCCGTGCGCCACTTTAGCGTTGCCGAAAAGACGTGTGGACGTTTGCAACGAAATGCGAGAGAGATAAAGGCGGGGTTGGCGGGCTGGCTGCTTGCTCAGGGGCCCGCAGTCGCCGGCTCCCTCCCGCCCCCCTCCCCGGCTGCAGTCGGACACGCCTGGCCATTCTGACCCTCTCGCCGTTTCCGCAGGGCGGCGAATGTCGGGGCGCAGCGGGGCCTTTCTCGTCTGGGCGCCGCGACCAAATCCATCCCCTCCTTTGGCGGTTTACGCGCAAGCTGATCTCCCGGATTCCACTCAGGGTTTCGCTTCTCTGCTTTAGCGCCTGTATTAGTTTTCCTTTGTCTGTTTTTAACGCTGCTGATTTTAAAATGTTGGCGCCTGGAGCGTCTTGGTTGACAAGGCGGACTAAGAGAGTTTTTATCCGCGAGCGAAGCCAGAGGCCTGGAAGGGCTGCCGGGCGCACGTCGGATAAACCATTTCTCCGACGGCGCGCGTCTGTTTGCTGCAGTGGGGCCTTGGAGGATGGCGAGGGGCCCTTGCCCAGTGAGTCGGGGCCTGGTCGCCGGTGGCCCCGATCCCTTCTGTCCCTGGTTCCACAGAGCTCCTCTTAGCCGTCTTGTCTCCCTCCTTAGCACTGACAATCCGTCCGTCGCCGCCTCCCAGTCCAGCGCCCGAACCTCCCTCGGCGCCTCTGCGGGAGGAGAGCTGTGGGCGCGGGTGGCGCGCAGGATTTGACTCGGGACTCCTCAGGGACAGCCCAGGGGAGGCGCTCTGGGAAAGGCAGGCCCAGGAAAGATTTCTAAGCCACAGCGGAAGTCCAGCTCGCCCGGGGTTGCCTCTTTGCTAGCCCTACAGCAAAGGAAACGGGGTTGTTTGTTTGAAATTAATACTCTGCTTGATTGTAAAAAGCCTCAAAGTGGTTTCTAAAAAGAACGAAAATAAAATTATCGATAAAAACAGTTATAAGCAACATTCGAAAAATTAAAACCACCCACAAACTAAAATCATAAGAAAACAAACACCAACATTTTACCTGAGTAGGTTTGTCTAAGCAAGGATGCGTTTAGCAGGCGCAGAAAAGAGCGCAGGGAAGGAGCCCGCCTGCTGTCAACGGGCAGGGAGTTCCAGAGGACAGCGCTGCCACACTAAGAGATCGACTTCTTACGAGTGAGGAACGGGCATCGCCTGGCACCCGTCACAGGGCCAGATCCACGGTTCTTCCAGACTATTGTTGTTATTATTTTATTTATGTATGTATGTACTTACTACATTTATATACACCTCTAAATTCCAAGGAGCTCAAGGTGGTTCCATGGTCCCCCCCCCATTTCATCCGCACAACAACCCTGTGAAGGAGGTTAGGCGAAGAGATGGTGACTGACTCCAAGGTCTCTCTAGCCATTATGCCACACGGGCTCTCAGCTGTGGTCCAAACAGCTCAGTGTTGTCCACCTCCCTCTGTTTTCTCCTTACAACAACCTTGTGAGGGAGGTTAGGCTAAGAAACAGTGACTGTCTCTTGGTCACCCGGAGCTTCGTGGCCGCGTTTGAGCCGCGATTCCTCCGCTCCTATTAGCCCTGCCTCTGACAAGGAAGTCTCGCTGAGACAAAGGACCTCAGTCGACAGACAAGCCACTTTCCTCCAAAGAGTCCGCGCCCCCCTCCGGCTTCTGTCTCGCCGCTGCAGCTGAGGCCACAACACAGCGGGGAGTCTAAGGCCCCGCCAGATGCATCTGAAGCACACAAAACCTCCGTTGCAGGGGGTTGGACTAGATGACCGCTTGGGACCCTTCCAACTCTACAATCCCGCGAATGCATGAAAACCTCATGCCATAATGAAGGCCCAACAGACCCTTCCTCCCCCCTTTTTTTCTGCAGCAGACTAAGGCGGGGCGCAACCTCTGGAAGAAAGAGGCGTCTTCGCCGCCCTGGCGTTATACAGGGACTCGGGGCGTGTTCGCAGGGACACTTCAACCTGCAAGGAGAGTCAAATGCTCGTCTTGCCCTCCCTGGTTCCTCCCCACTCCTTGCCTCGTACAGACACTCCCCCCTCGACCCCCCCCCGCCGCCCTGCACACCGTCTCGCATAATGCCCTGTGACACGCACCAGGAAATTGCTGCAGAGCGAAATCCTCGCAGACCCCCAGCTCCTTCTCAGCAGGTCTTGCATCTCTTCCCCCGCCCCGGTTCTCCTTCAGCATCTTCTCCCCCCCCCCCCGTCCCCACTCCCAGCTTATCTGGGGCGTTGACAGGGAAATTGAGTTAAGTGATGGAGAAGAATGTGCTCGTGGGGCGAGCAGCTCCATCCCAGGCCTTTAGATGCGTGTGTTTGTGTGCTCGCGTGCGCGTGTGCTAATCTCAGTTGTCAAGAGCGCGGGGACTAGCTGGCTCTGCAGGCACTTCCTTAAGTGAACGGAGGAGCGCCTTGCGAAGACCAAGACGCCGTGGAAGGGCCCCTGGATCAGGACTTTTAAAACAATGGCTCTTGACGTAATTGTATATAAGCGATATTATTTGTAACCTTAGTTTTAGGCTAAGTGTGGATGCCCCGTTGGAGCTGGAAGGCGGGCAAGGTGTAAACGGGAGCGGGTGGCTCTGGGCTTGCCAATCAGAAGGTCGATGGTTCAAATCCCCACAATGGAGTGAGCTCCCGTTGCTCCCTCCCAGCTTCTGCCAACCTAGCAGTTCGAAAGCACACTAGTGCAAGTAGATAAATAGGTACAGCTATGTCGGGAAGGGAAACAGCGTTTCTGTGCGGTCTGGTTTCTGTCGGTCCGACGCACCAGAAGCGGTTTAGTCCTGCTGGCCACAGGACCTGTCTGTGGACAAACGCCAGCTCCCTTGGCCTGAAAAGCAAAGCAAGATGAGGGTCGCACCCCATAGTCGCCTTGGACTGGACTTAACCATCCAGGCGTACTTTACCTTTTTTACCTAAATGGTTAAACAAGCACACTTGTGCCAGGGATTGTGGTGGGGTGTGTGGAAGGGGATAGCCTGAGAAAGTGGTGGAAGGGGCGGGATTGGGGCCAGGAGCAGGAGAGGCTAGGTGCCTTCAAGCTGGGGTGGAGCTGGAGGGGCTTCAGGAAGTTGGCCTAGAGGCCTCACCTTCTGTGGGGTGTGAAACACAGAGCAGTCAAATACAACATTCCTAGAGTGGACATAAAAAGGGGATGTCTGGACCAGCCAGTTGGAACTTCCTGTTTCCTCCTGGGCTGGGACAAACTTCCTCTACATGTGACCAGAGGTGGACGTGACCTCACCTGTGCAGGTAACAAAATAGCACAGGGGAGGCAGCCATCTCTCTCTCTGACTCCATTCCTCGAAGTAGCAACATCTCCTTAGGCTGAGATGCTTGCTTGAGAGGACAAAGGAACTATCTCTTTATGGGATAGATTCCATGTGTATACATTTTATAACCTAAGTCTGCCTTCTGGGCTCCTTCTGTGAACAGAATGTGAGTAAACTATTTTATATACTTTGATACAAGACTGTGTCGTGTCTATTCTTTTTAAGAGGGAATAAAAGGGGAATTACCAGGAAACTTATTTTAGAGGCTTATGCAAGCCTGGCAAAGACCTATCCACTATGTAAGTTTAAAGGGGGAATGTTACTCTGCTAAATTGTAGAACTTGTTAACACAAGTTGGGAAGGATATAATTAAACAATATATCCTCTCCTGCCTCCATGAACATTCCCACACCTTCACCCCCTCCAGCGAAAGGGTCTCTGCCACCACTGTGACTCCACTGCCACAGCCCACCCACGTCAGGGACTCCCAGGAGGGCGAGAATGGTGCTAGCTGTGATTCAGCCTCAGCCCAGCATACCTGAAGGAGCGTCTCCACCCCCATTGTTCTGCCCAGACACTGAGGTCCAGCTCCGAGGGCCTTCTGGCAGTTCCCTCATTGCGAGAAGTGAAGTTACAGGGAACCAGGCAGAGGCCCTTCTCGGTGGTGGCTCCCGCCCTGTGGAACACCCTCCCATCAGATGTCAAAAAGATAAATACCTACCTGACGTTTAGAAGACATCTGAAGGCAGCCCTGTTTAGGGAAGTTTTTAATGTGTGACATTTTAATGTATTTTTAATCTTTGTTGGAAGCTGCCCAGAGTGGCTGGGGTACAAATAATAAATTATTATTATTATTATTATTATTATTATTATTATTATTCCTGCATTGCATGGAGTTGGACTAGACGACCTTTGGGTGCCTTCCAACTTTACAGTTCTATGATGGCTCTTCACTGGAAAACTATCATTATTTGCAGGTGGTTTTCTTTTCCATAGCATGATATGTGATATTGGATGCATGCCTTGAGCATGTGCAGAATGTATTTGCCTCACCACTCAGGAGTGTCAGCCTCACACTCACCCAGCGCCTGGGATTTGATGACAAGGAGTCCAGGCCAAGAGGGTGTGGCCCCCCTCTCCCTCTCAAGTGACTCCAAGCGGGGGGGTGGGCACCCCGAAAGCCCTCCTAGTAAGTCTAAGGCAGAGGGAACTGGCCTGCAGCCTGCAGCTTCTCTGGCCACCAGGAGCCCTGGGCCTCAGGGGCAAGTGAGCCGAGGCTGGCAGAGGCAGGTGGGCCCTCACAGCTGCCCACGCCCCTCCCCCTGCTGTGATTGATGGGACAGATGCAAGCAACCCTGGGACTCCATCCAGCTGCTGTGAGCATGATGCTGGAACTCCTGTCTACCTCCCTCCCCCCCCACTTTGATTTGACAGCTATGAAAAGGGGCTCCAAAGCCCCAGCACATCTGGCTGGTATGGCCCAGCCGCTTCCTGCGTGGTCTCCCAGGCACAGAGTCCTGCCCACACCCAGAGCAGCCAGGTGCCCACCAACAGACATGTCGGGGCATGTGCTGTGCCCTCCATGCGCTCACATACTCCTGCCAGCATCCCTTTGACCTTTTGGCATACGTGATGTTGATGCCTTACGATCTCTCTTGGACTTGGCAATGGGAGCACCTGGCAGTGTGGCTGGAAAGGGGCAAGAGGATATGTGCCCACACTAATTCCTGGGTGATCCCCCAGACAAGGTTAAACACACATGGTGTGAAACACACATGGGTGTGTGGGTGGGTGGGTGTGTTTTT
The DNA here is from genome assembly GCF_964270895.1 of Podarcis filfolensis. Classification (NCBI taxonomy): domain Eukaryota; kingdom Metazoa; phylum Chordata; class Lepidosauria; order Squamata; family Lacertidae; genus Podarcis; species Podarcis filfolensis. The sequence continues at coordinate 77,473,458 of NC_139610.1, forward strand.
GTGTGTGTGTGTGTGTGTGAGAGAGAGAGAGAGAGAGAGAGAGAGAGACAGACAGACAGACATTGATTCAGATTGAATGGGAAGGTGGTTGGTGTGCCTGAAAGATGTAAAAACGTTATCTGGGTCAGGAAGGAGCTTGTGTGAAGCCAAGCAGGAGGGAAGCTGCGATTTCCTAGAATGGTAGAACTGTAGAGTCAGAAGGGACCCGGAAGGCCAAGTCCCACAATGGAGGAAACACAGCAAACAAAACCCCCCTTTTTTGGGGGGGGGGTTGCCCTGCAAAACCAAAAAGCAAAAGGACTCCAAGAATGCATGCAATGAGCTCATTTTAGATGGATTAGGCCCCCTTTCAACTTATCAGGGGGGGTGCCCAACAGGACAAATGTTAAGGATGGTAGGAGAGGATATATTGTTTGGATATTATCCCTCCTCACAAACTTAGAATCCTTTAATTAAGCAATCCAGTCTGGCTTGTTCCTGGTAAATCCACCTTTATTCCTCTCTTAAACTAATAATAACACAGCACAATCTTCTTTAAAAGTAAGAATAAAGTTTTACTCACATTCAGTTCACAGCAGGAATCTGAAGGCAGGCTTTATCTCGTGGTTACAGTGAAAAGAAGTCGGAGCTACATCTCAGACTTTCTGCTTGTGGGCTCCATCCCGTGTGAAGGTTGAGCCATGCGCTGGCTAAGAGCCAGGAGAGAAAGAGCCCAAGAGAGAGATGGTTGCATGGCCAGCCCTTTTACCTGGTCAGCTCGGGTCACGCCCATCTACCTGGTCACACACGGGGGGGGGGGGAGATCCAGAGCAGGTATGACAGGAAGATCTCCCTGCCTGGAGCCACATTCCCCTGTGTGTCCATTCCAGGCAAAAGGAAAAGGTTGTACTTGACTGTTCTACATTCCACAACAACCACCTGAAGGTGTAATTTGAGACAGGGTTGAGCTGGGCTCAGCAATGCAGGCACTCCTGAACATGCAACATAATCATCAAGGGTGCCTCTGGGTATGTGTAGAGTTCCTCTGTCTTGTGGCTTAGCTTCACGTTGCTGGTCACAAGACAAAGGCACTCCAGTCAGAGGTCTTGACCCTGGCACCTCTCCTTTTGGAGAAGAGTAGTGATAAATGAATGGGTACCACACAACCCTTCTGTCTCAGGGCACCACAATGTCCCAGCTAGTTACTGAAGGATGCTGAGGTTTGCCCAGCCCATAAGCAGAAAATGCTCAGAAATTTCCTATCAACAAATAAATAATAAAACCCCAACATTGTGTGTCTGTGTGCTTGTGTTTGGCTGTGCATGTTAAAGACAGCTTGCCTTGGAGCACGCATGTTCATGTGAATTGCCGTGTGTGTGTGTGTGTGTGTGTGAGAGAGAGAGAGAGAGAGATCCATTTCATTTCTTCCATTTTTCTCCTGCTCTGCCTTCCACCAGCTGGCTCCCAAAGAGATTTCCCATAATGAAATAATCAAATTCAAATACAACAAAAGCACATGGCTTGTGTGTCAGTGCAACACCCACGGGGCACGCAGTGTTGATTAGGTAGGTACACTCGCTTGCGCCTGTGCGGAGCTGTTCCCGTGACGCGCTGCTGATTGCCTCCTTGATGAGCGCGGAGGTGTTTTGCATTTATCTTTCTCTGCATCTTTATGGTGGGGGGTGGGGGGCTGGCCGGAGGACCCTTGGTTGATCCCTCTGTTATGTAGCTTATGAGATCAGTTTGGGGAAAATGGGGAAGGGACCCCCCTCTCTGCCTGAAGTAGCCCTGCAGAGTCACTGGCCAGGCAGAGGAAGAGGACGATGCAGCTTGGACAGAGAAATTGTTGTTTAGTCGTTGAGTCGTGTCCGACTCTTCGTGACCCCCTGGACCAGAGCACGCCAGGCCCTCCTGTCTTCCACTGCCTCCCTCAGGCTGGTAGCTTCGAGAACACTGTCCCACCATCTCGTCCTCTGTCGTCCCCTTCTCCTTGAGCCCTCCATCTTTCCCAACATCAGGGTCTTTTCTATGACCTATGAGCTATATGACCTATAGCTATGAGCTCTGCCGAGCAGGGCACCCAAGATGAACAGGTCATAGTGGAGAGTTTTGACCAAACGTGATCCACCTGGAGCAGGAACCAGCAAGCCACTCCAGTATCCCTGCCAAGAAAACTCCATGGACAAGGACAGAGAAATAGTCTTACGTGTTTTAAAGATAGCTTCCTGGGTTATGTCTGGGCCAGACTTATATCTCACCACATGAATAAAAACCATTTAAAACAACAGTGAAGGATTAAAATACAGTACTTTCAAAGCTACTCATGTTACTCATTTAAAACTGTGACCCAGCAATGGAGAATAACTCTGGCAGGGGAGGGCAGGGTATAAATAAAATTATTTATTATTATTATTATTATTATTAGTCCAACCCGATTTAAATAATTCTTCTACCTCATCTTCTGAAGACCTTTTGGAATAAGACAGTTACACACACCAAGGCAGGATGGAACCCATCGGGGAACGAGGGTGGAATTGGTTGCCAGCTGGTTCCTAGTTCCCAGTCCAAGTAGAACTCAACAAGAACAGCCAATAATCTTTATTTTACTTAGCAATTTATTCAATTTGTATTCCGCCCTTCATTGGTAGATCTCAGGGCGGTTCTCAACATAAAAATACAAAATAAAAACACAAAATATGTAGTAGAAAAAAGACCAAACACACACAGAGACTAACAAACCCCTTCCTTCATCTTTGGCTATGTCACATATTTCCATAATGGGAGGTGGGACTCTTGTCAAGGCCACACCAGCTTTCAAGATGCTCTAAGGAGGGGTGTTCTGAACATGAGACCGTTGACAGGCTGGGCTCCACGGGATGGGGGGGGGGCTTGGTGACCTGTCCCCAGGTCCTCCTCAGGTCTGCTCCATCTCCTCCTCCTCCAGTCGCAAAGCTCGGATCTCCATGTGCAAAACTGGCCCCTCCCGCTGCTTTCAGGACCGGGCAGCCTCCTTGGGGGGCCAGGAGACGAAGCCTGTGAAGCACCCCAGTCTCTCCGAGGAGGAACGACTCAGCTAAGGGCAGCATCCCAGCCCTTTGGCAGAAATCTATTTCCGTTACTTCGGGGTCAGAGGAGCGGAAGGGGTTGGTATCTTTCCAGGACTTGCAGGTGATTCTGCCCTTTAGATGGGGGGGGCGAGGTGTGTGTGTGGGGGGGTATAAACCAACTAACTAAAAGTAAGTATGGATTGGGTCCACAGTCGGAGGCAGGACGTGCTTTTGAATGCCAGTGGCTGGGAAACGCAGGCGGGGAGAGTTCGGCTGCTGCTGCGCTCAGGCCCCGCTTTTGGGCATCAGTCTGGCCACTGTGGGAGCAGAGAAGTGGGAGAGAATCCTAGAGTCGGAAGGGATCCCCAAGGGTCATCTAGTCCAACCCCCCAGCAATGCAGGAATCACAGCTAAGGCAGAGAAGGCCGGGGATGGCCTTGCGCCTTGTTCTCCGCAGGTGCTGTCTGCAAGGATCGGATCCTGGGCGGCGGCTGAACCCAGCTTGAAGGAGCCCATCTCAGTCTCTCTCCCCTGCCTCGCAACCGCGGCTGATTTGCCGACACGGACGTAGTGTCTGTTCACACGTGTGTGTTGACTCCTAGGCACCTCGCAGCCTTTGAGGGCTCATTTGGCTAGAAGTGGAGAGCGGTGGGGAGGAGCCACTCCAAGCCCCGTTTGCCCCTTCCCAGCGTGACCCTCCCAGCAGATGGTGCGGGAGGGGGCGTCCCGGAGCTCCCATTTGCTCGCCCGCCAGCGCGCAGCTCCGAGCACCCGGCGGGGCAGCCACGCAACTGAAGCGCATTTCCGCACAGGCCTCCTCCCTCGGTGCCAACGGCGCCCCCCCCCCGGCTCATCTATTATTTAGCGGCTCCATTTCAATAATGCAGATCTGGCGGCTGTAATTCAATTATGTCCCTGAGCCGGGGGGGCTCGGGGGGAGGGCCGCGCCTGTTTTCGGATGGAAATTGCTTCCAAATGAATTTCCCTTTAATAAGGGGAATGGCTGGGCGCAAAATTAAGCTGTCAATAAGACGGCGAGGGAACAGCAGGCTTCGCCAAAGACAGCCGCTTTCACGCCTTCCGAGGCTGCGGAGAGGCCAGCGGGGTCAGCGGAGACGAGCGGCGGCTTTGATCCCGGCTCCTCCGCAGCGCCGGCGGGGAATTCCCCCCGGCGGCTCTGGGACAGCCCAGCGCAGCCTCCCGCCTCCCCCTCCCCCTCGCCAGGAGCCGAAGGGGCTCTCCACTCTGCGCCAGCTAGATAGCAAGGAATACAGGAAGGATACTGAATCAGACCACCAGTCCATTTAGCCCCATACTGTCTGCACTAACTGCCAGCAACGGCTCTCCACGAATTCAGGCAGAAGTCTCTCCCAACCCCGCCGGGAGATGCCAGGGGCACTGGGCCCGGGACCTGCTGCTGCCTTGCTTCCCCAAAAGGCTCTGCCCGGCTCATTTCTGGGGCCCCTGGCCAAAGCAGGCGACACTTGGCCGCCCTCGTGGTCCAGAGCCTCCCGCAGCTCCGCCCGTGCGGTTAGGCTCAGGCGGATAGCATCTGTGCCCGGGGCGCAGCAGGCCCGGGACCGGCTTAATCTCTCCCTGGTGCGGCGGCGATTCTGGGCTCCGGCTCTCACGCCAGCACAGGCCCCCCCTAGGAGCGGAAGGCCCACGGCCCAGGCCCACCACTCGGGGGTCTGCATCAACTCGCTCCTACAGGAGGCAGTGATGGCCAACGCCGTGGATGGCTTTAAGAGTGGATTTGATAGATTCCTGGAGGTTATCCACGGCCAGGAAAGCTGTGCGCTCTGCCTTCGCAGCTGGAGACAGCGGTGCTTCTGAAAGCCTGTTGCTGGGATCCGCAGGAGCTGGGAGGACTCTCGGGCGCAAATCCTGCATGCTGCGTTTTCATAATGGGCATCTGGTTGGCCACTGTGAGAACAGGCCCCCTTTGGCTCTTAGGTTAACTGGCTTTGCTGTTTCAGGCAGAGGCCCCCCCCCCCTCTTTGTTCTGCTGCCTGGCTGGTTAGATCTTGCGACCGCAGCGCAGCCATATCATCCCGCAGGCCGCTGACATCAAGCCGGGGAGGCCAGCTCACCGCTTTCTGCGGAGCGGGCTGGCTGCTTGCGGGGGCTCTGCGAATAGGGTACGAACTGGAGCAATGTACAGTGGTACCTCGGGTTAAGTACTTAATTCGTTCCGGAGTTCCGTTCTTAACCTGAAACTGTTCTTAACCTGAAGCACCACTTTAGTTAATGGGGCCTCCTGCTGCCGCCGCGCCGCCAGAGCCTGATTTCTGTTCTCATCCTGAAGCAAAGTTCTTAACCTGAAGCACTATTTCTGGGTTAGCGGAGTCCGTAACCTGAAGCGTATGTAACCCGAGGTACCACTGTATTTCATTTCCTTCCCGTGCTCTTGCCCACGCCCTGCTTGGTGGAACTGGGGGGCGGGGAGAAGTCTTGGAGTCTTGCTCCTCCCCCGCCTGACAGCCACCTCCAAACCCCGTTAAACCCCTTTGGCTGCTCATCAGTTTTATTTGTGATGCGCAGCTGAGTGTCTCGCTTTTTATCCACCCTTAATTTTGTTGAAAAGTGTTTGCACTTTTATTGTTCTAATGCATTTTCTTTTTTTACAGTTGGCTAGCCAATATACTCCTCCTTTTGCAGAAGGGGAGCGAAACATAAAGGGGTTCCCTGATACCCCCCCCCCCAAAAAAAAATCTACGGCGGAACAAGGCAGGACCCGAATTCACTTGGCACAAGGAAGGGCTTGGAAGAGTCTAAGAAGCAGGCAGGCGGCCGACCCGAGGGGACTTGGCCTAAGAGGGTGGGTGGTAGTCACGGTGTTTGTTCTCCTCGTTAAACTGGGGCGGGGTCTCTGGCGTAGGTCGGCTGCTTCCCCAGATCCCTTCCATTCGCGTCTTCTTGTTCTGCCGGTGCTTGCCGCGCGCAAAGGTCCCCCGAGGAGCTCAGTGCTTAAACAGCCAACGTCCAGGCGTCCTAAATTATTGTGAAAAGACAGGATCCGATCCACGCGACTGCTGCTAGACAAGCCCGGTTGAAAGGAATGGGGTCGTGTACCAATAGGTCCCGCCCCCAATTCCAGGGTTGCATCTTTCAGTGTGAGGCCAAGCGCTTCGAAGATTCAGATTCTCCTTAGAGAAACCTTTTCCTTCCTCGAGGACCCAGAAGGGGTGAAGCCGGGTCAGTTCAGCCGCGGCAGACGCCTCGCCGGCCTTCGCGAGCCACGGTGGAGCCCGAGGGGGGATCCTGAGAGAAGCCAGGCCGCCCCTCATAAAAGTGGCTTATAAACTCAACACCTTGAACTGCGTCCAGGAACAGGCCGCCCAGCAAAAGCGGGGAGGGAAGGAGGGAGCGAGCAGGGAGCCAACACGTCCCTGGGTGCGGAGATGCTCCTGCTGCGAGGGCGGTAGCAGCGCGGGGTTGTGTGCTCCCGGTTCGCAGGGAGATCCCCCGCTGCCTGGATTTCAGGCTGCGCCGGGCGCGCATCTCTTGCCGACGGCGCCTGCTAGGAAACAAGCGCCAGGCCGCAGCCTTCAGACGGCGCGTCTATCTCCTGCGGATCTGCTGGCTGCAGCTGGCTCCTGTTTGTTTAATTGTTCGTCGCATTAATATGCCAACTTTTCCTCCTAGGAGCCTGAGGTGGCGCACACAGTTCTCCCCACCCTCAATGAATTCCCACAACAATCTTGCGAGGTAGGCTGAGAGGCAACGAAGGTCACCCGGGAAGCTCCATGGCCGAGTGGGGATTTGAATCCTGCTCTCTCTCAGGTCCTAGTCCGACTCTCAGACCCCTACGCCACACAGCACCGGGTTTATCTGTATTGTTATGTACAGTATTCCCTTTAAGCGTCCTGCAAACCGGCGGTTTACAAGCGGAATAGACCAACAACTGAAAAAGCGAGTCTTGTCTGGAGGGAAATCGGGGCTCGCTCCCCTTGAAAACCGGCGCTTTGGCCCATGACCAGCTTCTTCGCCCAGCCTATCCTGAAAGCCCAAGCAAAGCAGCCTGGGAGATCGTCCGCCCGCGTGTCCGCGTCCCGCAGAAGAGCCACGCGCCTTCGCCGGACTCGGGGGCTTTGCGAAAGCGACGGGAAGGGGCTTCGCGGACCCTGAGCCCCGGTGGACAGGGGCAGTCTGTTAGATATAAGGCCAACAGAAGAACTCCGACCTGAATCTTGCGCAGAAATCTGTACTACAATAAATAAGTTTCTTAAAGCCTTGCTTGCATAACTTACCTTTAAATGTTACAAAAGATACGTTGGTTTTCAGTCTTACAACCTTTCTCCCACTGGTCCCAAAGTGAGCCTTTAAACATCTTTTATTAAAAGTAGCTTTCCAGCTAAAAATCAAAATATTGCTCCTCCCGCTCCCTCCCGCTGGCCAATACCCACAGACCGACGGCTACCTGCGATTCTTTGTGCGTCTGCAAGCGGCTTCATTTGCCATATCTAAACACCGGCAAAGACGCTCCGGTTCCAGCTCCTCTCGCCGCTGCCTCGTGACTTAACTCGTGCATTAACTCCTTCACAAGGTACCGCACCCTCGAGGGGGAAGCCAGCGGGCCGTGGGAAAACACTGGCAACACTCCGAAAGCGTTGTTTGTGGCAGCTAGAATACAATGCAACTACAAATAAAGCATTTTATGTAACAAGCATAATTTAAACACAGCCTGCCTCCGAGCATTCGGCGTCCAGCGCCTTCCCCCGCCTTCCTGCTCGCGTTAGCTGGGTAGTTTTGACTGCTTTGCAGGGGGTCAGACTAGATGACAACGGAGGTCCCTTCCAACTCTATGCTTCTAGGATTCTACGATGGCGCCGCCAGCCAGAGGTGACAAGCCTGGTCAACGCGGCTCCCTCGGCGCCGCACCCCAGAGTCGCCTTTGGCTGGACCGCACCGTCCAGGGCTCCTTGACCTCTCTCTGGGCTTCCCGAGACCGCGGGGCCTTCTGTTTCCCCGGGGGCGCCGTCGCCTCGCTCGCGAGCCGGCCGGGAGCGGAGGCCTCCCGCCAGCCGCGCGCCTCCCCGCAAGGTGCGCTGCCTTTCCACGCGCGGAGAAACCGCCCAGCGGAGCGCGAGCGCAGCTGGGAGAGTCGCTGGACGGCGCGCAGGACCCGGCAGGGACGCCTCCCCTTCAATATTTGCCCGCCGGGATTGGCCCTCCGCGCTAACCCGATTGCTATAGATCGCCCGCGGAGGCGCAACTAACGCGATTAGCAATTAAGCGCCTGCTGGGGCATTTGGCCGGAGCTAGGAGGCCAGCAGCGGCTCCCGGGTCACTGAGGGCCAGAGCCGCGGGAGATGCGCTCTTGCTGGGCGCAATTCCGCCGACGGGCCCAGCCCTGTCCCCCCCGCCGATTATTATGGGATGGGGCGCCCGGGGGAGCAGAGCGCAGAGTCGGCCAGGCTGGAGACAGGGCAGCCTCGCAGGCAGAGCCGGGCCGCAGCAGCGTTAAGGGGGGGCCGGACCAGGGTCGCCCTGCTGCACTCCCAAGGCAGCCCCAGCCAGTCCGCCGAAGGATCTCGCGCGCGTTAAGCGCCTCCAGGCTGTCACTTGGTGTAGAGCAGAGGGGCAAGCGGGGGGGGGTGTCGCCACTGCTTCCGAACTCGTGTGCTCCCCACAGGAGGACACTGACAGGCCTAGGTGAGGAAGAGGATGCTGGCCTGGGGGGCATAGCTGTCAACTTTTCCCTTTTCTTGCGAGGAATCCTATTCGGAATAAGGGACAGCTATGCTAGGGGGGCACTTTGGGCCTGATCCATCAAGGGACCCTCCCAGCCTAGGTGGTGAAAGGAGGCTTGGGAAGGGGTCCTGCCGTGCAAGGCCACTCCTGAGTCTGTGGCGAAAGGGGCGGGGCTTGGTTGCCCCTCCCAGCTGACCACCTGCTGCGGAGTCCAGGGGCTGGAACGATCTTGGGCTCTGATTGGCTGGCTGGTCTCAAAATGGACCTTCTGCTCTGAGAGCCGCCCCCTCAGCTCCTATACCAAGAAGGATGTCTGCAACAGCCTGAAGGTTCAGTTCAAGGTCTAGTCCAAATGTCTGCTCATTGTGGGAAACAATGCAAGACTGGTGACCGGGAGCGGCCGCGGAGACCACATAACACCGGTCTTGAAAGACCTACACTGGCTCCCAGTACGTTTCCGAGCACAATTCAAAGTGTTGGTGCTGACCTGGAAAGCCCTAAACGGCCTCAAAGGCCCAGTACACCTGAAGGAGCGTCTCCACCCCCATCGTTCTGCCCGGACACTGAGGTCCAGCGCCGAGGGCCTTCTGGCGGTTCCCTCCCTGCGAGAAGTGAGGTTACAGGAAACCAGGCAGAGGGCCTTCTCGGTGGTGGCACCCGCCCTGTGGAACGCCCTCCCATCAGATGTCAAAGAGATAAACAACTATCTGACATTTAGAAGACATCTGAAGGCAGCCCTGTTCAGGGAAGTTTTTAATGTGTGACATTTTAATGTATATTTAATCTTTGTTGGAAGCCGCCCAGAGTGGCTGGGGAGACCCAGCCAGATGGGCGGCGTACAAATAATAAATTATTGTTATTATTATTATAAACAGGCAAGCAGGACCCAGCAGGAGAGTCCTCTCCCTGCCTGTGGCTTCCATTGCTGCCTTCAGGGGGGCCAACTTTAATAAAATATTGGGGGGGGAGGTAAGTCCCACCCTGCATGATCTTCACATGATGTGGCACACACACAGAGCATTTGAATGGCAATGCCCGTCAACTTTGGGGCAGCCCCCATTTTATTGTGGGGGCCGAAGTCTCCTTGGCCCCTAGGAGTTGGCTCCTATGTGGACACAGAACCTAGTCATTGTGGCTGGGAGCCAGTAGCCTTCTTCTCCTCCATGAATCTGTCCAATCCTCTTTTCATAGAATCATAGGGTCTGATGGCGGCTCTTGCAATAACTGGAAGGGGGGGGGGAATAATAGAATCGTAGAATTGGAAGGGGCCCTGAGTGTCATCTAGTTCAACCCCCTGCAATGCAGGAATCTCAGCTCAAGCATCCATGATAGATGGCCGTCTAGGTGGGTGGCCAACACTGCCTCCTGTGGGAGAGGGTTCCATAGTCCACTTTCCTCCCATTCAGCCCAGAGCAGAGTCAGGCTAGTCTTTTTCATCTCAGGATGATCTGCTGGAGTTTCTCAACATTTTGGAGGTCCCAAGTTGCAAGGTGGTTAGATTGGTCTCAACCAGGGCCAGGGCCTTTTCAGTACTGGCCCCGACTTGGTGGAATGCTCTCCCCCAAGAGACCAGGGCCCTGCGGGATTTGACATCTTTCTGCATGGCCTGCAAGACGGAGCTGTTCCACCTGTGGGAATGTTCAGGGATGCAGGAGAGGATATATTGTGAGATTATATACTTATCCAACTTGTGCTAACAAGTTCCCAAAATAATAGACATTCCCCTTTAAGTTCGCAACGGTAACGTGTGCTCAGGTTCGCTAGAACCTCTATAATAATTACTCTGGTAATTTCCCCTTTGTTCCCTCTTAAAATACAAGACACGACACAGTCTTTCATAAATGTATAAAAGAGTTTGCTCACGTTCTGTTCACAATGTGATCCCAGAAGGCAGACAGGCTTAAAAAGGTAAAATACATTTAGAATCTATCTTATAGGAAGATAGTCCTTTCCTCCTCTCTTGGCTGGGTGCTGCTTCAAAGGAAGATGGCAGAGAGAGAGAGATGGCTGTCCTGCACTGTGCTTTTATCATTACCTGCACAGGTGAGGCCACACCCACCTCTGGTCACATGCGGAGGAAGTCTGTCCCAGGAAGTTTACCTGCTTGCTGGACAGACATCCCTCCCCATGTTTAAACATGTACACTCTAGGAATATTGTAACTGACTGCTCCTGTATTTTACATCCCACACCACCAAGCCTGACCCCTGTGTTTCCCTCCCCTTATGGTTTTGATCTATGGGCTACTTTTAAAATGAGGCTGCATCTTAAATTGCATTTTAACCTGTATTTTAAATTGGTTTCCCCCCGCATTATGTTTTTACTGTAATTTTACTGGTGCTATCCGCCCTGAGTCCAGCTCTGGCCGGGGAGGGTGGGGTATAAATAAAAATTATTATTATTATTATTATTATTATTATTATTATTATTAAATTAAGATGGGAGGCCAGGACCACCTCTGCCCATTGGAAAGTTCAAGGTGTCTCTTTCCATAGCCAACTCTGGGACCTGAATGGAAGTGGGAGCTTCCTGGAGCTGCTCCTGTTTCATTCCCCCCCCCCAAGACAACGGGACTGACTCTGACCTTCATCCTTACCAAGACAGCCAGGAGTCTTGTGGCAGCTTAGAGACCAGCAGATTTATTATGGCAGAAGCTCTTGTCAGCCAGAGGCCACTTTCCTGGTCCATGAGAGCTATTGTTTGTGTAATAAATTCATCGGTCTTTAAGGGGCTGCGATGCAAAGGAGCCAAACAGCTGCTGCTGCTGCTCTTCCCTCCCTCCCTGTCAAAAAGCAAAGGAACTGGCTGAGCTTCCCTGGAGCCAGGGGTCACCAGAACGTAGCCTGGAACACGGAGCACAACTGTGAAGAAGGCACCTCTGAGCATGCGCAGGTTCTTTCTGGGTCACAGGGCCCGGATTTCAGAGATGCCCCAGCACACTCTGCTTCTTTATGATCCGAGGGGTGCTGAGCCCCATAAGGGCCGGGAGGAAGGCCTCTGAGGGTGGCCCTAGCACTGAGGAAGAGCCTTTCAATGAGAGCGGACCAGGAGGGAGGAGGAGAGATGGGCCCTTTTGGAGACCAAAAGGTGCCAGGCAGCCTGGCCTGCCCCCTCCCCCTCCCGCCCTCCCCTTTTGGCCTTTCCCAAGGTCAGGGGTCTTGTCCATCAGCAGGGGGGACATGTGGAGTGCAGGGGGCTGTTTGTCTGACCTTCCCCATCAGGTTGGGAGCAGCTTTGAAATGTGAAGCCTGCTCCACCCCCCCACCCCGTTTGGCCTCTTGGGCCATTTGGAGGTTGCGCAGGGGGGAGGCATTTGTTTGGGGCCAGGGTGACAACAAGACCCTCCCTCCTCCTGGACTGTCACCTGGGCTGAGCTTGGCATGGGTGTCCGTGTCCAAGGGCTCTGCTGCCAGACCCCCAAAGCCGACCAGTGCTGGGACCCTGGAGCAGCAGCAGCAGCAGCAGCAGCCTTGCCCCAGAGTTGCACTCACCTCGCTGGCTCCCTCAGGTGGGAAAGTGGGAACGGCAGGAGTAGGAAGAGGGTTGGGGCCCCGGGGGGAGGTTCCTGGGGTCGCTGTCTGCCAAGTGGGTGGGTCCAGGGTGGCCTGACTCTTGTGGTCCAAAGCAACCAAGCAGCAAGGATGCCCCATCTGACCTGGGCAGTCGTGCCACGCTGCCAAGGCACCAGCGGGAGCCTCTCAGGACCCGGCACGTCTTGGGATGGCGTTTCTGCAATAGAACTGAGGTCCCAGGTGAATCTTCTCTCTTGAGTACCTTCAGCCTGGGCCAGGGAATGTCCGAGTGCCGGGTCATATTTATATAGCGCTGACAGTGTGATGCCAGGATAGATGCAGAAGTGATGCAGTCCCTGTGGGTTTCAATGGGTAGGAGAGGATATATTAATTGCAATTTATCCCTCGAGGGGTTGAACATAGCTTCAAAATCCCATCCTTCGCAGCAAAATCAAAAGCATAGGAATTAGGCTGTGAAACCTTGTTTTGAGTAAGTCCAGCCATGGAGTCAGCTGGCTCTCCCTTCTGAATAACGAATCTGTTATTCGTTACAGGCAACAATCTGTAAGGTAAGTTTAAAAATATGGTCTACTTTGTAATGATGCATTGGTTCACAGCAACGGCAGCAGTAAAAGCCACGCTTCAGGCATTTCCTAAAGCTGGAATAAGTGGCGACATCTCTGCATCCAACGATGGTCAGAGAGAGACAGAGAAGCAGGAATTGCTAACCACATGCTCCTTCCTGTTCCAGAGAGGAAATGACATCACACAGAGCCCTCTCTACCAATTGTATTTCTATGGTCTCAGTATCCATAGCTCTGTGGACTCGGCCCCTATTCATGCTAAATATGCATTTGTTAGGTTTGACTGTTAATCTCCCACCTTCCCTGCCTGGGGGGAAGACGCTTGAAGGGAAAGGTGGATGCAGTTCTTCAAAAAGGGGCAAGAGGCAGAGAGGAGAAGCCGGTTGGGCAGAGGCCTCTGTGGGAACTTGATGTGGGTTGAAGCAGGAGTGGGGCACCTGGGGGGGGGGCTGCACAGACGTTGCTGGACTACAGCTCCCATCATGCCAGGGATGCAACTCAGCTTGCACAGTAAGCTGAGAGTAGAGAGGGGCCTCCAGTCTTCCTAGACTGTCCTCCTTGTCCTCACCTATGACCATCCTGGGTGCTAGGCTGATTCTCTCTCAGGGATGCTGACCTCATCTCCTCCTCCTCTGGAGAGGGACATCCTTTGCCTCTCTCCTGCTGAGGCAATAAATGTAGCTTTCTTATTTTTCGGAAGTTGGTGTCTCTGTGTAATTCAATCCAGGGTGCTTGCCTCCACCATTCCATTCCTCATTTCTCCTAGACATCATCTCCTCAATTTTCTGGTGTATCTCCTCAATGTCATCACACTATACTTTCATCTCTGGTTCCTGGATTCCATTTATACATTTCTGTACCTTCTTTATTTCCTGGAAGGCATCTCTCTACGCTTCTTTTATTTCCTGGAAGGTCGCCTCTACCCTAGCTTACCTCCTCGATCCTCTACAGATCTCGTCTCTGATTTGTCTCCCGGAAGTCACCATACACTTCTCTCTCTCTGGTTATGATGTCACCTCCCGCCATTAGAAGCATCTTTCACCCCTCAAAAAAAAAAGTAAAAAAAAAAGTGTGCTTGTCCCAGAGGGATCCAGTCTTCTTGAAATATACTCAGAGTCGAGTGTGGATTTCATGCTCTTTATTCAGCTCATAGTAGTGAGGAATGGAAGTTCCCCTGAAATGTCTGCTTTATATACATTATTTACACAATGGGCCCCACATGATTGGCTAATTCCGGGATTCTCCTGTAGGCCAATCAGGTTGCGGATTCACTTCCACCTGGAGCTGGATTGGGCGGCTCCTGCGGACCAGTCAGACTGCTGCATTCTGGATCCTATTGTTCTAGGACCAATCAGACTGCTGCATTTTGGATCCTATTCAACTCAGTACTTAACACTTCTGCTTCTGCTGGGCATATTAACGCTAAACACCAACAGGACCAATATTTAAAGCTAGAACCATCTGGAGGGCTACAGATGTTCCCTGCTATTTCCTGCTGTGGCACTCCTCAAACAGATGTGCTTGGCAGGCAAGCTGTGGTCCTGAGTTCCAGTTCAGAAGAGAGCTTAATAGTCCCCCCCTTACTTCACTTAATTCAAAACAGGGGCTAGCCACCCAGGCTGCATTGGGGCCCCCTCTTGCTCATTGCTTCTGGAGGAGGCAACACCTGACTCTAGGAGTGGCTCTGGAGTAGGAAGGGGCTGAGAGAGATCACAAAAACTTAAGAAGGGCCTGCAGCCTCCTGTTCTCACAGTGGCCAACCAGACGTCCAAAGTGGGAAACCCACAAGCAGGACCCAAGCACAAGAGCAACACTCTGGTCCCTTCCTGCGGTTTCCAGCAACAGGTGTTCAGAAGCATCACTGCCTTCAATTGTGGAGGCAGAAGCAAAGCCATTCTGGCTACTAGCCATCAATAGCCGTCTCCTCCTCCTCCATGAATTTGTCTAATCCTCTTTTAAAGCCATCTGGATTGGTGGCGGTGCTGGTTTTACGTATAAGCTAAACCACAGAGCCTAGGACTTGCCAATCAGAAGGTCGGCGGTTTGAATCCCTGCGACGGGGTGAGCTCCTGTTGCTCGGTCCCAGCTCCTGCCAACCTAGCAGTTCGAAAGCACGTCAAAGTGCAAGTAGATAAATAGGTCCCGCTCCGGTGGGAAGGTAAACGGCGTTTCCGTGCGCTGCTCTGGTTCGCCAGAAGCGGCTTAGTCATGCTGGCCACATGACCTGGAAGCTGTACGCCGGCTCCCTCGGCCAGTAAAGCGAGATGAGCGCCGCAACCCCAGATTTGGCCATGACTGGACCTAATGGTCAGGGGTCCCTTTACCTTTTTTAAACAAGCTATAGCTTAGGGCCCTACTCTCTTTGGGCCCCCCCAAAAAATAAAAATAAAAAATGCTGGATGTACATTTCCAAAATATAAGATAAAAAACAAATAAAATAAAACCTACATCCAGCAACAGTGTTTTGTGTCGTATCAGCTCCTCTGATGTAAGTCATGGACCCTGCCTGGTCGCCTGCTCCCTCAAATATCACTGCTTTGCTCCTTTCTATATATAGGGTGCCAACATTCTGCATGGACTGGTTGCAGGGCAACACGTGCAAATGGCTTCAGATACCAGTGACGCCCATCAGTGACCATCTAGCATCTATTCAACACAAAAAACAGCGACCATTTGTTTTTGACAAAGGACAGCTGGACATATAAAGGGCCCCGTTACCTTCAGGTGCTGAGGGCCGCATCAGACCTAAATCTGGCCCTGGTTGATGGCCATCCCTGGCTCCTGTGGGAGGGAGTTCCATGGTTTCGCACGATGACGAAGTTATTTCTTTTTTCTGTCTTGATTCTTCCACCATTCAGCTTTGTTGGGAGAGACGTCTGGGGGCTGAGGGTGAAGAGTGAGGGGCTGCTCTGAAAGCAAGAGTGGCGTTTCCTCACCTGCAGGTCCACAGTGCCTATTTTGCCCATGGCCCAAGGCCCGCCTGGGAGATAGGTGTGTGCATGAGTGCCATGGTGCCCCTGGCTGCTGCAAGGTGCTTGCTTGGGCAGGGGGAACAAGCCTCATCTCTCCCCCCTCCCCGACTTTTCTGCTGTCCCCTCTCGCTACTCTCACCAACATGAGGCTTCAATTAAAGCTGCTGCTGCTGCTCTTGCAGGGAACTCCAGCTCACCCCCTCACTGGGGCAATGAAATGAGGAAATGGTTTGTCTGACTTGCTGACAGCCATGCGCCGGCACATGGAAGATGGATGACCCCAACGATTAAAGCTTTGCAGGCGGAGAGGGCTCACCTGGGGGGGGGGAAGGGGCGCTGGGGAGCAGGGTGCCAGGGAGGTCGGGGGCATCTCATCGCCCTGCGCCAAGGATGACAAATTGAGGGCAGGTTGGGGGGAGGCTGAATTAGTGGGCGGAGGTTGGGGTGCCACCAGGACTTTTTGCATCAGTGGGTCTAAATGGTAGCTCTTGCAATAACTGCAAGTGGGGGGGGGGATAATAGAACCGTAGAGTTGGAGGGGATCCCAAGGGAATCTCAACTGAAGCATCCATGACACAAGAACTGGGATTCTGAGGGGAGGGTGCTCAGTCCCCGCAGCAAAGGGCCTTTTGCACCAGTCATTCAGGTAGCATTCTAGATGGCAGCATGGGGAGGGACACTGGGGGTGAAAATTTGAGGTAGGGGCAAGGAAGAGGGCCTATGCCTATCATTCGAGGGGCCCTATCTTCTCCTCAAGCCCAATGATTGATGCATTGCTTGTTCCACTGGTTTCCTCACTACGACTACCTTTAGCAAAATCAGACTAGAGTTCTTAAGTTTTAGGAAAATAAGGACCAAACTACAGTGGTACCTCGGGTTAAGAACTTAATTCATTCTGGAAGTCCGTTCTTAACCTGAAACTGTTCTTAACCTGAAGCACCACTTTAGCTAATGGGGGCTCCTGCTGCCGCAGCCCGATTTCTGTTCTCATCCTGAAGCAAAGTTCTTAACCCGAGGTACTATTTCTGAGTTAGTGGAGTCTGTAACCTGAAGCGTCTGTAACCCGAGGTACCACTGTATGCATTACAGGCAAATAATAATTTTTTTAAAAAAGCATCATTGTTTATTTGTATGCCACCATTCCATAGTTACACCACGCTCCATTCAGATTGCAATGTCAAAAGAAAATGAAAGAAGGAAAATAAAAGCAACTCGATTAGTACACAATAACATTAAACAAATCCCAGGTGATTCATAATAAAGTCTATCAAGAAAGATACAGAATACCAAAACCAGCAAAAATTATGCATCTCCAGAATTAAACAATAACTCCTCAACAACCCTGAGAGCCTCTTGGCAGGTCCTGCGGGACTCACAGCCAAGGTGGTCTCTGACCCTCGGGAATCCCCTCAAACTCTACCATTCGAGGTTTCTAGGATTCTATGAAGTCATGACCACCGTCCTCTCCAGGTATTTGGGAAACTCTGAAGAGCTGCTTTCAAGGTCACGACTGATGCCAGGGGAACAGGAAGCCCCATGTCTCACATTTCATCAGAAATCGAAAGAGGGAGGAGGAGTCTTGAGTGTCCTCTTCAAACAAGATGGCGATCGAGAGGGACAGGAAGCCCGTGGTGCTTCTTGTCCCTCTCCCTCTCCTGACCCACCTGAAGATGGCTGGCCCTTGGGAGGAACAGGAGTCGGGCTACCTGGATCCTGCAGGGCTGGCAAGCTCTCTAGTCCTGTTCTCCCTGAAATAAAAAAACTAAGGTCTTATATATATAATAAGAAATGTTCATAACTGTATATGTAAACCACATGTCTGAAACCCCACAGAAAAAGTCCCGAAACCATTTTGTCCCTCCCAAATTGACCTCAAATATTTCTCTGCAAGGTCGAAGGAAAATGGAAATGCCTCCCCATTGTCTTTTCCTTCACAAATCCTGCCTTAAGGGCACATTTAAGATATGAATAAGGTGTGAGGCTGTGACCTGGCTCAGGAACTAAGTATTTATCATTACAAAAGACTGGCCAGGCTCCCCAGGCAATCCAATCAAGTGACCATTAACAGGTAACCTGCCAGACGAGATAAACAATGCACTCAGATTCCTGTTGTAGATTATCCTTTCTGTGATGTAGGTATGATGTTTCTGGGGGTGGTCTTGGACTCCAGGGTGGGCAATTAAAAATGTCTATATAAGGGAGGGCACACCTTTGTTCTGGGTCCTCCTCCTTTCCTGCGTGTGAAGGGGGCACCCTGTTGCAACAGATCAATAAAGATCAGGCTTACTAGCTGCTTTGCTTCTCCATATTCTCTGGTTGGCCTCTGTTCTTTTCTCCTGCCAATAGCGAACCCGCGTAAGGACTCTATACAGGCTCTTGTGTCCCCCATAAGGGAAAAAGGGCAGATTTTTGTTTACTACATCCCAATCACTGATCCCTCCTGAACTGAGGGCCCAGAGCCAGTGGCGTAGCGTGGGTTGTCAGCACCTGGGGCAAGGCAAGTAATTTGCACCCCCTAACCCGTGGATTTGCGCCCCCTAACCCTAACCCCCAGATGTTGTGCCCAGTGCGGCCGGCCCCCCCTGCACCCCCCACGCTACGCCACTGCCCAGAGCTGCTGTTCTTGGTGCTGGGGAATCAGCCCTATGTTGGCAAAGGGGTTTCCTCCTTCTGCATTCCTCTCTCCAGGGGCTTCTTGGACCCCACAGAACCATCGGCGTGGCTCTGGGCCTGGCTACACAGAGAGGGTGGGGACTCCAGTTGTGTGTGCAAGCAAGCAGGTCGGGGGGGGGGGAGGGAGGCAGCCCGCTCCCTCCCAGCTTTTCCAGATCTGCTTGCAGGATGATCTCAAGGTGTTTCCTGCCTCTCGGTGGTTATTGATAGCCGTACTCTGATTGGGTCACCAGTGGGGTGGGGGCCATTCTGTATAGACAGGGCCAGGGGGAGGGGCAACCCCAGATGGAGGCAGAGCAGGCTTCTTACACCTCCCCTGCCTGGAGGTCCTCCATTCTCTTAGACACCCCCACAAGCCCCCACAATTTGTATTCCTCAAGGGAGCCTGAATGCTGGCCCCTCCCCACAGGAACAAGCACAAATTCTCACAAGAAGGCATCTGTGATGTACAGTGGACACTCAGGTTGCGAACGTGATCCGTGCGGGATGCACGTTTGCATCCCGCAGCATTCGCAACCTGCGTCTGCACGTCTGCACACGTGTGGGTTCTGATTCAGCGCTTCTGCGCACGCGCGACTGATGAAACTCAGAAGTAACCTCTTCCGGTACTTCTGGGTTTCGGCAGTCTGCAACCTGAAAAAATGCAACCTGAAGCAGACGCAACATGAGGTATGACTATACTGAGCTTGGATCCTAGAACAATTTTGCAATACTTTCCATGGTAAAGCGCACCTTGGTTTTGGAGCGCCTTGGTTTTGGAATGGACTTGCGGAGCAGATTAAATTTGAGAACCAAGGTATCACTGTATCCTGAAGACAGCGCAGTCTCTGCTAACCCTCATTCCAAGGAAACCAAACTCTGGGCCAGGGTTGGGACCCCGGGCTCCTCTCCCTGCTTGGAGATTGGGGTGGCTCACCCCAACACGGAACCCAACCTTCCCCAGGAAGAATGTCCCGAATGGGAACACAGCGTGGGCACATGCTGCGGGGTGCAGGAGGGAGAACAGTGACAGGAGAGGCATCTCTGGCAGGTGCCTGGAGGTCTCAGGAGAAGAAGGGCTCAGGGCTGAGTGAGCGGGGTTGAGTTTAACCCCTTGGCCTCCTGCCTTCTTGCAGCTCACCACTCCATTCAGGTGCCCTCCTCCCTCCCTCCCATCGGCAACAGATCCTGCTCACGTTCCCACGCCTCAGAGCTCCTGCTAGGCCAGGCGAGAAATCGTTTCTCTCACTGCAAGTTTATTAACACTCTTCCCCTGGGGAAGCAGGGCTGGCAGCCCCCAGAAATGATTACAGTGGCTGGAGCTGACTGGGATGGGGGCAGAGAAGTCCAGTTGGAGCCCGGTGTGCCCTGGAACATAGGAATGTGGGCAACTGCCTTACGCAGAGTCAGACCTGTGGGAATGCTGTGGATAGCAGGAGAGGATATATTGATGGAATATTATCCTTCCTCACTCACGCTAGTGAGCTGGTAGCACAGCACGTCCCCTGTGTATCGCAGGAAGCTAGTTGAATCTCTTGAGTTAAGCAATCCAGTCTGGCTTGTCCAGATTGGATTGTTCCTGGTAAATTCCCCTTCATTCCCAATTAAAACCAGCAAAGACCCAACTCTTAAAAGTAATAAGAGGTTTACTTACATTCAGTTCACAGTATGATCCCAAAGGCAGGCTTTAGCTTCTAGTTACAGAAGAGAGTGTGGGTTCATCCCATATGGGAATGAGCCCATGTGCTGCTGGCTGGGAGCCAGCAGACAGCAAAAGCATCAAGAGGGAATAAAGCCAGGAGTAAGCATGGATTTCTGGGACGCAGGTGGTGCTGTGGGTTAAACCACAGAGCCTAGGACTTGCTGATCAGAAGGTCGGTGGTTCGAATCCCCGCGACAGGGTGAGCTCCCGTTGCTCGGTCCCTGCTCCTGCCCACCTAGCAGTTTGAAAGCACGTCAAAGTGCAAGTAGATAAATAGGTACCGCTCTGGCGGGAAGGTAAAAGGCGTTTCCGTGCGCTGCTCTGGTTCGCCAGAAGCGGCTTAGTCATGCTGGCCACATGACCTGGAAGCTGTGCGCCGGCTCCCTCGGCCAGTAAAGCGAGATGAGCGCCGCAACCCCAGAGTCGGCCACGACAGGACCTAATGGTCAGGGGTCCCTTTACCTTTTTAAGCATGGAGCAATAGTACCAAATAGTATGGGACACATCCTTACTAGAAAAATTAATCAATCAACTGAAACTGACATGGGGACAAATAGAAGAAGACGACTTCACCCCGGTATGGCTCCCCTTTATCACATGCACAGCCCAACAAGACAATGACAAAAATCCACCAACAGCATACAGATTATTATGGCTAACCTGATCCAAAACACGCACTCACACATGAAAACAAAGACCACCACAGCCAACCACAAATGAACAGCCACACCCCAGGCCAACCCCAACCTCTCTCACCACCAAAGGAACACAAGCGAACAGCAAAGAACCTGCACAAGCAACACTGACACCAAACCCCACATATAGTAAGTAAAATAGAAACATTGCCACCCGACCCCACCCCCACCCATCTCCCCCCCTTTCCCCCTTTTCTTCCTAAGGTCTCAACAAATGAAACCAATTTGTAAAAAAATGTTACATGGGGGAGGGGAATACGAAAGGGAGACATTGCACATACCTTTGTAAATCCAGAAAATCTTTAATGAAAATACCTTTTAAAAAGGAATAAAACGAAGAAGACGGGAAGATGGCTGCGTGACCAGCCCTTTCATGGGGTCTCCTGGGGTCACGTCCATCTACCTGGTCACAAGCAGGGGGAGGATGCTCCAGACCAGGTGTGACAGGAAGTCCTTCTGGCTGGAGCAACATCCCCCTCTGTGTCCACTCTGGGCAGACAGGAAGTGTTTTATTTGACTGCTTACGTGATGTTACATCCCACAAGACCATTGGTCCATTTTGCTCTGTGCTGTCGACACTGGCTGGTAGCAACGGCACTCCAGGATTTTAGGCGTGAAGGAGCCTCTCTGAGTCCTACCTGCAGATGCCAGTGAGGAGTGAAGCACCTGCAGTGCTCTGCCACTGAGCAACGGCCCTTGCCGTCTGCAGAAATAATGGGGGGGGGGCACAGGACTGCTCTTCTCCAACCCAGATCCCTGGATTCTTTCCTGCAGGCAGCTGTGATCTCCCCTGCTGTGCCATCTTCATAATTTAATTAAAGAGGATTGATATACTGCTCAATCATCAAGACCTCTAAGCAACCTCTATTTAAAAAAAATCTGATTAATAGGTGTAGTAGTAAAAGAGTGCCTCTGAGCATATGCAGAGTGTGTTTGCACCTGTTGCCTTCCTGCACACTGAGGCTGCTCTGGTGCGTTTTCCTGGAAATTCCCCGCGGCGCAGCTGATTTCTGCAGGCTCTGTTGCATGACCAGGGAAGGTAAGGACATCATCATGTAAGGCGACCCCTGGTGGATCAGGCCCATGGCCCATCTAGGCCAGCAACCCGTTCTCACCATGGCCAATCAGATGGCCCAAAAGGAAACCAGCAAGCAGGATTTCAGCACCAAGGCAGCCCTCTGTCTCCCTGCCTGTGGATTCCAGAGACTGGTGTTCGGAAGCATGAATTTATCCGTCCATGAATTCATCTCATCCTCTTTTTAATCACTTTTGTGTGCCTCCTCTGCAAGAGGTGTCTGGAAGGTGGCAACACGAGGAAGGGCCTTTTCTGTGGTGGCTCCCTGCTGGTGAGATGCTTCCCCAGAGAGGCCCACCTGGTGCCTTCTCTATGTATCTTTAGCCACCAAGCAAAAACCTTGCTCTATAACCAGACCTTTGGCTGATTAACGTTCTATGCCCTTTAAAATGTATTTATGAGAGGTGGGGGTTACTAGCTTGTTTTTGTTTTTATTACATATTTTGGGTTCTCATTACATATTTTTATGTTGTGAACTGCCCTGGGATCTTCAGATGAAGGGTGGTATAATAATAATAATAATAATAATAATAATAATAATAATAATAATAATAATAATAAAAGCCATCCGACTGGATGCCTGCACTGCCTCCTGTGTCAGTCATTGCCATAGTTTAGCAATGCACAAAGAGGAACTTTATTTTATTTGTCTCGAAGGTTCTCCCTCCGCCCAGGACCCTCTTCCTGTCTCTCCTCCTCCTCCTCCGCCTCCGCCTGCTGCTGGAGCTCATGAAATCTGCGCTCCGCACGGCCTCATTTATCTCTGCCTCTTTTCCCAGGGGCAGGAGGAGTTAATAACAATAAAAGTGGCCCCCTCTCGCTGTCTGCAGATTTACTGTTATTTAATCATGACCTTTTGTGGGGAGCCAAGGCCGGAAGGCACATCGGGGGTTAAGCATCAGGCGCCAAAGGTCAACATCTCCTTTCATCCTTCAAGTCCCACAAGGCGAGGGGGGGGGTAGCCGGAGGAGGGAAATAATCTGCGCCGTGAATCTATGCCCACTCCCGAGGGGGCAGACTCTGCCCAGGCAGAATGTCCTTGGTGCAAGCTTTATTCTCACACTCAAACGCTCAACTTTGTCTAAGAATGTGGCAGCCGCCTGATTCAAAGGAAAGGTGGATCCTTCTCCTCCAGAATCTGGTTCAGCTGCCTCTGGGCAGCCCACAAGCAGAGCACAAAAGCAACAAAGGGCATGGAATAAGAGAGTTGCAGAGTCGGAAGGGACCCAAGGGTCATCTAGTCCAACCCCCCGCAGCGCAGGAATAAGAACGAGAGGATTTCCTACAGAAACATCACTGCTTCCCTTTGTGGAGGCAGAAAGCAGAGCCATCCTGCCTGGCAGCCATCCAGGACGTTTCCGAGCACAATTCAAAGTGTTGGTGCTGAACTTTAAACCCTAAATGGCCTCAAAGGCCCAGTATCCCTGAAGGAGCTTCTCCACCCCCACTGCTCAGCCCGGACACTGAAGTCCAGCTCCGAGGGCCTTCTGGCGGTTCCCTCACTGCGAGAAGTGAGGCTACAGGGAACCAGGCAGAGGGCCTTCTCGGTGGTGGCGCCCGCCCTGTGGAACGCCCTCCCACCAGATGTCAAAGAGATAAACAACTGTCTGACATTTAGAAGACACCTGAAGGCAGCCCTGTTCAGGGAAGTTTTTAATGTTTAATGTTTCATTCTGTTTTTAATCTGTTGGGAGCCGCCCAGAGTGGCTGGGGAAACCCAGCCAGATGGGCAGGATATAAATATTATTATTATTATTATTATTATTATTATTATTATTATTATCATCATCATCATCGCCACCACCACCACCATTATTATTATTATTATTATTATTATTATTATTATTATTATATCCTTTCCTCTTGCATGAGTTTGTCTAATTCTCTTTTAAAGCCATTCAAGCTGGTGGCCATCCTGTGGGAGGGAGTTCCGTAGATTAACTACGCAAGAACCCCTTCCTTTTATGGAAACAGCCTCTGTTGCCTAATGCTTGACAAGCTGAGGAATGGATAGGGGGAGGAGGATGGAAATGCAGCCCCCTTGGTTCTCCTGGACCTCTCCGTGGTCGCGGCATGGCCTGATTATCTGGACTGGACTGGAGAGGCTCTATCTGGAGGAGGAGGTTCTCATCCTTTGTCCTTTGGCCTTTGAAGTACCTCAAGCCTCCATCTTGCTGGGGGGGCGGCTTGTTTTTAGCACCCACATGAAAGGGTCCCGTTTGTGCTGAGCAGGTGATGCTCCTCTTAGTTCCATCTACTGACTAATCCCAGGGAGGGGGCAGAATCTCTCTGGGGAGGTTGAGGCCAGTCCAGGATCCAGCAGCCAAGGCATGCTGGGGAAGGAGCGCCCCCTACAGACCCCACAGGGAAGGGGGCCAGACCTGAGTGTGTATTTTCACACACACACAGAGTTCTATTGTATTTCAGTGTCCTACAGCAACTTTAAAATGTTCAACGTTGGAAACCATCCCCTGAAAAAGCTTCAAATCCTGTAAGTTATAACCTGTTTATTATTGTATAATTAGATTATTGCTGATTTTATCTTTAAAGAGTTTTTTTTACTGATGATTTTATTGTTTTATTCTCTTTGCAAACTGCATTGATGTTTGTTTGTTTTCAGTCAAGTGGTGTGTAATATTTTTAATCAATTAATCAATTAATAATAAAATATTTATTTATAGCTGGACTTTTACCCCATCAGGGACTCATGGTGCTTTACGAATCTTCTTCTCCTCCTCCTCCTCCTCCTCCTCCTCCTCCTCCTCCTCCTCCTCCTCCTCCTCCTCTCTTCTTCTTCTTCTTCTTCTTCTTCTTCTTCTTCTTCTTCTTCTTCTTCTTCTCTGATCCCTCATAGCCGAGTAAGATTGTCTTCCACAAACACGGTTTTAACAATGATTCTGGATCCACACGTCCTTCCACAGTGGGGACATTGGTTTCCGGGTGGGAGTTGATCACGCTGTGTGGATTTGCCAAGCGTGTCTTCCTCTTAGCACTTTTCTCCCTTGCGTCCTGAGTTCGAGTGTCTTCAAAGCCCAGGACACCTTTGGTCAAGGCTGTTCTCCAACTGGAGCGCTCGCAGGCCAGTGTTTCCCAGTTGTCAGTGTTTATACTACATTTTTTTTAGATTTGCCTTGAGACAGTCTTTAAACCTCTTTTGTTGACCACCAGCATTACGCTTTCCATTTTTAAGTTCGGAATAGAGTACTTGCTTTGGAAGACGATCATCAGGCATCCAAACAACATGACCAGTCCAACGAAGTGGATGTTGAAGATTCATTGCTTCAACACTGGTGATCTTTGCTTCATCCAGTACACTGGCATTAGTTCACCTGTCTTCCCAAGTGATGTGTAAAAATTTTCGGAGACACCGTTGATGGCATCTTTCGAGGAGTTGGAGATGGTGTTTATAAGTGGTCCATGTTTCACAAGCAGACAGTAAGGTTGGTAGCACAATAGCTTTGTAAACAAGCATTTTGGTTTCCCTTCAAATGTCCGAATGTCCCAGTCCTCAAACACTCTGCACTTCAATCAGGAGAAAGCCGCACTCACAGAGCTCAGGCGATGCTGGATTTCGGCATCTATGTCGGCCCTTGTGGAAAGATAACTGCCCAGGTAGGAGAAGTGATTAACGTTTTCCAATGTTACACCACTGAGTTGGATTTGTGGCGCTGCAGAGGCGTTGTTTGGTGCTTGTTTGTGAAGCCCTTTGGTTTTTGGGATGTTGAGTGATAGGCCAAGCTTTTTGTAAGCTTCTGCAAAGATAATTAGGATGGTCTGGAGTCATCCTTTGAGTGTGCACACACTACGTTGTCATCAGCATACTGAAGCTCTATGACGGAAGCTCTAGGATGTAACCTTACTTTTGCTTTCAGCCTGCTCAGATTGAAGAGCTTTCCATCTGTTTGATATATAATAGGAACAGCTAAAAACACCGGGGGTGGGGGTGGGGTGTCATTAAAAAATAATCAAACTTTTATAGAATTAAAACTACATATAAATATAATAGATTTGCTAAAAGCATACAGATAATTGCAATAAAACACCATAATGCCAGCCCTTTAATTAAAAACAGCCAGTTGCAATAAGGCCTGATGGAATAAGAAGGGCATCACCGGCTGGTGGAAGGACAGCCAGGAGGGAGCCGGTCAAATTTCTCTAGGGAGGGATTTCCAAAATTTCTGGGAGGAGCCACCACTGAGAAGGCCCTCTCCTGCTTCCCCCACCAAGTGTGCCTGGGAGGGTGCCAGGACTGAGAAAAGGGCCTTCCCTGAAGATCTCAGAGCCTGGGCAGGTTCATATGAGGGAATATGGTCTTTCAGATAGCTTGGACCTCAGCTGTAATGTAAATACTGACCAAAAAATTTACAGAAACATTGTAGAGAACAGAGCAGTCTCTCTGTGCTACAGCATTTCCAAATGCTGTATCTTAATAGGGTCCCCAAAACTCACCAACATCCCCCCTCCATTCAGCTCTGGAGACCAGAGTGTCTGTGTCCCAGATCTCTTTTGCAGCGCCAAGTGCACAGCTGGTGCATAAGGAGCGTCTGTGGAACTCACTGTCACAGGAGGCAGCAACGGCCATTGACTTTGCTGGCTTTAGAAGAAGACTGGAGAAATTCATGGAGGGAAATAGGTAGGGCCGGATTGAGGTTTGATGCTGCCCTCAGCTTCTGAAGGTAACAGGGCCCTTTCTATGTCCAGCTGCCCTTTGTCAACAACAAATTGTTGCTGTTTTTGTGTTGAATATATGCTGTATGGTAATTTATGGACCTAATAGGCATCTTAAGCCATTTGCACATCACAAAATATGTATTTTATCAAAGTAATTGTAGAACTGAAATACAATTAAGAAGAAGTATATTAATAGTGAAATACAATTAAGAAGAAGTATATTAATGGTGAAAAAATTAATAAACTCTAACTTAAAAAGATTTTTTATATTTTAAGGAGCAGGCTAGCAGGTGGGGCCCATTACATACATCATAGGTAGGCAAACTAAGGCCTGGGGCCCAGATCTGGCCCAATCGCCTTCTAAATCCGGCCTATGGATAGTCCGGGAATCAGCGTGTTTTTACATGAGTAGAATGTGTCCTTTTATTTAAAACACATCTCTGGGTTATTTGTGGGGCATAGGAATTTGTTCATTCCCCCCCAAAAAAATATAGTCCAGCCCCCCACATGGTCTGAGGGACAGTGCACCGGCCCCCTGCTGGAAACGTTTGCTGACCCCTGACTTACATCACAGGAGCTGACACAACACAAAACACTGTTGCTATGTGTAGGTTTTATTTCATTTGTTTTTTATCTTATATTTTGGAAATGTCCATCCAGTTTTTTTCCTTTTCCGTTTTTCTGGGGCCCTGAGCTGTGGCTTGTTGAGCTTCTTCTGTGTAAATCCGGCCCTGGAAATGGGGCAATCGGTGGCTGCCAGCCAGGGTGGCTCTGCTCTGCCTGCGCAGTCGGAGGCAGTGAGGCTTTTTCATGCCGCAGTCCCTGCCCAGCACTCAGGGAAGAAGAGAATCCAGGGAAGGGACTGGGAGTGCCTGATCCAGCTTCTCCTGGTGCTAAATCAGGGAATCGCAGAATCGGACAGCTGCCAGGAAGAAATCCTCCTGCAGCTGCAGAGCTGAAGACCAGAAGCAGCTGCAAGTGGGAGCTCTCAGGTGGGTGCGGGCAGCTGCCCCGTGTGGTGAGAGGCGGAACTGCCGGCTAGAGCATCTTTTCATGGAAGGCCCTTTCCCATTCCTCCTGTGATGGCCTGGGACTCGGAGCCAGAGGAGTCTCAGTCCGCACCGGATCCTCTGCCTCAGGCGGCCTGATCCTGAAGAGTCCCAGTCTGCACAGGTTCCCCTGCAACAAGCACCAGCTGGGCCGAGTCCGGGGCCTGAGCCTGCCCTGGCTCCAGATGCGGGGATTCCCTCCTTGCCTCCAGCTGGGCCATCACCTACAGCTGCTCCACTACCAGTTGGGTCAGGGGAGGCTGAGGCGGCATCTGGGTCTAGTAACCCACCGACGTCTCCCGAGTTGCAGAGACTGAGGTCTGAGAGAAGGAGAGACCTGAGTACTCGCAGGAGGAGTGCTCACCTTCGGACGAGACAGGGAGGTGAGTCACCGGGGGATCAGGACCAGCCGTTACCCCATCAGAGATAAAAGGCTGCCGGACTCCGCCCCAGGTTGCGGGAGCAACGTTGCTGTTTGCCAGAACCTGCCTGTGATCCTGTGCCTGTCCTTGCCTGGTTTCCTGCCTTGGCCCTGTAGGACTGACTCCTCGCGGAACTCCTGGATTCGGGACTGGACCTGGACCGTGTTACTCAGGTTACCCCCAGGCCCAGCACACCTCCCCAGGCTAGTCCCTCTTGGGCAGGGTGGGCTGCAAAGGCGCTTCTTGCCTGAGCTTGCCTGGAGTGCTCCTGAGGGTGCTCTGGCCTTCCACCTGCTCCTGACCTCGCCCTTGGCTCTGACTAGTGGACACTTGCCACAGTGCCCTTGGCTTCCTTGACTTGGGCTCTCTCCTCCTTCCTTGGCTTTGACCTCCTGGCTCAGAGGCAACATGGAGCCTGAGGAGAGCCTGGCTGCTGGATCAGGCCCCAGGCCCATGCAGTCCACCATCCTGCCCCCGAAGGACCAGACAGATGCCTCAGGGGAGCCCACAAGCAGGACTGGAGAGGAACCGCATTTGCAACGCCTGCGATTCCCAACACCCAAAAAGAATGTCAGGAAAGCTCTGCTGAACCAGGGCAAAGGCCCATATTAAAATGATCCTTAAAAAGCAGTTAAAACAATAAAAAACTTTTAAAATAAAAGTAGTAGGAGAGACATCATCCATTGCTGCCACGTGGACGATGGAGTCAGTTTGTTTCCTGCAGCTCCAAAGGGTAAAACCCAAGCAGATGGATTCAAAGGACAAGAAAGCAGATTCTGAATAAAGCTCAGGAAGAACTTTCTGACACAACAGACTGTGGGATGTGGCCCATGAGAGGCAGTCAAGTACAACATTCCTTGTGATGCTAGAGAAGACATGCAAGGGAATGTTTGGTCCAGCCAGTCAAAACTTCCTGTTCCTCCTGGCTGGAGCATCCTTCCTTTGCAGGTGACTAAAGGTGGGCGTGACCTTACCTGTCCAGGTAACAAAAGGATGAGTCACTCAGCACACCTCCCTCTTTTTGACTTCCTTCTTCATTTGACCAGCTTTTGGCTAGGACTGCTCTGCTGGCTCTCAGCTAACAGAAGCAGTGGGATTATTCCCCCATATGGGGTAGATCCACATGTACATATTTGTAACTAAGTCTGCCTTCAGGAATCCAACTGTGGAATGATGTAAGTAAACTTTCTTTTTATTGCTTATGAATAAGACTGTGGTGTCTTTATTCTTTTAAGAGGGATTCAAGGGAACTTACCAGGAATGTACAGTTCAATCTGAGACAGAATTGTACAATAGTGAGAGGCTCACACGAGCCTGCAACCAGCTGTCTGCTGTATGCACTCTGCTAGCAAGTAAAGGAACTTGCTAGGACAAGTTAGGAAGCACATTAATAAACAATATATCCTCTCCTGCCATCCTGAACATTCCCACACAGACTCCTTTGGAAGATGGCGAACTCTCATTTGTTAGAGGTTTTAAATTAAGCAGCGTTTGGCTGGCCATCCGTCAGGGATGCTTCAGCTGAGATTCCTGCATTGGGCGAATTCCTGTGGTTCTTTGACTCTGAACCGAGGAGAGAAAGGCCATCTCTCCAGTTGGGCCAGGCTAGGCCACACCTGGGCAGTGAGCCTGTGCATAGTTTTTGATGGGTGCTGCGTCTGCCCCCCCCCCCCAGCAGCGACACCCCAACCTCTTCCTTTCCACAGGCCAGACTGCGGCAACCTGGGAGGTGTGCTGCCGGCCTGCGTCGGCCATCCCGGTGGGCCCAGGGCTGGCTCGGCAGGCCTGCTTGCTCTGCCACCCGCTTCCCCCTCTCGGGAGGAGCCAGCACCGCAGGGCCGGCGGGGAGCGCTGCCTTTCCAGAGGCGTCGCGTCTGGCGGGGAGCGGAGCCCCGAACGGAGCGTATTGATCCGGCTGTACGGCGGGTCAGCGATATCATTAACCCCAACGAGGCTGCTGGGGCGCGACACGCAGAGGTTAATTAAAAATAAAAGTTCAGCCAAATGCACCGGCCCGTCGCCCAGGCGGCTCGTGCCTGGCAGGGACGCGGGTGGGTGCGGACGTTGCGATTCACACCAGCCAGCGATGCCCCAGGGCGGTGGATCGATCCTGTCTCCCTCCCCGCCATCTCGCTGCTTGGATGAGCTGCCAGAGAGCGATGGGCTGGTCCCAGTCCTGGCACTGGGAAAGTCTGGCTGGCGGGAGACGTGGCTGCAAGGAGCGGCTGCAGCCGGGCCTGCTCTGCTCCCCGCGCGGAGGGAAGGCGCTCTGCACATGGCCAGAGGGCGGCTCCCCGAACATTTCTTCTCGGCCCCCCCCCGGGGTTGGGACTGTTTCCTCGTGAGGAAGCCCAGCCTTTCATAGAAGCAGGGCGGGTGAGTCTCTGTGGGGCTTTGGCATGAACCAAATCTCTGTCTTTCCTCTTTCTCTATGCCAGGCAAAGTTGTGCTTCCCCACAAGGGCCAGCGAGGCTTCTGGGCCGCCTTGCTTTTGCTGGTGGCTTTTAATCGCAGAATTGTAGAGTTGGAAGGGACCCCGAGGGTCATCTAGTCCAGCCCCCTGTAAGGCAGGAAGATGCACCTGTTTCGACTCTGCAACCTTGGCATTCTCAGCCCCACCCTCTAAACACCTGAGCTACCCAGGAACTTCATGTTGCCTCCTTGATTGGCCAGTCCTGCACTTTTCTTGCTCTTTGTGTTGGAGAAATGTACTTCAGCTGTTATTTTCATATGTGTGCAGCTTTGAATGCTATTTATTTATTTAAGATAAATATCTATTTGGCCTTTTTGTTTCATAGAACCGTAGAGCTGAGGTGGCTTCAGTTATTTACCTATAAGACCCGCCGCCCCCCACCGTAGACACAGGTAATCCCACCACCCACTTTGGGAACCTCTCAGCTAGATTGAGGCCAACCCATGGGCCTAGCCAGGGGGGCAGAGGGGGGCAGCTGCCCTCCCAAATCAATAGAAATACATCGCTAAGGTTCTTCCCTCCACAACAAAAGGCCTGCCCCCCTCTAACAAAAACGCTTGCTATGCCCATGATCCAGTTGTTTCCTTCCATGTCCCCCAGTTTGATTCTCTGAACATCTGGAGGGCCCAGGGCTGAGTCTTGGGAACTTGGGAGTGGGCTTGGGGCTCTGTACCTCCCTGCTAGCCCCCCCAACTCCTGTCCAGGCAAAATTACTCCCCCCCTCCTAGGAGATGTCCCTGCGTGCCCCTCCCCCTGTCGCTGATTGACAGGAGTGCTGTGAATTATTCATTGTGACGATATGAGTCTCTTTCCAAGGCATCCCGGGCAATTAGCTCCCCGGCTGGGAAGGAGCCTCTGCAATAAGGGGGGGGGGAATTGATTTAAGGGGTGCCTGAGGAATTGACTTGCTAGGGATGGGGCCTCCCCAGGTCGGGCTGCTCCTGAGCCGGGGGGGGGGGCCAGACAGGAGGCTTCCTACCCCAGGCCACTGGCACCCTCCACCCAGCATGCCAACAATGCCAGCCCCCTAGAGAACTGTGCAGAAATGCGGGTCTCCATAAAAGGCGGATCTACACGGATCCTCATGGATCCTCCACTTTTTAAAAAATAATTCCAACAAATGCAGTGTCAAATCACACCTAGAAGGCACGCCTACAAACTGGACTATAAAAAACGTGGATCCAACACTTTGCCGCGCTGCAGCACCACAAAAACATGGATCCAAGGCACGGATCCTCATGAATTCATATGATTTTTATATTGAAACAAAATGAAAACACCATGCTACTGTAGACCACATCTTAATCTGTAGGAGGAACCAAAGAAATCACGCATCCACTGTTTCGTGGTGCCGCAATGGCGCAAAAACATGGTTAAAAAACACGGATCCTCATGAATCCTAATGATTTCTGCACTAGATCAGCCCAAACTCACTGTCAGATTACACATCATGGCCAGGGGCACAGCATCCACCACAGAAATCACAGGTCCATGGCTTCCTGGCCATACCGTGGCCCAAAAACGTGGTTTTCAAGCACGGATCCTCATGGATCCTCACACTTTTTGCATTGGGCCAACCCAAAGTCACTGTCAAATCACACATCATAGCCAGGGGCACAGCATCCACCACAAAAATCACGGATCCACTCCTGCCTGGCCATACTGTGGCCCAAAAACGTGGTTCCGAAGCACAGATCCTAATGGATCCTCATTATTTTTGCACTATATCAGCCCAAAGTCACCATCAGATCAAACATCATGGCCAGGAGCACAGCATCCACCACAAAAAACTCGGATCCACGGCTTCCTGGCAACTCCATGGCCCAAAAACGTGGTTTTCAAGCACGGATCCTCATGGATCCTCACGCTTTTTGCATTGGGCCAACCCAAACTCACCGTCAAATCACACATCATTCCCAGGGGCACAGCCTGCACCACAAAAATCACGGATCCACGGTTATCTGGCCACTCCGTGGCCCAAAAACGTGGTTTTCAAGCACGGATCCTCATGGATCCTCACACTTTTTGCATTGGGCAAACCCAAAGTCACCGTCAAATCACACATCATGTCCAGGGGCACAGCATCCACCACAAAAATCACGGATCCATGGTTATCTGGCCACCCGTGGCCCAAAAACGTGGTTTTCAAGCACGGATCCTCATGGATCCTCACACTTTTTGCATTGGGCAAACCCAAAGTCACTGTCAAATCACACATCATGTCCAGGGGCACAGCATCCACCACAAAAATCACGGATCCATGGTTATCTGGCCACCCGTGGCCCAAAAACGTGGTTTTCAAGCACGGATCCTCATGGATCCTCACGCTTTTTGCATTGGGCAAACCCAAACTCACCGTCAAATCACACATCATGTCCAGGGGCACAGCATCCACCACAAAAATCACGGATCCATGGTTATCTGGCCACTCCGTGGCCCAAAAACGTGGTTTTCAAGCACGGATCCTCATGGATCCTCACGCTTTTTGCATTGGGCAAACCCAAACTCACCGTCAAATCACACATCATGTCCAGGGGCACAGCATCCACCACAAAAATCACGGATCCATGGTTATCTGGCCACTCCGTGGCCCAAAAACGTGGTTTTCAAGCACGGATCCTCATGGATCCTCACACTTTTTGCATTGGGCAAACCCAAACTCACCGTCAAATCACACATCATGTCCAGGGGCACAGCATCCACCACAAAAAACTGAGATCCACGGTTATCTGGCAGTGGCATGGCCCAAAAACGTGGTTTTCAAGCACGGATCCTCATGGATCCTCACGCTTTTTGCACTATATCAGCCCAAACTCACCGTCAAATCACACATCATTCCCAGTGGCACAACCTGCACCACAAAAATTACGGATCCTCGGCTTCCTGGCCACTCCATGGCTCAAAAACGTGGTTTTGAAGCACGGATCCTCATGGATCCTCACACTTTTTGCATTGGGCCAACCCAAACTCACCGTCAAATCACACATGATGTCCGGAGGCACAGCCTGCACCACAAAAAACACGGATCCACGGCTTCCTGGACACTCCATGGGCCAAAAACGTGGTTTTCAAGCACGGATCCTCATGGATCCTCACGCTTTTTGCACTAGATCAGCCCAAATTCACCGTCAAATCACACATCATGGCCAGGGGCACAGCTTACACCACAAAAAACTCAGATCCACGGCTTCCTGGACACTCCATGGCCCAAAAACGTGGTTTTCAAGCACGGATCCTCATGGATCCTCACGCTTTTTGCATTGGGCCAACCCAAACTCACCGTCAAATCACACATGATGTCCGGAGGCACAGCCTGCACCACAAAAAACACGGATCCACGGCTTCCTGGACACTCCATGGGCCAAAAACGTGGTTTTCAAGCACGGATCCTCATGGATCCTCACGCTTTTTGCACTAGATCAGCCCAAATTCACCGTCAAATCACACATCATGGCCAGGGGCACAGCTTACACAACAAAAAACTCAGATCCACGGCTTCCTGGACACTCCATGGCCCAAAAACGTGGTTTTCAAGCACGGATCCTCATGGATCCTCACGCTTTTTGCATTGGGCCAACCCAAACTCACCGTCAAATCACACATCATGTCCAGGGGCACAGCATCCACCACAAAAATCACGGATCCATGGTTATCTGGCCACTCCGTGGCCCAAAAACGTGGTTTTCAAGCACGGATCCTCATGGATCCTCACACTTTTTGCATTGGGCAAACCCAAACTCACCGTCAAATCACACATCATGTCCAGGGGCACAGCATCCACCACAAAAAACTGAGATCCACGGTTATCTGGCAGTGGCATGGCCCAAAAACGTGGTTTTCAAGCACGGATCCTCATGGATCCTCACGCTTTTTGCATTGGGCCAACCCAAACCCACTGTCAAATCACATATCATAGCCAGGGGCACAGCCTACACCACAAAAAACTCAGATCCACGCCTGCCAGGCCATACCGTGGCTCAAAAACGTGGTACCGAAGCATGGATCCTCATGATTTTTGCACAAGATCAGCCCAAAGTCATCATCAGATCAAACATCATGGCCATGGGCACAGCATCCACCACAAAAATCACGGCTTCCTGGCCATACCGTGGCCCAAAAACGTGGTTTTGAAGCATGGATCCTCATGCATCCTCATGATTTTTGCACAAGACCAGCCCAAAGTCACCATCAGATCAAACATCATGGCCGGGGGCACAGCATCCACCACAAGTATCACGGATCCACGGCTTCCTGGTCATACCACAGCCCAAAAACGTGGTTTTGAAGCACGGATCCTCACGGATCCTCACGCTTTTTCCATTGGGCCGACCCAAACCCACTGTCAAATCACATATCATAGCCAGGGGCACAGCCTACACCACAAAAAACTCGGATCCACGCCTGCCTGGCCATACCGTGGCCCAAAAATGTGGTTCCGAAGCATGGATCCTCATGGATCCTCATGATTTTTGCACAAGACCAGCCCAAAGTCACCATCAGATCAAACATCATGGCCGGGGGCACAGCATCCACCACAAGTATCACGGATCCATGGCTTCCTGGTCATACCGTGGCCCAAAAACGTGGTTTTGAAGCATGGATCCTCATGGATCCTCATGATTTTTGCACAAGATCAGCCCAAAGTCATCATCAGATCAAACATCATGGCCATGGGCACAGCATCCACCACAAAAATAACGGATCCACAGCTTCCTGGCCATACCGTGGCCCAAAAACGTGGTTTTGAAGCACGGATCCTCATGGATCCTCACACTTTTTCCATTGGGCCAACCCAAACCCACTGTCAAATCACATATCATAGCCAGGGGCACAGCCTACACCACAAAAATCATGGATCCACGGCTTCCTGGCCATACCGTGGCCCAAAAACGTGGTTCCGTACCACGGATCCTCATGGATCTTCATGCTTTTTGCATTGGGCCACCCCAAGCACACTGTCAAATCACACATCATAGCCAGGAGCACAGACTGCACCACAAAAATCATGGACCCATGACTTCCTGGTAAATCCATGGCCCGAAAACGTGGTTTTGAAGCACGGATCCTCATGGATCCTCACGCTTTTTGCATTGAGCTACCCAAAACTCACTGTCATGTCACACATCATGTCCATGGGCACAGCCTGCACCACAGAAAACTCAGATCCACGGTCATCTGGCAACGGCATGGCCCAAAAACGTGGTTTTGAAGCATGGATCCTCATGGATCCTCATTATTTTTGCACTAGATCAGCCCAAAGTCACCATCAGATCAAACATCATGGCCAGGGGCACAACATCCACCACAAAAAACACGGATCCACGGCTTCCTGGTCATACCACGGCCCAAAAACGTGGTTTTGAAGCATGGATCCTCATGGATCCTCACACTTTTCGTATTGGGCCAA
Organism: Podarcis filfolensis; assembly: GCF_964270895.1. Lineage (NCBI taxonomy): Eukaryota > Metazoa > Chordata > Lepidosauria > Squamata > Lacertidae > Podarcis > Podarcis filfolensis. The sequence continues at coordinate 77,509,394 of NC_139610.1, forward strand.
CCGAAACTCACTGTCAAATCACACAACATGTCCAGGGGCACAGCCTGCACCACAGACAACTCAGATCCATCGCTTCCTGGCAACACCATGGACCAAAAACGTGGTTTTGAAGCACGGATCCTCATGGATCCTCACGCTTTTTGCATTGGGCCAACCCAAACTCACCGTCAAATCACACATCATTCCCAGGGGCACAGCCTGCACTACAAAAAACTGAGATCCACGGCTTCCTGGCCACTCCATGGCCCAAAAACGTGGTTTTCAAGCACGCATCCTCATGGATCCTCATGCTTTTGGAGCATCTCCACGCCCATTGTTCTGCCCAGACACTGATGTCCAGCACCAAGGGCCTTTTGGTGGTTCCCTCACTGTGAGAAGCAAAGCGACAAGGAACCAGGCAGAGGGCCTTCTTGGTAGTGGCGCCTGCCCTGTGGAATGTCCTCCCATTAGATGTCAAAGAGATAAACAACTACCTGACATTTAGAAGACATCTGACGGCAGCCCTGTTTAGGGACGTTTTTAATGTGTGACTTTTTAATGTATTTTTATTTCATTTTTGGGGGGGGGAAGCCACCCAGAGTGGCTGGGGAAACCCAGCCAGATGGGCAGGGTACAAATATATTAGTAATAGTAGTAGTAGTACTTTGTAGGATTTGATAATCTTTATAGGTCTTTTAAATTTCTAATCTATCTATATATCTATCCCCTCTCCCTTTTCCCTTTCTGTACTTCCCTATCCTTATAAAATTGAATATATATATATATATTTAAAATTTACGGCTCCACAGTTTTCTTGGTCGCCCCATATTCATTACCCGACCACCTATGCTGCTCATGGCCAGATCACTTTGGGGCACTGCCATGCTGTAAAAAGATTCTCATGAAGCACAGATCCCCATGGATCCTTAGGTTTTTTATGTTTGGTGACCCTGAAATCACTATCAAATCACACATTATGTGTATGACCACAGAATGAACCACAAAAACCACAGAGCACAGCCAAGGAACAAACACCAAATTAAATACTTTAATCCTCGTGGATTGGCATGATTGTTAAATGGACTCCACCAAATTATATTGTAAGATCACACCAATGTCCATGGAATGACCGAAATGCAAACACTATCTGAAATGGTTCTGCATTAGCAAGAACATTGAATTAAAATGACATTCATATCCATAGCTTCCACTGTGAAGAACAGCACCTGGAAATTTTTGACGCTGCTAAACCTCAAGAATATCCAAGGCAGAGATTGTGATGATCTTACCTGTGAATGTAAATTATCAAACCAACTAGATGGAGACCACCAAAGTAACCATGAAAAACAATCACCTGTCTTGCGTCAATTCAGCTACAAATGGTTCTGGGACAAAAGTTGGTTGCTTTGCGGGGGTGGTAATTATAAATGGAGGTTTAACTGCAAGTTTTCTTGCCAACAGATTTTGTCAGTGCAAACTTTGAAATAGGAGGTTTCCAACGTGGTGCCCATGGGCATCATGGTGCCTGCTGACAGCTTTCCTGGAGTCCACCACGTGTTTTTAGAAAAAGAACAGGATTAGTGGTGAATTGTGCCCAGCATGACTTCAGATTGTTCATAGTACATTTGATTGACTGCAGGGACATATGAAGGGGCAGCGGGGTGATGGTGCCCCGGGGTGCCATGCTGGGGGGAGAGTGACAGTACGGTCGCTGTACCGGCTGCCGCTTGTGCGGCGTCCATGTGGGCTGCCGCTCTTGCGGCAACTGTACAGGCAGCCCCTCTCGCAGCGACCGTATGGGCCATATGGGCAGCTGCTCTCGCGGTGACTGTACAGGCTGCTGCTCGCGTAGCGTCCATACAGGCAGCCCCTCTCACGGCGGTCGTACAGGCTGTATGGGCAGCCGCTCTCCTGGCGACCATACGGGCTGCCACACGCACAGCAGCCATACAGGCTGCCATGCATGCACAGTCCGTACAGGACATTGTGTGCGCACCCATCAGCCAGGACTTGTTACCATATTATAGCTGCCACAAAGTCTATCAGCATGCCACCAGAACCAGGGAAGCCTTGCCAGTTGCAGCTCACGCAGTTGAAGTGAAATAAAAGACAGAAGAGTAGATCGGGAAGAAAGTTCCCCAGGCTGCAGGAAAAGATAACAGTAGCTCCAGCAGCTGACTCAGTGCAGGCTGCTGAGGGGTTTGACTCCTTAAGATCACCAACTGACTATGAGACACCTGGAAAGCACTCAGCCTCAGATGACCTCCACTCCAAAAAGTGGGAAAGAGGATTTAACAGTGACCAATATTGATTCTTTTGATAGCAGCCCCATATTCTCAACACAAAGTGAGAAGTGTTTGGACAAATCACTGATTTGTACATCAGTTTCCCCATGGCACAACTGTACCTTCCCCACACTCAGTCTACAAACCATGGGACTTGTGGGTTCAGTTGGCAACATCCGTGTGTATGACTATGACATAACCACACTGAAAGGATCAAACTGGATAAATGATCGCATAATAGATGCCTTTCTTGCCTCCAGGGTGATCATGGCCAAAGAGCTAGGTCATGATGGAACAATTTTCCCACTTACCATACTTGCCACTTCATGCAGATATGTCAAAGATTGCCAGTGTAAGGTCTGAAGAACTGTTTGAGATTTGGAGTGCTACAGAAAGATGTTTTGATTATTCCAGTAAATGACAGAGAAGTCCACTGGATACTGATAGTAATCATTTTTAAAAGGAAGACCATGTTCTATCTAGATTCCAAACATGGATTGAACCACTCTGTGATTGATGCAATAACATCCAATTACAGTTCATACAAAAGGATATGGCTGCCATTAGACCCTGGATTGCAAAAGAAATAATACAGTACTGTGGGGAAACCTTTTTTTAAAAAAAGTAATATTTATTAATAATTTAAAAATTACAAAAAAAAAGAAAAAAGAGAACAACTACAGTACATGAAAAGAGAAAAAAAGAGAGAAAAACGCAAAAACATAAAAACCAATACAACAATACGGCAAAAAAGGAAATAAAACAAAAAACACAAATCCCGGGTTACATATCTCCAACTTCCATTTGCTTGTTTCATTGACCTCCTCACACCTCCCTTTTTGTATTCTAGTTTAGTTAATTATTTCAGCAAATTCTTTCCATCTTTCTCAATTTTTGTTAAATAATTTATCTTATCAATTTAACCTATTATTTAACTCAACAGATCCTTTCCATCTTTCCCCATATTCTGTTATTCAAATTACCTTAATTTATTTAACCTTGTCTTACCATAAAACGCCTTAAGGCTTAAAACCTAATGCTCAGTTATCCATAACTCCTGATATATTCTGCTAGAGTCATATAGTTTCCTTCCAACATTTTCCCTAATATTCATTCATTTTAGGCTAATTCCCCCAATAAAAAGTTTTCTTTATAAATTTTCTTCCAATCTTCATCCAGCGTCTCTTCTTCCTGGTCCCGGGTCGTGTCAGTCCTTACTGTCCATTCCATCTAGTCCATCAACCTGGAAGTCTTATGTCCGAGGCTCTTAAGTCTCTTCCATGCCCCTTCTGCAAATCTTCTTCTTTTTGTTTATACTTGCCCTTTTCCTTGTCGATTGTTGGTCTCTTTCTTAATTTCTTCCCTTTCTCATTGGGGAGCAGATCTCTGGGGGATTCAAATCCAAAATTGTCTCCATCTCCCTTCATCATAGCCGCCCATTCCCCACAGTTCCACTCTCCACAGTCATCAGTGTACTCCAAAAGATATTTAAAAGCATATTTCAAAGTCTCTCCAAAGTTAAGAACCTCCTCAGCTCCAGACTCCCCCTGGCCCACTCCAACTTCAATCTTCAATGACAGCGGTTTATGCTCCTGTAGGGCCTCGGGTCTCTCCATTTGTAATGTTTGAGATGCGGCCACATCCTCCTCCATTATCTTCTGCACTTGCCCAGTCAATACAGGTTCATAGGTTGGTCCTTGAATGGTTTCTGTCTCAATATTCCCTGCTTGTCCACAGTTATTAACCACAACAGTCACCAAGTCCATTTTCTCATTCATCAAATCCATCTTTTCATGCATCTGTTCCAGCAAGGCATTTGTCTTGCATAAAGCAAGCACCCAAACTTCCTTCCTGCTCATACTTAATCAAGGTCAAACAAGTCTGGTCCCACGATCTTAATCTGACAGTTGTTGAGTCCTCAAGTAGACTGTAGCAACAATTTAAGAGGTTCCCTCTAGAGGAAGCAATTTCTATTTGTATCCATTTCTTTAAGGATAGTCCAGCAAAGGAAAATTACTTTCATTTTTCAGATACTTTGTTTCATTAGAATGCAAAAGGCAACATTGGAATCAATTTATTTCTCTTCTTTAGTTATCTGTCAAAATATTCCATTCACAGTCAATGAACCTCTCCGATTATTTCTGTCTCTGACACCCCGTTCCTGTGGGAAAACCTATTTCGAAAGACAAGACAAATATTTTCAAGTGGAAATTGACGCTGTTCCTCCCAAAGAGACAAATCTTGAATGAGAGTTACATTACTGTGTCTCGATCATGCCCTGAGGGATGGAAGGATACACTAACCTATTGCTCAGATATTTTACCTTCCTTGTTCGAAGGCTGCTGGTCACTATGTTTCTTGAAGGAAGGGTGCAGGAGGCCCAGTGGTGACCTAACTATGGTTTACTGTGAAGGAAACTGCAAGGACTGGTACCACTGCTTTCGCATAGGCATTGATTCAAAAGATCTTCCAGAGGTTTTCGTGTGTCCAGACTGTCAATCCACTGTGGCCAAATAGATTTTGAAACTGCGAACTGTCATATTCCACAGGTTGGTATAATACAGCAAAATCCAAACATATAGTTTTCATCATCATGGCAGGGATGGTCCTTTTCCATAGAATTCTTATTTATGGAGTTAGTTTTTATATCCTGCTTTTCTCTACTTGAAGAAGTCTCAAAGTGGCTAAAAATCTCCTTTCCCTTCCACCCGCACAACAGACACCTTGTGAGGTAGGTGGGGCTGAGAGAGTTCAGAGAGAAGTGTGACTGGCCCAAGGTCACCCAGCAGCTGTATGTGGAGGAACAGGGAAGCGAACCCAGCTCACTAGATTAGAGTCCACCCCTCTTAACCACTACACCACAGAAACGTATCTCTTAAAACTCTGGAGCAAGCTGTTCAGTTCAGCCTCGTAGTGATACTGATTTGTGGAGGGAAGGTTGGTGATGAGCAAGATCTGTTCCCATTTCCCAACACAGAGACCATAGAGCAGTTTCTTTTGGGGACTGATCCTGCAGAGTGTTTCTGTTCAGAATTTCTGTGGCAGAAATTGGCTAAGTGCCTTTATAAACATTCAGCTTCTCAAATCGAACCCCATCATGAATCTTTCAGGTGTAGCTGTTGGAGGTGGAGGGCAGAGAAGGTGCTAATCCTTACCTCCCTCCTCCCAGCCCCATGATCCGTTGCCCAATGGGCTGAATTTCAGGGCTTTTGCATGTAAAGGGCAAGCTTGTTCTTTACTTGTTTAGATCTTTAAACTTGGGAACAGATATTTGGCTCCATGACCACAATGACCAAAAGGGTCAGCTTCTAGAGGACTGTAAAGATCATGATTGTACTTCCCCTACCCTCAGCCCTAACTCCGTTGAGTATTTTTTGTTATGAGACTGAGTGTTTGGGGCTGATGCCGTAGCATTCTTGTCTGGGGGCTTGATGGAAAAACAGAAAAGTGACCCTCACCTAACTCTCCAATGCCCTTCAACAAGAATGCTGTAGGAAATATTGCTAAGCCCAAAGGGAGGCAATAATTTGCTTCAGCTCACCTTGTTAATGGCAGAGCAAAAGCTATGAGTGTGTCATTCTCAATCAGTCTACTTTCAGGACTGATTTTAGAACCCTCTTATATCAGGCCACATGGTCACTGGAGGTGGCCCCATCATGCAAACATGACTATCCACACAGGGACCATCTATTTTTGTTTTTTTCTGATACTGGATTTTAAGTTACAGATACATCTTTTAAAACAGCTGTCACACTGTATTCCACTTGCCTTCCAAAGGAACACGTGGCTCTCCCCACATAGCGGGTTAGGTTGAGACTGCTGATCCAAAGTGATCAGTAATTTTTACGGTAATTACAATCCTGCTTTCCCTTGTACCAGCTTACCTTGACTTTGGTAAGGCCTTTGAAAAGGTCCCCCATGATATTATTGCAAAACAACTAGTAAAATGTGGGCCAGACAAAGCTACTGTTAGGTGGATTTGTAATTGGTTGACGGGCTGAACCCAAAGATTGCTCATCAGTGGCTCACCTTCATCCTGGAAACCCCATCCTGGGGTTCCACAAGGTTCTGTCCTGGGCCTGGTGCTATTCAATATTTTTATAAATGATTTGGATGATGGAATAGAGGGCGTGCTAATCAAATTTGCAAATGACTGCAAACTGAGAGGAGTTGCTAATACACCAGAGGACAGGGTCAGAATTCAAAATGACCTGAATAGCCTAGAGAGCTGGGCCAAAACCAACAATATGGAGTTCAATAGGGAGAAATGTAAGGTACTACACCTGGATAGAAAAAATGAAATGCACAGGTGGGGGACACTTGGCTTGACAACAGTACCAGTGAAAGGGATCTGGGAGTCTTAGTCGATCACAAGCTGAATATGAGTCAACAGTGTGATGTGGCAGCTAAGAACGCCAATGCAATTCTGGGCTGCATCAATAGGAGTATAGTGTCTAGATCAAGTGAAGGAATGCTACCACACTATTCTGGTTGGTCAGACCACACCTGAAATACTGTGTCCAGTTGAAGAAGGATATTGTCAAGCTGGAACATGTCCAGAGGAGGGTGACCAAAATGTAAAAGGTCTGGAATCCAAGCCCTATGAGGAGAGAATTAGGGAGCTGGATTTGTTTAATCTAGAGAAGAGAAGATTAAGGAGTGACATGATAGCCATGTTTAAATATTTGAAGGGATGTCATGTTGAAGAGGGAGCAAGCTTGTTTTCTGCTGTTCTAGAGACTAGGATGCAGAATAATGGATTCAAACTATGGGAAAAGAGATTCCACCTGGGCGCGGTAATCCAGTCAGGGAAAAAGGGAGGCATACTATGTTTAGGGCACTGTTTCCAGCCCCTTCCCCTTTTCGGGGTGAGCATAGTGGATCCTAAAAGGGGCTGCTCAGTCATGGATACAGCTGCTGAGCTGCTCAACTGCCTCATTCCTTGAGTCAGAACGACTGAACGCCCATGTGTCGGTTCATGACTAGGGGCTTCACATTCCTGCCCCCGTAGCCATTTAGTGATCGCCATGGGGGGAGGGTTTGGGGGGGTTGGGTTGGGTTTTTGGAAGATGCCTGTGCGTGAATTTGTTTTATGTGTGTAGATCAGTGTACACTGACCAACACACAGTCTTCGCAGTAGGGCTCTGTTCTGATGGCATGAGTAGTCACGACGAACTGGTGGATCCTATCTGCTGCAGCCTTCATCTGCCTTCACAGCCATTGTAACACACTGCTTGTTATCACCCGTCTGTTCTGCCGTTGAGGACTTCTTGGATCATTCTTTGTGTAGCTTCTTCCCTGTTATGTACTAAGCTTGGATCCTAGAACAATAGGCAAGCAGGATCCTAGAATGCAAGAACTGATTGGCTTGCAGGAAAAGACCAATCAGGCTCCAGGAGGGAAGCAGAATCAGCCAGTCAGACGGGACTCATTGTGTAAATAATGTATATAAAAGCCTGAGGTTTTGGGGAAAATTCAGTCACTGTTTTACAAGCTGCAATAAAGAGCATGAAATCACTACAGGACTCTGAGCGTATTTAATTTTCTTTGACCTTACCACCTTGGGTGACCCTGCTGGGAGTACGAGATTCCCAACGGCTTCGCTCACAAGGGTCATAGGAATGTGCAAGCCCACTCACCATGACAAGTGAGAGAACTGAGATAGATTGCACTGAGCCCTGGTCTCATTAGACAAAGTGTTCCACCAAAAAGGCTCTGGCTCTGGTTGAGGACAGCTGGATATGTTTTGGGCCAGGGACCACCAGTAGGTTGTTGTTAGATGAGCGTCACACTCATGGGGGTGTATTGGAAGATAATTCCCACAGATAAGAAAGGTCACAGACTGTTTAGGGCTTTAAAGATTAGCACCAAAACATTGAACCTGATTTGATACTCCACCTGGAGCCAATCCAGCTGATGAACAACCAACTGAATGTGGGCTCTCCACAAAGTCCAAGTAAGAACTCATGCATCTGCATTTTAGACCATTTGGAGTTTCTGGAGCAGTCTCAAGGGTAGCCCTGCATCTCTCTCTCTCTCTCTCTCTCTCTCTCTCTCTCTCTCTCTCTCACACACACACACACACACACACACACACACTCTCTATCACATTTATACCCTGCACTCCCCGGCTCAGGTGTACAGCAAGTTAAAGTAGTCTAGTAGAGTGGTGCCTCGCAAGATGAAATTAATTTGTTCTGCGAGTTTTGTCGTCTTGCGATGTTTTTCGTCTTGCGAAGCACGGTGTCGGAAAAGTTTTGGAAAAGCTTCAAAAATCACCAAAGTCTTCAAAAACCTCAAAAAAGGCTACCACACAGCATGCTACGAGTTGCTCCTTGAAGTCAAGTCGCAACTGTATTAATGGTGTAAGAAAAAGGAAACAAACTTGCAAGACGTTTCCGTCTTGCGAAGCAAGCCCATAGGGAAAATTGTCTTGCGAAGCAGCTCAAAAAACCAAAAACCCTTTCGTCTTCCGAGTTTTCCGTCTTGCGAGGCATTCGTCTTGCGAGGTACCACTGTATGCAGGTGACTACTGCATAGATCACCATGGCTAGGTTGGAAAGGGACAGGTACGGTACCGATTGCCTAATCTGACATAGATTCAAAAATTCCAGTTTGGCTACATTTGTGACCAATGCCTCCACAGAGACAGAAGCATCCAGGATCACACAGGGACTCCTGATGGCAGCTACAGGTGACTATTGCGCCCCATGAAGAGCTGGGAGCTGGCAAACCAAACTGAAATTATTCTGGCCCAGCCATTGGACGCCCATCTTTAAAGGATAGAGATTCAGCCGACTACGTTTCCTCCATCCCAGCACACCCACCTAAAAATTGGCCAATATATCCAGGGTAGCATCTGGCCAGGGCCATGAAGCAGTAGATCCATGATGTTTGTGGTCAGATCTGTGGTTATGTACAAGATATGTGCACAAAGGGTGAATTTGGGATTCCCCAATGCAAAAAGTGTGATGATCCATGAGGATCCGTGCTTCAAAACCATGTTTTTGAGCCATGGAGTGGCCAGGAAGCCATGGATCCGTGATTTTTGTGGTGCAGGCTGTGCCCCTGGCCATGATGTGTGATTTGATGGTGAGTTTGGGCTGATCTAGTGCAAAAAGCGTGAGGATCCATGAGGATCCGTGCTTCAAAACCACCTTTTTTGGTCCACGATACGGCCAGGAAGCCGTGGATCCGAGTTTTTTGTGGTGCAGGTTGTGCCACTGGGAATGATGTGTGATTTGACAGTGGGTTTGGGTTGGCCCAATGCAAAAATCATGAGGATCCATGAGGATCCGTGCTTCAAAACCACGTTTTTGGGCCACGGTATGGCCAGGAAGCCGTGGATCCGTGATTTTTGTGGTGGATGCTGTGCCCATGGCCATGATGTTTGATCTGATGATGACTTTGGGCTGATCTTGTGCAAAAATCATGAGGATCCATGAGGATCCATGCTTCAAAACCACGTTTTTGGGCCACGGTATGGCCAGGAAGCCATGGATCTGTGATACTTGTGGTGGATGCTGTGCCCCCGGCCATGATGTTTGATCTGATGGTGACTTTGGGCTGGTCTTGTGCAAAAATCATGAGGATCCATGAGGATCCATGCTTCGGAACCACATTTTTGGGCCACGGTATGGCCAGGCAGGCGTGGATCCGAGTTTTTTGTGGTGTAGGCTGTGCCCCTGGCTATGATATGTGATTTGACAGTGGGTTTGGGTTGGCCCAATGGAAAAAGCGTGAGGATCCATGAGGATCCGTGCTTCAAAACCACGTTTTTGGGCCACGGTATGGCCAGGAAGCCATGGATCTGTGATTTTTGTGGTGGATGCTGTGCCCCTGGCCATGATGATTGATCTGATGGTGACTTTGGGCTGGTCTTGTGCAAAAATCATGAGGATCCATGAGGATCCATACTTCAAAACCACTTTTTGGGCCACGGTATGGCCAGGAAGCCGTGATTTTTGTGGTGGATGCTGTGCCCATGGCCATGATGTTTGATCTGATGATGACTTTGGGCTGATCTTGTGCAAAAATCATGAGGATCCATGAGGATCCATGCTTCGGTACCACGTTTTTGAGCCACGGTATGGCCCGGCAGGCGTGGATCCGAGTTTTTTGTGGTGTAGGCTGTGCCCCTGGCTATGATATGTGATTTGACAGTGGGTTTGGGTTGGCCCAATGCAAAAAGCGTGAGGATCCATGAGGATCCGTGCTTGAAAACCACGTTTTTGGGCCATGGAGTGTCCAGGAAGCCGTGGATCTCAGTTTTTTGTGGTGCAGGCTGTGCCCCTGGCCATGATGTGTGATTTGACGGTGAATTTGGGCTGATCTAGTGCAAAAAGTGTGAGGATCCATGAGGATCCGTGCTCGAAAACCACGTTTTTGGCCCATGGAGTGTCCAGGAAGCCGTGGATCCGTGTTTTTTGTGGTGCAGGCTGTGCCTCCGGACATCATGTGTAATTTGACGGTGAGTTTGGGTTGGCCCAATGAAAAAAGTGTGAGGATCCATGAGGATCCGTGCTTCAAAACCACGTTTTTGGGCCACGGTATGGCCAGGAAGCCGTGGATCCGTGATTTTTGTGGTGGATGCTGTGCCCCTGGCCATGATGTTTGATCTGATGGTGACTTTGGGCTGGTCTTGTGCAAAAAGCGTGAGGATCCATGAGGATCCGTGCTTCAAAACCATGTTTTTGGGCCACGGTATGGCCAGGAAGCCGTGGATCCGAGTTTTTTGTGGTGGATGCTGTGCCCCTGGCTATGATATGTGATTTAACGGTGCGTTTTGGTTGGCCCAATGCGAAAAGTGTGAGGATCCGTGAGGATCCGTGCTTCAAAACCACGTTTTTGGGCTGTGGTATGACCAGGAAGCCATGGATCCGTGATTTTTGTGGTGCAGGCTGTGCCCCTGGACATGATGTGTGATTTGATGGTGAGTTAGGGGTGGCCCAATGCAAAAAGCGTGAGGATCCGTGAGGATCCGTGCTTTGAAACCACGTTTTTGGGCCACGGTGTGGCCAGGAAGCCGTGGATCTCAGTTTTTTGTGGTGCAGGCTGTGCCCCTGGCCATGATGTGTGATTTGACTGTGATTTAGATATGGCCTAATACAAAAAGCATGAGGATCCATGAGGATCCGTGCTTCAAAACCACGTTTTTGGGCCATGGTGTGGCCAGGATGCTGTGGATCCGTGATTTTCATGGTGCCGGCTGTGCCCCTGGACATGATGTGTGATTTAACGGTGCGTTTTGGTTGGCCCAATGCGAAAAGTGTGAGGATCCATGAGGATCCGTGCTTTGAAACCACGTTTTTGGGCCACGGTGTGGCCAGGAAGCCGTGGATCTCAGTTTTTTGTGGTGCAGGCTGTGCCCCTGGCCATGATGTGTGATTTAACGGTGCGTTTTGGTTGGCCCAATGCAAAAAGTGTGAGGATCCGTGAGGATCCGTGCTTCAAAACCACGTTTTTGGGCTGTGGTATGACCAGGAAGCCGTGGATCCGTGATTTTTGTGGTGGATGCTGTGCCCCTGGCCATGCTGTTTGATCTGATGATGACTTTGGGCTGATCTTGTGCAAAAATCATGAGGATCCATGAGGATCCGTGGTTCGGAACCACGTTTTTGGGCCACGGTATGACCAGGAAGCCGTGGATCCGTGATTTTCATGGTGCAGGCTGTGCCCCTGGCTATGACGTGTGATCTGACGGTGAGTTTGGGTTCGCCCAATGCGAAAAGCATGAGGATCCGTGAGGATCCGTGCTTCAAAACCACGTTTTTGGGCCACGGAGTGGCCAAGAAGCCATGGATCCGTGATTTTCATGGTGCCGGCTGTGCCCCTGGACATGATGTGTGATTTAACGATGCGTTTTGGTTGGCCCAATGCGAAAAGTGTGAGGATCCATGAGGATCCGTGCTTTGAAACCACGTTTTTGGGCTGTGGTATGACCAGGAAGCCGTGGATCCGTGATTTTTGTGGTGGATGCTATGCCCCTGGCCATGATGTTTGATCTGATGGTGACTTTGAGCTGGTCTTGTGCAAAAATCATGAGGATCCATGAGGATCCGTGTTTTTTAACCATGTTTTTGCGCCCCTGCGGCCCCACGAAATAGTGGATGCATGATTTTTTTGATGCTGTCTACAGAGTAAGACATGGTCTACAGTATCATGGTGGTTTTATTTAATTTGAATGAAAAAATCATATGAATTCACGAGGATCCGTCTAGATCCGCCTTTTACCTTTTTCCCAGAAATGCCTCTGCCCAGGGCCGTCTTACCCATAGGCGCTAGGAGTGCGAGGCCCCTAGGTGCCGGCCTCTCAGGGGCGCCAGGCCGAGAGTCCGGGGCCCGAGAGTTGAGTCCGGGGAAGAGCCCGTCTGTTGGTGGGAGTCCACGGTGGGCTCTTCTGCGCTGTGACTTCGGGGGCAACCAAGCCAGTGCGATGCTGAGGCGTCTGGCCAGCTCTGCCCACCTGCGTGGCTGGGACTGGGCAACCGGCGGATCTTTGCACCCCAGTGCCGCATATGCTTAAGCCAGCCCTGCCCACTGGGAGGGGGGCAAAGTGGGGCTGTTGACCATTCACAGGCTATGAGGAAGCCCCTAAATGGTGGCATGTCAACTGGCAGGGACAGAACCCCCTGACCTCCATTGCAGGAGAAGCCCTTTCCTTTACTTCCTCTTCCTTGGTTTCTGGAAGACCTTTTGGCAAACCATGAAACGGTTTCCTGCTCCCCCCCAGGGAAGAAGGGGCGAGCGAAGATCTACAGCAGGAACAAGCAGGGAATAAAGATCGACTCTGGGATCTTCTGCCCCTGTGATCCCTGCTCTGCTTCCACAGTTGGAGGCAGCAATGCTTCTGAGTGCCAGTGGCAGGAAGTCACAGGAGGGGAGAGTTGCTCTTGTGTTCGAATGCTGCTTTTGGGTTTCCCATGGGGGCATCTGGTTGTCCACTGTGAGAACAGAATACTGGACTAGATGAGCCATTGGGAAGATACAGCGCCACCAATCTGACTCAATGGTGTAAAGTTGGAAAATGTCAATGACTTCTCCTACCTGGGCAGTTATCTTTCCACAAGGGCCGACATTGATGCCAAAATCCAGCATCGGCTGAGCTCTGTGAGTGCTGCTTTCTCCAGAATGAAGTGCAGAGTGTTTGAGGACTGGGACATTTGCAGGGAAACCAAAATGCTTGTTTACAAAGCTATTGTACTACCATGCCTACTGTATGCTTGTGAAACGTGGACCACTTATAAATGCCATCTCAAGCTCCTCAAAAGATTCCATCAACGGTGTTTCCGAAAAAATTTATACATCACCTGGGAAGACAGGTGATCTAATACCAGTGTACTGGAAGAAGCAAAGATCAGTGTTGAAGCAATGATTCTTCAACATCAACTTCGTTGGACTGGTCATGTTGTTGGGATGCCTGATGATCGTCTTCCAAAGCAACTGCTCTATTCCAAACTTAAATATGGAAAGTGTAATGCTGGTGGTCAACAAAAGAGGTTTAAAGACTCTCTCAAGGCATATCTGAAGACACTGTAACTCAGATCGAAGGGGAGAAACATGTTAAGAGAAAGGCACGCTTGGCAAAGCCTCACCATGATCTACTCCCATCCAGAAACCTCTGTCCCCACTGTGGAAGGACGTGTGGATCCAGAATTGGCCTCCACAGTCACTTACGGACTCACTGTTAAGACCGTGCTCATGGAAGAACATCTTACTCAGCTACGAGGGATCACCAGAGAAGAAGACAGCAGGCTCTTCTCATGTTCTTATGTCCATACTACTCCAGGGCCCAAAATGTTGATTCCACCAGTACCAGGAAAGGGGTGCATTATCTGAGTCCCAGGTGGAATGGGGGATGCAGGAGGGCTGCACCGAGTCCTAGCAGTTGGGCCCTCTCTGCCTCAGTCGCCCCACTCCCTCCCCAGAAGTGGGAGAGGAGCCAGCAAGGATGCAGACAGACTTCCCCTGCCAAGAATAGCTTCCTCCGCCAGATCTCTGCTTCCTTCTCCGCCTCTGGCCCAGCCAGGCCCAGACAGAACTGCTGAGTTAGCCTCTTGCCTCCAGCCGGAATCGCAGCCCAGCCCCTGGGAGGAAGCGGCCGGCTGGAGCCCCTGTCCTCTTCTGCCTTCCTCCTCCTCCTCCTCCTGGGCTGGCAAGTCGCTGCCATGTGCAAAAGTGGCAACTCGCGTCAAAAGGCAGCTGTGGTTTGGCCCAAGCAGCGATTTGGCCACATGCACCCATGCAGACGGTATTGCGGGTCTCTGAACTTCAAAGTACAGAGATAAGAGCGTAAGAAGGGGCTGCTGGGTCAGGCCAAAGGGGGCCAGTCTAGCCCAGCATCCTGTTCTCACAGGGGCCAAGCAGATGCTCCTTCTGGGAAACCTGGAAGCAGGAGTCAAGCACAACCACAACCATAACATGTTGTTGTTATTATTATTTATACCCCGCCCATCTGGCTGGGTTTCCCCAGCCCCTCTGGGAGGCTCCCCACAGAATATCAAAAGCACGATAAAACATCAAACATTAAAAACTTCCCTAAACAGGGCTGCCTTCTAAAAGCCGGATAGTTGTTTATTTCCTTGACATCTGGTGGGAGGGCGTTCCACAGGGTGGGCATCACCACCGAGAAGGCCCTCTGCCTGGTTCCCTGTAACTTGGCTTCTTGCATCATGGGAACTGCCAGAAGGCCCTCGGCGCTGGACCTCAGCGTCCGGGCAGAACGATGGGGGTGGAGACGCTCCTTCAGGTCTACTGGGCCGAGGCCATTTGGGGCTTTCAAGGTCATCACCAACACTTTGAATTGTGCTCGGAAATGTAAAATGTAAAGGGTAAAGGGACCCCTGACCATTAGATCCAGTCGTGGCCGACTCTGGGGTTGCGGCACTCAACTCGTTTTATTGGCCGAGGGAGCCGGCGTACAGCTTCCAGGTCATGTGGCCAGCAGGACTAAGCCGCCTCTGGCGAACCAGAGCAGCGCACGGAAACGCTGTTTACCTTTCTGCTGGAGCGGTACCTATTTATCTACTTGCACTTGCTTTCGAACTGCTAGGTGGGCAGGAGCAGGGACAGAGCAACGGGAGCTCTGTCGCGGGGATTCGAACCGCCAACCTTCTGATCGGCAAGCCCTGGGCTCTGTGGTTTAACCCACAGCGCCACTGGCAATGTACCGGGTAGGTCTTTCAGGACTGGTGTTACGTGGTCTCAGTGGCCACTCTGAGCAACTCTCTCCTCCTGCGCTTTCCTGCTCTGGGATTCAGAAGCATCGCTGCCTCTGACTGTGGAGGCAGAACCTTCTCCTCCCCATGGATGTAATTTAACCCTTTTTTAAAGCCATCCAAGTCAGTGACCATCACTGCTTCCGGCATAAATGAGTCCCATAGATTAACTCTGCATTACATGAAGGGCTTTCTTTCCTGTTGTTACACGCACTGGTGGGAATGGGGTGGTGACTCCTGGCAACTGAATTCTCTGCCCTCTTATCTATCGTTCTTCCTTACCTTTCTCTTGGTCCAGATTGTGGGAAAGACCTTGGACCACTGCTCACCTCGAGAGGGGAGTTCTGAGCTCTTTCCCTTTCTCTTAACCCTCCAACCAGCCGCACCAATTGAGAGCCCGAAAATAAGACAGAGAGCACTGGCTTAAAAACCCACCTCTCTGCAAACAGGTATCCTATTGAAATCAAGGGGTTGGAAGGACTGTCTTGCTACTCTGTCCAGGGGTCGCCTGAGCTGGCGCCGCACTTCGCGGGCGTCCAGTAGGGTCCCTTTCTTGAGGTTGCAACGATAGGTAGAAGGTTGCCAGGAGGGATAGCCTAGCAGGAGCTGGGGGGACACGGCAGAGTGGAAAGGAAGCACCCACAGAATACAGAATAGGGAAGGGCGAGTGCGGAAGGTCTGGGGAGGAAACCAGATAGCTCAGGACTCGGGGCCAACCCTGTGAAAGGTCAGTCCATGGAAAAGGCGCCAGGCGAGGGGTTGGGACTCGTGGATAGTTTTCAGGATCCTTGTAATTTGCTTTTCCTTTTCATTATCCTAGGCAGCTGCCGAAAGTGGGCCCTAAAAAAGCAAGGTGTTCTGAATCTTCCACTGCTCACCTTCCCTGGATTTCCACGAGTTGTAGTGTGAATGTGACATTGGATGCCTGGTGTGATGCATCATCTGCCCCCCTCCCTGTAACCAGCACCCCCCAGTCCCCTCGCGCTGTGTCTTCTCTCTCTGCGATAGAGTCCACGTTGCTCTGGGCTGTGGATGCTGAAGCCCAGGCAGGATGCGTCCCGTCCCCCCCGCCAGCCCTGCCCTATTCCCAGGTCCTTGGGCAGGGGCTGCCCCCCCTCCAGGCCATCTCAGGCCTTCTCTGCAGTCTGGACATGAAGGAACAATGGGCAGGGGCCGAGGGGGTGGTCCTGTGCCAACGTTCGTGACTGGCGGCA
Organism: Podarcis filfolensis; assembly: GCF_964270895.1. NCBI lineage: Eukaryota > Metazoa > Chordata > Lepidosauria > Squamata > Lacertidae > Podarcis > Podarcis filfolensis. The sequence continues at coordinate 77,526,089 of NC_139610.1, forward strand.
TCCTGGAAGCGGGCAGGAAGCCCGACACTTGGCGCTTCCCGTCCTGGCACTGCCTGGCTCCCCTGAGAGGGCTGGGAAAGTGGGGAGCGCCGCGGAATGATTCACGGACGGGGCCCCCCCTCACTGGAAATGGAGAGCCAGTGGCTTGAAGCCGACGCAGCCCTCAAGCAGGACCTCTGCCCCGAGGCAAGGCTGGCCGCAGTTACTCCATCTTAAAGCAGCAGCATTCTGCACATGCTCAGGAACAGCCTAACTTATTTTGCCAGGTGTCCAGGACTGAGGTCACAGGTGTCTGGGGCCCGGTCAAGTTGCATTAATAATAATAATAATAATAATAATAATAATAATAATAATAATAATAATAATTTATTTATACCCCGCCCATCTGGCTGGGCTTCCCCAGCCACTCTGGGCAGCCTCCAAAGAAATATTAAAATACTATAATACATCAAACATTAAAAGCTTCCCTAAACAGGGCTGCCTTCAGATGTCTTCTAAAAGTCTGGTAGTTGTTCTTCTCTTTGACATCTGCTGGGAGGGTGTTCCACAGGGCGGGTGCCACCACCGAGAAGGCCCTCTGCCTGGTTCCCTGTAACTTGGCTTCTCGCAATGAGGGAACCACCAGAAGGCCCTCGGAGCTGGACCTCAGTGTCCAGGCTGGACGATGGGGGTGGAGAAGAAGAAGAGTTTGGATTTGATATCCCGCTTTATCACTACCCTAAGGAGTCTCAAAGCGGCTGACATTCTCCTTTCCCTTCCTCCCCCACAACAAACACTCTGTGAGGTGAGTGGGGCTGAGAGACTTCAGAGAAGTGTGACTGGTCCAAGGTCACCCAGCAGCTGATGGTGGAGGAGCGGAGACGCGAACCCGGTTCCCCAGATTACGAGACTACCGCTCTTAACCACTACACCACACTGGCTCCACACTGGAGACGCTCCTTCAGGTCTACTGGGCTGAGGCCGTTTAGGGCTTTCAAGGTCAGCACCAACACTTTGAATTGTGCTTGGAAATGTACTGGCAGCCAGTGTAGGTTTTTCAAGACCGGTGTTATGTGGTCCCGGCAGCCACTCCCAGTCACCAGTCTAGCTGCCGCATTCTGGATTAGTTGTAGTTTCCGGGTCGCCTTCAAAGGGAGCCCCACATAGAGCACATTGCAGTAGTCCAAGTGGGAGATAACCAGAGCATGCACCACTCAGCATTAAGAACATCAGTGCCGCTGGATCAGGCCAATGGCCCTTCCAGGCCAGCATCCTGTTCTCACCAAGGTCAACTAGATGCCCTGATGGGAAGAAGCAGGCAGGATTCGCACACAGGTGCAACATTTCCCCGCCAGCAACAGGTATTCAGAAGCAGCCTCTGGTGGTGGAGGGAGGACAGAGCCATCCTGGCTGGGGGCCTCTGATAGCTCTCTCCTCCTCCCTGAATTTGCCAAACCTTCTTTTCAAGCAATCTAGCTTGGTGGCCATCGCTGCCTCCAGTGGGAGGGAGTTCCGCAGTTTAACTCTGCGCTGTGTGCAGAAGGCCTTTCTGTGTTGCACTGACAGGTAAGGAATCCTGAGCCTTAAGGCCCAGCCTGGCTAGCCCAGTGTGGACGCTGGGCGCCCCCCCCCCCGGCTCACAGAGGCCCCTTAGACTTGGCTCCCTCTCCCTGCGCAGCCAGCCATGCCTGGGCCGGGACCGAGTCAGGCAAGTTGACAGGCTGCCCTCCCCTGGGCGTGTGTGTGTCTGTGTGAGCGGATCTGGCTGTGCAGTCGTTGAATGCCAATCGGGCACCAGCGGTTGCAAAATTGCCTTTGGATTTTTCTCATTAGCTTCGTCTCCCGTGAGCTCGTTATGCGGGAGCCTCTCTTCTGCCTGCGTTGACAGCTCATTCCCGCTCTGACAGCCATATGGCAGGAGCAGCGCTCTGTGGGGGGAGGGGGGAGCGGTGCAAGGAGGGGGGGCACAATTGGCGTCCAAGCAGGAAGGGCAGCAAAAGTGCCCTGGAGCACCATCAGAGAGCCTTTTCCGCCTCACCTGGGAGGAGTCCAGCCAGCGGCATACAAATCTCCAGGGCACCCAGCCAAAGCAGCAGCTGCCCCAAGGCAGGGGACAGAAATCTCTTCCCCCCTGGAGAAAAAGCCAGCAAGAGATGGTACCTTGCTTCTCAAACACCTGGGAACTCAAACACTGCAAACCTGGAAGTAAGTGTTCCGGTTTGCGAACTTTTTTTGGAAGCCGAACATGCTCACTTTTGAGTGTTACGCTTCCGATTTGAGGGCCACGCTTCCATTTTGAGCAGGGGTCAGCAATTCATGTTAAATTGCTGCTTTAGGGGTTGTTTAAAAAGTCTGGAACGGATTAACCCATCTTTCATTACTTTCTATGGGAAAGGGTGCCTTGGTTTTGGAGCGCTTTGGTTCTGGAACGGATTTCCGGAACGGATCAAGTTTGAGAAACAAGGGATCGCCGTACTTAGAGCCTGTCCTTCACACAAGCTGGGAGTCAAGGACCCTCTGATGCCATGAGGGATGCCTGGGGGCTGGAGGGCCTGTCCTGGCCGCGCTCCATGCTGCCCCTTTGCCCTCCTCACAGCCCAATTGGCTGGGACAGAGGAAGCTGCCTCCCGCCAGTCCTGTAGGGCTTAACTAGCAGACCCTTGGGAAGCTCTGCAATTCTGTTATCCTAGGCTGGCCCCCTTGCGCATCTAGTCTGGGACAGCTCCAGGCAGCTGCGGCTGGGGAAGGAGCCTCGGGGCTTATGCGTGCAGAGCCTCTGGTGCTCTGGCCCTTGCACACTCCCAGCCTTCTTGTGGCAGTGAGTTCCAGAGTCCCAGCCTCCCACTGAGCCGAGTCTTGTCTAGGTGGCACTCAGAGGCAGCCTGGCGCTCCGGGAAGAAGCAGCAGGTCTGGTGGGTGGTTAGAGGGGAGGCTGCGCACCAGACACGGACTGTGCGTGTCGCAGACAGTCCAAGGGCCTCTTCCTCACGGCCAGCCCAACCCACTTTGCTGCAACTCAGGAACTTGAGCTCCCCCTCCCCCCCATTAACTGCTTGCAGGGGGGGAGGGGAAGGGGGGCTCAGGTTTCCCCCTCCCTGCAGTTTGGAGCCTGCGGCCATTAGCAGTGCCCAGAGCATGACCAGGGAGGGGGCGATATCAAAGCGCTTCCACGCCTCTCGCCTCCCCCACCCACCCTCCCTCCATTAGTCATGTTCCATAAAAGCTGCTTTCTCCTGGAGAGTAAAAGGTCTCAGGGAAGAATTCTCAACCAAAGAGGGGGGGCTCCTGGGCACGTGCAGAGTGCATTTCCCTCACCACAGCCATAAAAGCAATGGCAGCAAAGGGTGTGTGTGTCAAATTCTACACGGGCTTTGAGGGTCCCTCCGACAACCTTAAAGAAGCTGGATGAATTCTCATGGGAAGCTGTTTCTTCCCTTTCCCCAACTCCTAAGAAAGGCCAAGTTGGCAGCTGAGATGACAGATCTGGTTTCTGGACTCTTGGAGGGGCTGTGGGAAGAGGACCTCTTCCCCACCTCCATCCCTCCACCTCATCAAGGAAATGGGCGCAGCGAAAGCGAAACTTTGGAACTCGCTGCCACCAAGTGGGACGGCTTTCAGAGAGAACTGGACAAATTCATGGAGGAGACTCTAAATTAAAGTTTCTAGCCAGGACAGCTCTGCTCTGCCTCCAGAGTCAGAGGCAGCAAGGCCTCTGGCAACCCCAGGAGAGACTGCTGACTGCTTGTTCTGGCTCAGCTTCTGGGCTTCCCTTTGGGGGCATCTGGACTAGATGGGCCATGGGCCTGATCCAGCCGCCAGGCCTTTCTGATGTTCTTAGTTTCTCCACTCAGGTGTGGAGCACCCCAATAGTTGGTGTAAACAATGGGGTGTGTGTGTGTGAAGAGAAACTCTGGAAGCCACTCAAGGGCTGACAAAACCCCCCAGGCCTGGCCCAAAGGCTTAATGTCTGGAGAATTTTTCTTTTTTGGAGCGGATGTTTTGCAATGTCTGTAAAATGGGCACAATGAGGCGGCAGCAGCCTCCCCTTTCAAGGACCCTGCTGCCTTTGCAAGTTCTCTTGGCGTCAGCTCATTTTGAGTTGTGGGGATTAGCAAGGGACAGCTGAGCCCATCCTTGCAAGTACTTAGCGCTGGCCCAGGGTCCTGCAGCCTGATGGTTTTGATCCCTGACCCTCCGACCTGCGTTTCACCAGGTACTTAGCAAGGCCCGGTCTTCCAAACAGGGGTAGGGGGCGGCGTGACCCCGGCCCATCTCCCTGATGCTGCCAGCGCTGCTGCCTCCGCAGACGGGTGAGAAATCGCCAACAGCTGGTCTGGGTGGGAAGGGCCAGCCCAGGGTAACCGGATCTCCCCTCTCCCTCCCCGGCGGGGGCGTTTGGGGCGGGGGCTCAGGGTCAGCAGCAGCAGCCCTCGCTCAGGGGTTAAGCGCAGGGCAAGAGGAGGGTTAACTACCAGCCAGTGCCCTGTAAATCATTTCACTTGGGGAGGAAACAGCCAGACAAAGCCAGGGCGAGGAGAGATCCAGGAGGCGAGGGTGGCAAAGGCAGAACTCCAGAAGGGGCAGGTTTAGCCTGCAGAAGACAAACTCTACAGGTGGGCCCCCCAAACGCAGGAGAGCAAGCTGGTGGCATGGAGCTGGAGGAGAACCAAGGGACTTTCAGAATGTGGAAGGGGGGCAAACTCGAACGCAAGACCTCCTTCATCGGTGTCTTCTCAGTGACCTGCTGCCAGGCGGTGGCCTACTTCTCCTAGCATCCCCTGCGGACGCCAGAATGGATCAGGCCCACAGCACAAGCCAAGCCCTACTTGGGAGACACCACCCCTGCGTGTTTGATCCGCAAAGGGGACTCCAAAACCAGAGGAAAGCTGTTCGGATCTGATATGCTGCTAAGGGTTTATTCAGTTAAACCTGCTAAGCTGTCAAAAAGGGAGAGAGGCGCCAAAGGGTTTCGCAAGGTCAAGGCCGGATCCAGAGGCCGTTCGGCACTTTCGGGTGACAGCAGAGAAGGGGCACGCGAAATCTGCAGGTGACAGAAAGCGGGAATGGGCTGCAAAACATCCAGAGGCATCTAGATTTTGCTGGGCTGGGCAGACAGCTGGGGAGTGGAGTTTGGCAAGGACCAACGCCAGGTGGGACCCGCAGGAGAATGGAAAACCTCGTGATGGCGTCGGGAAGGAAGATATTTATGGGTACGCAATAAACTGGCCATGGGGATACCTCCAGAGAGGCTCTGGGGCTCCAGAAAGGAGAGTTGCTTGTCTCAGCACAGGGAAAGGCATCGAGTGTGGGCCGTGTGGCGCTGTGGGCAACCTGAGCTGGACCGACACTAAATCAGCAAAGAGGGTGGCAGGTTGCAAATGCCCCGGAGACGGAAACAAGAAGAAATTCCAACGAAAGAAGAATGGCAGACGAAATTAATGGACTATGCAGAATTGGACAAAATGACAGGAAGGATTTGAAACCTGCGGGACCCGAGATTTACAGAAGATTGGAAGAAGTATATGAATTATTTGAAGAGCGACTGTAATCAACAAATTACGCTAGTAGGACAACAAGAAGTTTTGTACGGAGAAATATACGAAGTGTTACAAAGTAGGAAATGATAGAGATATTGGTTATGAGTTTGAAATGTAATAGGGAAAATAAGAAATGCATATTAAGAGATTAGATTGGAAAATTTTCAGACAGGATGGAAGTCAAAAAAAAATGAATAAGATGTAAAAGTATGTTTAATTACTGTTGAAAATGATATGTTAAAAAACTAACAAAAATGTATATATATGAAAATGCCCTGGAGAACAGCAGGAAGGACCCCCAGGAAAGACGTGGGGCAGAAAAAGGCAGCAGCCACTGAAGCCGAAGGGGGTCTCATCTGCCGAGACCCCAGTGCCACAGAATCACAGGACTGTAGAGTGGGAAGGGACCCCACAGGTCATCTAGTCCAACCTCCAGAAATGCAGGAATCACAACGAAAGGATCCTGGTGAGCCAGTAGATAAGGAATGGGGAGGGGGCTGCAAGCTGGCAGGTCTTGGCTCCATGGGATGAAGGCCTCCTGAATAAAGGAACTGGCCATCTGAAGCAGTTGGCCTACAGAACTCCCTCCCACAGGAGGCAGGGATGGCTTCAGAAGAAGATGAAAGACCTTTATGTGGGACAGGGCTGTCCAAACCTTCTGGGCACGATGGCTGTGCCTGGCCTCCACATCTGGAGGCAGCGATGCTTCTGAACACCAGGTGCCAGAAACCACAGGAGGGGAGAGGGACCTGGTCTGATCTGCCACCCCTCTCAATTCTAGAGTCCAAGAGCCGGATGGAGCTTAGATCCCGAAGGCTCCCAAATTCAAGGCTGGAGAAGAGCCACCACGTCCGGCAGGAATCCCGCCCCCCAGGACTGTGCAATCCCTGAGAAGGGAGGTGGAGCCCCCAGGAGAGGGTGGACTCTGCCACTGTCTGTACGCCAGTCCCCGATTCAAGGACCACAGAGATGGCCTAGACAGGTGCTGAAGGCTGGAGCCTGAACCCCAGAGACCTCGCTCCTCAAATCTTTCTCTTCCCACCATAACTGGAAAATGATTCCTGCCAGGGGAAGGGCAGCGTGGCAGAGCGGTTCATGATGGGCTAGGACCCGGAAGGGACCCGGGTTCAAATCCTCCCTCAGCCACGAAGCTCACTGGGCGTGACCTTGGGGGCCAGTCCCTGCTGCCTCGGCCTGGCCCCCCTCGCAGGACGGCTGTGGGGATGAAAAGAGGGGAGGCCTGGGAGGGAAGGCTGGGATATAAACGCAATGAGTAAATGAAGAGGGACAGGCTTTGCCCGGAGGAAGACATCTCCGAAAACTCTGCAAGGCCAAGAGGAATTGGTGATGGAGTCGGCACAGAGGGAGGGGACAGAGCCCCCCACTTGGAGGGCCGGCTCCAGCTGTGGGCATGAGGCCAGAGCTCAGGGGCACCTGTTACGTTTCCAGGAATCAAAGAGGGCAGGCGGAGGGGGGGGGGGCTGGTTCACAGCCCAGGCTGCATGTGCACAACGCCCCCCTCCCCAGAAATCCCAAGGACTCCAGGCGGGGATCTTGCTACACGCCCTCCCCCCTCCCGTTTTCTGACAGCTGCCCAGATGGCCACCCCCATTGGCCGCAACAACAGCTCCTAATTGGCTGCGAGCCAGGGGGGGTGCCCGTCTCCCCCCCTCCCAAGCAATCAGGAGCTCATGACTGCATTATCGCCCATTATCTCTGGTGGAGGGAGAGGGGGGGCTGGAATGGGGATCATTATTTGCTCATCACTCCTCATTGGAATTCTGACACCCAAAATGGGGGGGCGGAGAGAAGGGGGGCTGACGGAGATTAATCTCCCCAGCCAGCGCAGCAACTGCCGCTTGGTAAACGCGCCTGAGCTGGCGGCGCATTAAATCACTGCACAGGAATGGGGAGGGGGGTGGGCTGGGCTCCCTCCCTCCCTCCCTCCCTCCCTGCAGGGATTCCAACCTCAAGCCCCCCCCCAAAGGCTGAAAACGGGAGCGTCGCTGCCACCCGCTGGCCGATCTGAGAACTGCCACTTCTCTGAGTGGCGCTAAGAGACCCCCCTTCCTGCCCAATTCCCACTGTTTTGGGGGGGGCACATGAGGACAACATGAGAATATTATTTCCTGCTCTCCTCGGAAAACGCTGCTCAGGTCTGGCAGGAGGGACCAACGGGGCGTGCGGTTTTTCAGCGCTTTTATTCCAAAAAATAGACTCGTCTTGAAGAGCAGGCGGGGCTTAAGTTAAAAGGCGGGAGGGAGGGCAGGTGGGGGGGCAGGTGGGGGGCGATGCTGGGGCTGCAGCCCGTCCGACGGCCCCCCTACCTCCTCTTCTCCTTCACGCTGTAGTTGAGCAGCAGAGGCGCCGGCTGCAAAGGGAAGAGAGGGGAGGAGGGTGAGTGTCTCTGATTTTCCGGGGAGAGGGGGGTCACCCCCCCAACCCACCCCCCACGTACCTTGCCAAACCAGCGAGAAAGCCAGAGCTGCTTCAGGGTCATGTGGTCGGGGAGCACCTCGTTGTTGAAGAGGATCTGCACCTGGAGGGGGCGGAGTCCCGTCAGCACCTGCCAGGTGGACCCCCGGCTGCCTCCCCACAACTGAGCGGGGGGCCTCGCCTTCCCGTTCCCTTGCAGGGAGACCACCTGCCCACCCACCCACCCCGGGGCTGCCAACCTGTTTCGCATTTCAGTCACAAAACAGCTGCCATGGGGGGGGGTTGCAGAGACCAGGCAATGCTGATTTCAGAATCTTGGGGTTCCAGAGCTGAAAGGGACCCAAAGGGTCACCCATCCCAAGCCCCAGCCATGCATGCCCCCCCCCCGGCTGCTGCTTCCTAACAGCCACTGGGAGCAATTCCTCCGTGTTCGGGGAGGGGAATGCAAGGGGGTCACACCCCACATCTCACATAAATCACGTAGGGGGTTCCTGAACCTTTAGCCCCATAACTGTCTTCCAAGGAAGACGAGATGTTGACTGTTTTTTGGTGGTCCTGTAGAAAAGTAAAAGACTTCTGGGAAATGATATATAATGAATTGAAAAAGAGGTTTATGACACCTTTCCCCACAAAAAACCAGAGGCCTTTTTACTTGGATTAAGAGGGGAGGGAAGACCTAGGGACCTGAAAAGCTTATTTATGCATGTGACAACAGCCACAGGGATGTTGCCGGCCCAGAACTGGAAACAGGAGAAGATATCAACAAAAGAAGAATGGAAAATTAAGAGGAGGGACTATGGCAAAGATGAGAAAAAGTTGGAGTAGGAATGGAAGAGATTTATAGATTATTTAAAAGACCGCTGTAAATATATTAAAACGTTAGCAGGCTTGATGTAACATTCATGTAAGCAAATAATTGGAAATTAAGATAAGCAAGAGGGGAAAACAAAGAATTTGGAGATAAAATGACGTGCAATAAATTTTGTAATCCAGGGGAGGGGTGGTTGGAAGTCTATATTGTTCGTTGTGTTTTGTGATTGATTGGAAAAACATTGAATTTATGAATTAATGTGATTATAAAATTTGAAAATAAAATATTTTTTTTAAAAAAGAGAGAGGTTGGCTGTTTTTTTGGGGGTGGGGCTCAGTGTTGGAGCACCTGTCCAGGATTAGCAACAAAGGTCTTTGCAGCCCGCAGAAGCCAGACTGGCAACCCCTCCCCAACCCTTACTCACGTGTTGTAGCGCCACCTCTAATCGGCAGCACAGAACCCGGCGGAGGTGGCGGATCTGGGCCCGTACCGAGCAGCGAACGTATTTGTGCTGGGGGAGGGAAGGAAAATTGAGATGGGGGTGAAGGGAGAGGCAGCTGGAAAGGACAGAGGCAGCCCCCACCTCCACCCCAGGGGTGTTTTCTCTCACACAAATCCCCCCCCCCAGGTCTCAATCTCAAGGAACGGCAGAGAGGGTGCCAAGAGGAGGGAGGGCATGCGCTCTGGGCATCAGCTGCCAGCCTCTCACTGCAGGGTCATGGGGGGCACTGAGGGCAGGGCTGTCTTTACCCGGGGGCACAAGGAGTATGGTGCACCCGGGCGCCGAACTCTGGGGGGTGCCAAATGTTTTCTGGGGGGCGTCAAATGTATACCAGTCCCTCTTGATTGGCGGCAATGCAGCGAAAGTGTCCCCCCCCCTGTAACGTCAAATATTCCTGATGAATATCAGGAAACAAAAGCGGTCATTTCTGCTGTGTCGCGATTTTCCTGCCCCCTAAAAGGTCAACAACTTTGAGTTTGGCCCCCCCAAAAAATCTGAGGGCGGCTAAACTAAATTTGGGGGCGCCGGGCAGATCTCTGCACCCTGGCGGTGCATATGCCAAAGACGGCCCTGGCTGAGGGGGAGATGGGAGAGTCAGAGTGGTCCTGGGGGGCCGGAGGTCAGAGGGGCCTCTTATGTTGTATTCTATGCTGTTTTATGCTGTTTTTAAGTCGCATTTTAATCAATGTTTTATATTTGCTGTTAGCCGCCCTGAGCCTGGTTTTTAAACTGGGAAGGGTGGGGTATAAATAAATAAATAAATAAATAAATAATAATAATAATAATAATAATAATAATAATAATAATAATTATCATCTTCCAACCTGGCCAGGTCTCCAGGCCCCCTTGTGCCGCAGCCAGAGCCCCCCCCCCAAACATCCCGGCCTCCTCACCTGCAGGATGTGCTTGTTCTTCTCTTTCCCAGAACTGCAGAAAGAAAAAAAGAAAGAACGAAAGAAAGAAAGAAAGAAATGGAATGAGAGCCACGCCAGCAAGCCCTCTCCATGCTCTCTGCCCCAACAGGAGATGTGCAAAGGGGGCGACCCACAAGACCCCTTCCTCCTCCCTTCCTCCTCCCCACGGAAAGTGGGGAAGAGAGAGGAAACCATGCGGAGGGCTGGAGCTGCCGCCCTCCTTTCCTGACAAACCCTGTGTTCCAAAAGAGAACGTCCACCATGTTTGGGCAACACGATGACCCTATACCTACGTAATAGACAATCTTTATAGAATTCTTTCAAACAATAACAAGTTCAACATGTAATCTTAAGACTAAGCCTCTGAAAATCTTTAAATGAAGCGAGGTACCAAACTTTGTATGATGAAAGATAAGCTGTGAAGCTTTGTGTATTCCGCAAATAGAATGTGCAACCCTGAACAGAGATTCCGGATATTGACTGCTGTTTTGTAGATCTTCGTCAGCGTGGTGGGAGGATATGGAATTGTTTCGTGTGATAATGCAGTCACTGTAATGATGTCGTCACATGAGCACTGCTCCACAGCAATTGGTATTTTCATTCACATAGTTTCATTCGAAATAAGATGGGTTTATGAAACAATTCTATATTCTTTCAGAGACTTTGAGTCTAAGATTTTATTTTGAACTTGTTATTGTTTGAAAGAATTCTACAAAGATTGTCTATTACGTAGGTATAGGGTCATCGTGCTGCCCAATCATTGTTGATGCCCTCCTTTCCTGGGCGCCCCCCCAGCTGGAGAAGAGCCCCTGCCATTTCCCAAGGGGCCCGGCTCTTGCTCTGCGCCCCCCCCCCCCAGAAAGGCAGCTGGCTCCTTGCCTTGGTTGTGGTGGAAGCACCAGAGCGCCCCCTAGTGCTATGCTGGGGCACCGCAGCCTGTCCTGGAAGAGGGAGAGGGAAGAGCCCCCCCCCACTGGCAGGCTAGTTGTGGGGCACTGGGGGCTCACCTCTAGAGGGGCACAAGAAGCCAGGAGCTGGGAAGACCCACCGCCCATCTCTTGCAACCCCACCCAGTGGGAAAACGCACCCCCCAGCAGCAAAAAGAGCCTTGAGCTGAAGACCAGGCAGGGCTGGGGGGCACATGCCCACTCCGCCGGGAGGCTCACTGGACCCCCCACCCCATCCCGCTGCCTCAAGTTTCCCTGGGACCCTTCAGGCCAGTCCAGTGCTATGTCCAGGGCCGGATTGAGGTTGGATGAGGCCCTCAGCTCCTGAAGGTAACGGGGCCCTTTCTATGCCCAGCTGTCCTTTGTCCAATAACAAATTGTCACAGTTTTTTGTGTTGAATACCGTATTTTTCACTCCATAAGGCGCACCTGACCATAAGAAGCACCTAGTTTTTAGAGGGGGAATGCAAGAAAAAAAATATTTTTAAAGGGAGCGCTGAGCAGAGCCTGTATGCATCCCAGGCTCTGCTCAGCGCTCCTTTTCACGAGCCGCACGGAGCGTGTGTGCGGCGCTTGGGGGCTTTCCCCGCCTGCCTCCCGCCTGCATTCGCTCCATAAGACGCACACACATTTCCCCTTACTTTTTAGGAGGGAAAAAGTGTGTCTTATGGAGTGAAAAGTACGGTTGATGCTATATAGTCATTGATGGACCTAATAGACATCTCAAGCCATTTGCACATTACAAAATATGTATTTTATCAAATTGTTATATTAACAGTGAAATACAATTAAGAAGTATATTAATAGTGAAATAATTATTAAGCTCTAACTTAAAAAGATTTTTACATTTTAGGGAGCAGGCTAGCAGGCAGGGCCCATGACTTACATCACAGGAGCCTACACAACACAAAACACTGTTGTTGTGTGCAGGTTTTATTTGCCTTTTATCTTATATTTTGGAAATGTACGTTCAGTGTTTTTTTTCCCCTTTAAATTTTTTGGGGGCCCCAAAAAGAGAGTAGGGCCCTAAGCTACGGCTTGTTTAGCTTATACGTAAATCCGGCCCTGGCTGTGTCCCTGAGACCCCCTCCTGCCGCTGCCCCACAGACACTGCCTGGAGGTGTAAAGGCACAGTTCTGGCCCCCCAGCAGCTGCACCACTGGAGACAGGGCTGGGCGAGGACTGGAACCTGCCCCAGATCTGCCTGCGAGAGCCCCCCTCCTTTGAGAGCACTCCCCCCCCCCCCGTCGCCATCCTCACCTCTGTTTCTCCAGGCACAGCAAGACCTGCTCGTCAAAGCGGTAATAATGGGCCCGCGAGTGGTCAAAGGTGGTGTAGGGCAGGCCCACGCGGTCAGAGGCCGAGTCTGGGGGGGGGGGGAGGAAGCAGTCAGGACCCCTGTGTCCCCTCCCTTTCCGCAAAGGAGGCCTGCCAACCCACCCCTCCTCTTCCTCCTCCTCCTGCCCCACACCCCCCAATTCAGGCTCCTTTGCTCCGTTCCCTGCTGGTGCAGGACGGGGCGGGGGGGGAGGTAAAAAAGAAAGCGCCCCCACCTTCGTTGCTGGGTTGGCTGACGCGCTCCAGGCCGCGGGATTGGTAGAACTCACGGATCCTCTTCTCCTCACCTGTGGGGGGGGGAGAGGGGGGCAGAAGAGAGCCGGCCGTCGCTGGAGTCAGGGGGCAAATCTCGGCCAGCTTGCACTGACCCTCCAAAAGGGGGGAGAAGGATGGGGGGGGGGCTTGTCTCTTTCCTATGCTCAGGTAGAGGCCCCTCCCAGGGTGGAGCCCCCCTGCAAGCGGATGTTTGTGGCCCTCCCGGCCTGGCCCCCCAAGGCACCAGGGGCAGCAGGCAATGCCCCTCCTCGCCTTAGAGGCTGCTGCCCTGACACCTGCCCTGGGGGGGCCCAGAGGAGGCAGGAGCCCCCCCCCCGCTCCCTCCCCGCACTTACTCTCCTGCAGGCCGGGCACCAGCTTGTAGACGATGTCCTGCATGACGCGGTCCAGCTTGAGGTTGAGCAGGGGCTGCGTCTCGTGGATCTTGGTGCTGCACATGGGGCAGTACTTGCTGGTCTGCAGGTACTTCACGATGCAGCTCTTGCAGACTGGGAGAGAGGGAGTGGGGCGTCATGAGCCGTACTGGGGGGGGGTCCCGTCGGGGCAACTCTCCAAAAGGCGGCCCTCCCATACACAGCCACAAGAATCACCAGGAGAGGAAACTCCATTGATCTTTCAGCTTCAGAGGTTCCCAAAATTTTCCGGGTCCCCTTCCCAGAGCCGGGTGATCTTGTGCCCCTGGCAGAACCGTCCAGATTGCGACCCCCCCCAAGCCACGGACAAATGAGCTCTTCTTTCCATCTCTCTTCCACCCCCCCTTCCAGCCATTCAATTCACCCTCTATTTAAAACCATTTCTAATGAGGCAATAATCAATATTTATGTTTGCGGACATACTTTTAGCCAATTTTGCACCCCCGCCCATCGGAGGCGGCCCTGGCGGGGGCCCACCTCGCCACTCCCACGCTATGGCCCTGCCCCTCCCCCTTGGCTCCACAGGCTCATCCCCAATGCCCCCTACCCTATGAAAAGTGTCTTTCAAAACAGCCAAACAAGATAATACAGTAAAACCCAAAAGAGTTACAATTAGTTGACCGTTTCTTCAAAATCCAGCTGAAGCTATTTAGATTAATTCAATGAAACTGATGAATGTGTGGACCAGTGAAACCAGTCTAACGGTTATTTAAACCCCAGCACCCCCCCGGTTGCCTCCTTGTCTCTTAGCACCCCCCCAGCACCCAAGGGTGCTACCACCTACTTTGGGAACCACTGGTCTCGCCCTCAGATGGCTGTTAACCAGAAGGTTGTGGGTCTGAGCCCCCCAGGGATGGCTTTGGGGCTAGATGACCCTTGGGATCCCTTACACTCTGGAAGGGAATCCCCCCCTTCCTGCTTGTGCATGTCAGATACGCGTCCCCCTGCTTTCCAACATTTCCCTCCAGGGTGAGAGAGAGTTTGGGGCGAGCTTAACTTCAGAGCAACAACCTCCACCTCCACTGCCTCCCCCCCCCCGGCTAACTCTGGCCCCCCTACTGCTGGCATGTGGCCCCTGGCAGATTTCCTCCCAAGGGAAGGTGGCCCTCATCGGCAAAAGGCTGCTCCTTCTGGTCTGCCCTGCGGAGGACCTTAAGGTCCACAAATGACAAAAAGCCGCAAGGTGGTTAGATTGGTCTCAACTAGGGCCAGGGCCTTTTCAGTACTGGCCCCGACTTGGTGGAACGCTCTGCCACAAGAGACTAGGGCCCTGACATCTTTCTGCAGGGCCTGCAAGACAGAGCTGCTCCGCCTGGCCTTTGGTCTGGACTCAGTCTGACCGTTATATTTCCCTCTCCTTATGGTCTTGACTTATCGACTACTTTTAAAATGAGGCTGCATTTTAACCTGTCTTTTAAATTGGTTTCTCCCCCTTCCCCCTATTATGTTTTTACTGTGATTTTATCGGTGTTAGCCAACCTGAGCCTGGCTCTGGCTGGGGAGGGCGGGGTGTAAATAAAATTTATTATTATTTATTATCAACACACCTCTCTTTGGTCAGGAACATGCCCCCCCCGGTCCCGTCCCCCCCGCTTTCCCTGTCGCTACTCACAGGTGTGCAGGCATTCGGTGATGGTCGTGGCATCGATGAAGTATCCGGCGCAAAGGAAGCAGACAATGTGCTCGTTCAGCTCCTTCATCTTCACCCTCACCTCCTCCTGGGGACACGTAGGGGGATTAGACCATGGGTGGGCAAACTAAGCCCCAGGGGCCGGATCCAGCCCAATCGCCTTCTCAATCCGGCCTGTGGACAGTGTGTTTTTGCATGAGCAGAACGTGTGCTTTTATTTAAAATGCATCTCTGGGTTATTTGTGGGGCATAGGAATTCGTTCATTTTTTTCTTCAAAATATAGTCCGGCCCCCCACAAGATCTGAGGGCCAGTGGACCGGCCCCCTGCTGAAAAAGTTTGCTGACCCCCGGATTAAACAGATTGGGGAGAGGGAGCTCCTCAGCCCCTCCTTCCCAGCCCGCCAAGAGAGCTGCTCCTCTACCATCTCTCTCTCTCTCTCTCTCTCTCTCCATAGAATTGTAGTTTGAGAAGGGACCCCCAAAGTCATCTAGTCCAGCCCCCTCCATTGCCAGCCCAGGGCCCACTGGTCAAAGCCTTAGCCCCCTGTTTGACAGACGGGTCCCAGGAGGCCCCCATCAGCCTGCTGGAGGGGCACCTTGACCCACCCCCTTGTCCCGATGCACAAGTCCAGATCTAAAAGGCCCGAGTTCCAAACCCGCCTCTGCCATGGCCTCTTTTTCGAGTCTTGGTCCAATCTCCCTCTCTCCTTTAGACCCCCCCCGCCACAGAACAAGCCTCCCCAAATGAAGACGGGCACCGTGAACATCCCTTTGCCCCTGCGGATCATGTCCCGCCTTGGTTTTCTGCATCTCCTCTGAATACGGTATTGGGTTGAATTGATGCCGTTCCCAGAATGTCTGTTCTTGTGCCCTTGTGCCCATTTAAACCATCCCCAGATCAGGGACCCACCGGATACCCCAAAGGGGTAGGATCCGAGCACAAGAGCAGCCCTCTCCCCTCAAAGCTGGTGGCCATGACTGCCTCTTGTGGCAGTGAGTTCCACTGTTTAACTATGCGCTGTGGAAAGACAGACTTTCTTCCTCTGAGGTACGAGAGAGGGAGGGATGCCAAAGCCTGGACCTGCCTGGCAACAGGTGAGCAGTTCGCCTGCCTTTGCCATGAGAGGCTTCAAGCGCCCAATTCTCCCTCCAGTGGGCGCCTGGCTCAACAAACTACAACTCCCACCGTTCCTGGCCATTGGCTGGGCTTGCTTGAAGTTGGAGTTCTGCAACACCTGGAGGCCAAAGATTCCTCCCAGCCGGCTCTGAAATCAAGAGCTGCCCTTTGGCCAGGAAATGGCCTGAGGTGAGTCAGTTTGCCTGCCTGAGAAATGGGGCCAGCAACAACTTGCTCTTCTCAGGACAAAGCCTTGCGGCACCTGAAATACCAGCACGTTTAGTCCATAAATGTCACTTCAACAGGCAGCCCCTGATGATGCCAGGGCAGTGCAATGGTTAAGCGTTGGACTGGGAATTGGAAGACCCGGGTTCAAGTCCCCCCTCACCCAAGAAACTCACAGGGTCGTTGTGGTAAAAAGGAGGAGCGGAGAACCAAGAGCTCCTTGTGGGGAAGGTGGCCTTTACAAATAGGAAACAAAATGAAATATCTGTAGGAAGCGAATCTGTCTGCGGCTAATCTGCCACAAGACTCTTTTTATGGCATCCAACCCATAATGCCACACTTTGAGGTGGCCAGGTAGGTGGAACGCTTTAGGTGCTAAGGCAGGACCAGATTTAGGTTTTATGAGGCCCTCAGCTCCTGAAGGTAATGGGGCCCTTTCTATGTCCAACTGTCCTTTGTCAGCAACAAATTGTTGCTGTTTTTTGTGTTGAATAGATGCTAGATGGTAATTTATGGACCTCATAGGTATCTCAAGCCATTTGCACAGCATCTTAAAAAGCAGAGACATCACCTTGCCAACAAAGGTCCGTCTAGTTAAAGCCATGGTTTTCCCAGTAGTGATGTATGGAAGTGAGAGCTGGACCATAAAGAAGGCTGATCACTGAAGAATTGATGCTTTTGAATTCTGGTGCTGGAGGAGACTCTTGGGAGTCCCAAGGACTGCAAGAAGATCAAACGTATCCATTCTGAAGGAAATCAGCCCTGAGTGCTCA